>NC_067475.1:159617311-160817311 GCF_947179515.1 Apodemus sylvaticus | reverse complement strand
GAACAATTACAGATCAGAGTTGTGACTGTGGGATGCCCCTCCCTCATTTGATGCCCTATCTTTCTTCCTGCTGGAGGTGGGCTATGTTCCCTCTCCCCACTGTCAGGCATCTAAGGTTGCTCCCTTTAGTGCCTGATAGTTGCTCACCTCCCAGGACTCTGGTACATTCTGGAGGGTCTGCCCCCTAACCTTCTACTTTCCAAGGTTGCTTGTTTACATTCTTTGTGCTGGCCCTCAGGGCTTCAGTCCTTTTCCTTCTCCCCATCCTAGATCAGGTTCCCCTCTCCCATGACTCCCCTGACCACTGTCCACTTTCCTTCCCAGGTCCCACCCTTCTTCCCCACTTGTGATTGCTTTCTTCTCCCTCCCAAGTGGGACTGAGTTGTCCTCACTTGTGCACTTCAGCTTGTTGACCTTTTTTGAGGTCTGTGGACTGTATGTTGGGTATTATGCATTTTTTGGCTAATATCCGCTTATTAGTGAGAACATTAGTGTGTCCTTTTGTGTCCGAATACCTTACTCAGAATATTTTCTAATTCCTTCCATTTGCTTGAAAAATTCAGGATGTCCTCATGCTTAACAGCTGAGTAGTATTCCGTTGTGTAAATGAACATTTTCTGTATCGATTTGTTGTGGGACATCTGGGTTGTTTCCAGCTTCTAGGTATCTAAGATACCTAGCAGCACAAGGTTGCTATGAACATAGTGGAACACGTGCCTCTGTGGCATGGTAGGCATCATTTGGGTATATTCTCAAGAGTGGTATTGCTAGGTCATCAGGTAGATCTATTTCCATTTTTCAAAATAAACACCAGAATGATTTCCAGAATGGTTGTAACAGGTTGCAACTCCACCAGCAATGGCGGAGTGTTCCTCTTTCTACATATCCTCAACAACACTGGTTGTCATCTGAGGTTTTTGAATGTAGTCAATCTGATTGGTGTAAAGTGGGATCCTGGGGTCATTTTGTTGTTGTTGTTTTGTTGGTTTTTGTTTTCTCTCAATATCTATTTTTCTATTGAGTATCTTCATTTACATTGCCAATGGTAAAACCTTTCCCAATTCCCCCCTCCTGAAAGCCCCCCTCCCCAAAGATTCCCTACCCCTCCTCCCATCACTTGCCTCCATGTGTATGCCCCTCTACCTGACACATTCCCACCTCACCCCCACCCCCCACCCCTGTCTGTTTCCTTTTGTCGGGGCCTCTATTGAGCCTTTACCTGACCAAAGACCACTCCTCCCACTGATCCTGATGGTTCAGTCCCTGGGAGTCTTGGGGTGTCTGAGTGTCTGAAGTCATTCTTATTCCCATGGGGCTGTAACCCCTTCAGGTACTCCGGACTACCCTCCAGATCCTCCCACTGGTGACCCCAAGCCCAGTCCAATAGTTGGTTGCTAGTTTCTGCCTCTGTATTTATAGAGCTCTGTCAGGGCCCATCTGGAGACAGCCATGGCATGCTCCTTTTGGTACATGCTTCTTGTTGTAGTGTCGGGGTTTGGTGACTGTTTGTAGGATGAATCCCCAGGTAAGGCAGTCTCTGGGTGGCCTTTACTTCAGACTCTGCTCATTTCTCTGATCACTAAAACCTTTGACCATTCCTATGTTTTTTGAAGCCATGATTCACCTTTAATCTTATCATGTGTGATGATTAATGCTGATCATTAATGGAATTCTATTTAGAATTCTCTCTGAAAAAAGATTCTGGACATGACACTGAGGGTGTATTTATGGTCCTTAGATTCTGTCTATGCTTAAGTAACTGGTGGCCAAACCAATAGTATAACTAGGTTCTACTATTCCTTTCATGGTTCCTGGGATGTTTAAAAAGAAAAACCTTACTGAATATTAATATTTATTGTCCTCTGCTTCTGAATTAGGTGAACGACTTCACTAGCTACAACCTCCTGACATTAGAACTGCTGTATGTTGATATCTTGAGCCCTCAAAAAAATGAGCTATTTTCCTAATGTAAATAATTTAGTAGAGTACATTTTCACAGAACTAGGACAATAATTACTATTAACAAAATTATTGTGCAGGACTTAAAATGCCGTTTTGATTGTAGTTTGGAAGAAAAAAATTAATAAAGTGATTCTAGTGGATCTGTTGCATGAATATAGGTGCCTGAGTAAGAGAGGTGGAGGAGAGTACTGGAAATGCCATTTTACAAATACTATGGAGAATCATGAATCAGGCGTATTCGAGTCTAAGCAATAACAATTTAATTCAATTTATTATAATAGATAAGAATATGTAATACATAACTTGAAATAAATAGTGAGTGAATCTATTTGTAATAAATAATATGGGTAAATGTATAATTGAAGTTGTTTCTTTTATTGAAATAGAATGACAGAAACCTTCTTTAGTCATGAGGAAGTTTCCTTTGTGGAAAGTCATATGTTGCAGTTGTTTCGTTGTCCCCTGCTAAATGAAGTCAAGAAATGTCTTAGTTAGAAAAACATTCTCTGATGATAGATTCACCCCACTTCAGATCAGACTAGTTTTCAGTATATTTTCTGAACTGTACACAAAAACTTCTTGAGTTAACAATATATCTGCTCCTGAATGTGTTATTTGTTAAGATTCCTCACATAGGTGTTGTAGTGGATCCTGTGCAACTTCATATTGATACCAAATGCTAAGCATTTGGCAAGATTACGAATCAAATGAAATTAAACATCAGTGTGTTTCTGTCCAAGAATAGCAAAGCTTGTTGGCACATTGTTCACTCTTGGGAGTATGTGTAATGAATTTTTAAATCGAATAATTGTTTCTAAGTGAACTTTTTAAAAATAATTTCATATCCAAGATATCCTACATGACTTATGGACCATGGGAAGAAAGGTGAGAAATATAACAGGTAATATGCTGGAATTTGTACAGGGTCTAAGTAAGGAGTTCCTCTGTCGTACATGCATGTATGAAAGAATATATGTGTGTGTGTATGTATGTGTGTGTGTATGTGTGTGTGTATGTGTGTCTTTATGCATACCTATGTATATATACACATATTAATATATAATTTAATGAAAGTATTGTTTAAAAATCTTTTCCCACGTTTTAATATAATAGGCCACAATAGGGCTTTGATATTTACAAATTTATGAAATCAGAGAATATCATCCTTCCATCTGTTTAATGACTAATTTCTCTTAATCTCTAGGAACTTCTGCTTGAGAAGAAGCAGATGAAACCTTTAATTCATCAGTATTTCAAAGCTTTTGCCTTACCAGCAGTATTTACTGTAGTCTTTATGTCATCTGACCTCTTCTGACTGTTGTCACAAACTATAGGGTCATCTTCTCCAAATATATCTACAAAGTTGTCAATCATGATTTGTATAACAGAGATCTGTAACACCACAAGGAAAAAAACAAGGTCCTCTTTAATTTTACATAGTTTACCAAATTGAAATCGATAAAAAAAATGAATTCCAAAATTAAAAGGAAAATATCAGTTACTTTGAGCAGATATGAACCTGTGAAATTAAGTCTCTGTCTGAAATGGAGATGCTTAAGTTCTTCGCAACTTACTTTATCATGTTAAAATTTCATACATACTTCAAAGAATAGGGGAACTACTAAAGCAATGTAACATTTCAGAACTGATATGCTGCCAGAATAACTGTGAGTGAATCACAGTAATGACTTCAAAGATTTCTTGAATTAGTGATTTTATGCAGGGGACTGGGGAAGAGGTGGAGTTTCATTGTGATATTTTGAATGTGATGCCTGGCTAATTCCAGGCATCTCAATATATGGTACCATCTTTGTGAAATCTTTTGAGTGGTTTAGTGACTTGACATCTCTGGAGGAAGTATGTCATAGGTTAGAATGTAAGGTCACAGAAGTCAGGTGCCATTTGGAGTGTACTCTCTATGCTTCACGTTTGCTGCCTAAGATGAGAGCCACCAGGTCTCTGCTTCCTGTTTGGTTGCCCTACCTTCCTGCAGCCATGCTCCTCTGTCATGAATTTGAAGGATGGTAATGTCTCTAAATCTCTAAGTCCCAAATAAACATTTACTTCTATGAGTTGCCTTGGTCCTGGTGTTTTACTAAAGCAATAGAAAAATGACTAATGAAGAATTTGGTGAGAACAGGGATCTATGTTGAGAAACTGAGACAACAGATTGGCCCATTGTGTAGGAAAGTCTGTGGAATATTTTCTCGATTAACAATGGAATTTATAGGTCCCAGAACTCCAGGATGGTGCCACCCAGGAGCTATTACTGAGACAAAGAGAGATAGGAGGTGCAGGAAAAGAGGCAGCACTCTTACACAGCTTGTGCATCAGTTCTTGCCTCCAGCTTCCTGCCTCGCTTTGGTTTTGCCCTGACATTTTCAGTAGTTAACTGGTAGCTAGAAGTATATTGTGAAGTGTAACCTGTCCTCCAGAATTTTCCTCAGTGTTTTATCATAATAGTAGCAAATTAAGACACTTTCTAAATTGAAGGAGCTTTTCATTGGTCTACTCTACTCCATGGTGAGTAATACCACCATGACTTCATTCCTGTGGACCTTATTTCTGGAAACTACTCTTTGAAAAGTACCCTTGCTTTCTTTTCTTTTTGTTGTTGCCTTTTTTGTTGTCTAACTTTTTTTTCTTTTCAAAATGTAAGTCCTTTATTGATTCTCTGTGAATTTCTCATCATGCAACCCAGTAACACTCATTTTCTAGTCCATCTATATCTACACTCTCCCCTGGTAACTTCCCACAAACTTTAAAAAAATTAAAACATAAATAAAATTTTAAATTAAAATTAAACTGAGGGAAGAGGGGGTCGTGAGGATGAGACCTAGAGTAGTGTACTGCAATCAGAATTAAAACTAAATAATTAAAGTGATGAAAAATATAAATGCATATAGCTTTCTAGGAAAAGGAAGAGATAAATGAAGCAAAATATTAAGGTACCTAAAAATGTACCCAAAATAATGCAAACATAAACTTCTATTTTATGTAAGTAGAAGTTAGTGCTAAAATATTAGAAACTATATTATATAACAGAGTACATGTTCATCATTATTCATTATATTACATATTGTATGTATATATGTATACATATATATGTATACATATATCTATATGTATATATGTCTGTATACATATGCATATATATGTATATATGTCTGTATATATATATGTGTATATATATATACACACACATATATATGTGTGTGTATATATATACACACACACACACACACACACATATATATATATATATATATATATATATATATATAAAATTGTATGCAATGTTCTTTTTTATGACCAGTAGTGCAGTTAGGGTAATTCATAATTTTAATACTCTCACAATGATAAAGCACAACTATTATGTGCTCCAAAGTACAGCTGTAATAGTAAATAATCAAACAAGTGAAACACTAGGTAATAGGGATTTTTTTCAACTTTACTGTAGTCTTCTTGAACTACCATTATACATGCAGCATATTATTGGGTAAAACATTAATATCTAAGATCAATATCTGAAAAAAAAGTAAAAAGGAAAGAAAGAACAAAAAACAAATGATTCACTTCCTTCAAACTATATTAACAATCTCCCTTCCCAATGTTTCCTGGAATAGATCAATGTATCTCCCACTCCAGAATAATGCAATCTTAGGGTTTCCTTTAACATCGCTGACCTTTCTGAGGTACTCCCAATTTCTTGATCACAATGACTACTTTGTTCTCAAAGGGAAAAATCAGATCCTCTTACCTTTTTTGGAATGTCACTTCCAAATAATGAGTTCACACAAGTCTGATCCCATAACACATGTGGGGCTATACGGATAGATAAGATGAAGCTGTCTAGAGTATTCTTGGCAGACGTTTTAATTTTTAATAGCACTCGAATGAGCTGTTTAAGGACAATGTAATTTGCTTGTGGCATCTTCAGTAGAATACTATATAGACAAAGGAAAATTTTACTGTTGATTGTCTGACAAGTAATGCTGCATTGTCAACATCCTTAATCATTAGGGAAATGCAAATCAAAATAACCCTGAAATTCCACCTCATTCCAGTTAAAATTGCCAGGATCAAAAACTTGGGGGACAGCAGATGCTGGTGAGGATGTGGAGAAAGAGGAACACTCCTACATTGCTGGTGGGATTGCAAGTTGGTAAAACCACTCTGGATATCGGGTTGTTGATTCCTCAGAAAATTGGACATAGTACTACCAGCGGACCTTGGCTTATATCCTGAAGAAGCTCCAACAGACAATAAGGCTACATGCTCCACTATGCTCATAGTAGCCTTATTTATATAGTAGGCAGAAGCTGGAAAGAACCCACATGTCCCTCAACAGAGGTATAGGTACAGAAAATGTACATTTATAAGATGGAGTACTGCTCAGCTATTAAAATCAATGAATTCATGAAATTCTTAGGCAAATGGGTAGAACTAGAAAATATCCTGAGTGAGGTAACCCAAAACCAACCGATCAAACAAACGAAAAACAAACACATCTTATGCACTCATTGATGCGTGAATATCAACCAAAACGCTCAGAATACCCAAGACACAATTCACAGACCACATGAAGGCCAAGAAGAAGGAAGGCCGCAGTGTGGATACTTCCATTTGTCTTAGAAGGGGGATCAAAATACCCATGGGAGGAGATTTAGACACAAAGGGTGGAGCAGAACCTTAAGGAAAGGCCATTTAGAGACTGCTCCACATGGGATTCATCCCATACACACTTACCAAACCCAGTCACTATTGTGAATGCCAACAAGGGCTATCTGACAGGAGCCCGATATACCTGTCTCCTGAGAGGCTCTGCCAGTGCCTGACAAAGACAGAAGTTGATGCTCACAGCCAACCAATGGACTAAGCACAGGGTCCCCAATGGAGGAGCTAGAGAGCTGTAGGGTTTTGCAGCCCCATAGGCTGGAATAATAATATGAACCAACCAGTAACCAGAGCTCCAAGGAACTAACCCACCAACCAAAGAGTACATATGGAGGGACCCATGGCTCCAGCTACATATATAGCAGAGGATGGGTTTTTCAGAAATCAATGAGAGGAGAGGACATTGGTCCTGTGAAAGCTTGCTGCTCCACTGAAGGGTAATGCCAGGACAGGAAAGTGGGAGTGGGTAGATAGGTGAGCAGGGGTCTGGAAGATGGGATAGGGGGTTTTCCGAGAGGAAATGAGGAAAGGGAATAATATTTGAGATGTCAATAAAGTAAATATCTAATAGAAAGAAATGGAACTTTGGATATAGTTATGCCATCGACTGCATGCATAGCTTCTGCATGTGCACTAATATAAACAAATGAAAGACTCCACCCCAAAATACAGATTTTAGGTAAAATATTGCTAGTGTTGGCTAAAATATTATCTGAAAATCAATTTCCCCTATAGAATTATGGGAAACTTTAAAAATTATGTATGCATTTTTCTGTATTACATGTATTACTGCTACCCACAGAACCCAGAGGAAGGTGTCAGGTTCTCTGGAAATAGAATGAATGAATGAAGCTTGTTGCAGGTTGTGTGTGTTCTGTGTATGGAAAAAAGTGTTGCTAAACAATGAACCATCTTTCTAACCACCATGGGGGCACATTTAATATCCAACTTACTATGAATCCATGCAGCACTCTTGTGACACTCTGGAACACAAGGAGCAGAAGACGCACTAGTGACCCTACACAATGCAGGCATAAAAGCTTCTGCTATAGATAAGGCAGAGATACTGGAGTCCTGGGTAGAAATGGGAGCTCAAAGTCCTGGTACTTAAGAAATCATTCTATGGATACAGGGAAATGACCCAAAGAAGTCAAAGCTATACCTGACCCAGACTTATCTAGGTAGTTATAGTTGAGAAGGAAGAACTTAGTGATAGCTTCCCGTTCTAATTAATGATATATGTATTGAAATGTTCAATATTTACAATACTATGGTAATAGTATTAGGATACAAATAGCCCACAGTTATTATACTTATATACTTCTTTTAACTTGTCTCACTCAGGAATTCAAACCAATGTTCTAATCTGTCTTGCACACAACTGCGTAGCATAAGCTGTCTTCCACACCATGACCATTATAATTTAGAAGAGTCTCAAGTGGTTGGATTACAGACATGGTACAACACACTTGTGTGAGAAATGCACCTGTTTATAAAGTGACTATACATGTCTTAGCAAAGGAAACTTCTTGTCTTGGGACATCATTCCAGCTTATAATCCTATAAAGACAAGCCCATATATCTCAAAATGCATTACTTCTAACTTTGGGCATTTCCCCAAGTGTATACTATGTCATTACCTTCATATAGTTGAAATTTTTCCAAGCAGGGATTCTTCATCAAGGACACTAAGCCAATTTTCATACAAATCTGAATAAAGTAAGCTTCCTTGTATGTTTCTAATAAAATCCTTTTATAATGAAAAAAACACAAGAAAATTAATGGTCTATGTACATTGTAGAAAGTATTTGAAAAAAGTTTTGTTTAAAAATAGGAGGTTAGACCAGGGATTGTTAACTTGTGTGTCACAATCTGTTTGGGGGTTCCATATCCTGCATATCAGTAATTCCATGCATTATGCATTATAAAAGTGGAAACTAAAGGCAGGAGCCTATGTGTTTTTACCTAAGAGTAGAAGCAAAGAATCAGAGTTCTGACTGCAGCATCAATGAAATAACCCTACTGTCTATTCTGATTGCCTTTCCTGGTTTTCAGTCCACCCTACTACCTGAAATCAGGGATATGCTTTCCAACTCACAGGCTGAAATTCTATCTGTCTCAATGGAGGTCAGCCACTCTGTGGGATATCCAGACAGTAGCCTAGCATGACTGCTCTCTGAGAGACTTCACCCAGCAGCTGGCTAAAACAGATAGAGACCCACAGGGAAACATTAGATAGAGCTCATGGACTCTTAGTGAATAATTGAGGAAAGAATTCAGGGCCCCGATCAAGATAGGGACTCTACAAGAAGATCAACAGACTCAACTACCGTGGACCATTGAGAGCTGCCAAGAAGTGAACACCAACCAAAAAGCATACAGAAGCTGCGCTGTGACATATGGCATATATGTAGCAAATGTACAGCTCGGACACCATGTGGGCCCCCCAACATTTGGAACAGGGTCTATCCCTAAAACTGTTGACTGTCTGTGGAAACCCTCACCCAACTGGCCTCAGTAGGAGAAGTTGTGCTAACCTTGAAGAGAATTGATTTGTCAGGGTGCAAGGATAACACATGGGGACCTTGACCTGCTCAGAGGAGAAGGAAAGAGACTCATAAAGGATGAAGAGGTAGAGTGTAGCAGTTTCAAGATGAAAATTAATAAATAAATGAATGAATAAATTGGTAGTAATAATAGTTATATTAAAAGAAGAAAAAATGAACAGTAAGTATTAAAAAACCAATAAAACAAACAAAAAGCAAAGTGTTCTTTCTGAAAATAAAAAACCATCCAAAAATGACAGGGCCAGGAAATGCTTCATTCTGATTGTATAATTAGGTGAACTTGTACTTTCAGTTCACAGAGAGTAAAGTTGTAATATACATGTATGCCTCTGGGTACACCTGGAATAGTGGTGAACTTCCTTACTTAAGCACACTGTTTTACATGTGAGAATATCTCACAGTTTCACATCCATTCTTAAAACATGTAAATATTCAATTAAAATGTGTAAATATTCAACTATTTAAATTAATTGTAAGCAGCAACTTGTTTGAAATGCCACAATTAACTTTCACATTGTATCAAGGATAGAAATTCAGACAAATGGAAGGTGCCCAGGTGTTCCTGTACCTTTAAATTGCTGTGAATACACATGACTTCCAGTTACTGATCTTCACTTTCCTCCCTGTGATGTGGTCCCAGGTTTCTGGCAATGAGAGCCAGATGCACTTGGCAAGCTCGAGGGCCAAGGGGGGATCATTTGTTACCATTGCCTAACGTTATTAACCATGGCTACTCTCAGAGCATTATCTTTTCTCTTGATGTCTGGGGCCATAGCTCCAGTCTACTTAGAGGCAATCTCAGATCATGCCCCAAATAAAAATCAAACAATGATATTTGCTCTAGAGTTACTGCTGCTCACTGAGAAGTTAAGCATATTAGACTACTTAGAAGTAAGTTAGGCTAATTCTTCAGTATTTGACATGGGGTTAGGATGGCAATATCAGGAAAAAGTGAAAATACTGCTTTATTTTTTCTTAGAGAAGGAAAACAATTTTATATATCTACTGGACATAGATATTGGACTGGATATAGAATTGGCAACATGCAATTCTCTCACATTACAAGTCTGTGGTAGAATAGCTTTTACTTAAGTTTTTGTGGTAAGTATGATTTAAGACATGCATCGTGTAAAACACACTTTTATTACTATTATTACTTGTTCTATTATTAATTCAGGTGGTATAGTTAGAGAGGTGAAATCAGTGGGAACATTTGTAATGCCAAAAAAGCCCATCTGATGTATGAGAAAGTTAACCTCCAACAGAAAGTGTTCACCTGTGTCTTTGTGATGAATCTTTGAGCTTGTCACACTTTTACCTAAAGTGACTCTTATTCGGAGATCATGTATCCATAGTTCAAGAAAACTGTCATGATCTGGTAATCTCAAGGACAGAATATGCATCTCTAGAGGGATGCTGAATGTTGGTGATGCAAAATACTGCCTTACCTTTAAAAGGTAAGCTACTGTGAGTACTGATTCTTGGTCCCAATTAATGTGTTGCTCAGTATAGATCTTATCCCTCAGGACCAAGTGTGATCTATCGGAAATGGATTGGAATACTTCTTCTGATTCTGGTCCTTTTTCCGCAATGACCGATATCATATCCTGTGTGGGATAAGGACAAGCTTCTATTATAACAGATCCAAACAGCTAAAGCACAAATAGGTCTTTGAAGGTAAACCAGAGTCATGGCAATCATGGATGCATAGCTACAACTGAAAGAAATGAAGAGGACATTTCACTTTTTTCTTTTTTAGCTTCCAAATATATTTCTTTCCCTAATCCATTTTTCCCAATTTGAATCATCAAGGGTTTCTGGTAATTAAACAACCCTCAAGATTGAATCACACTTCTAGTCACCGAAGCATTTTGGTGAATGGTGCTCTCTTACTTTTTCTTTGCTTTTTGAAGTTCTTTCTCGAGCATGCCATTCCAAGTAACTATTGGGATAGTTCTCTTTCAGAGATCACATCACTATTTGGCTTCCTGTCTACCCTGACCTCTACTGTGAAAACTGGCATTTGTGTTTTAAAGAAATCTTTCCTTTTCCACTATACTTCTGAGACTTTTATTTCCTTCTTTGGTGACTTCTTATTTTAAACCATCCTTATCGAAAGATGCTGTCACATTTAAGAACCCAAGCAATTTTCAGTTGTTCTACCATGGTTTCACTCTGTAAAAATGAGGACCATACACAGATTTACTCCATGTTTTCTTTCATTTTAATTGATTACATGATTACAGTTATTGATGACAAAATTATCCTGATCTAAAATACCTAAGGAATGGGCAGTAATTCTCATGTGTCTAACATGATAAACTTGTTCACGTGTGGCATAAATTCCTGGCACAGGCATAGAGCTAAAAGAGATGCTGGACAGTAAATGAATATTTCCAATGGAAATCTAGAAGCATATTTAAGATAGACTAAGCCTATTAGGCGACAATTTCATAGAATGCAGTAGTATAAAAAGATCAATGTATAGCAAAAAACATGTATATATCTAATTTATTGTTAATATCAGATAGTAATCTATAGATATTTTTGATTATAAGATTGAGTAATACCAGAGGCAATAACACCAATGGAGTCCTAACACAGTTCAAAATATTGATAGTTGGGCAATTCCAAAGATCCATTTCATCCAACAAGCTGGTGAGTTTGGGTCTTTGCTGAAATCAGTGAAAAACATGGGAATACTATTTCTTTTCAAATTTTCACTTTTCTTTAATTTAGAAGACTCTAACTTCAGTAGGTTTTATTTCTACTTTAAAAGAATCTGACCTCATGAATAGGTTATCTGTATATTCATCAGTTTGGTGAAATAGTTTACTTAGAAAATAGGTTCCCAGAAATTATGGGAAATAGGACAGGTTTAGAAACCCAAAATGAAACAAACTCACAAGTATAGAAGGTAGCATTTTGTCCAAGCATATAAACCGTGGACAAGTACGAAATACTTGGTTTTTTGGTGGTGCAGTAGGAGTTTGAGAAGTTGTTTGCTGGGTTGCATTCATATTATCTTCTTGAGTCTCTGATTCTAATAAAGGAGCAAAATCATTATTTATTGTAATTGAACTCACTTAGCACTTGCATGACCTTCACATTTTATAGCCTGCATTACTTATGCTTCACCACAAAGACACAGAAAAATAATCAGTATTATAACATTTATAATCATGACATTACTTCATAAGGCATTGGATATCTAGTTGTATATGGCCACAGTTCTAGTATACCTAGTAGTTTTAGGGTTTGTCTTGAAAGGTAAGCATATAGGTATTAGATTCAAGCGATAAAATAGTACCAATTTTTTAGTCCACCTGTGTCTTTCTGGCAGAACTGCCATGGCCAAATGTAAATTAACAATAGTATCTGCATTTCACCACACAACTTGCCTGACTGCACTTTTATTACAGTCCTTGGTTTCCCCCTTCACAACCCACCGAACTGAGAGCTCAAATCTGAGTTCACAGTGTCAATGAATCCCATACTGGTATATTAGGCTATATTTTAAAACTTGCATAAAAGAAAAGCATTTTGGCATGTGCCTTTATACCCAGACCTCAGAAGCTGAGCCAAGATGATCTCTGTGAGTTTGAGGTCAGCATGGTCTACACAGTAAGATTTAGGACAGCCAGACATTTCAGGTAGAGAAAACCCAATTTGGTATTGAATTGCTATTCAATGTATAATACACATCTAAATTAATACTCTTTATATCAAAGTAAGTGACATATACTTAGTTAATTACTCTCATTTCTGGGATTTACCTTTTGCATAAATTCAGGACCAGTGCAAAGAGGTACCAAAATATGGAGGGAATCTCTTGCAGTAGGAAATTATAACACACAGGTGAAGTGTCCCTTCACATGGTTTAGCAAATTCTTCATTGTTGTTTGTTATAAAATTCATAGTTCAGTGCTAAATGATTCTAACTTTTAACTTATAGTAGTAGGACATGTATACACACCGTTAGTGCCCTCAGAGAGAGGAGGAGCCACTTGACTTATTGTTGGTTCATCATGGTCAGGGGTGTATGTCCTCCCCTTGGGGCAGCTGCTGGCTCCATGTTCTGGTTCATTTGGGGTGATGATATTAGATGTAGTAACCTGGTCACATGAGGTATTTCCTCCGGGTCCATGATAAAACGAGGTTTCATACCATAGTGCAACAATATCTAGCCCGAACAGTTTCGGAGAATTATCTATGAGGAATGTTACGAGAGAAATCTGGGACAAAAAAAGGGCAAACAAAAAGGGTCTCTGTCATTTTGCATAGTTACAAATCACATTTTATTTAAGAATTTTGGAGGCTAAAAGTATGTACTTTAAAATACTGAGATAACGTTAGCTTTAATGAAGTATCGAGGCGGGCTTCTTCTTAGAAATTTAAAAGATGATTATGAGATCAGATATTCAAGTGTGGTCATCACAGTCCAATATCATATAAGAGGATGATTTCCAATTTTCACCCTGTGAGGCCCAGAATGTTATACATATTGTCCACTTGATTAACCTTGCTTGTCTTGGACACATTCATGGCTGTGCATATTTGTAAGGATGCTTAAAGAAAAGCACAACTAAGGAGGGAACTTTCTACTCAACAGTCCCATGGGCTAACTAAAAGGCAAGAGACAGGCAAACCCATCTATGTGGTAACATTCACATTTCCCTGATGGTTCTGTGCAAATGCCATGGTAACAGCTTGATCCTCAGGTTTATTATGCTGGGAATTAATAAAATAATGCCTATGGAAGAAACTGGATAGTTATGGATCTGCAGTGTTTGTTTCTTTGTAACCCTTTTTTTTCCCTTAGGATATTTGTTCCTATGCAATATGAGGAATACTTATTCTCAATTAGGCTGTCCTATAATATATTCCTTTCAGGTCCCGGGGCAGTTGGTCAATTAATAGTGAATCAGAAGCTCAAATACTGAGAATCAAAATAACCATTTGATACCAATACTGTAAAAATTCTGGTACTTTATTATAATATTTGAAAGGCAGGTCCCATAGAATACTTTACTCTATAATTCTCTAAACCAATGATAACCAGCATCAAGAGGTCAAGGCCATATTTAATTACAGAAATCAGGAGTCATAATAACCATACCTGATAAAAATGATCCAAAATTGCATTACCTTTGTTTTGTTGAGGAAACCATCATGAAAACAAGTAGCATTTTACAAATTCTACACTGATTACATCAGAATTCATTCTTGGTTGGTGAACCCAGTACCCAGGGTTTTTTTTTTTTTTTTTTTTTTTTTTTTTTTTTTTTTTCATTTCACAGCATTTATTCTCACTGGATTCGTCTAAGGATATTCTAAGTCACAACTGACAAAAAAACTGCATCATTGAGCTCAAATACCTATTCATATTTTACTTACTTAAAATGCACCAATGATTCTTCCTCTCCAAAAGAAAGCCATTCAAACATGTACTTATTTTACAAAATGAAGCAAAACCAAAGCCAAAATCATCATCATCAACAACAAAGTAACTCAGACTCTGAGGGTAATACTGTCTTTCTGTCACATTGTAAAGGCTTATCAAAGCTAGGCTTAAAGTAAATGGCCAATTACCTTTTTGGAAATATCAGTAGCCAGTACTTTATTTCCATATCTAGGAAGGCATAAAAGAAATGGCGCTATTGCAGCAGAGAGACTGTATGCTGGCATGTGGTTTATCGAGGAATTTCTGGCTATTTTATTTAGAATTCTAAACATCTGTCTCAGGAATGCAGCATTCAGTGGCGGGAGTTCTTCTAAAAGCCTGAACAAAGAGACAGTTATGTGAAAAACAAGTTTACTCAATTTGTAAATATAGAAAAGGGGAAAGTCATTATATCTTTTGAAATGACCTCCATAAATAAAAGGAAAGTAAGAATGTATATTCAAAATATTGCTTAAATGTTTTTCCAGATTCAGGCTAGGGGTGGGGCCAAAATGACAAATTTAAGTGTAGTACAAAACTGATAATCATAAGCATGGTCCACTGTGACTCCCTAAGTCACACCTCTGTTTGCAAATGTATTCCGTGTTTGTGAACAATTGAAACCTTTTGCTGGCAGCATTTTTACTGAATATTTTTGGGATATATATTCTCTAATGTGTATAAGCAAATACTACTTCTATTTGGTTGATGTTGTTCACACAATTCGCCAGCCATTACCTCTTTGCTGTTGATAGTTTTTCTTCATTGCTGACCATTTCGGGTATGGAAAGCCAGTGCTCATACAGCTGAGAGGTCAATAGACTGCCTTTAATCATTTGAAGAAACTCCTTATATAGAGAGAAGAAATATTTTGCAGAAAACAAATTATGGAGATTACTGAAAACTTACTCAACTCTAAAATTTCAGATAGTCCCAACTTTCTTCACAGCTCCCCGACATTCCCCAAGGTAGAATGTTGACTGATGTGTAGGGCCAGTAAGTTTTGTCCATAAAAACTGGAAAACTAAGAGCTGATGTTCAAATGTGCTTGGATTGCTGAAAAATCTCTTTTTAGATCGAAGTCCTCTAGTGGACAACTAAGCGAACTAGCATACCTAAGGGATCAATACCTCAGACCAAATACTATTTTTACATGACAGAAATATACAACGATGATAACTATAACAAAGAAACCCATATTATGTTAGTATCTAATTTCTGAGGTGCAGAAAATCATATCCACTATTAGAAGCATGGGAAGATATGAGGTCATGGCTCTTAGAGAAGGTCCTATCACAGTTTCTCTAAACAAGCATGATTCCATAGTCTGTTCTAAATATTTAAGATAATTTTTACAGATAATGTAGCTTGCAAAGGTACTCTTGGCAATGCATGGAAACTATTATGGAAAACCACAGCTATTCAAGGTACAGAAAACAAAATATCCTGTGGCTTCAAGCCAAACTGCATACATAGTACACGCTAACTCCTAAACCCTGGGCTCCAAACATTGGTCAAAAGAGTCAGAAAGATTATATACCAGAAGATCAATAAATCTGCTTTGACAATGGGAGTCCTAGAAATGTGGGAGAGGCTTCACATTTGATAGTTCAACAATGTAATATGCTTGTCAAAACAATTTCTGAACAAAAGTCATCAATGTTAGTAATTCTAAATGGGAATGAATAAATCTTGTAAAAACAAACTTCTAGATAAAGAACTACATGCACATACATATTACAAAGAGTGAGGAAATGTGTGTTTCTCAAAGGGAAGCCCCTAATTTGTAAGCCAATCATAGTTATCTCAGAAATAGTTCATATACTACCAATGATAATGGACTTATTAGGTTGTTTGAACATATTTGTAGGCTCACGTTTATCTATATAATAACAACAGAAAATGAAAATGGGCCATGTATTTTAGCAGAAGTAGGAGTTTAAGGGGAAACAAACTTAGAGCAAGGGAAAGGAAGGAGTGAAATGATGTAATTGAATTTTAATTTAAATAACAAATAAAAAGTATCATTTTATGGTGGTGAAGGTATGGCAGACTGATTAAGAATACTTGTTTCACAGCCATGAGGCCCTGCATTTCTGTACCAATATTTTGTGAGATATAGACAAGCAGATTATGACATCCTACTTGATATGTGTAGCAAAGAGTTGTACACGAAAATTAAATGCATACCGATGCACAAAGTTAGTCGTTCCATCAATAGGGTCAATGATCCACGTGGGCTGCTCTGTCAAGACTGTCTTTTCCCCAGCTGCCACAGATTCTTCACCAATGAAACTGAGAGAAGGAAGGAAGGAGAGAGAAAGAGAGAGAGAGAGAGAGAGAGAGAGAGAGAGATAATATAATAAACATGGTGAAACAGTACAGAGTCCTAAATTCTAAATGGTATAAATACAGGGAAAGTACACACATCTGAAAAGGTCATCCTTAGCATGAGATGAAGTGATTTAACGTAATTTAACACTGCAATCTTAAAAGTAAGTGCGGGGCGGGTGTGGCAGCGCGCGCCATGATCTCAGCACTCAGTTGGCACAGGGGGCAACAGTCAGGCCAGCCTAGGCGAGAGTGACACAGCCTCTCAAGTCCAGCAAACTGAACTGAGGGAGCTGGAGCTGCCAGCAACTACAGGTGTAACGGGTCCCTCCGTCCTCCTGGGGCCTCGGTGACCCACTGATGGAAACTCCCAGAGACCTCGGCCAGGGCTGGCCGAGTCACTCCCTACCCTGGCCAAGCTGTGAAGCTCTGGGTCTGTTTTAGAATAATGGCTTTAGAGAAGCAGAACGAAACCGAGAAGAGCTGGTGAGTTCCTGAGAATGTACCACAGCAGCCAAAGACTGTGCAACTGGTAAGTCAATTCTACACATGGTGTCTGCGGTCGCCGGTTTTCTTCTCAACTGTTCTTTTTTCTATTTTTTATCTTTGACATTGAACTCTCAATATATATTTGTCCTCTGTTTCCTTTTTCTCTTATCTGTAAGCCTTGTTATTGGCAGGAAGGATGTTCAGTCACAACTCTAAATATTGTTCCATCTCCGTGACTAAATGACTGACAGCAGTCAATGCCCCAAGGCGGAAGACAAGGCAGCACTTAGCCGAAACCTTCAAAGGATGGCTTTTAATTTCTTAAGAGTTCTGGGGACTTGCACCTGCAGACAGTGCTCTACCGCTGACCCTGTTTCCAGCCTGCAGTTTCTGGAGACTAGGCGTCACCGCGCAGGCTTGGCTGGCTACACATTCCCACGCGTCTTCCCTCCTTCTCCTGAGTGCTAGCATTAGGGGCATCTGCCATCTTGCCTGGATGAACAATGTTTTTTTGCTAAATTTGGGTCTGATTTAGGATTTTCTATGGAACTTTCTCATGCTGGTACTTCCCTCACATATGCAGAATTTCGCAATGCAGGGAGTTCACGCGAGCTTTCCAGCTGCACCTAAGGCAGCAGACATGCTTCCACCATCCACACATTTCCTCCCGGCAGAGATCCCCTTTCCTGACCCTAGAACCACAGGGCAGGCAATCAACATAACTCAGCGCGCAGGGGCTCCAGTCAGGATTTGGAATCTTAACCAGTGAGGTAAAAAAAATATAAAAGATTAGTCAGAAACAGCCAAGCCATCAGTTAAGACCAAGACCACACACACACTATCCAAAGCAACAGACGTCACCACAGGGATCTTCCTCCCGTCATCCTGGCCTGAGCAGCCCCACAACCTCCAACGAAGCTCCTTTTCAAGTCAGTCACCTATTACACCGCTGTATCTAGAAACATCTGCCTCACACAAACGCTTATTCCAGCCCAGACTTAACTCTCTCACGATAAAGCGATAAAGCGGTAGAAGAAATACCCGTGATATGGGTACTTTTCCTTTATAGACGACATGAGCATTTTCTCAACTTTTTGGTCAGTAACGGTCACCAAGTCGGCGGGAGAACTTTTAATCATGACGTTCATCTCAGTTTTCAGAGCTTCACGAATCATCTAAAAAAGAGCAAGTAAAAAAGATGGAAATAATTTAAAACCAAACAAGAAAGAAAAGACAAAAATAACTTCAAGCATTCAACCACTCTTAACATGTTCTGAAATGTTTTCTTTCAAACATGTCTATGAAACAAGACACTTTAGAGAAATATTATGTAATTTCGTATCTTATTTTAGATTCACGACTGTTGCTGCAAAGGTTAACATCACAAAGTGAAAAATTCAGCTGGAAATGCCACTCCCATGCTGCCTAACATTAACCCAGGCCTAGGCTCCACCCCCATGCCCATGCTGCCTAATGTTAACCCAGGCCTAGGCTCCACCCCCAGCCACGCCTCCCACAAAATCAATCAACTTTCACTGTATTTACAGTTTAGTGAAACTGCACGTGTAGACACCACTCAAAACATGCTTTGCTGAACAAGACTGCGCTGTAACATCGACACCCCACACACTCTGGCGTACATACTGTAGTGCATACCTCTCCAGCTTGTCTTGCGAGGACTACTGCATAATCCATGCACTCCTGCCAAGGGTCTCCCATTATCTAAACATAGTCAACACAGGTCAGCACAAACAGTTACAAACTGTGCAGGCACTCACTTACACAAGCATCTCAATTAGCAACACTTTGATTTACCCCTTCCCTGGTTTATAGTTCAATTTTCCTCCACAAATAGTCCCAGTAAACATCATTTTGAAATATTACATAGTTCAGCTCGTAGTAAAAACGTTTTGTTATTGGTGCTGTTTTGAGTCAATGTCTCACAGTCCAGGCTAGTCTTAAAGCGAAGGATGACCCTGAACTCCGGATCCTCTGCCTGTGTTTTCCAAGTACTGTGATCACAGGCATGAGATATTATACCCACCTTAACAGAGGTATTATCAATGCAAACGAGGTTCTATCAAGTAGTCTCCCAAGGGTCCACATTTTGGGTTGTAGCTGTACCATATCATATTGTGGGGGTGCTGGGGAACAGATGAGGTCAACACAGACGCTAAGGGTTATTATGTGTAGGAGTGGGTGGGGAATACGACAAAGAACACAGGGAAGGCTGAAATAGAAGCACTTTTAAAGACAAAGGAACAAAGGCTGTCTGTGTTACCTCAACTCTAGGGAGTTGAGTGCTTCACAGATGGAATTAAAAAAAAAAAAAGGTAAAGGTGAATAATTCAAGGTTCATAGATCAGAAATACTTTGCCCCATATTATATGGGCAGATTTTACAGAACGTATGCTCAATTCTGATTAGAAAGTTCCCTGCTTACAACATTCTGAGAGAAGAAAACTCTAGGTCTAAAAATACTATGATAAAAGCAAAGGTACCAGTTACCTCCTGGACCTCAGGGGGGCGGGGCACGACCGTGTGACTTGCCAACTTTCTGCTGGCCTCTAGAGACTCACCACAGGCTTGACCACAGGCTAACATGGGTTCCTGGCCCACGGAAGCATGGACGCTGTCATGCCCAGAAAAGGTGGCAGTCTTTATAGAGCCACACTCTGCCTGCTTCCCACGACAAGTTACACACTTGTGCTTCCTCTTTTGTACTCATTTTTTTTTTTACTACAAAGTTTCCTCTTTAAGAGCATCTGAAGTCTCTACCCTCTAGCGCAGGGAGAAGCACGGGGGACACTGAGCAGAAGCTGCTTGCTGCTGCTTCATTATCCTCTTTATTGATGTAAGGTTGCCTTGGAGCTCTTGACCATCCTGGCTTAGCCTTCAGAACGTCGGCTGGTATTCCCGACAGAGGCCAGCACACCTACGCGCCTTTTCTTGTGACTCAAGCATCCAAGTCAGCGTATAAAAGGCCACCTTTTGAGTTACAGAATAAACTCCTCACAGCTCTTCAAGAATGGCTTCCAAACTTGGTCATTCTTGTTCTTAATGCTCTCCTCTGATCGGTCACAACTGGACATTCTTGGGCTTGCTCACCATAAACCTCACCATAAACCGTTCAAGCCACTCACACTCAACCTTGTGACAACACAAACAGAACACCTCCCGATTCTCCATGACCATTTCAAAAGCCATCCATCCCATCGTCAACCCAACAGATACCAACCAATAGACACTTGCTGAAAAACTGCTGCTGCTATGCAGTATTTGGTCATTTGTATGCATGCTACATCTTCTCAACCAGTTCTAATATATTCCTTGAGGAAAGGAGGCTGATAAATGAAAATTTCTGAGGTGCCCTAAAATGTAGCTGTCCAGAAGAGGGAAGAGACAACGGAAGTCAATTAAATAACAGTTCTCTGGGATGTGTTCTTTTTTTTGGGGGGGGGGGAGCAAGAATGGAGAATTAAAAAACATGTGTCTGGAGATCCAATTGCAGCATTAACTCTTGATCTCAGAGGCACTTTTTTAGCCTTGTTGCTGGTAGTTTACAAAATGTGCCCCAAGTCTTGGTCCTTTTCCTAGCTGGTAAATGGCTCAATAAACCCTTTGATTTCAGAGACCTTTGCTTCAAGACTTGTTTTCCCGGGGGTTATATTCTACATTCCTCACTTTAGGAACAAAGTCATACAGACTTAAAACTTTCTATCCTGTACAGCCGAGCTACCCGCGTCACTTGTCCCCGCTCCTGATGCAGGGCATCCCCAACCCTGTGAATTCGTGGGCCTGGAATTCGCCGTGTAGAGCCCCGCGGGCTTGGGCAGAGCCGGGCTCATTCTGCGACTCACAACCTCGGAGACCGAGGACCTCCGGGCGAAGCCGCTCGGCTGTTTGCAGAGCACTGCGGCGAGCACGGCCCGGAGGAGGGCCCGGCCGCCGCCCCGGCCCAGCACGGGGAGAGCTCGTCCGCAGCCCGCCGGGAGCCCACGCCTCGGCCACCGAATAACGCTGCGCAGAACGCAGGGACAGAACCGACTCACCTCGCGCGAGCGCACCGCGATCGGTGCTCAACCGCTGGCGTCCTAGGACTCGGTTCCTAGGCTCTTCCGGAGGTAAGGGGGGGGAATTGCTCCGACAGGAAGTCCCGCCCCACTGAAGCCTGAACTGCGCATGCGCGTAGTACGGCGCGGAGCGCGCATGCGCGGAGTACGGCAGCGAGTGCGCATGCGCGGAGTACGGCGGGCAGTGCGCATGCGCGGAGACGGTGGTTAGTGCGCATGCGCGGAGTGCGGCGGGCAGTGCGCATGTGCGGAGTACGGTGGTTAGCACGCATGCGCGGAGTACGGCGGCGAGTGCGCATGCGCGGAATATGGCAGCAAGTGCGCATGCGCGGAGTACGGCGGCGAGTGCGCATGCGCGGAGTACGGCGGTTAGCGCGCATGCGCGGAGTATGGCGGCACGTGCGCATGCGCAGAGTACGACGGGCAGTGCGCATGCGCGGAGTACGACGGGCAGTGCCCATGCGCGGAGTATGACGGGGAGTGCGCATGCTCGGAGTTCGATGGAGAGTGCGCATGTGCGGATTACAGTGGACAAAGCATGTGTGGTGGACAGTGGACACCAGTAAGGAGTAAATGTTATCAAGATACAAAAGAGATTACTCTCACATTTTAATGCATAGACTTATTTATTCTTTGAGTTGTTGAGATTTTGTGCTGTGTCAGTTTCAAATGATAAATGTTAAGTTTTACAGCCATCAACAAGGCTTTAATCCCAGCACATTGATAGTATGATCAATGCTTTTTTTTAAGTTCCATGTCAGCCTGAAGTACATAAGGACTTGCACGTCTTCAGGACAGACATTGCTTCCCAGGGAGATCCAGTCACCAGGAAGAGCAAGACTGCGCATGCACGGAACCCCCATCCCAATCTCCTACTTCTATGAAGGAGTATCCTCACCCACCCAGCCACTCCCACTTCCCTGCCCTCACATTCCTCTACACTGGGGTATCAAGCTTTCCTGGGCCCAAGGGCCTCTTCTCCCGTTGATGCCCAACAAGACCATCCTCTGCTAGCCTTGTGACTGGAGCCATGGGTCACTGCATGTGTACTCGTTGTTGGTTGTTGGTTAAGACCCTGGGAGCTCTTGTTTGTTAATATTGTTGTTCTCCCTGTAGGGTTGCAAACCCCTTCAGATCCTTCAGTTCTTTCTCTAACTTGTGCTCAGTCTAATAGTTGGCTGCGATCTCTACCTTTGTATGTGTCAGGCTGTGGCAGAGCCTCTCAGGAGACAGCTATATCACTTCAGCTGTCAGCAAGCACTTCTTAGCATCCACAATAGAGTCTGCATATGGTGACTGTATGTGGGATGGATCCCCAGGTTGGGAAGTCTCTGGATGTCCTTTCCTTCAGTCTCTGCTCTACACTTTGTCTCCGTATCTCCTCCTGTGAATATTTTGTTCCCCTTTCTAAGAAGGACTGAAGCACCCACTCTTTGGTCTTCCTTCTTCTTGAGCTTCATATGATCTTGGGTATTCTGAGCTTTTGGACTAATACCCACTTATCAATGAATGCATACCATGTGTGTTCTTTTGTGATTGGGTCACCTAACTCAGGATGATATTTTCTAGTTCCATCCATTTGCCTGAAAATTTCATGAAGTCATTGTTTTTAATGACTGAGTAGTATTCCATTGTGTAAATGTACCACATTTTCTGTATCTGTTCCTCTGTTGAAGGACATCTGGGTTCTTTGCAGTTTCTGGCTATTATAAATAAAGCTGCTGTGAACATAGTGGAGCATGTGCCCTTGTTATATGTTGGAGAATCTTTTGGATATATGCCCAGGAGTTGTATAGCTCGGTCCTTAGGTAGAACTATTTCTGATTTTCTGAGGAACCACAAGACTGATCTCCAGAGTGGTTGTACCAGCTTGTAATCCCACCAACAATGGAGGAATGTTCCCCTTTCTCTACACCCTTGCCAGCATCTGCTGTCACCTGAGTTTTTGATCTTACCCATTCCTGCCTAGGGAATCTCAGGGTTGTTTTCATTTACATTTCCCTGATGACTAAGGGTGTTGAACATTTCTTTAGCTGCTTCTCAACCATTCGGGTTTCCTCAATTGAGAATTCTTTGTTTATCTCTGTACCCCAATTTTAATAGGGTTATTTGATTGTCTGGGGTCTAATTTCCTGAGTTCTTTGTATATATTAGATATTAGCTCTCTTTCAGATGTAGGATTGGTAAAGAACTTTTCCCAATCTGTTGGTTGCCATTTTCTCCTATTTACTATGTTCTTTGCCACAATTTGCAATTTTATGAGGTCCCATTTGTCAATTCTTGATCTTAGAGCATAAGCCATTGGTGTTCTGTTCAGAAAATTTTCCCCTGTGCTCATGTATTCAAGGCTCTTCCACACCTTCTCTTCTATTAGTTTCAGTGTGTCTTTATGTGGAGGTCCTTGATCCACTTGGACTTGAGCTTTACATAAGAAGATAAGAATGGATCAATTTACATTCTTTTACATGCACGCAACGCCAGTTGAACCTGCACCATTTGTTGAAAATGCTATCTTTTTTCCGCTGGATGGTTTTAGCTTCTTTGTCAAAGATCAAGTGACCATAGGTGTGTTGGTTCATTTCTGGGTCTTCAATTCTATTCCATTGATCTTCCTGCCTGTCTCTGTACCAATACCATGTAGTTTTTAACACTATTGCTCTGTAGTACAACTTGAGGGTCAAGGATGCTGATTCCCCCAGAAGTTCTTTTATTATTGAGAATAGTTTTCACTATCCTGGGTGTTTTGTTATTCCAAATGAATTTGCAAATTGCTCTTTCTAACTCTATACAGAATTAAGTTGGCATTTTGATGGGGATCGCATTGAATCCATACATTGTTTTCAGCAAGATGGCCATCTTCACTATATTAATCCTGCCAATCCATGAGCATGGGAGATCTTTCCATCTTCTGAGACATTCTTTGATTTATTTCTTCAGAGACTTGAAGTTCTTGTCATACAGATCTTTCACTTGCTTGGTTAGAGTCACAATAAGGTATTTTATATTATTTGTGACTATTGTGAAGGATGCCATTTCCCTAATTTCTTTCTTTATCCTTTGAGTATAGGAAGGCTACTGATTTGTTTGAGTTAATTTCATCCAGCCACTTTGCTGAAGTTGTTTATCAGCTGTAGGAGTTCTCTGGTGAAGTTTTTGGGGTCACAGAAGTATACGATCATATCATGTGCAAATAGTGATATTTTGACTTCTTCTTTTCCAATTTGTATCTCTTTGACTTCCTTCTCTTGTCTAATTGCTCTGGGTAGGACTTCTAGTACCATATTGAGCAGGTAGGGACAGAAGGGGCAGCATTGTCTAGTCTCTGATTTTAGTAGGATTGCTTCAAGTTTCTCTCCATTTAGTTTGATGTTGGCTATTGATTTGTGGTATATTGCTTTTATTATGTTTAGATATGGGCCTTGAATTCCTGATCTTTCCAAGACTTTTACCATGAAGGGGTGTTAAATTTTGTCAAATGCTTTCTCAGAATCTAATATGATAATGTAGTTTTTTCCCCTTTGAGTTTGTTTATACAGTGGATTATGCTGATGGATTTCCGTATATTGAACCATCCTTGCATTCCTGGGATAAAGCCTACTTGATCATGTTGGATGACTGTTTTGATGTGTTCTTGGATTCAGTTTTTGAGAATTTTATTGAGTAGTTTTGCATTGATATTCATAAGGGAAATTGGTCTGAAGTTCTCTTTTTGTGGGTCTTTGTGTGGTTTAGGAATAAGGATAATTGTGGCTTCATATAAAGAAGAATTTCAATTTTGTGGAATAGTTTGAAGAGAATTGATATTAGGTTTTCTTTGAAGGTCTGATAGAATTCTGCACTTAAACCATCTGGTCCTGGGCTGTTTTTGGTTGAGAGACTTTTAATAACTGTTTCTGTCACTTGAGGTGTTGTGAGACTATTTAGGTGGATTATCTGATCTTGATTTAACTTGGGTACCTGGTATCTGTCTAGAAAATTGTCCATTTCATCCAGATTTTCGAGTTGTGTTGAATATAGGCTTTTGTAGTAGGATCTGCTGGGTTTTTGAATTTCCTTACTTTTATGTCCCCATTCTAAGTTTTGGTATGATGTGCCTTCATTTTCATGAAATTTTTAAAAAGTCTTTAACTTCTTTCTTTATTTCTTCCTTTACCAAATTATCATTGAGTTATTGTTCAGTTTTCATGTATATGTGGGCTTTAACTTGTTTTTTTGTTGTTGTTATTGAAGACCAGCCTGAGTCCATGATGATCTGATAGGATGATTGGGATTATTTCAATCTTCTTGTATCTGTTGAGGCCTGTTTTGTGACCAATTATATGGTCACTTTTGGAGAAGGTACCATGAGGTGCTGAGAAAAAGGTATATTCTTTTGTTTTAGGATGAAATGTTATATATATATATTAAATCCATTCGGTTCATAACTTCTGTTAGTTTCACTGTGTCTCTGTTTAGTTTCAGTTTATATGATCTGTTCATTGTTGAGAGTAGGGTATTCAAGTCTGCTATTATTGTGTGAGTTGCAATGTGTGCTTTGAGCTATAGTAAAGTTTTATGAATGTGTGTACCTTGCATTTGGAGTACAGGTGTTCAGAATTGAGAGTTCATCTTGGTAGACATTTCCTTTGATGAGTATGAAGTGTCCTTCCTTATCTTTTTTGATAACTGTATTAGTCAGGGTTCTCTAGACTTACAGAACGTATGGGCAGTCTCTATATAGTTAGGGAATTTGTTGATGATTTACAGCCTGTAGTCCAGCTCCCCAACAATGGTCAGCAGCAACTGTGGATGGAAGTCCAAGGATCTAGCAGTTGTTCAGTCCTACAAGGCAAGCAGGCAAGGAAGAGTGAGTCTTCCTTCTTCCAATGTCCTCATATAAGTCTCCAGCAAAGGGTGAGGCCCAGATTAAAGGCATGTGACACCATGCCTTTAATCCCAGATGACCTTGAACTTGGAGATCTCCTTGTCATAATCTTCTGGAATTCATAGCCACTATACTTCAAGATCTCCATGCCAAGATCCAGGTCAGAAACTTGTATCTCTGAGCCTCCAGATTAGGATCATAGGTGAGCCTTCCAATTCTAGATTGTTGTTCATTCCAGATAGAGTCAAGTTGACAACCAGGAATAGACACTACAATAACTTTTGGTTGAAAGTAGATTTTGATATTAGGATGGCTACTCCAGCTCGTTTCTTAGGACCATTTGCTTGGAAACTTGCTTGCCAGCCTTTACTCTGAGGTAGTGTCTGTCTTTGTCACTGGGGTATTTACTATATGCAGCAAAACACTGGGTTCTGTTTATGTGTCCAGTCTCTTGGTCTACATCTTTTTATTGGGGTATTGAGTTTATTGATGTTAAGAAATATTAAGGAAAAATGATTGTTGATTCCTGTTATTTTTGTTATTAGAGGTGGAATTATGTTTATGTGGCTATCGTCTTTTGGGTTTGTTGGAAAAATATTACTTTCTTATTTTTTTCTAGGGTGTAGTTTCCCTCCTTGTGTCGTAGTTTTCCATCTATTATTCTTTATAGGGCTGGATTTGTGGAAAGATACTGTGTAAATTTGTTTTTGTCATGGAAGATCTTGGTTTCTCCATTTATGTTAATTGAGAATTTTGCTGGGTATAGTAGCCTGGGCTGGCATTTATGTTTCCTTAGGGTCTGTATGACATCTGTTCAGAATCTTCTGGCTTTTAGTCTCTGTTTAGAAGTCTGGTGTAATTCTGATAGGTTTGCCTTTATGTTACTTGACTTTTTCCCTTACTGCCTTTAATATTCTTCCTTTGTTTTGTGCATTTGATATGTTGACTATTATGTGACTGGAGGAATTTCTTTTCTGGTTTAGTCTATTTGGAATTTTGTAGTTTTCTTGTATGTTCATGGGTTTCTTTAGGTTAGGGAAGTTTTCTTCTATAATTTTGTTGGAGATATTTACTATCACTTCAAGCTGGGAATCGTCACTCTCTTCTATACCTATTATCCTTAGGTTTGGTCTTCTCATTGTGTCCTGGATTTCCTGGAAATTTTGGGTTAGGAGCTTTTTGCACTTTGTATTTTCTTTGACTGTTGTGTTTTCTTTTCTTTCTTTCTTTTTTTTTTAAAGATTTATTTATTTATTATATGTAAGTACACTGTAGCTATCTTCAGACACACCAGAAGAGGGCATCGGATCTCATTACAGATGGTTGTGAGCCACCATGTGGTTGCTGGGATTTGAACTCAGGACCTTCCGAAGAGCAGTCAGTGCTCTTAACCGCTGAGCCATCTCTCCAACTCCAGACTGTTGTGTTTTCTATGGTATCTTCAGCACCTGAGATTCTCTCTTCTATCTCTTGTATTCAATTGTTGAGGCTTACAACTATGTCTCCTGATTCCTTTCCTAGGTTTTCTATCTCCAGAGTTGTCTCCCTTTGTGATTTCTTTATTGTTTCTACCTCCATTTTTAGATCCTGGATGGTTTTGTTCAATTCCTTCACTTGTTTGTTTGTGGATTTTGTTTGTTTGGTTTTTTTTGTTTTTGTTTTTTGTTTTTTGTTTTTGTAATTCTTTAAGGAATTTTTGTGTTTCCTCTTTAAGGGATTCTATCTGTTTACCTGTGTTCTCCTGTATTTCTTTAAGGGAGTTATTTATGTCTTTCTTAAAGTCCTCTATCATCATCATGAGAAGTGATTTTGAACCTAAATCATGCTCTTTCGGTGTGATGGCCTATCTAGGACTTGCTATGGTGGGAGAACTGGGTTCTGATGATGCCAAGTAACCTTGGTTTCTGTTGCTTATGTTCTTGTGCTTTCTGCTTTGCCATGTGGTTAGCTCTAGTGCTACCTGCACTCACTGTCTTTGACTGGAGTCTGTCCTTTCTGTGATCCTGGTTGTGTCGAAACTCCTGAGTCCAGCTGTCTCTGTGATCTTGTGATCCTAAGATCCTGATTGTAAGAACTCCTAGGAGCCAAGTTGCCTCTGAAATCCTGAAATCCTGGTGTGACCAAGCTCCTGAGATCCTGTGATCCTATGATCCTGGGCATGTTAGAACACCTGGGAGTTAAGCTTACTCTGGGTGTTGTGGGACTTGGTGCAGAGCTAGTACCCAAGGTCTGTTCGGGGCAGCGGCTCAGACCAGAAGGAAATTGTGTAATTGGTCAGTTGGGGGTTCCCCCATCCCTGGATCCCTGGGGGTCTCAGT
Source organism: Apodemus sylvaticus (assembly GCF_947179515.1). NCBI lineage: Eukaryota > Metazoa > Chordata > Mammalia > Rodentia > Muridae > Apodemus > Apodemus sylvaticus. Next base: position 160,788,587 of record NC_067475.1, on the reverse strand, counting down.
TACTTCCAGTGTTTGGGCAGATGTTGTGGCCTCCTCACCTATGATCCTGTGTTAGAGCACCTGGGAGTCCAGCTTCTTCTTCGTGTTGTGGAATTGGGTGCACAGCTTGCCCCAAGGTCTGCTCAAGGCACTGGCTCAGACTGGAAGGGATGGGAAGCGATTTCTTAATAAACTATCTTTTCCTATTAGCACCCCTGTGTCCATTCCTATTCCAATTCCTCGCTCAGGGGCACAAAAAAAATCAGAAATTGAAGCAGGTGCCCTTTGTACCCTAATTTAAACCTATAACACTGGGCCCCTAAAGTGACCCAGGTAAGTCATCATTAGCTATGTTGGCTGGTCTTGAGAGCACGCTTGATGCTAATAATTCTAGAGTTCTGGAGCAATTCTACCAGGCAGAATAACACTTAGACCACCCTTGGTGTCTGTAAGTAGGAAAATTTCATGCAGGGTCACCAGGTAACTTGAGAACATAAGGTGGTCTGAGGAATAGCCCGGCTAAGTGGCTGCTGCCACTGGGCATTGGGAATTTGATGGTGGAAAGGTACTGACCTTAATCCCAACGGCTCAGTCTTTCTTTGTAACATGACTCACTATGCCCAGCTGTGGTCACGGGCAGCAGTCAACTGGCCCAACTGCCTCAGCTTCCAGGGATGAGGGAAAGAATCTACAGACTCAATTTCCCAACTGAGAGGATGCCACATAATAAAAACTAAAACAATAAACCTTCCACTACCACTACTGCAAATGGCTATTCTAGTTTTGTGTGTGTGTGTGTGTGTGTCTGGGTGTGTGCGACTGGGTGTGTGTCTGGGTGTTAGAATACAAAGTAATGGGCTTCATCATGACATTTTCAGTTAAAAGGCTGAAGGTTAATTTTTCAAACGGTAGACTTCAGTATCATGAATTTATTTCCACGTAGGACATTAAGACACATTTATTGAAGGTGAGAACAGGGAATAAGACTAATCTACTCAGTGACACCGGTCAAATTCCCAAGGAACCTCACCTCCCCCCCCTCCCCCCAGGGCAGAGTCTGACTCTAAGGCTCTGGCTGTTCTGGATCTCACTTTGTAGATCAGGCCAGTCCTAAACTCAGAGCTCCACCTGCTTCTGCCCTGAGTTCAACATCACAGTCTGCTTCCCAAGGAACTTTAAAGTGACAAAACACCTGACCCTGGGAAGATTAAAGCAGGACCATCACATGATCAAGGCCAGCCTGGGGTACATAGTAAATGCCTGTCAAATGAAGAGCCACATGAGATATCTCAGTGGGTAAGGGCACTTACTGCCAAGGCGAAGACTTGACTTTGATCTCCTGAACACATAGTAAGAAAGAACCAACTCCCACAAGTTGTCCTCTGACCACGCACTCACATGCTATGGTGTGTCCCCACACACCAAAACTAAATAACTTAAAAAATAAAGTGAGTGTATGCTTTTCTTCCCAAGCACTTTATCTAGTTCTTCTCTTTCAGGTTCTCCTAACCCATCCTCTGAAAACATCAGGACGCAAACCTTATAAATGTCCTATTACCCAGCTGTCTCATGTATTTCCTGTTCTGTAGACATGTGCTCCTTAGTATCAGAGCATCATTTCAACGGGCCATGCACACTCCTCTCCTATGCTTCCAGGTAGGACGGGGACAGGCGACCCAACCATTTCATCAGTCACACTCAGCTTGAAATCCGAGATCTCTGCCTTCAGAGTGTTTATTTGGCACAGGGAGTGAGGGGACGGAGCTTCTAGCCACACCTTGCTCTCTCTAGATTGTGCATGTCTGAGGCGCCAGTCCTTAGCGAGGATGCTCAGCCTGGCATCCCCAGTCCTGTGGGCCCCATCACCTAGGACCTGGCCTGGCGTATGGGCGGTGTAGCCACTGCCGCAGGTCCCTCTGGGTAGCCTGTCTCTTGTCTGATCACGGGGAGAAGAAGCTTCTCATCCTTCCTAGGTGTCACTCGCTGCCAGCCTCACCTGCCTGCTTCTCAGCAGGTATTAGAATTGGATTAAAGTACTACACAGCTATACTGTTTATTCACTTATTTGCAACTTGTCTTACGATACTGTCTGCCAGTTACAAGTTTATCTTCTACCTAAGTGTGTCTTCTTGTGCCTACATTGGCAATCAGGCACTGATGTAGGCACACAGGTGACTGTAAAGGAATGAATTTAGAACCTGATAAAAGCAAGAAATCATCACTGTTTATGGTTTGAAAAGATGAAGTTGACAAAGACCAAATGAGCATTCTCGGTTTACTCTTTATTCTCAGTTTACTCAGTTAACCTACTGCTGTAAAAAACTGGTACAGAAAGGGGTTGGGGGGGGGGAGTTAATTCCTTCTAATAGTGTACGTAGTCCTTTATACAGTATAAACAGAAGACATTAATTCTCCTCAGGTATAGACAGAAAGTATTCCCCAAGAGAACTTATTTCAAATTAGAGATAAAATGCAGTAATCGTCTTGCTTTGGTACAGCAAGCAAGACTGTAACAAAGTCAGTCTATTCCACTGCTCTTCTGATCTGCGATACATTTATACTAACAAAAAGATGAATCCTACTAGAGAAAATTCCTTACCAGAAATATATCCAGTGCAATTACATGATACCAAGAAAATAACTTCCCTTCTTAGGTATGTGGCTTCTATCCAGATGCTTGGAAGACGGAATGAGAGGATCTGCAAGATTCTGCAATCCGCACAACATGATCTAGTTTTACAAGGAGGCTATGTTCTGACCCCATAATATTAGGCTTAATCATAGGATTTGCTTTAAACAATGATGGCAAGTACCACTTGAAAGACCCCACCAAAGAGTCTGCCATCTGCATCTTCCTCTGGCATAGAATGGCAAAAATCACAAAAAGGTGGGTGTTGTATGAGCAGGATCTCAGAGTGAAAGTAGCACAGAACGTGGCCCAACAGCCAGGCAACGCTGACATCAGTCTGCCAGGAAAGACACTTCTGCTGGTAACCTAACCCACAAACAGTTAATAAAAATACTTTGCCAATAACTAGCAACACACAGTTAAACTTTAAAACAGAAAACATGGAACTCAGTAGAAAACTACTGGTATAAATTATGACCAAATGGAAATAAATTTCAAGACAGCAACTTTGAGAGTTTTAAAAAAGTATCTGTAGTAAAAGAAACTGTCTACTTAGAATGACTTCTGCTTATAGGGACTCTGCTGGCTCAAATCCTTGAATGGCTATTCCAAGTAAGAGTCAACATTTTCTAAAAACCGTTCTTCATCGTTAAGATACTCTAGAATAACATTTCCTCCATTATATAGAGGGCACTCCTCCTTCGTGATCCAACTTTCCAATGTGTGGTCCAGAGGCAAGACTTCTCCTGAGGGGACGTGACACAGCCTCAGCTTCTGAGAGAGAGAGAGAGAAGGCACACAGAGTAAGGATACACTTGCTGACACACCCCAAAACTTGAAGGAAACTGGCCACCGGACGGACGGACGGACGGACGGACGGACATTACCTTCGCAGCCAACTTGTTGTTCTCATTCCTGAGATTGGCTAGGGAGGCTGCGGAGTCCACGACCTTCCCGATGCTCCACTGCAGGCAGAAGAACATGGCTTTGCTTTTTTCCTTGCTCCCCTTTGGCAAGTACACCTGGAAGTATGTTCTTTCCGTCTGTGTAATTAAAAGTTACCATACAGATCAGACACACGAGAGCAGCCTTTCCTTATTCAGCTAGTGGCGCCTTAACCCTTCTTTTGGTCAACCTAGAATAACCCTATGACGTCAGCTTTAGGGAGAAAAACCCCCGTGCAGCCTACCTATCTAACTGCATGGCCCAAAGACTCAAAAGCTGAGCCCGGCTATCTGTGTCACCAAGTTGCACGGCCTTTTCAGTGTCCAGGGACTGGGTGCAGAGGAACTCCTTCATTTTTAGGTGCACAGGAACTCTTTTTTCAACTCTGTGTTGAGATCCGGAGACTCAGACCTGGACTGCAGGCTTCCCTCCTATCTCCCAAGTTAAAGAATGAGTTCAGCGTGAACAGGGAGACCATGAAGACTGGAGACTCGTTCACCAGCACCAGGGCCCAAGCATGTCCCTCTATTTTGTTCTGTGAGGTAGCAAACTTGTTTCAACTGTACTCCTTGGAGTCAAGGTCCTATCACTTATGAGAGAGACAAGGCTCTTGATACAAAAAGACTTATTTTTATGTGAAAGACATAAAAGACATGTCAGAGTTATTGAGATTTTTGAGGAAGAAAGTGAAAAACTAAAGTTCAAAAAAGCCCCAGAAAGATAGTTTATTAATATAACAGGGTTTCAGAAACAGTGTCTCTGGTATAAGCTATGCCTTACCTGTCTTCTTCGGCTGCATTTTGTTATTTAATTATCTTTATTAAAAAATAAGTGGGAATAGGATATTCCCTGATTCCTAAACACTGCGAAGTACACAACCTTCCCAATGCTCCACAACGGACAAAGGAACATGGCCAGAAGGGCGTCTTCACAGGTCAAGGCCTGTACAATAAGAACACCCTAAGTGAAGTGTCTCTGATGCAAATGTTGGGAAATAATTGAAGTTATCTTAAATAATAGAGTCAAAACGATTCCTGTCTAATCAGAAAGGAATCTAGATTTGCTGAGGGTCAGTGAAATGTATCATAGCTAAAAAGCATTAAAAGAAAAAGAGAATCAGTGTAAATCTAAGCTTTGGTCCATGTCTGTAACCAGCAGTCCCTGTTCCAAAAGGAAAGCAGCAAGAACAAGCAGGAAGAGGAAACTCCCAGCCACTAAAATTATATCTAGGATCAACAGGAAGCTGAAACAGGAGGGTCCTGAGTTTATAAATATAAAAACAGCATTCCAGACCCAATCTCTAAATAACAACATATATATATACACACATATATATATGAGAGAGAGAGAAAGAGAGAGAGAGAGAGAGAGAGAGAGAGAGAGAGAGAGAGTGATCTGTGGATCCAAGGGAACCAGGGCAATGGCTGATAGCACAGTCTGCCCAGAGCTTAAAGCAGGGAAATAGAAACTAAACTACAGACCCCTCAAAGCCAAGATGGACTTGTAGAATCAATGCACTTAAAATTTAAAATGAAGTAATGAACAGAACAGAAACCTAAAGACATAAAGTCATTGGGATGCACAGTGAGAAACATTATGTAATAGTACCCACAAAAAGGAACACGATATAAAACAAGGGAAATAAAACATGATGTAAATACTCAAGAAGAAATACAAAAGCTTCTAAAAATAAGAAACTCAAACCAGATAAATTTCTATCATCCTCAATAAAAAAGTCTTAATTAATGATGGTGGATCTGAGGGTCATCTAAAGGGCAGCGGAACGTGGAGCAGAGAGGAACATGGACTCCTGGGGCAGCCCGGACTACACAAGAACCTATCTCAAACAAAGAGAAAACAACCCAACACCACAATGGCCATAAGTGGGAACAGAATCAACATTCATCGATAGGAAAATGGTGAATAGTCACATGTTCCATGGAATATGATGCTTTAAAGGCCGTCAGCAGTGCAGCACATGTGAGGTCTTTTCTACTAGGCAGCAGAACATAAATCAGAGAGAGGAGATGACATAGTCTATCTGAAACCCATCTCACTTCATTTGTAGCCCTTACCACTATACATTTATAAATATATGTATATGGATGCACATACACATACATAATATAGGGAGAGCATATAACATATTGTGCTGGTTAATTTTTGTTGACTTTACACAAACTAGAGACACCTGGAAAAAAGCCTCAACTAGGGAACCGCCTCCATCAGACTGGGCCGTCGGCACGCCTGTATGGCATTTTCTAGATTGCCAACTGACGGAGAAGGGCCCAGCGCCATATGGGTGTGTCACCCCTGAGCTGCACAGGGAAGCAGGCTGAGCGAGGCAGGTGCAGCAAACCGATGGGCAATGTTCCTCATGGTCTGGCCTGAGCTCAGCCCTGGCTTCCTTCAATGATGGACTGTAACGTGGAAGCTGGAATAAACCGCTTCTTCCCCGCGTTGGCTTTAGTCAGTGTTTTATCACAGCAGCAGAGAAGCAAGATGGGACACATACAATGGCTGAAAGTTCACTAAGGAATCTGTAGGAAGGCATACAACTAGGTATGCTTGCACACTCTGGGGTTTTCTACCTGCCTGGCGCTCACTCTAGCTCGGTTGATTGAACCCTGATCGGGAAAAACACTTGTTAAAAATCATGCACTGAATAATTTGAGATTATTTAGAAAAATAAAGTAGGTTACAGTCATACAACTGAAAAATGCACATCCTGAATGAAGTGGACCATACAGAAAAATATTTAAATCATGATGCAAAATGTGGGAATAGTGAAGAGGGACTCTCACGGCTCACTGCCGTCTCTATAAAGTGGAAACGGGCAGGAGGATGTGGGATTTACAGACTCGCGCACGCGGTCTTCCGCAATGATGCGAGTATGGGTTAAGCTGTGTTCACTCGAGAGGAAGGGAGGGGCCGAGGGATATTCAACCTCTGCTCAGCTCACCTGCGGCAGGGACTTCTCGCCATCGGCCTGCATCTTCAGCTTCATCAGCGCCACCTTCGCGGCTGTCCCGCTGCTTTTTGCGCCTCTGCGACCCTTACCTGCTGACCCTCCTGCCTTGGCATCTAAGGAAGAAGTACAGGCATGGGAGGCGTCCCCGTCAGCTTCCAGATTTTTTCTTCCTTCCTTCCTTTGTTCCTTCCTCCCTGCCTCCCTCCTTCACTCCCTCCTTTCTTCCCTCCCTCTTTTTCTCTTGCTTTGAGACAAGCTCTCCCTAAGGGACACTGGTGGGACCCACCTGTCTCTGGTGGATTGAAGATGCTCCACCATGCCCAGCTAAACCATTGCGGTCTTCAGCATACGCAAACTACACAGTAGAGATCTACATTATTGATGGTCCATCTAAACAATGTCTACCTCAGAAAGTCCACAGGCACATGTTTCTTTCTGGCCTAACCTATTTAATCTAAAGCAACCTCTGGCCCTTTTATGTAACACTTTTGAACAAGGACACTACCCTTAATATGGAATAAAAACGTTCTATTAAATTAATACATTGTCAGAGAAGCTAAGCTAATTGCAGCCAGGCTCTGTCCTGGAACTACCGCGTATGGTCAGAGCATTTACAAAAGAGCTTAGTAGAACATATTCTGTAGACAAAGCAGTTCGCCATGCCAGCCTCATCAGCACACCTACTGCAGCTGCTAACACTCAATCAACACATCTCTGCTGCCCAACAAATGAAACTATCCCATGAGAACCTTACCATTTCCTGATTTTCACCAGTCAGGAAGGCTTTGTACAAAATACTTTAACAAGAATTCATCAAAATACAAGTTCTTGGGACTGTAGAGATGGCTCAGCTGTTAAGAACACTGACTGCTTTTCCAGAGGACCTGGGTTCAACTCCTAGCATAAACATGACTCATAGCTGTGTGTAACTGCAGTCCCAGGGCATCTGACTGACATCCTCTCTGGCCTCCAGGGGCATCAGGCATGTAAGTTGTGCTCAGACATGCATGCAGGGAAAACACCAGCCACAGAATTTAAAGATGGATAAATAGTAACATTTTAGAACAGAATGTGAGTTTTTACACTGGGGCTGTAAGCAAAGTCCCCGTACCTAGGGATGAAACGTATACGGGGCAGGAGTTGGGGAGTGACAGATGTGCTCTAGGAAGGAAAGCAGCCATGGAACTTGTGGGACTCACCAACAATATCTCTGACAAGTTTCTGTGTGGCAGCCATTCGAGGCTTTGGGACCTCCATCTTTTCACACTCATGATCCGACTGATGACGGTGTCTACAAGCATCAGAGAGCTGGCTCTGGTTCATGAATTATATACAGCTAAATGGATACACAAAGCTTGCAGGGTTTAGTGATTACCTTAGGCAAAAGTTCTTCTCACAGTAAGGGCAGATCACGGCCACCAGCTCTACTTCAGTACAGTCCTTGAATGAGCATGAGTAAGGTTTGTGTTCATCAGTCTTTGGTCTCTCCTTGATTACATTCACCTAAAACCACAAGAGGGGGAAATAGTGCTACAGTTCCCACTTAAAACAGCACAGAAGCCAGTGAGAGAAGGCAGTACCCATAGTGTCCCAGTGCAAATTTATTACATTAACTTTTCTAATTATGCCTTAAGTTAAAGTAGAATGACCATTCTCTCTCTCCCTCCCTCTCTCTCCCTCCCTCCCTCCCTCCTCCTCTTTCTCCTCCTTCCTCTTCCTCCCTCCCTCCCTCTCCCCTCCCCCCCATCCATCCTTTGTGATACCCCAGGGCTCTCAGTTTGCAGTGTTCTATTCCATCTCTTGAGAGCTGGGATGGCAAGGGCGTACCACTGAGCCCAGTTTACTGCCTAAAGTTTTACTCTCTGGTGTGTGTCAGTGGCACCCAGAGATGCCCCTCTAGGAATATGTCCAGATAGTTAACTCATCAACCCTCAAATGGCGAGCTGTACCTACTTCTTCTGCCACTTTCAGGAAATAGAAACTTTAGGAGACTGAACCCTTAAAACTCACATGAAGCAGTCTTCAAAATCATAGACTATTTCTCATACTATACGGAATATTTTATTATCATAAAATGTTACATCAGAACACAAGAGTGGTTTTTTTTTTGAAGTGAAAAAATAAACAGATTAGACATATTACTGAGCATAGAGTAAGTAGATTCTTAGAGTTTAAGAAAATCTAAGAAAATGATTACTTAAAATCTGTAACCACAGGAAAACCCTTCATATAATGCCAGGAACATCAATTATAATGAAAAACCTAAATTTCCTTCCAAATTTGTGGTAATGACTTAAAAGGTAAAATTACACTGGCGCACGCAGTGGTTCAAGGCTGACCGTGTGAAAACTGTCACAGAATCCTGTCCCCAGACACCAGTGGAAATAAACCTGCACTTCCAGCGAGCTGGAAGGACAGTCTGACGTCAGCAACTGAGGCAATGCGTGCCATGAACACACAGCTTAGCACCGCGAGTGGACGTTACAAGGATAAAAACGCAAATACCAAGGACAGCAAATTTTCTTCAAAATAAAAAAAATGCAGCAAAAGCTTCTGAATATCACATCTAGTATACGGAGCAGCTTTGAGTCTAATCAAATCCGAAAACAAAGCACATGAATACAAATATACAAATTATGTCAGATAAGAGGAAATAAACATACCTCAGAACAACCATGGGAGTCCTTGCTTCTGTGTTCAAGGCTTAAATAATAACAAAAAAATTCATTTAAATGCAGTCAGCCAATACCTTTAATGATAACTGAGGTAACTCAGGCTGTTCTAACCTCTCCCATCCTTAAGGTGCACCGTGTGCACTGCACTAGTGACCTCCATGTGCACTGCACTAGTGACCTCCATGTGCTCCGCACTAGTGACCTCCATGTGCACTGCACTAGTGACCTCCATGTGCTCTGCACTAGTGACCTCCATGTGCTCCGCACTAGTGACCTCCATGTGCTCCGCACTAGTGACCTCCATGTGCTCCGCACTAGTGACCTCCATGTGCTCTGCATTAGTGACCTCCATGTGCTCCGCACTAGTGACCTCCATATATACTGTACTAGTGACCTCCATGTGCTCTGGACTAGTGACCTCCATGTGCTCCGCACTAGTGACCTCCATGTAAGAACATGCTGAAACCATAGGACGAAGGGGCGACTACAGTCTCAGATGTTTTAACTGTTAGTGTTCACCGGCAATTGAGTATGAAGCATGCGCCATTCTAGTTCCGTTTCCTCGGAGTGCTTTCACGTGCATGCAAGTGAGGGGCTCTCGCAATTTCTTCTGAGAGGAATCGGTTACTGAAGGGATGTAAAGTCAAGGCATGACTTCACAAAGCCTCAAGGGTCAAGTTCTGTCTTCAAATAACATGCACTATCCATTTTTAGAACATTATAGGTTGGACACTTTACGTATGTTCATGAAAATACAGAGAATAATCATGGCTGGATTTTTTAAAGCTATAGTCTTTAAATTATGAGTATTATTCTCTGACTGTAATTACGACACATAATCTTCCAATGCACATTTATGAATACATTTCTGGAAACTTAATGCTTAAGGACATATATGTGTAGCCAATTAGAGCCTGTAACTAGTCAGTTTGCTTTTTTCACAAGTGATTACAACACTGAATATTAACTGTCAATGGCTAAAGTTACAACTCTCTTTAAATCATTATAATTTCCGGAATTAACTCCATATTGACAAACACCAAAATTCTTTTCAAATCCTACATAAAAATGTAACTTACCAAAATATTCCTGAACAACCATCACACACAAATGGAAGAAAATCTAAAATCAGAGGAAAATATGGTTAAGTACTGGTCAGTATCTGATTTTAATTTAGTTTTCTTAAGTAAAAAAACCTGCTGGCCAATTCTTAAGAAATTTTTTTTCTTTCCAATGTCCCTGTGTATCAAGTTACTTTGTAATCATTATTAAACAAAAATGTTTAACTCTACCAAATCTTTAACTCTAGGAAAGCAGCTAGATCAGTGGGAGGTAGATGGTACTCTGTAACTTTGTTTTAAAAAATGGTGGTATTTTTCTCCATTGTTTTGTTTCCAAGATTTATGAGGTATTGTTTAAGAACAGTATGCTGCAGAATGTATGCATTTGATGACAAAATTCTGGGTTTTAATTCTGACTCCATTTAACATCAATCTAGCAAAAGTAAGTAGATTATTTAATAATAAAGTCATGGATATTCATGTAGTATATGATATATATATATTTTTATGTCTCTCATATAAATATATGTGTGTGTATCAATCTCATATCTATAATTCCTTATTAGTTAATTCATCCTAATTCTGTCTATATACATACTTTGGAAAGTTCACACAAGTATCAATCCTTAGCTATAGAAATTAATTATTAACAATCAATCACTTTTTTGTGTTTATTTTCTGTTTGACACAGGTCTCATATGGCCAAGGCTGGCCTCTAAACTCCTGATCCCGTGGTCCCCTTTTTCAGACACTAGAGTGTTGGATATAGAGTGTGAGGCCCCATACCTGACTGAATCACTTTCTAACTGACTTCAATCCATCTCATATATAAACTCCAGCAAGCGGCCACATAAGTTAGATAAACTCAGTCACACTGCTTTCACAATAGAAGCCAGAAGGTCCCACTCAGTCCTTTACAGAAAACCTTAATAGTCTAAAAAAGATACCCTATAAGCTATCATAATCCAAAATGCTAGGAGGCTGTTTGTAAACAAAAGGGACTCCCTAGGAAATCAAGCTTGCAGACTAAGGGCCTGAATAATGTCTCCCTAAAGTAAGACATGCCTAGTGAACTATCACTATTGTTATAGCATAAACATAAAGCACAATACTGTGAGCTTCAATTTCATGCCAAGAAATTAGATATGTGTCAATATGTAAACTTAAACACATAATCTGCAGAACTTTTATACTTCTTAGATTTATTTTTATTATTATTGTGTGTGTGTGTGTGTGTGTGTGTGTGTGTGTGTGTGTGTGTTGTGTTTTCTTGTACTTTGACACACACATGGAGGTTAGAGGATAACTTTCTGGGAATTAGTTCTATCTTCCTACTGTGATTTTTGAGGAGGGTCCACCTTACTCCTGGCTAGTGCCCTCTGAATGAGTCCCTGCCCTACAGCCACGCCTGTCTACGAGACACATGCTGAGGCCTGGATTACAGATGTCACTTCATCAATGGGAAAAGTTGGGCATGCTTGCTATTTTGAGATTTAGAGGGTTCAAGCAAATATTATATGCCATTCAAGGAAGCCCATGGGGAACAGTTATGATCAAAATAATTTCCTAGCATCAGGTACTTAACTCTAACCCTTTTCTGCTAGTCCAAGAGCTAGGCCTCATCTTAGAAACACTACAGATATGTGAAACTGGAAAGGATGAGCTATATCACAGATGGTAGGTAGTTTTAGAGTCAGCCTGACAAGATGTACATAACTTAACAGTCAAACCCAAATAGCTTAGCTGCCCTAAGAAAGGACTACATGAAAAATTGCTCTGCTGAGTGGCTCATTACAGTGGATGGTAAAGGACATATATAAATAACACGTCCTGCATTGCCTTTGCTTACGGAAGGCATCCAGGCCAACCCTAAGAGCTGGATTCTAGAACCTGCTAGGGAATGACTGAAGGTGCAGCAGAATGAACGCCTCTACACACATTTGGAGTGCGATCAAGCAGGCAGAGACTGAGGAGTCTGTGAGTCTAACACCCTGAACGTTGACGCCCGCCACCAGGGTCTATGTTTATGACAAGGTCTCTCCCTGGTCAATAGGGGGACCATCACCCCAGTATTTATTAACCTCCCTAAAATGCCGTTTACTAATCTGCAAGTAATAACACCAAGACTTCTAAAAACCTGCGAACACAAGGTTAAAAACTGATGCTGTTCAACTCATTCGTCGGACAAAAAGATAAAAAAAATAAAAATTAATCAAGAAAAAGCCTGGGGCAGGGGATGCGCCCCGGTCGCAGTTGTTAGGACCGAGGGGAACTGGAGTCCTGATCCGCGTCGCCTCCCCGACCAAGGCGATGTGGCCACCCCGAGGAGTCTGCAAGGTGTGGCCACCCCAGGAGTCTGCAAGGTGTGGCCACCCCGAGGAGTCTCCAATGTGCGCTTTCAGGTCTGCGTGGAAACCAAGCGCCACGAGTTTCGCCCCTAACTGAGGAACAGCAACAAAAGCACCACCACCATCGCCCTGGCAGGCCGCTCGCGCTCCTCGTCCTCCCTCACCCGCCGCCACCGCCCCGGCCGTCGGAACCCGGCCCAGGTCTCCCGCGGACGAAAGTGGGGCTTCCAGCGTCACCTCGCTGCCGGCAGTGCTGCACCTGGCAGTGCTGCCCAATGTCCAACTCCGCCATCTTCCCTCCGCCGCCAGGGCAGGGGGCGTGGCAGCGCTGCTTGCGTCAACACGGAGGAGGCAGGACGGGGGCGGGGCGTGACCTCTGGGCGGGGTGGGGCGGGACGCCGGGGGCGGGACGAACAGGTGGGCGGGACCCACAGAGAGGCGGGGCCGGGGTGAGGACCGGAAGTGGGGATGCTAGCGCGCTTCGTGGGGGTTCCAGCGCTTTTCAGAAAGAGGAAAGACAGAGTGGAACTCAATTCCTGTAGCTGAGGTTCTCGCGCTCAAAACTGAGGAAAAACTCAGCCCCTCTTTTGGAAACTGCACCCGCTGTTCTCTACACTGAGTCTCCAAGATTGAAACTCCCTCAAGTAGATTTCTTGATTTCTTATTTAAATATTCCCAGGAGCCCACACAGACCAGGCAAGAATGTTATAACAATCAAGAGACATACCTGGACACTGATTACTTGATGTCTTAGCTATATGCTCTAAGATCAACAATTAATAAGTGGGACCTCGCGAAACTAAAAATTTTCTGTAAGGCAAAGGACACCATCAATAGGACAAAACAGTTGACTACAGAATGGGAAAAGATTTTTCACCAACTCCACATCTGACAGAAAACGAATATACAAAATATATAAAGAACTCAAGAAACTAGACAACAACAGCAAAAATAATACAATAAAAATGGGGGCCACCCATCTAAAGAGAGAAAATTCTGAATGAGTTCAATGTAGTTGTGGACTATGTGGTATTTGATTCTGTATCAAATACAGAATAGTACCTCAAATGTGGAAGGTTTTCAGATTGCTTGCTGAACTGACCCAAGGACAGATTTTATTATATAGATAATAGAGTCCAAAGCAGGGGTGAGGTGGGGCAAGAGGAATGGAGAGAGAGCAGAGTCAAGTGAATTTTGCACCTGGTTAGCTAAAGTTAAAGAACTGTTCGACATCCTTAACCACCAGGGAAATGCAAACCAAAATCACTCCTCCATTGCTGGTGGGAGAGCAAACTTGTACAACCTCTTTGGACATCAATATGGTAGTTTGTCAGAAAATGGAATCAATCTACCTCAAGACCCAGATATATCACTCTTGGGCATATATCCAAAGGACACTTCATCCTACCACACATATATGTTCAACTATGTTCATTGTGGTTTTATTCGTAATAGATAGAATCTAGAAACAATATAGATGTCCCTCAGCTGAAGAATGGATAAAGAAAATGTGGTTCATCTACACAATTGAGTATTACTCAGCTGTTTACAAAATGACATCCTGAAATTTTCAGATGAATGGATAGAAAACACCAGTCTGAGCAAATTAACCTAGACCCCCAAAGACAAACATGGTATCTGCTCACTTATAAGTAGCGAGCAGCTGTTAAGTAAATGATAACAATGCTCAACCCACCGCCCCAGAAAGACTAAGTAACAAGATGGGCTCTAAGGGGGACACGTGGATCTCCCTGGGAAGGGGAAATAGAATAGGTTTTGCAGGTGGACTGAGGGAGGGTGGGAAATAGAACAGGAGGGATGGAGGGGGAGGAAGAGAGTACAGGAAGAGATCACTGGAATTGGGGGGCATTTGTGGGGAACAATATGGAAACAGTGCAATAGAAACTCCCAGGATCCTATGAGGGTGTCTTAGTCAGGGTTTCTCTTGCTGTGACAAAAACACCATGACAAAAAAGCACAACGGGGAGGAAAGGGTTAATTCGGCTACACTCCCAGAGTATAGTCCATCACTGGAGAAAGTCAGGACAGGAACTCAAGCAGGGCCAGCAGGAACCTGGAGGGAGGAGCTGGTGCAGAGGCCATGGTGGGGTGCTGCTTACTGGCTGGCTTCACGCTGCTCATCCTGCTTACAGAAGCCAGAGCCACCAACCCAGGGATGGCCCCTGCACCGTGAACACTGATTGAGAACATGTCTTACAGCTGGATCTCACGGAGGCATTTCCTTAACTGAGGCTCTTTCCTCTCTGATGGCTGTAGCTTGTGTTTAGTCGACACAAAGCCAGCCAGTTCAGACCGTGACACTAGTGAGGACTCCTAGGAATGGAGGATGTGGAGCTGGAACTCGCCATTTTCTGTAACCAGGCAACTTCCAGTGATGGGGCTCCAACACCAACCAAGCCACAAAAGTGTTGACCTACAATCTCCCCAGCCTACAAGATGTGTGTGTGTGTGGGGGGGGGGGGGGCATTGGAGGCTCAGAACTGTGGGACTGGCCATGCAATGACTGATCTGCTTTGAGGTTCATGCTACCAAAGGAAGCCCCCGCTGGACACTGCCTGGATGACGAGGAACCAGAGGCTGGATAGTCCAGAGACCTAGGATAGAGAAAAGAATATCAATAAAATTAATCCTAAAGATGTTCTGCTAGACTGAGGGGCTGGTGCCTAGCCTGCAGCGGATGGGAGCAGATGCAGAGACCCACAGACAAATATTAGGCCAGAAAGAGCTCAAATTGAAGATCTCCATCAGGCTCCTTCCTGCAGAGGATATGGGAAGGAAGGAGCCAGAGCGTAACCGCTAGGAGACTAGGACACGGCCTATGGAATTAGGTAAGCCGGGCTCCTAGACACTCACAGAGACCGGAGTGACATCTCAGAGCCTTGTGGGTCTGCAACAGGTCCTCTGCATTGTCATGGTGGTGTTTCTTACTGTTTTTGTGGGAGTGGGAATGTCTCTGACTCTTGCGCCTGTTCTTGGGTCCCTTTCCCACCTACTGGCTTGTCTCATCCAGTCCTGATATGGGGTTTTTGCCCAGTTTTATTATAACTTGTTATGCTGTACTCAGTTGATATCTCTGAAAGTCCGGATCTCTTCCAAAGGGAAGTGAAGGAGAGGTGAGGTGAGGTGAGGAGAGGTGAGGTGAGGTGAGGTGAGGAGAGGTGAGGTGAGGTGAGGAGAGGTGAGGAGAGGTGAGGAGAGGTGAGGTGAGGGGAGGGGAGGGGAGGGGAGGTAAAGTGAGGTGAGGTGAGGAGAGGTGAGGTGAGGGGAGGTGAGGGGAGGTGAGGGGAGGTGAGGAGAGGTGAGGTGAGGGGAGGTGAGGAGAGGTGAGGGGAGGAGAGGTGAGGGGAGGGGAGGGGATGGGAAGAGAGGTGAGGTGAGGAGAGGGGAGGGGAGGGGAGGGGAGGGGATGGGAGGAGAGGGGATGGGATGGGAGGAGAGGTGAGGTGAGGAGAGGTGAGGTGAGGAGAGGTGAGGGGAGGGGAGGGGATGGGAAGAGAGGTGAGGTGAGGAGAGGTGAGGGGAGGGGAGGGGAGGAGAGGTGAGGTGAGGTAAGGAGAGGTGAGGAGAGGTGAGGGGAGGGGAGGAGAGGTGAGGTGAGGAGAGGTGAGGAGAGGTGAGGGGAGGGGAGGAGAGGTGAGGTGAGGAGAGGTGAGGAGAGGTGAGGTGAGGAGAGGAGAGGTGAGGAGAGGTGAGGTGAGGTGAGGTAAGGAGAGGTGAGGTGAGGTGAGGTGAGGAGAGGTAAGGGGAGGGGAGGGGAGGAGAGGTGAGGAGAGGTGAGGTGAGGAGAGATGAGGTGAGGTGAGGAGAGGTGAGGTGAGGAGAGGTGAGGTGAGGAGAGGAAAGGGTCCTGGGAGGAGTGGAGTGTGGGAGGAGAAACTGTGCAGGATGTACTGTATGAGAGAAGAAAAGAGAAAAACCCACAAGCCATATGCTAGAGAACAGACAGTTATGCTCTTTTAAAACTTTATTTTTAGGTATAGGAGTGCTCTGCTGCAGGCACACCTGCATGCCAGAAGAGAGAATCAGATCCCTTTATAGATGGTTGTGAGTCATCATGTGGGTGCTGGGAACTGAACTCAGGACTTCTGGAAGAACAGCCAGTGCTCTTAACTGCTGGGCCATCTCTCCAACCCAGAAAAGTATGTTCTAATTGAATGTTTGACATATTTGGACAGGATATTATATGTGGCTGCCCTTAATGCTACACGGTTTTAAAAACTCACTCATAGCATGTTTTGGTGTTTTCTTATTGATATCCTGCTTTAGTTTTTAATTGGTTGAAACAGGATTTAACTCCAGCTTGAACTGGCAAACTTAAAGATATGCGTACGAACTTGAGCGTGGGCATGAAGTGTTGGGAAGGTCCTGAAGTGTACTCGATGCTTTTCCAGAGGACTCAAGGTCAGTACCCAGCACAAACATCAAGTGCCTCACAACCACCGGGAACTTCAGCTGCAGAACATCCGATGCCTTCTTCAGGCCTTCTCAGACACGGGTGCACATAACCCATATTTGTTACACACATATACGTGTAATTAAATTTTTTTATAAGAGAAAATAAACTTAGTTCCAAAACTGATAATAGCTTGATGATATTTAACTTTGAGTTCTGTGAAGATGCCCAAACTATGAGTGTCACATGAAAAATTCAATAGTGTTTTATTTTTTAATTTCAGATTATAATAGCATAGTATCATAAACTTTAATTAGGATTATGTGACAAGTGGTTAACATGACAAGAGTTATTAGGGCTAAAGACAGCTCTGGAGGCTCTAATAGTCTAGACTTAAATCCTGACTTTTGATTCAACAAGTAAGGAGACAAGTGATAATGAGAAGTAGAGAAATGAGATTTATTCAGCCTTCCCACACGGAGAAGAGGAACAATAAAGAAATCCGATGTCTGCCTAGTTAATCTGGGGGAACCTGGATGCGGTTTACTTTGGGAAGAGGGCAAAAGTTACGCCTTTGCAAACAGTCCAGCTCAGGGTGTGTTCTCACCCATAATAACCCCACCATTGTCCTAGTTCCTGGTCTGTCCTATTTTGTCAGAACTCTGTGAAATTTCTTCCTGTGAGAAGTTCCTCCTCCAGGCTCTGGAAAGAATTCAGCCTTTCCTTTGTCCCAGCCTAAAATCCTAGGGAAATTCCGATTCTCTGGGGTCATTGTTTTAATAGTATGATAGCCAGAGGGAGGTACAAGCGGCTCACGGTAGAATGAATACACGACTTCTTGCTGGGATGACTGGAGTAAAACTTCAGAAAATAACTGCTGAATCAAAGAGGCTTAGGACTGTAGGCGAGTCACCCAGGAGGCTGAGGCAGGAGGATTAGCCTGAGCGTGCAACTCTCTCTGTATCTAAAAAAAAGACAACAAAACAAAATCAACAACAACAAAAACCCCTTTTCTGTTTAGTGAACAAACCAGTCACCATTGGCTCACAGCTACCCAATAAGCTGCTGTGATCTTAATGAGGAATAATACAAAATTCAAATTCCAGAAGAAGGAACACCAACAAAATTATTTGTTTTCCTCAGCTTGTCTGGCCAAAAATAGCTGCAACATTTTGTTTGGTTCACATTTCAAATGTGAAAGGAAAATTGGGGCATAATAAAGGTGCAAGATGCTGAAGGAAATCCAATTATGATTATATAAAATTCAAGGTGTTAATAAGGTCTAGAGCTTGAGCAATGGAGATGAAGGTGGTCTGACAGAAAGGAAGGTCTGTCATCACAGCCTGCCCTCCTTATTATCAGAGCCGTGTGTGTGTGTGTGTGTGTGTGTGTGTGTGTGTGTGCCCCTGCATGGTGTGTGTGTGCACATGTGTGACTCTGTATGGTGTATGTGTGTGTGTATACACATGTGTGACTATGGTGTGAGTGTGTGTGTGTATGTGTGTGTATGTGTATACTTTGAAAAATATCTTTTAATCAAGAGTTTTTCATTAGCCAGTACGTTTGTAACATTTTCTTAAGAAACAACTCTTAGAGAGATAATTTTAGTAGTCCTTACAGGCATACATAAAATTATTTGAAATGACACCTTAAATTACATTTTGGCATGGGTTGAATCTTCAAGTAAATAGCCTAATTAACCATGGAGATTTTTTTGATGATGCAATAACAGCCACTATTAACATCACTCCTTAAAATTCTTACCAATCAAACAGGAACGGAATCTTTTAAACTATGCTTTATTTCCCAGCAAGGATATTTTGAACAAGGGCAAGTGTTTGCCTCTTTCTCTTATGTGCAGTGTGCATCTCAAGGTTTCCTTTCTCCAAGTAAAAATGGGCCAACATTCTGTTAGAATTTCTGCGCATGCGGCATAGGAATACCTCTCCTATATTACAGAGTAGTGGTACAGATTGGTGGATCTAGCAAATGATTTAGATATTTTTTCAGTTATCTATCAGAGACAGCCCTCTCTATGCATTCATTTCTTCAACAAGTATTGGTAGAACATTTACAACGTGGTAAGCTCTTCTTTCCAAACTGGGAAGTTACTGGTGACCAAAATAAATACCAATGTCTGTTCTTTTGGGAAACATTCTAGAGGTGTAGGGAATGGAAAAGAAAGAAGCTACAAAGCAATCCAGGGCACAGTCAGTGGTGGGAATGGTGTGGAGACGCAGTGCAGGGGAGAGCTGGAGGCTCATGGGTGTTAGACTTTGAGAAGATAGGTAACAGTTTTAAATGCAAGGGGGTGGTGATCACAGAGTGAATGAGATGTGGGGAACCAGTCGGGGCAGGTCTACTCCAAGGAGGACCATGCATGTATGTGTTCTGTATTTCAGCCAGAGCCAGGGGAGGCCACGAGGCTGAAGCAGGGGGGCCTGGGAGTGATAGTGCATGGACAGGTATAATTATCATGGCAGGAATGAAGATAAAGTGACATTTGTGCTCTCCCTGTGGCTTATCAGACTATCCAAACAGCTGTCCTTCCTTGGAAAATTAGAATTTCTCCAATAATATCATGCTGGGAGAAGAAAAAGGTCAAAGGCTGATGCCAACCAGAGGAGGAACATGACTTCCAGAGATTCCATACAGTGCAGACAAGTTGTCAAAGCCCCTTCCGGGGGATACTGGAGCAGAGATAATGCTGGGTAAGACTACAGTCTGACCCTGACTACTCTGATATACAGGTTTCTTGAGTTATATTTAAATCTGAACTTCTGATTAGGACCCAAGATAAACTTGGGACTATCAGTAGATCAGAGCACACTATACTCAGTGTGCTCCTCTTCCCAATGTGAGCACACTGAGTATATCTCTCTCCTCTTAGATTTTCCTATTACCTGAGGATTAGTGGGCAAGTCTAGGACCTTAGCACTGACTCTAAAAACTCCCATAGCACAGGGTATGCTATGAATACCAGGAGTTGGTATCACTGTTGGTCTGGCCTTGAAAACTGGTGAAAGACCTTGGCTTTTGAGTAAGGTAGGAAGTTACTCTGGTTCTGTGTAGGAGGACTATGCCAAGATCACACGTTTATAGGGTGTTCTGGTATTAGTCTACTGTTATGCTGTTGGTAAGAGGTGACTATATCTCAAAGCACAGTATGGGCCATTTAGGTGGGGACAGGTGGTCAGGTTTACAGTAAACTCTAAGACTCTTGGATTCTGTAACATCATTGTAAGCTGTTCTAGTCACGGCCACAATATGCTTTCATTTTCAATTGGGGCAATCAAACCTTTAGTTTTACAAAACTGTTACTTTTCATTGTGATTACCTTTCTGCTCATTATGACGCCTGCCCTGTGTATTTGGTTCTGAGAAACAAGAAATTCTGATGGCGAGAATGTGTGCATGCTTGTTGAGCTGCTAACTGGAGAGCTATGTGATGCTGTTCTGCAGCGTGTTTACAGGGCGATTCTTCTTTGCTGCTTTAGAGAGCTCATTTGACATTCTAAAAATGGATGCAATTTCAAAGAGTAGCCGAAATGTATCAATTAGCTTGACATCCAGGTCTCTTGAACAGATCTATAAATTTCCAATTTCCTATGCCATCTTAACCATGGTAAATCATCTTGAACAAGATCATTCTCTTGAACAACAGGCTCCTTATTAGCTGAGATCAATTGAGATTAGAAAATGAAAAATACTCCAGATGCTGAGAACTCTTTATGAAATCACATTTGTAAGATGAGCATTGAATGAAGATTAATGTGTTATTTTCAGCTTCTAAATCATTGATTTACAAATTTCTTTTCTATATCTCACTGCTGGATTAAACACTAATGTATGTGTGGATGGTTTGCTTGCTGGAAAGCATTATCTTTCTCCCACTGAACTTATATATTAATGGAAGGGAATGATTTTTAATTTAAATGTGCTTTGCTTTGCATACCACATGTGGTTTTGAAAGTGCTACACATTACACAGGATAAAATAATTTTCTGTTGGATTATAAATCATTGGCTAGATTCTTTATTTTAACTGTCCATTGATTTTTATCTCTTTCACTAGAATATGGGACCCTTAGTGCATAGTGATCTGCACTCCATGTGCCTTCAGAGGAAATCTTGACTTTCTTTCCTATGGGTTTCCTTCAAACTCTAATACAATATTTGGATATTTTGTATATAATGTAATATTGTATTGTAATTCTCTCTCATATTCTTTCATATTGTATCACAATATACTACTTTATTAATTGTCATGCCTCAACAAGAATGTAGGCTGCAAAAAGGCATCGAGGATAGAAAATACACTCAAAGTTTTATAGAGCCATGCTTTAAGTGATTTCAGTGATTAAGAACACTCTTGCTTGTCTAAGTTAAGGCTATATTATTACATGATGAAAAACAATGACTGTCTTAGGGTTACTATTGCTGTGACCATGGAAACTCCTTCAGAAGAAACTAATTCAGGGTAACTTATCATCGTGGCAGCAAGCATGGTGCCTTCAGGCAGACATGGTGCTGGGGAGGCTAGGTGAGAATTCTAAATCCAAATCTGAAGAGAGGTGGTGGGGGAGAGGGAGAGGAGAGGGAGAGGGAGAGGGGGAGGGAGAGGGGGAGGGAGAGGGAGAGAGAGAGGGAGAGGGAGAGGGAGAGGGAGAGGGAGAGGGAGAGGGAGAGGGCGAGTGGGTCTCTCAGAAGTCTACCCGCAGTGGCACACTTCCTCCAACCAGGCTACACCTACTCCAAGGCCACACCGCCTCTTCCTGTCAAGTAGTCCTATTTCCTAATGACCAAACTTTCAAATCTTTGAGCCATTTGGGGGGCATTTTCATTCAAACCACCACAACGACCAAAAGCAACTTGGGGAGAACAGGATTTGACGTACATACCCTAAGCCATTGTTAATTGAGGGAGGTCAAGGCAGGAACTCAAATAGGGTAGCACCCTGGAGGCAGGAGCCGAGGCAGAGGCCATGGAGGGGTGCTGCTTACTACTTGCTCCTCATGACTTGCTCAGCTTACTTTCATATAGAACACAGGACCACAGCCCAGGGATGGCACCCCCTACAATGGACTGGGCTCACCATCAATCACTTATTAAGAAGATGCCCTACAGGCCTGTCTCCAGCCCCGTATTAATCTTATTGAGGTTCCGTCTCTCAGATGACTATACCCTGCGTCAAGCTGACATAAAACTGGGCAGCACACAGCTCTATCCTGAGGACAGAGTTAGGATCCCTGCTTTCTTACTGGGTGGTTTCCACACACGGCTACACCATGTCCAAAGGATCTAACTCTGCTCTGGCCTCTGAGCACACTCCACACTCAAAGATGATAACAATCAAACAAATCTTTTAGAAATCCACTCAAAGAAAACAGTAGCTGACTGGATAAAGGATTTTTTTTACTGGGCACTAGTTTCCCTGTGTAAATGTTGGTGCCTCCTTTTCATTTTTCACACAACAGCATAGTTTTCAGTCCCCGGCCCCCAGGCTCTTCTTCTTTGAGTTCATGACAAGATTTGTTTTCTCTGTATTATTTGTTTTTATAATCCCCAGATTTGTCCTCAGAAATTGTTAGAATGTTCCTTTATCAAGTCTATTATCTATGAGATAATTTTTACCTTCTGGGTTCCCTCTAAGCTGTAAGCTCTGTGAAAACAGAAAACATTTCCATTTGTTCCTAACTATATCCCCTGCGATCTCCCCCACAGTGAAGGAATATGGGGATGGTCTGTGTGCATATGGTGTTTGAGTGTGGATGGGTGCTCTTACACAGCTCATTACCCTCTTGCTTCCCAGGTCCTGACTGTTCAATGCTCTCTCAGCACCACCACCAAACAAAACCTATAATTGGTAAACCACCAGATAATGACTTAGTATATTGGATACATTTCTATTTAGGCATACATGAATTTAATTACTTTTTTAATTAAAAAAAAACTTAGAGACTTTTGTATATGAGTACTATATTTACCTCCTTTCCTGCCCCAAATTCTTCCCTTGAGCCCCCAATTCCTTCTCAAGTTCATGACTCATCTATCTGTCTATCTATCTATCTATCTATCTATCTATCTGTCTATCTATCTATCTATCTACCTATCTATGTATCCACACATATATCCACACACACATACATACACACACATGCGCATACATGCACATACAGACATATTCCGTGGGCCCATTTAGGGTTGCTTGTATGTATATGTATTTAGAGTTGGCCCTTTGGGATTGAATAATCCTCACCCGGGATGAAGTGCGACAGGCTATTAAAAGCTGCTAAGGATGAGTATTTTCCATGGGAGAGCCCCCAAAGGATCTATTACCTTTGGTCATAACACCCTCCCCTTCATTTCATGTTATTTAATTAAACAAATATTTAATGAGTTTCTGTTCTAGATGGGGAAGTTGTATAAACAATGAAAAGAACAAAATCTTACTGTGTAGCCCAGGCTAGCTTGCTTGGACAAGTAACAAAAAGAAGAAAATACCCTGGAGAAAATAAATCATCTTTCCTCCATGGTGGTTTCATCTGCCCCACCCACCTCTTGGAGGGAAAGCAAAGCCTTTGGTTAGACGCTAGACTACAACTGGAAACCTATTTGAAGCACACTGAGAAGTGGCCTAAGGCTTTTAGTCCATGCTCTGGTTTCCAGTGATTCGCCTAATATGCCACACTGCCATATTTGAACAGCATCATCAGAATCTATTTGTGGTCATAAGCCAGCCACCGCTAGAGGCAGCGTCCATCAATGGCAAGCCCACCTTTATACCTAAGAGCAGCAAACCAATCTGGACGCCACCACGGCCAATTCATCCATTGTATCCAACATTGCTGTGTCTAGCTGAAATTTTTGCCAAAAAATGAACATTGAGATTACTAGCAATGCACACACATGTGCGTGTGCGCGCGCGCGCACACACACACACACACACACACACACACACCATAATGTAAGGTGTTTGACAAAGATCCAAATACAAAAGTAGCCTCATGCATTTAATCCCAGCACTTGGGAGGCAGAGGCAGGCGGATTTCTGGTCTACAGAGTGAGTTCCAGGACAGCCAGGGCTATACAGACAAACCCTGTCTCAAAAAACCAGAAACCAAACCCAAACCAAACCAAACAAAACAACCAAACAAAACAAAAAACCAAAACAAGCAACACAAAAAAGTAGCCCCATTTAAGGTTCACTGTACACTTGGTATTCCTAATTACAGAAACGAATATGACCCCAAGCACATCAGAAGGCCTTTAAGAAAAGAGGCGGTCACCATCTTTCACCTATTTTATTTTGTGAAGATCACCAAGCACACATCAGCTTGTGGGACTGCACACATTCAGAGGCCTGCCTAGCCAGCCCAGCCTGTGCTGTGCCCACGTCTTCATGGTCAGAGAGGCCAGTGCCCTGGAGAGGACACATACTCATAGGAACATGTTCATAAGATAAAGAGATTGGAGCCAGGAACACTGTGAACTCTCTCACAGTCGCACAAGAGCACTTTGCATATCCAGGTGGGCCACCTGCACTCACATCTTTCCCGCCTGGCCACACACACTCAGAGCATGGATTTGTTTTTCTTTGAGCCACTTTGTCAGCAGTGGCTTTTGGATGTGCCCCTAGTGCAGATAAAGCAGGCCCTCGCGCCTGGCCAACTTTTCTCGGTTTCCTGACTTCCAGAGGGCGGTGGCGCAGGCTGCCCTGCCCCCGCTCCCGGGTGGCTATTGGAGGGCGGGGCCGAGCCTGGCCAGGAAATGCCCGAGAGTGGGTGTCACCTGCAGAAACAACTTGTTGATTCCCAGGAGCTTCGCGACTCCGACTGTGGCTCACCTGTCTCCAGAGCGCTGGGACGCTCGCCCCCCACTGCTCAGCCATGAGCAAGTTGGGCAAGTTCTTCAAAGGGACCCGCTCCACTCGGGCCCGCCCGGCTCCCAGCGCCCAGGAGGCCCTGGCTCGCCTGCGGGAGACCGAGGAGATGCTGGCTAAGAAGCAGGAGTACCTGGAGAACCGAATCCAGAGGGAGCTCGCCTTAGCCAAGAAGCACGGCTCTCAGAACAAGCGAGGTAGGCTGTGCCCCAGGCCAAGCCGCTCTCACCAACTCCCGGCCCTTCCTTGGGGACAGTCTTCATCTAGGAGTCTGTGTCCCTTCAGGACGGCTGGCTTGTCTTTCTAGGAACCGACCTGACCCCCAGGGCCTGGTGATTGAAGTGAGCTGAGCTAGGTACTTGTCAGGCTGGCAATATGTTTAGCGCTACGAGCAATTTATGTAATATTTAAATGACCCAAACCAATCCATGATGAGCCTAAAACCCAAACTTTAAAGTCAAGATGAATATTACTGACCATTTTTCTCTTGTTTTGAACTCATGTCTTGGATTTTAGTGGTACCTTCTTTGTTAAATTCTATTTTTTATGTGATATTTTGCTCATCAACTTTGTGTATTATTTTTGAGTTTTAAGAATATTGCATTCAAAGGAAGTTTAACTTGTGAGTGTGTTTTCTGGAACCCACGTAGGTTCACCCTTGTCTCACCACTTCCTAGCCCAGCTCTGTTGACTTCATTACCAATTTCCTTCTGTCTGTCTTCAAGTCACACACACAGTTTGTGTGTAAATAGGTCTCAGGTAAGTGTGCTCTGTGATGTTGTGTTTCATCTTGTTCCTCTGCTATTGAAAACTTCGGTTGCCTGTTGTGTAGCTGCAGTCTTAAAAAACAGAATCGAGGCATTACATATTAAGTTTCTTATCTGGCTTTTAGTACACTCAAAGGACTTTGAGTCAGAAATGACCTGGTGAAGGCTGTCACACCTTCAACTCTTTGCTCTTTGTCACAGTTGATTTGTTGCGAGGCATAGTGCTCTCTCTGTAAGGCTAGGTCTCAACAGCACACAGCAGTGCTGTGTGCATGCAAACCCAAGGAGGAGATGAAGTAGTTAGCTCTTAATACCGGGGCAGTGGAGAACCCCCGGCACACACACACACACATACACACACACACACACACACACACACATACACAATGGCATTGGCTTTGCTCACTGACGAACTCTGAGTATTTGTTACCTGAATATTTGTCTGGCTTCTTTACCATAAACGGTTGGTGGAAGGAACCTTTCTCTTTATGCCCATCCTCTTTCCCCCATCTTTCCTTTTTGTCTTTCATGGTCTTGTGGGTACCGAGGGCAGAACCCCGTGCCCCATGCATACCGGGCAAATGCCACACCCTCAGCCCAGGTTAGTCACAGTGAAGCCCTGGGAAGAATTAGCTCATCCTGATGACACTCTTTTGTCCAACCTGGGGAAGCAGTGACATCTCAGGGAGGTGACCTTGGCTCCGCATCTTCTTATAAAAGTGGGCCTGGATATACACACTCTTGTTACCACGACAAAAAGGCCAAGTTGCATTCTTCTCTGCTCTTGCCTGTGACTTTAGCCACAGTACAACATGGCTTAGAGTTAAGGACTGGTTTCTATTTTTATTCCATGTTGAAAATATTTTGGGAACTTATCCGGTGACATTTTTAAAACAGAGACCGTGCCATTACAGCTGGCTACAAAGTCAGTGGCCATGCTGTGACTCCACTTGTCCTCACTGGCTGACCTGACTGTGCACCCTGAAGACTCGCTGAGTGTCAGTCACAGCACGGGCACCTGGTCGTTTGTTTGGAACTGTGTGTTCCTTTGCTTCCAGTGGTAACTCAGTAAATGTCTATTTAATAATATAAGAATTTGAACATCTACTTCTAGGAATTTGTAAAAATGTAGATTTGCTTTCAGAGAGTGAAATGTAACATAATGTGGGCTATATTGGTTTCCGGTGGTGGTGCCCTAAGGTGTATCACAAGCTCACAGGATAAGGACAAGACATTTGAAGAGAATGCTGAGTACCAGCCCAGCTTCCTTAAATCGGGGAAGTTACATACGTACCGTGAGCAGGCAGTAATTGGAACAGATTGAGTCATCATCACTTAGACATGTGAGTTCAGTGCTGTGAGCCCAGGCCAGGGCTCCAGTGGCCCTGGGAATGGGCAGAGGCTGACTTGCATGAGACCACTTTTAATGTAAACTACGGAATGAAATTGGTCACGGGCCTTTGTATGAGAAGCACCATCAATAGCATTGTGTCTCACAAATAAACCAGATAACTCCAGAGACACACAGCCACCCCTTCCATTAGCTGCTAAGAATGCTTTCAGATATATAGGAGAATAAGACCCAAAATACTGAGCACTACAAGGACCCCGTGCTGCATAATGACACTGCTAGATTAGCTGTAATTAACACTGTAATCTGGGAGACAACAGTGTATTCTCAGTTGAATTCTTTGTTTCCGTAGATGGCCTCCTAATGTGTCAAGCTGAATGCCCAGGTCGTATTATACCAGAAACCACAAGTTCTTCAGTGATGAATGTCTCCACAACAGAAACATAGACAGCATTTTGAATACCCAGAGGGAGCTTTACTGGTGAAATGGATAACTTTTATTTTTTATTTACCTTTTCTTTTTTTAAAAGATGGCGAATGCTCTGACAGTGAAGACAATAAATAAACCAGGGCAGACTGCTCTGAAACCCAAGCGCTGAACTACAATGCCAAATAATTTGTATCTTAAGAACCATATGAACTTCCTTAAGAAACTGATTCAAGATGCTAATGAGGTCCCACAGGAAGCTCCTGAAATGTTTCTCCTGCAGTAAACAGAGGGCGTGGGAAGTAGATATTTCTCACTCAGGTTTCTGAATGACAACAGAAAGAGAGAGAGAGAGAATAGGAAGGGAACAGTCCCTCCAATTTACCAGCTCTTTGAATATCAGATCACAAGTTATTAAGTTTAGTGGACACCACTGCAGTTCAGGGTGACCAGGCTGGCCTTGAACTCAAAGAGATCTGCTGCCCTTGCACAACAAGTACTGAGGTTGAAGTCATGCATTGCCATTCCTGGCTACTATGTATGTATGTATGTATGTATGTATGTATGTATGTATGTGCATTGTGTGTGGGGGTAGGGGGGTGGGGGGGTAGGGCGGCATTCAAGACAGGATTTCTTTGTGTAACAGCCCTAGCTGTCCTGGGACTTGCTTTGTAGACCAGGCTGGCCTTGAACTCATAGAGATTCACCCGCCTCTGCCTCCTTTGTGCTGGGACTAAAGGTGTGTGCCACCACACCCAGTCCTAGCTACTTTTTCAATAAGAGAAATACATGCCAAAAATAGATCTCATTGGTGAAATTACAAATACGCTAAATATGTGGACTGATTACAGTGGTTTAGGGGTACTTTTCAGTCCCCCGTGTTTGAACAGGTGATGGGCATCTTTTGGACCCATAAATAATTATCAACACGGTGCCTGTTTGATGTCAAATCAGGGAACGTGTCTGGTCACTGGTTGATGTGGATTCTGATGGATCGTTCCTTCCATAGGGCGCTTTCCAGGGGCTGCTTCAGTCTCTGAGCACCCGGAAGGACAGCTAGAGCTTCCTGATCTTGTAAGCCAGATAAACACGTTGCTACTGAATATTTGCTTGGCAACAGACATGCTGATCCATTTTTCTTGAAAAGTAGTTGAATTATAACTGGCAGTAAGGAAATGCACCAAGTAGCCGACTCTGACCTGAGACTTTTCTAGAGGCTATCATTTGCCCTGTCCCAGGAAGAGTGTGAAATGCACATAACCAAATGGCCTCTGCAGTACCCGTGGTGTCACAACAGTCACAACGAGGAAACAGCTGGAACAAGATTTATAATTTCATTAAAAACTTCAGGAGGCCTGAGATGTCTAAGCACAGTTTATTCAAATTAC
The DNA here is from genome assembly GCF_947179515.1 of Apodemus sylvaticus. Lineage (NCBI taxonomy): Eukaryota > Metazoa > Chordata > Mammalia > Rodentia > Muridae > Apodemus > Apodemus sylvaticus. The sequence goes on along the minus strand of NC_067475.1, from coordinate 160,759,752 downwards.
TAGAACTCTTGCTTTATACCTAGTGATCTGTTTTGGGGAAAAGCAGACTTATTATATATCACTTATTCTTTCCCTACTTCTTTGCTGTGTCACCAAGAGCAGTGTATGGTCCTGTCTGTTTACTGGGTCACCTGGACACCAGTTCCCACCCCAGAGATTCTGATCTAACTGCTTAGAACTGGATTCAAGTATCAGGTTTTCAAAAAAGGGCTTCCAGTTGTTCTGCCCTGGGTGGGAAATCTAAGTCCATTGCAATTTTCTGCTATTAATGAGGTTGAAAATCTACCTCTCTCTCTCCCTCTTCCCTGCTACCTGAGTCCTTGCCCCATCTCAGGACCCAAGAGCAATGTCTATTTGTGTGTTTCTTTGAGATTGGGCAAGCATCCCAACTCTCGAGACCCCAGGCTGGTGGCCTCATAACTGACTTGTGTTATATCTTAGCACACTTCAGAACCATGCTGACACGTTGGTTTGGTCCCACCTGTAGAGGTGTTTTTATTTCTTCTTGAGGTGTTTTATGTCATCCCAGATGGATGGCTGGGATGCAGTGCTGCAGTTTAATTGTTATTATTTGACAGAGTTCTGGGTGCTGCCGTTCCGAGCCTGGGCTTTAGAGCAGTCAGCCCTGCTTTGGTTTGTAGTTCTCCCAGTAGCTTTAGCTCTGTTGTTCTCAGACCAGCTAGTTGGCCTATCTGGTGACTTCTCATTTGTCAGTGAGAGCACAGACACTCAGAGCCGCGCGTATGAGCGAAATCACTGTGAAAAGCATCCAGTGGATTGTAAATACCAGCTATGAGTCTGTAACAATTTTTTTGAAATTAAAATTAGCTCGGGTTTTTTCTTCCAGAATAGAATTAAGTACATCTCCATCTCCTTTCATATACTTGAAGGCAGCAGTCACGCCTCCAACTCCTCCAAGTCGCCCTTTCCTCAACTTTCCCAATTCCATTATTCTCTTGAAGACTTTTCTTGTACTAAGCTGGCTTTCTATGCTGGGCCTAGAGAAAGGCAGGTAAAATGCCTGGGACAGGGTCCTGTGGCCCTCAGAGTGAGTCTTGCTGCCTTGGCTTAAAGCTTTTGTGGTTCGTTTCCTCCTCTAGTCCTGACCCTTCTGCTCATCTGCTCTAGGGCCCCAAATCACACATGTGGAGCAGGAACTCCAAGTGGGAAGGTGTGGATCCAGTCGTAGATTATCTGTAGGCCGTAAGCATCGAGCATGTTGATAGGAAAGACCGGGTAAGCAGATTTGGGGAAAACAGTCCCTCTTCGGTGGCATCACACACATGACTCCAGTGAGACATGGCGTAGAACCGTGTGCACTTCTCCAAAGGGGTCTGTTTGGGAAAATGAGTTTCTGAGGCAGAGTCCTCAGTTTCCCTTGGGAGCCTGGGTTGTGATTGGGCAAGGTCGAATTTTGTTTTGGAATCTGGATGCAGACGTGATATTGCCAAGGCTGTGTGTGTGTGTGTGTGTGTGTGTGTGTGTGTGTGTGTGTGTGTGTGTGTATAGTCGAGCTGTGTACTAGCACACTGGGACAGTATCCATATGGAGTGGGACTTTGTTCACAGCTTACTCTTATATCGGCGGGAGGAGCCCTCTGCGCTGTTGACTTAACTTTTATTATCCTTGCGGTTAAAGACTTCTTCCACCTCAGATCCCGGGGACCAGAGGACTTTGGTATAAAGAGAGCTGCCTAAGAGGCCGCTGGTTGAATGCCAGCACCACTCAGGTGCAGCGAGACAGCTGTAACTGCAGGAGCGTGGAGACAGCCTCTGGGGAGAGGTCGCTTTCCTGATGACCTCCTTTCTGAGGACAGAGTGTGGCTGTGGCTCTTGGGCCATGGCATTGGGGTTTTTTCTGTATGTTTATTAAAACGCTCACTCCCAGGAATCCCCGGAGGTTCTGATTTAGGAGCTGCCTGGTAGATTGCACCCTCTGAACTTAGAATGTACCCAGTGATTGTGATCCCCACTACACTTAAGAACCTATGCAGCTTAGTCAGTGAGCCACTAAATTGAGGGACTGACTGGAGGGACTGGTTGCTTGTTTTCTTCCTGTTATCTAATGCACATTAATAGTTCAAACTCATAGGTTTCACTATGTCACTTCTGTGTACACTCATACACATATATGTATACACACACACACACACACACACATACATGCATACAACTTTGATGAGTCCATCCTCTTTTGTCCTATCTTCTCCCCAGTTTCTCTCCCTATCTTTAACGTTCCCTTTCTATTTTAGTTCAGTTGTTTTGCTTCCATATATGAGTGAAAACAGGAGATCCTTTTATTCTGTGTCTGGTTTGTTTTGCTTAACAGAAAATCTTTTAGTTCAAATCCATTTACCTCCATTCAACAAATTTCACTCTTCTGGATGCCAACAATGTATGGTGTACATATTGTGGTTTATATTTAGAATATTCCCCAAAGGCTACATGTTAAAGGCATGGTCTCCAATTTAGCAATGTGCAAAAGTGGGCTTTTCGGATATTTTTTTAATCATTAGTTCTCTGACCTTATCAATGGATTCATCTCCTGATGGGACATCATTTGATTGGCTGTTGGAAGGTGATAGACATTGTTGTAGACATTGTAGGTGGGACATTGTTGGACAGTATGGATCTTGGCGGTATGTACTTGGGAGTTCTATTTCATCTTCTGTTCCTCAGTCCCCTGCTTATTAGTTGTCACAAAGTGATCACTCTCCGTCTCCTGCAGCCCTGCCTTAACGGTCAGCTTTGTCGCAGGTCCTGAGTAGTGGAGACTGTGGACCAGGAAGAAAGTCTGACTCTAAGAGCTGGTGAGCCTTTCCTCCTCTAGCTGGTAGGGTGGGTTTCTGGGTGTTTTCACAGTGCTATCGCGCTGACTGATAGCATGCATACCACATTTGCTCTGTCTGTCCGTCTGTGGGCACCCAGGATGGCTGCATGGCTTGGCCTGCTTGAGTGTCTGGTTCTTGTGGATCCAGGCTCTCTCAGATTATGGAAGATCTTAGACGTACTCCACACTCAAGATAAACTCTCCAGTATCACATACTGTTTTCTTGCCTTTTGGTTATCTGATTCTTTTGTGCTACCCTCAGTATGCTAGCTCCTGGAGAAAACTGAGTTGTTTAACTAGAACATTAATCAGTACCCATTTAAGTGGTACTTTATAATAAAGTGTCTCCCTCTCTTCTTCAAAATAAGTTGATGCAAAATACCCTGCTCCATATCACCCCGAAGGACCACTGGGACATTCATTCTGCACTGTTCATTCATTGCTAACCTCAAGAATCTATACCAGCCCTAAGAACCTCACCCACTTAAACTGCTATTTAAAAACTTCTAGCTTACCCCTCTCTCAGTGTCCCTCCAGCCCCTGACAAGGACTCTATAAAACATACTTTGACCACATGGTTAGGTACTGTGTAGCACAGAGTGAGCTAATTTCTTTTTTTTTTTTTTCTTGATCGTACCTTAAATATTTTGTTTGTTTTCTGGTGAAAATAGAGGGTTTTACAGTGCTGGAAGAGAGAGAATCAACTTGCAAAAGTTGTCTAATTTCTATTCATGCATCATAGTATGACACTTGCATATGACACACACATGCACACATGCACACATACACACACACACACAGAGGCAGACAGACAGACAGACATATAGTCACAGAGACATAGAGAGAGACTGAGAGAGAGAGAATAATAAATAAAAAATTTAAATTCTTGCCTTAGGGTTGACTGCTGTGAAGAGACACCGTGACCACCGTCACTCTTATAAAGGACAACCTTTAGTTCGGGGCTGGCTCACAGTTCAGAGGTTTAGTCCACTGTCATCATGGCAGGAAGTACAGTGACACACAATGCGCAGGCGGAATTCGTGCTGGAGAGGTAGACAAGAATTTTATGTCCGGATCGTCAGGCAGCAGGAGGAAAGAGTGACGCTGGGCCTGGTTTGAGCATCTGACACCTCAACGCCCACCCCCAGTGTCACGCTTCCTGCAACACAGCCATGCCTACTCCAACAAGGGTGTACCTCGTGGTAGTGCCGGTCGCTGTGAGCCTACAGGCGACCATTTTTATTCAAATCCCAGTTCTCATACTTGCTAACATCCCTGCTCCTTGTTTAAATCAGTATATTAAGCTTATGTTTAATATTTTACATTTTTTATTAATACCTCTAGTTATCTTATAATTAAAAAATTAATTCTTCTTTCATGTCAACTATTTTATTTAGTTGAACTCTATTAAAAAACCTATGATCAAACTTTTTTGTTGTTATATAAATATTTATTAAAATATGTAAAATATTAAAATGTAATAAAGCATTCATAAAACATAAATTTAATTTTTAAATTAAAATTAATATTAATTAAATAATTTAAAGTTTTTTTTAACAGGGCTGAGGACCGAACCCAGGGCCTTGTGCTTGCTACCACTGAGCTCTACCACTGAGCTAAATCCCCAACCCCTAATTAAATAATTTAAATGTATTAAAATATTTATTTAAATCATGTAAACATTTGTTAAAAGCTACAAAGCCCATGCCCTGTGGCATGCTGCATGCTGCCTGAGACCTCCTTCCCAGATGGCAGCAGCAGTGCAGGAGCATACCTCACTAAGGTTCAGCCAAGCCTCTCGATGATGGCCTCTTGACAGATCAACACTTCACAAGAGTTTTATCCGTCTAGATATGAAACTACTGACCTATTTTCTAATTTTTGTCATCTTATTTCTATTTTTTTCTTCAGTCTCACCTTATAACCTTGTAAATTATGTTTCCAGACCTAAAATAGTATGGCACACCAGTGGGTCACAGATGCTGACTTGTGGATTGTTAGTATCATCAGATCTGCTGCAGAGCTTTTGACAAGGACACACTGGAAGATTAGCATGAATGACAGAATGCAGGGCCTCAGTTGTTTCTGGGTGATTTGTCTGTGGGTTGGGCTAGAAGCCCATGGGTGATGTCACCTGTGGCTTTCCCTTGTACCAGCTTGCCACCAAGAAAAGAAACAGTGGAGTTGGTTTAGTAGTTTTCAGATTTGGGGAGTCACATTGGCTTCTAGCAATGGTGATGCTCTTTTCCAACCTCTCAAACACGGAGAGTGTAGACTTTTGAGTCCTTCAGATGTGTTGGGCATGGGGCTTTGCAGTTTTCTTTGATTTGTATTGCTTTGCGTTTTATTGATTTAGCCAAAGTAAGTTAAAACCAGGTAGAAAATACATTACTGACTGTGACTGCACTGTAATAACCACCTTTGAGAGGCTGTGACTGAGGGGACTGGGAGTCACTCATGGGGCTACTTTGTGTTTCTATTGAATTTGTTGACATTCAGAACTACCTATTCCAGACAGCTTCAGATCAGAAAACTCTTCTTCAAGGCAAGCTACCCAATCCTTAGCTTTGTGGGTTTGTGATTCTTTCCTTGTGTGTCTGTTTTGAAGTGGGTGTAAATGATGTATTTTGGTGTCTGTCTTAGTTACTGCTCTATTTACTGTTCTACTGCTGTGGAATGACACCGTGAACACAGCACCCAGAGATGTAATCATGTTTTCATTAATTAATTTATTCCTTTTACATCTGAATATCAGCCCCTCTCCTCCCAGTCCCCTCTGGATATCCCCCCACGCTGGAACATCAAGTCACATTCTCTCCCACTGAGGCAAGGAAAGGCAGCCCAGTTAGGGGAACAGGATCCACAGGCAGACAGCAGATTTAGGGAGAGCTGATACAGCTGTTGGGGGACCCACATGAAGGCCAAGCTGCACATCTCACATCTGTGTGGAAAGCCTAGGTCCATCCAGCCCATGCTCGCTTTTTGGTTGGCGGTTCAGTCTCTGAGAGTCCCCAGAGGTCTAGGTTAGGCCATTGGTCTTCCTTGGAGTCTCTATCCTCTTCAGATCCCTCAATCCTTCCCTACTTTTCCACAAGACTCCCTGAGCGCCATTTAATGTTTGGCTGTGGGTATCTGCATCTGTCTCCATTGACTGCTGTCTGGAACCTCTCAGAGGACAGTTATGCTAGGCTCCTGTCTGCAGGCGTAACAGAAGATCATTAATAGTGTCAGGGATTGGTTCTTGTCTCAGTTTGGGCCAGTCATTGGTTGCCCATTCTTTAGATGGAATCATTTAATTGGGGGCTTAATTACAGTTTCGGAGGGTAGTATGGTGAGATGCGTGGTGGTAGGCAGGCAGCAGGCAGCAGGCAGGCAGGCAGGCAGGTGGCAGGCAGGCAGCAGGCAGCAGACAGCAGGCAGCAGGCAGCAGGCAGCAGGCAGCAGGCAGGCAGGCAGACAGGCAGGCAGGCGGCAGGCGGCAGGCAGGCAGCAGGCAGCAGGCAGGCAGGCAGGCAGGCAGGCAGCAGGCAGCAGAAAGCAGGCAGGCAGCAGGCAGGCAGGCAGGCAGACAGGCAGGCAGGCAGCAGGCAGCAGGTAGCAGGCAGACAGGCAACAGGCAGGCAGCAGGCAGGCATGCATACATACAGGCATGCATACCACTGGACCAGTAGCTGAGACCTTCATCCTCATCCATAGGCAAGGCACAGAGAGGGCAATACTTGGGCCTGGTGAGGGCTTTTAAAACCTCAAAGCTTCTCTCAGTAAGAAATCTCTTTCAACAAAACCATACTTCCTAATCTTTCCTAAGTTCCACCAACTAGGAAACCAAACATCCAAATATATGAGCCTCTGGGGAGATTTTTTTCTTTCTTGTACTCCTAAGTACATGTCAATCCACTTATAAGGATAAAACTACATAAATATTTAAAATAACAGATAATATTGGGGGATTTTCAAAAGTCATTTTCCTGAGGTATTTGCCTTAGTAAAGTTAGCTGGTTCTACACATTTAGCAGAAGATGGGTCTGTTTTTGTTTTGTTTTGTTTGTTTCTCATTTCTCGTTATTATTTAGTAGAAGTTCTTTCTAGCAAACCTACAATTTTAAGGTTTGAGAAAGGCGAAGAAAGGAGGAAAGGCAAGCGTAACGCAGAAATCAGCCAGTGCCTGATCGGGTTTGCTTACCCACAGACTTTGGTCGTTTCCCTCAGACCGCTGATGTACAGAGGGAATTACTTGGAAGGATCTGTTTAGGATGCATTCTAAACCATAAGGTCATTGTTTACAGTGACGGGAGCTGAGCCTCTCCGTCAGGCACTGCTAAGCACCTTTCCAGGCACTTCTGACTTGAAGGCATTCCCACTGAGCGCCTGGGAGACGGATGGGCGGGCGCTTTAGGAAGCAGAAGCCCTTCTTCCCACAGCTCTCTGGATCCTCCCTCATCTCTTCTCAATTTAGCCTGCTATTGACTTAAAATACCAACACAGTTAATCACTGTCCAGCAAAGAAACCATTGAAGCAAGCCATTGAATTCAAGAACAGTGATCTTTAAATTTACAGGAGGGAAAAGGAAGTCAGTCTCTGTTAAAACTGAAAATCTTGCATTAGAAGTTTGTAAAAAAAAATTAAAATTTAATATCATAGATAAAATAAGGCTTATGCATTTTTAACCAGGCTTGAATAGGAATTTAAGATAGTAAACTTATCATGATTATTGTAACATATTTTTATTTTGCACATATGGGTAGTCTGCGTGTATACCACGTGTCTTTTGTCTGCAGAGACCAGAAGGTGGCATTTATATATGGAGTTACAGACAGCTGTCTGTGAGTGCTGGGAATTGAACCCTGGAACAGTTAGGTCTCTTAACCACTAAACCATCTCTTCAGCTCCGGCTGATGAAATTATAATCAAGTACTTGATGAACATTTTGGATTTTAAAACTTTAATTTTTCCTACTTTTTACAATTTCAATAGGGCACCATATTAGGTGTGTGTGAAATAACTATATGAAAGAAGTTGTATATGCCAAACAAATTACACCTGTGAGCGTCTCTCCCTGGGAAGTCGCGCACAGTTGCTAATCCTAAGACCTTCTGGCAATAGTCACTAGTTCATACCCACACAGCTTCCCTACATTTTAAGTCATAACTGACCCATAAAGTTAACTAATTTGTGAGGTTATAAATAACACTGATAGCAAATAAAAATAAACACTTCAGTTACTTATGTATTCTGCCTGGAGTCAAACAATTAATGAGCTTTTTACAAAGAATATCAAATAGATTCTAAAGAATATATTTGTATGTTGCTCTCATAACTGAGTGCTTCACCTGCTTGGTAATTGACCTCTGAAGAAATTAATTATAAAGAATGAGAATTTTACTGGGTGTTTGAAATTCATCTTTTGTGCTTGCATGGTTGAGAACTGGAGGTCAATAGCATTTTTCTGAATCATGAACTTCCCCTTTTAGACTTTTCTCTTCTAATACTCTCTCCCATGATCCTCTGGTGCTAGAATGGTCTGATCTTGAGAATGAGGGCAGAAGCTTCATTTTTATCAGAAAATAATTTCAACTGTTGTGGTTCATTTGTGCTCCCCTCATCTCCCTGCAGAAGGAAGAATGCACTGCTCAACTTGGCTTTCTGTTTATACTGTGTGATATTAATCAATATTATCAATCACTCTTGTGTATTTTAAAGCGTAAGATTTGGTTCAGAGTTAGTAGCTTGCTTACAGAATAGACGACTTCCAAGGGATCCTGCCTCAGGATACTGCTTATTTATTTTTCCAGGTTCATTCCCTTTCTCTGTCCTCCCATTATGTAATCCCATACATCACAGCTGTGGTCTAGCTATTATTTAAGCTGGCCGTTTACACTCTTTATGACATTTACTACTGGAGAGACCTCTGAAAACATGGAGGTTGTACAGAGGAAATTGCTGGTGTGATTTGCTGCTATTCAAGGTATATAGTTCCTGGTGCCCCATATATCCAAGCCAGAAAGTTCACATCGGTCTGCGATTTGCAGTGGGCAGAAGCCACACATTTTATTGATCTGCATGCTGAGTATCTGTGCATAGGACTTTGATGTAGACTATTGATCCTCATGTGGAACATGTGTGTACAGGGCTTTGACATATCTGTGTACCCATTATACCTTGCTTTTTACCTCTCTTATTTTTCCTCCTCTGTGTCTTCTCTAACCACTATAGAGCAAATGTAATTTATACATGTTAATATCTATGGGCACAGTGCACATTCCATACATAAATGTATGCCATAAATGCCACCACATCCCCCGTTTCTCTATAGGGCCTTCAAAGTGCTTCACAAATCCCCTCACTGAGTCCCACCCCATCAGAAATAAATGCATGTGGTTTAAGGAATGAGGAACATTGCGTAATATGTGTAATATGTGTGTGCCACATGTGTGTAAGTGCCATTTCATGTCTTGCCTTCCTGAACTTGTCACCTCATTTCTCTGTCCTTCCCAGCCTAACAGTGCCAGGCCCGTGGTATGTACTCAGCATGTTCTTAAGAAACTGAAATGGAAGCCGAGCGGTGGTGGCGCACGCCTGTAATCCCAGCACTCTGGGAGGCAGAGGCAGGCAGATTTCTGAGTTCAAGGCCAGCCTGGTCTACAGAGTGAGCCCCAGGACAGCCAGGGCTACACAGAGAAACCCTGTCTCGAAAAAAACAAATCAAAAAAAAAAAAAACAAAAACAAAAAAAACAAAAAAAAAAAGAAAGAAAGAAACTGAAATGGATGAACATGGTTTTGAAAGTGTAAAAGTCCAGGGAAAAGCAGAATGGGAGGATCCTGAGCAAAAGTCTCAAAATTTTATATTGTTTCCTCAGCTATTGTGAACTTAACCCTTGACTTTGAACAGAACTGTTTAGACAGTAGTGTGTGAACTAAAGCCATGTACTACCACTAATGGAGACATTGCCCAATGCATAATTTGCATATGTGTAAGAACAGGGCTTATCCTAAAGTTCCCCAACTAAACATTGTCATGAGACTTACCGTATCCTGTGAATAGTTCACACAAAGGTTGACTGTGTTGGCTGCACTTATTAGCTCCTCCCAGGTCCTTATGGCTTGACAATGGCACCATTCATTCACCTTGGATGGAGGGAATAGATTAACCTTTAAAGCCAAGTTGTCTTACTTAATATAAACAGTGAAGTGGCAATTCCGCTGTCTTGAATCATGTGACATTGATTGTGGAAAACCTTCCTTCTTTGGCGACATGGTGGAGTGGAATTATAAAGGTCTGGTTCAATTTTGGATTGTGTGAATAAGTCTTACACGTCAGCTTTAGTGAGTGGTTGGGAAGTTCCAGCAGGCGTCTTGGTATCAGTACACTCTCAGCCTCTGTTCTGTAGCTCCCGAGCTGAGGGTATATTGTTGTTAAGGGAGGAGACACGCCTCTGGCTGTTTCTCACCCAACTGAGACTACAATTGAAGCCTTTGTTGTAGAAGAATGTTGTCCAGGTCTCTCAGCTGCTCCACAGCACATGCAGGAGGTTGAGAGATTGATTTATACCTTCAAAGTGAGTTAAATTACATGGTTCTGAAAGTGGCCTTTGCCAAACCAGATTAATGCTTGCTTTGTAGCACCAGTTTGCCCCTGAAAAAAAAATGACAGCTGTTTCTCTCTCATCTCATTCAACCAACGTCAAGGCCACTCAGGCAGCGTCAGTGGCACCATTGCTTCATGTAAAAGCATCTCATGGAGAGGACAAGTTCTTGGCTTTTAGGAACTGACAGCTCTCGTCGTAATACCTGAGAGAAGTGATGACAGGAAAAAGCCACAGTGGTTTTCAGGTGTCTCGGGAGCAGATTCCACCAGGCAGAAGCTGTTGAGTTTATTCACAGGGCATTACGGTAGACAATTCAGTTTCTATTCTGAACGCACATCTAGATGCCTTGCTTCTTTGGAACACGTGGCTGCGTGGCCTCAGTGGATGGAGCCCACATCTGCTAAGACAGAGCTATACTCGGGCATCACTGGGTCCCAGCCCTTCTTTTGGTGTTCTGAGCTGGAGGCTTGTGTCCAGTGCCATTTCGTGCCACACTGGCATTATTATTGTTATTGTTGTTATCATTACTACTGTTCTTATCATTCTATCATCTTTTTACTCTCTCACAGGAGAGAAAACAAAGCTGGTCTTTTCAATGACTTTCTCTCTGCTTCACCCGTTTTCATTCCCTTTTGACTTCTGAGTTTGGGACTCTGGCTTAGGCCAATTTGTAGTTTTCAGAATTGGGAATTATAGTGTGGAGCTGAGATGCCAACTCTAGAGAAATTGTTCACATTTCTTCCAAGTGTTTCAAGAAACCATATGTTAGCCTAGGTGTTTATGATGTGGCTGCCTCTGTGTTGGCATGTGGAAGAGTCAGGTGAGCCAGCTAGCCTGCACCTGTCTGTTGCCTAGCGTTAGGAACAGAGACAGATCTTGCCTCAACAAGATACAAGATGAGAACTGACTCTTGAGAGCTGTGTTCTGACCTCCACACACACACACAGAATGTGTACTTTCCAAATAAAATAAAATAATGTCTAATAAATAGAACATGCAAGGCTAGTTGTTGTATCCTGTAGCTCCATCTCTGGGATTCTGACTACATGTGAAGGAGATGAGAAAAATGATCAAAATCTTAATGTTCAGACACTGCAGGAGACATTTTCCATAGTTATTAGCAAAATGTCTAATAGCTGGGTGTTTCTCCACGAACTACACAGATTCCATGAAGCCAGAGATTTGAACACAGGAGACCCGGAGCACAGTGTTCTGCTGCCGTCTGGGTGCAGCTCCAGCATCTGGGACAGGGACACTAGCAAGAAGAGAGAAGGTCACACTGCATCTAGATCAATGTACACCCAAGGTATTAAGTGGCTGGGGTAGGATTAAGTCAGAGACACAGATCGCAAAGCTTCTGTTGTACCAAATTGTGTTTCCTGATTTTCAAGAGTAATTTGTATAATCTAGATTTTTAAAATAATAACCATGTCATAATTATTAATGGGAACTTAAACATTTCATTAAAAAATGAAGGACACCTTTGCAACTATACATGTTGCCAAGTTTTCAATAAGCATAGGAGACATGCTGGCTTTCTACTTCCATAATGTTGGGTACAGATGTATATGTGAAGTTTAGCTTTTCAGGATACTCTACTGTTGGTTGTGCCTATGGAAATATGGAGATGTTTTATTATATTGTGTTTGTGTTAGAAATTATCCTGAAAGCAGTAGGTAGTTTATTAATGGTAATTGCAAATAAGATGTACTAACTCATTAATGTTTTATATATATAAACATTATATATATAATATATATAAAACTATTATTTAGCTTAGGAGCATATAAGGTGCTCTCGTAATGTATCATTAGTTCCTATAATTCCCTAGTCTCACTTAATACAAATCTCTAAAATCCCATACTGAACTTTGAAATTAGGGAATGACTTTCCCAAGAGCAGGTATTTGCTAAGTCATAGAAAACTCACACTCAAAGCCATATGTTTTCCATGGTATTGTGTTCTTATAAAAATCCAGAAAGTTATGGCATTTTCCAATTAATACTCTTGAACCTCCAACTAATTCCTTGAACCTCCTGTAAGGCTAATGTTTTTCTCTTGGTATTCTTTGATGATTAAGTCAAAGAATTTAAATCTCATAAAATACTATGTCTGGCTGACATAGTCACTTTTCTATTGCTATGATGAGACACTGTGACCAAAGCAACTCTTATGAAATAAAGCATTCGATGGGGCTGGCTTACAATTTCAGAGGCTTACTCCATGATGGGGTACTTGGCAGCACAGGCAGACCTGGTCCTGGAGAAGGAGTTGAGATTCTACACACCCATCCTAAGGCAGAGAGAGAGAAACTGGGCTTGTCATGGGCTTTTTCAGCCCCAAAGCCAGCCCCCGATGACACACTTCCAATAAGGCCACACCTCCAAATCCTTCTGATCCTTTCAAACGACTCCCCTCTGTGGTGAGTAAGTAGCCAGATATCTGAGCTCATAGGGCCGTTCATATTCAAACCACCACACTGAAATACATAGAAATCTTTGTCTCTGCTGCATGTTTTGTTAATTATGTGCCAGCAGCTGGGGCAGGTGCTGAGGAAATGTGCTCATAAAGAGCTCTATTTCAGACTGGAGAGATGGCTCAGTGGTTAAGAGCACTGACTGTTCTTCCTGAGGTTCTAAGTTCAATTCTCAGCAAACACTTGGTGGCTCAGCAACCATCTGTAATGAGATCTGATGGCCTCTTCTGGTGTGACTGAAGACAGTGACACTGTACTCACAACATTAAATAAATAAATCTTTTTTTTTAAAGAGCTCTATCTCTTTTCAAAGGGCTTATCACTAGGCTCAGGAGAGGTGGGGTGGAAGAGGCTTTGTAAATGACCACAGACTAGTGTCATAGACCAAGAGTAGTTTTGAATCCGTGCACTGAGTGAGAAGAAGAGGGCCGTCTGGCCTCTGCACTGTGCACCGAGAGCCTCTCTCCCCGTCTGGTCATTAGTGTGCTCGGCCCTACTTAAGTGTGATACTATAACAAAGACTTTAGACCAATTAATTTAAAAAATTAGTATTAGATATTTCCTAAAGGATAGATTACATAAGTAAGATGTGTACTGCAGTTAAAATGTATATGATGTTTATCAGGGCCTCCAACTGTGAAAGTGCACCCCCAAAAGGGAAAGAGACCCCAGACCCTGGGTGGACCCCGTCCTCCAGCCGGGCGGGTTGAGCAGTGTGCAGGGAAGGAGGGAGGAACCTTAGCATTTGCAAAGAGAATGAAAAGGTCCCTAACCCAGAGGAAAGCCTTTAAGCCCACGTGCAGGAATCACCAGCTATGTATTATGCCTACCATGGCAGGAAAGCGTGACCCCTCCGCTGTGGGCGCACAGTCTTCTCTGAGAGCTGTTGTATATCATAACAACACACAGCATACTATTCTGTAATCTTCAATGGACAAATATGAACCCATAAAAGACAATAAGAATTTTGAGAGATGGCAGCTATGTGAACGAAAAGTATAGTAAGCAAAGCCAGCGATGGGCCCGGGAAAGAGAGAATGTTGGGAATCAAAGATTTTAAAAATCGAAGTTACCTTTGTGTGCAGGAAGATCAAAGAGGCTGTTGCATCTTTATAAGGCAAGAAGACATGTTGCCGTCACGGTCAGCAGCTAGAAGACTAGGAAATAGTCTTGGAAATTAAAAACACCATTGACAGTGTGATACTAATGGCACCACAGGAGGCAGAATCAGGAAGATGGGGGTTCAGGGCCAGCCAGGGCCACACAAGACTCTGTCGCAAAAAACTCCGACAGCTTTCTTTCTAATTTGGATCCAGTAGAAAGACTCCTACAAAGAAGCACATTGAGAACAGTAAGGGGTGTTCTGTTATTAAGGAGGTTGCAGTGCTGGAGTGTACTGTGGATCTTCATACACACTTCAAAGTGTGTACCTCTCAGGCACTCGGAAAAATCTGCAGCATTGTCGCCAGGCTCAACAGAGCTGTCACAGCCAGAGATATAAGGCATGTTCCATGTTCTATCTGTGATTGTCTGTCCAGATAATTTAATGAAACTGGGAGGTCACCAAGCAAATTACGCACTTTGGTAACTGTGTCCTTGTAACCATGTTTAAAAAATCCATAGAGTTCATTGTGGATGAGAACTGACTGCTGAGCGTAACTTATAAAACTGAAATGCAAACTAATCCCACAACAAATAAAAGATTTAAAAAAATCAGCAGAAATGAATATAGCTGAAGATAAGCTAGAAAACAAAGTCAAGAAGGGATCCTCCTTGAGGACAGAGTCAGAAAGCCAATATTGAGAATTATAGGGATTTCAAAGGAAACTAACCAACCAACCAGCCAACCAACCAACAAGAGAATGTTGTCTAAAGGGGCAAAGGTGTAGCTAATTAAATAAAAACAAATGAGGGTTTCAGAAGAGAGTACATAGAAACAACGGAGAAGGAACAAAGAAAGTAATAGGAAGCCATTGTCTTGAGCTGAAGGAAGACCTGATTCTACAATACAAAAGTATCCAGCCGCCATAGCGAGACCAAGGCACCGCCACGTCTGCACATCCGCACATGTGTGGTCTTGCAGAATTTCCTGCTCAAGAGGAAGAACCAGATGGCACCGTGCTGACCTCAGTAATCTGAAGGCGCGAAGCTCCTTGTGCTACAATGAGCAGATTCAGCGCAAGATTGTGGGAGTGGAGCCTGCGGCTGATCTCAGAGAAAGTCGTGGTGGCCATGAGATTGAAATCACGCCAAGGACAGCCAGCCGCTTTCTGTGTAGGGACCACCATAGACTAGAATGCCTGTGCGACCCTCAGAAGCACCAGGCACATGGACTCAAGAAAAGGTGCCGCTCTGATCTGTGTGTGGCACTGACTCTGATCTGCGTGTGGCACTCACTCTGTGACTCCGTCTGCAGGGTCAGTGCCATCCCCAGGGTGTGGGGAGTTTGGAGGAGTCTGTGTTTGGGGAGTACTCAGTGGATGGTTAGGAGAAAAAGAGTAATGCCTACAGTTAGTTAAAAAAGAGAGGTAAACCCCATTCACACACTGGTGAACTCTCATAACGCATAGATAAAACCAAAATATTAACGATTGTCAGAAGAGTGCCAGAAAACACATTACCTACCTATAAAGAAACTAGTTTTTGTTTGGTATTGTTTTTAAGTGAACTGTTGAAATGTTGCTGCCCCAAAACAATGGAATTATTAAAATTTTTAAATAGTTCTAGTGAAGGAGTATGTAAAAATTTAAATTAACATTTAACTTTTAAATAAAGGGAAGACATTTCTAGACCTAGAAGTATTCAGAGAATTCATATCTCTTTTCTATGTTTACATATGTAGGCGTGTGTGTGTGTGTGTGTGTGTGTGTGTGTGAGAAAGAGAGAGAGAAAGAGAGAGAGACAGAGACAGAGACAGAGAGAAGGAGGGAGAGAGAGGGGGGAGGGAGATAGAGAGAGGGAGGGGGAGACCGGGGAAGGAGAGAATACTTTCCTGAATGGAAAAAGGACTCATTCCAGAAAAACATTTTAAATGTAAGAACGAGAACAATGCGTGATACAGGCAGCAATAGAAAGAAAATAAGCCAGTAAACACTATATTTAGTGTCAGTGACTGAAAGTGAGAGGCTTAATAGGGTGGTAACAGGCGTTTTAAAATTGAAATGATGTGAATAGTGCATTTGAATGGAAAGGCCTTGTTGTGTAGCCCAGGTTGTCTGAAAGCTGGCTAGTTTCCAGATGCCTGAGGCTTCCCTCAGACTTGTGACCGGCCTGCCATGGCTTCTGAAATCATGGGTTTATAGATTGTTTTAATTAGATATTGTAGACTGTGATGGCAAGAGAATCTAATTTCCAAAAAAATAACATAAAAACAATAATTTTCAATGGAGTTATAAAACTCCACAGATACAGGAATAAATGTAAATACAAGTATCTTCATTGGAGGAATAAATTTATTATGTACAACTAATCAAAATAAAAAAATGAAGAAGGGTATTTGTCATCCACATGAAGGGAAAGGAGAGGCTGAGGAGTAGGATAAATTGAAAATGTACAAACATACTAGGTAACAAATTGGTTATTACAGTAGATGGGACTAAAATGTGCATTGAAATAGCGACTATTGAGTAAGTCATCAATTATATGCTGTCTGTAACGGGTATTCTGTTTTTGAACCAGGTGTGGTCTTGCAATCCTGAAATCCTAGGACCCTAGAATTCAGGGCAACATATTCATGAGTTTGAGGCCAGCCTGATGAGAATCTGTCTCATAGACAACCAAACAAACCGTGTCTGAAACAGATTCACATAAACACATTCAGGCAGACTATGATTAAAAGAAGGCCAAAATGCTAATTAAGCATAAGGTGAAGTGGAATTTAGGGCAGAAGGGATAAAGTAGGACTGTGCATTTTTTTTAAATATGGGTTCTCAAGAAGGTTTTTCGGTTTATTAATCTTTCACAAAATCATTTTCAATCATTACAAATGAAGCCATTGAGAAATCTCTCCTGTCTTTGGTCAGCTTGGACGCTGGCTCCTGCAGCCCTGAGCGTCTTCCGTTTGCTTTGCATATTCCTTTTACTGTTTGATTGACTCTTCCTGTCTCACACTGGGCCACAGCTTGCCAGTTTGCTTTGGGTTAATTTTAATTCGCACCATCCAAGGAATCACAAAACAGGCTAAAGCCACTCATCTCACTGCTACCAAGGTGTATTCTGAATTCAGATACAAACATGGCATCAGCAGAGGGTGTGTAGTCTTGTATCTTTCTCTTAGATGTCTGCTTTAGATTCTGTTGTGTCCTCGGGGTGGAGGATTTCAGAGAGCAAGCATTTGTGTCCCTGGTTCAGGCCGTTAGGATGTTGCTGCTCCTCAGCAGTGGGGGTGGGGGGATGGGGGGATGGGTGGAGTGGGGGGTAGGGGAATGGGGGGTGGTGGTGGGAGGGAAAAAGCCACATAGATTACTAGTGAAAATCAAAAGGCCAAGGCTGAGCGTCTTCACAATGAAGACCACTGGAATGCATAACAGAACCCACTGGATCTACAAAGACAGATTGACCACAGGAGTTGCTTTCCCCAGACATTTGCCGTGATAACTTACCCGCTTCCTTCTGAATGCACAAACTATTTCACTTCTTTTGCCAAATCTGTTGAGTTATCATTTATCTATATATTACGCATCACACATATTGTACTGTTCTCTTCTTGTATTTTCCCCAATGCCTTGGCAAACTGGATATTTCTAGCCTGCTTGGAGTGTATCTCACAAGGTGTCACAGTCAAAGGACCTTGTTTCTCTGAAGACAGTGCGCCATTCTCCCACCAGAGTGCCGTCCAGCTCCTGAGCAGGGCTCCACATGCATTGCTTTCATGCACGTGAATGTTAGATGCAACCGCAGGGCCCTCTCAGTTCAAATCAAGGTGTTTAGCTCAGAACTTAGGTTCTAGCCTCCCGAAGCTGCCTGCCTTTAATAAGCAAGTCACTTCACTTGGTTGGGTTTTGATAAATTTGCCTTTAAGAAAACAAGGCTAGATTTGACAGCCATTAAGTTCCTTTCCACTTTAAAGATTGGTTTTCCTTTTTATTGTATAGCTTTTCTTAATATATTTAACTGATGCTTTCTCCCAAATCCAGCACTGGCACAAATATTTCTGTGGCATATTTTGTGAATATGAAAGTTGACTCCCCATCCTCTTACACTTGGAAGAAAGAATCTCAGGGTGTTTGAGAGAGACTAGCCGGTGTAGCGACTCGGCGACAGATGTCCCCCGTAAGTGTCATTTATGGGGTGTTTAATGCACTTTGCTTTCAGGTTTCTGCAGTCCTGTGGCCCACAGTGTGCTTGGGCTGAGCCTCTTAAGTAAGTGTAGCTGTTTCTTCTGATGCAAACCTTGGTTTCTCCCTGGTTTAGCTGCCTTACAGGCTCTGAAAAGAAAGAAGAGGCTTGAGAAACAGCTCACTCAGATCGACGGCACCCTGTCCACCATTGAGTTCCAGCGAGAAGCGCTGGAGAACTCACACACCAACACTGAGGTCTTACGCAACATGGGCTTCGCAGCCAAGGCCATGAAAGCAGTTCATGAGAACATGTGAGTGACCCAGACTCCTTGTCCTTGATGCTGAGAAGAGACTTTGAAATTGGGTGGTGATTTTGGTAGGACTGGGTCACTGTTAGATGTATTGAGTGCTCTCAGAGGTAGTTTCAAACTTACAGTAACAATTTTTTTTTAAAAGTTGAAAAAGAAAAAAATCCATAGAATCATGCTTTCAATATCTATCAGTTCATTTATGAAGTTCAGCTGTAATTCTATAATTTTAACAATGCCAACATCGGTGAAGATATTAGAACTTCAGAATAACAGTTACCAGACTTTGCAGACGCATCTAAGCTGTTCAAGAACACACAGATACCTAGCCTCCCTGAATTAAGGAGGCTTTTGTTTTTAACCAAGACCTCCAGGCTGGGACAGATACTTCCTTATATTTGAAAACCACTGGCATAAAATATTAATCCCAGGGATCAGGGTTTCTGATTTCCTGGTTGTAATCCCGTTCCCACAGTTCCCTCAGCTCTAAGTTATTGCTTACTTCCCCTGCTGGCTGTGAAATTCTCTGAGATGCGAGATAGACAGACCTGGCACAGCTGCTCCAGTGTGTGCCCTGGGCAACCAACAGTCTGAGGTATGGCCAGGTGAACTCAGTCTGCACTCACAGGGAATGCAGACCTGGGACCTGGTCCTCTGCAGATTAGGGACAGCGAGAGTAGATTCCTGCCCGGGGGAGCAGGAGCAGCACGTGCTAAGAGGCAGATATGGAAGGATGGGAAGAGGCAGCAGAGTTGCCTGGGGTTGTGAAGACCCTCTCAAGAACATCTTGCTTTGCTAACTCATCAAGTAGCTGCCATCCTGGCACTCAGGAATCATTAATATGTGACTCCCAGACCCCACAGCTGAGGGAAGCTGGGTGCTGACTGAAGTGGATTGCCCAGTCTGGCTGTGTCTCCAGGTTCCTGAGAAGCATCAGACAGTGGTGTGCTTTTGGAGATAAGTTCAGTCACGGTTCCAAACTTTGCTGATACATGTCTTATACTCCTTTTAATAAATACATTTACAACAACTCTAATAAGGATGATCATAAAGGGTGGTAGGCAAATGACAAAAAGCACTCTTCAATTGTGTATGAAAATGTGTTGAGGTCCTCAGGGTTTGTAGTGGTAGGGTCTGAGAAACGGAAGAAGCGATGCCTTACACTGGGCTCAGATCTTCAGTGCTGTTACTCAATAACGGAGGGCCCTGGTGCTTCTCTTCCAGGTGACCAGCCTGGCCTAGTTTCTGAGTTATGTGAATGGTTCAGAAACACTGTTATAAAAACAAGATGGAGCATGGCTCATCCATTGAGACTATCTGTTAAGCAGCTGTCCCGAGCCTGGACCTGCCTGCCTTCATCTGCTGAGGCTGTGGCCTCCGTGAGGGCATGCTGGGTCAAATCCTTCCAATTTAGTCCCTCCCACACATTGTCTACAGGGGAAAACCTTCACGGAGCGAGCATTTCAGAGCTTCTGTGTTACGCAAAGTTCCAGTGTTTAGTTGCTTCAGGAATGGCTGCTGAGAGCTGCCTTGTGATCTCAGTCATGGTGGTCCTCAGCAAACCAAGGAGCACTACACATATTTTACCACATGTACTTCCCAAGAGGATCTACAAATAATGTTAATCACAGTTACTTTATTTCAAGCGATTCTTGAAGGTAGTAGGTAATATTGAAAACGCACGTGAATGTCCAGGATTACTGAAGCTTTGACATGCAAATTAATTGTTTTCAATTGATGAATCTTGGATCAGGAATTTTCGTTATGGTGTTGAAGTAACTAAAGAGTTTATGTGAAAATAACTTGTTTTCATATGGAATTAAGTCTAGATTCATAATTGTAACATGAAATTCTAAAGTCCCAACAAAATGCTTCTCAGGGATCTCAACAAAATTGATGACTTGATGCAAGATATCACAGAGCAGCAGGACATTGCCCAAGAAATCTCAGAAGCATTTTCTCAGAGGGTTCAGTTTGCGGATGGCTTCGATGAGGTAGGTGCACCACTGAAGAATGCAGAACTATGGAGGGCAGCTTCCTATCACACAGAGCAGACGGTTTGCTTACTGCGGAACAGATAAATGGTATTTATTGGAAGTGAGTCTTTAGGGAGGGAAGAGATATTAGCAGCTGATTTCAAGGAAAGATGACTCGTTTGGGAAACAGCTTCTTAATTAGGTTCCCAGCTATTAAGGAAAAGAAAACAGTCTGCGATTATGTAAAGTTAGTGACTTTTAATGGTTGGAGAATAAATAGTGCCATTATGAGGGGTCCTGTGCTCTCACATCTGGCCACGCAGAGCAGCCGGTGTCACTCTGTAAGCAGCAGATGGACTGGGCTCTGTGGCTGTTAAATTAGGAGTTAGGCTGCTTCTGCTCATTACTCACTCTATAAAACAAGTAATTGTGTAATTGTGGGGTGGCATTATTTACACTCCCATTCCATTTGTACTAATCAGTCTCATAGTCCAGGAAGACTATAGTTACACTGCTGATGCCACAATGAGAATTGTAGTGATTCCATTCAAGCTACACGTGACCAGGATGACCACATTGTTAGGCACATTCCCAAGGGACAGGGCAGCCTAGCTTCCTGTTTCTAGGTCATATGGCAGGATGAGTCTAACAAGTCAAGATGTGGCCTATGCTGTCTTAAAAATGACAGTCTGCTGCTAGTCATGTCAAAAATGGTGTGGGTCTGGGACTGGAGAGATGGCTCAGAGGTTCAGAAAACTTGTTACCTATGCAGAGGACCTGGGTTTTGTTCCCAGCATTCAGAGTGGATCAAAATCCTTCATATTGCAAGTTCTATGGGATCGGATGCCCTCTTTTGAACTCTGATGGCACCTGGCACAAATCTGCTACACATACATTTATGTAGGTAATACACATAAGGGGTTGGCAAAATGTGGCCTGTGAGTCAATCGGTCATGGCTCTTTTTGTGTAGCCTCTAAGATGATTTGCACTCTCTTGAACAATAGGAAATAAGAAGATCTAGTAATAGGGAGGTATCTGTCCTGCAAAACCTAAAATACTACTGTCTGGATGTAGACGTGTATGAGAGTTGTGAGTTCAAGGTCAACCTTTGGCCACATAGTGATAGAGAGACTTCATCTCAAAACAGCAACAAGACAATCAAATATAAGATGCATGCATATATGCATACATTCAAGCTTCCTTGATGTAGGGCATACTGGTTTACCCTTGCTCTGCCCAGGAATGAGGTCTTAATAAATCTGTTGAGTAGTGGGTGAATAAATAATTGGGTGGGTACACAGTAATGATAGATCTTTTCTGATACTTCCCTGCTGAAGGACTACACTTCCCAGCTTCCCTTGAGAACGATGCGAGGGAATGTAACGACTGTGGTCTAGTCTTTTCTGTCCCTCTTAGGGGGCCGCATCCCATCTTCTTCTGTAGGCATTTTGCCCATTTACACACCCGGGTGACAAAGATGAATAGACATGGTCCCGCCTAAGGCAGACCTAGTCTCTCTTTCTATCTTCTCTCTCTCTCTACAGTTTATCTCTGATAGCCTCTGACATAGAATGAAATTTAGTTTTGACTACTACTGACTTCTGGCAGGCTGATGTAGGCTGGGAGGGCTTCTCACGTTAGGTAGGTGTGAGCTGTCTCAGACTAGGCAAGAGGTGGCCCACATCCTCAAGGTCTCAGCTGATGTTAGCGTTCTGTAGGCATGGGGGAGAAGATGCTTTATGATTAAGCCAGACTTTGGGGAGTCACTGTAAAGAAAAAAATACATTACACTAATTTTGACGTTTTCCTAAGACAAACACCTGGGCTTGGTACATAGTTCAGTGTTTGAACATCAACTGCTGTGTCCCACCCCACACTATGAACAAAATCACCTAAACACACGATTTATATTAACTTTGATGATTTGATAGAAGAACTATGCTATTGCTAATTTTTTTTTTTTTACTTTCTGTACAATATATTTTTTTGGTATGCCTGTTTTATTTCCCATAGTATTAACTCAAATATAAGTATTTATTTCCTCTAATTAAAGTTTCAGAAATTCTCAACAGGAGAGGAAAAAATGAGCATACTGGAAAACTCACAATCGTGGTGTAAATTTCCAGAACCTGAGGAGATTATATATTCAGCACAAGTTATTTGAATAGCTGTTTACTGAAGTATTATAAGATTAACTACGACAAATTTGTACAACCCAAAATATTCATTTCTAATCATTGCTCAGTGTTGCAAAAAGAGATTAGTTTTAAAATAAATATTCCGTTTCACTGGGTCCCCACATATCAATCGGGTAGCAGATGTTTTCCTTATTATGTTCAGGGAAACCCGCCTCCTGAAACACTAGCTCCGTAATTCTCTCTTTCCCCCGTGTTCAGGACGAGCTGCTGGCAGAACTTGAGGAACTGGAGCAGGAAGAATTAAATAAGAAGATGACAAGCCTGGAGCTTCCAAAAGTGCCTTCCTCATCCCTCCCAGCACAGCCCAGGAGGAAGGCCGGCGTGCCCTCCTCCACGCACCGCTCTCGAGCAGGTCTGTCACCCACAACCCCACGACCTGGGCGGGACAGTAGCCAGGCCTGTTGCTTTCATGCTTACTTATGTCTGATTTGTACAAACAAACACATTTTGTATGTGATCCCTGCCCGTTTTCTATGCTTAAGTAGAGTGACAGCTAATGGCTAGCGACGGACTGAGACTCATGACTGTTTTCTTCACTCCTATGTTCCAGCATCTTCCAGGAGGACAGAGGAAGACGATGACTTCAAGCAGCTGGCGGCTTGGGCCACTTAAGCTGCAACGGAAGAAATCTGACGCCTAAATTATTGAACTACACATAAGACATAAATGCTTTCGCAAAGCTTAGAAAATAGCAGGGACCCGTTTTATATGAATTATTGTCTTTTAAGGAGCAGTTAAGGTATCGTCAGGGGCCGAAAGGGGCCAGTAGCTTTATAGGAGACCCTGGGGACTTGTCTGTCTGCTTTATTTACTTCAGTGTTTCTAGTTCTGGTACGTAGTTGATTTTTTTTCTTTTTTTGTATATATGCATTGAAAGCAAACTGAAGCCGGGCGGTGGTGGCGCACGCCTGTAATCCCAGCACTCTGGGAGGCAGAGGCAGGCGGATTTCTGGTCTACAGAGTGAGTTCCAGGACAGCCAGGACTATAAAGAGAAACCCTGTCTCGAAAAAACTAAATCCAAAAAAAAAGAAAGAAAGAAAGAAAGAAAGAAAGAAAGAAAGAAAGAAAGAAAGAAAGAAAGAAAGAAAGAAAGAAAGAAAGAAAGAAAGAAAAAGAAAAAGCAAACTGAATTTTACTGATCTTTCATACCTATTCCTGTTTATACACCATCTCAAGGAGTACCTAGGGTAACTGGGGGTGGGGGTGGGGACTGTCTATGCAAATACAAGGCAGCTGTGTGCATCTGGGTCACCCACAGTAAAAATAAAT
Source organism: Apodemus sylvaticus (assembly GCF_947179515.1). NCBI lineage: Eukaryota > Metazoa > Chordata > Mammalia > Rodentia > Muridae > Apodemus > Apodemus sylvaticus. The sequence continues at coordinate 160,735,827 of NC_067475.1, read as the reverse complement.
ACATGGCTAGAACACACTTGTTCTAGTGAGTCTGTGTCTCCATAGTCTCAGTTGCGTTTCACAGCTGAAAACCATGCCGGTAGAGCTCTGAGTGGGGCCAGGATGAATCTCCCCAAATATCTGAAAGCAGGAGCAGCTTAGTGAGCTGAGCGGGACCTCGAGGGGGGATCAGCCGCTCAGGAAGCTGAGAGGACACTTGCGGGGCGGTTCCCAACACTGTCTATTCTCTTCCGTTTTGTGTTCTCTCGCCCTTTAGCAGAAACAAAACGAAACAAAATCCAAATACTTCATAGCATGCACTTTGTAAATATATTGAAATATATTTAAAAATTTATCTTGAGTAAAATTTTGCCCATAATCTTTAAATGAAAATAAATTATAAAATTAGGTGTCAGGCATGACATGTCACAGTAGTGAAGTGACAAATCCCATGATGTATGATGTTTTGGTGTTCCCTCTACCCATTTGGACAGCCCCATGAATTGGGAAGAGCCCCAGTCTTCGTGTATGCAGTCTTTGACCCCTTGTTTCCGGTTTGGAAGTCTGAGTGTTTGATGGATGACCCCAGGGTCCCTTTCTGCCACAAGTGCTTGGCATTGGCTGCTTCTCTGGGCATTCTTTCTGCCCTGCAGAGCATACATACCAAATTCCCCCCATTCTCTAAATTCTGGCTAAAATTTTCCATCATTGGAAATTAAAAAAAAAAAAAAATCCAGACGAAATTAGATCTTCTCACTGTACACTTGTTCTTTTTTTTTTTTTTTTTGGTTTATTTTTTAATTTTTGTTTGTTTTGCATCTTGCTTGCTCTCATGGTGGTTTTTGTTTGTTTGTTGGTTGTTTTTTTTTTTTTCATGCTCTCTTTCATGCACCTAACCTGATGGTCTGTGGTAAGGTCAGGGGTGAGGCTACATGCCTTTAATAGTCTATTTCCAGGGCTCTTCAAAATCTCTTATGTACAGCAGCAGGCTGTCTGTCAATATTTCCTCAATGTACAACAATGGATAGACGGATGGGATTTGCCTTCTGCCCTTAAACAAGGATAAGACTGGACCATGCCTGTGAAGCAATAGTGTTGGAATAAAGCAACAGGACTTAGACAATGAACTAAAGACAGCACTGCACAGTGATGCCCAAGAGACGCATGTGGAACACACACCCAGTGTCCTGGCTCGTGGAGACTGGCTCTGTATCTCTGTTACAGAGACAGAGATACATGTGTGTGAACAGGATGGAGTAATCTATAGCATGAATGTTCGAGTGTCCCAGCTCACATTTGCAATCCCACCTCCACGATGATGGGTGTCTTAGTTAGGGTTTTACTGCTGTGAGCAGACGCCATGACCACACTAACTCTTACAAGGACTACATTTATTTGAAGCTGGCTCATCGGTTCAGAGGTTCAGTCCATTATCATCAAGGTGGGAGCGTGGCAGCATCCAGGCAGGCATAGCTTGGGAGGAGCTAAGTTCTACATCTTCATCTAAAGACCTCTAGGAGAAGATGTTTTCAGGAGAAGACCGTTGCAGCTAGGAGGAGGAGGGTCTCAAAGTCCATTCCTACACTGCCACACTTCCTCCAGCAAGGACAGACAGACCAACTCCAGCAAGGCCACACCTTGTTGGAGTCACTCCCTGAGTCAAACCACCAAAATGGGTTTAGGCAGTTGGGCCTTTAAGGATGTGCTAGGGTCACAAGAGGGGTCACCTTAGGCATGGGAATTGAAGGAGCTTGTTTGTAAGCTTCGTCCATGCAAGGAGATGGCCAGAAGGTGGTCTCCGACCCAGGGTGAGGCCTCCTCAGGCTTCCTGCCCCGATCTTCTCCTTTTCTGCCTCCAGAGTGAGGAATAAGTTCTTGACATTTGTAGAATTTAGGACGAAGACATGGCAGCTCAGTCTACCAGAATTAGGCACATGAGTAGAGGGGTCCCTTCAGATCTGGGTCTTCAAACTCACATGAGGGAGAGAGTGGCTAAGGGAACCGCTGGGAATGTGTGGGCAGAGCATCTCTATGGATCACACAGTGCCAGGGATGTTGGTTTTTCTACGCAGGTCATCTGCCTAAACCGCAGCACAGGTCACCTGTCTGCCTGCCGCGTGGGCCGTGGGGATGCAGTGGATACGTGAGCCGCAATGCGATACACCAGGCCAAACAGTTCCACGTGGGGCTTTATTTAAGATGGGGAAAGGTGTAGCAGGCAGGGAGAAGGAAGGGAAAGAAAGAGAGAGAGAGGAGAAATGCTACCCAATTATATACAGGTGATGACATAAATTACAGGTAAAGGTGGGCCATTGAATTCTGGGTATACGGTGGCTGTTGCCTTGGCAACAGGCCTATAGTTACACTGCTCTAATTGTCGCCTATATGACGTCACAGGCCTCGCAGGTCTCGGTACCAACAAGGGATGCTCCTCATCTCCAGTCTCCACAGTGGAGAGACTTCTTAATCATGGCAGCATCTGGCCGAATCCTTAGGGCAGGAGGCGAAATTACACCTGTATTGAAAACTATTCTAGATAGCTTAAAAGCAAGTCTCGGAGCATCAGATGGTCCTAGCACATCTAAACAGCTACGGGAGAATTACAAGCTAGCAATAACAAAAACTAAAAGAATACCATGATACCCAACAGCATAAAATTCTCAAGCACCTAGTATTCAGATGGGTGAAAATTAGGAAATAAAATTAAATTAAAAAATAAAGAAAAAATAGGAACAGACTAAGAATCGATGTGGGTAATAGAAGGCAAGAGTTTTGAAGTAGCTCTTACACGTATGTTTCAGATGATCAACACAGCGTATGTATATCTGCATCTTAGAAAAAGAAAAACAATGTATATCTGGGCTAAGGAGTCGAGGTCCTTAAAAACCACCCAAGCTGAAATGCTAGACATTAAACCTACAGCAACTGGGGGGTGGGGGTGGAGGTGGAGGGGAGTGGGGATGAGGGGGGTGAGGTGGAGGGGAGTGGGGATGAGGGGGGTGGAGGTGGGGGTAGGGATAGGGGGTGGGGATGAGGGGTGTAGGGGTGGAGGTGGGCTAGGGATGAGGGGGGTGAGGGTGGAGATGGGGATGAGGGGGGTGGGGGTGGGGGGGTGGGAAAAGACTACCTCAAAAGGTCACTAATTTCAACAATCGAGACAATTCAAGATTTAGTATAGAATTGACTTGGTATTTTGATGATTATTTATAGCTATTGGAAATAAATTAACTATTAAATTAAAATGTGTATGTTTCTAACAACAACAACAACAACAACAACAACACAAGATTGCCAATGGTGGTATTAATAACAGCTAAGTCGTTGCAGAAGAAAAGGGTGCAGGTGAAGGCACAGCAAGAGATAAGCAGCAAGCAGACCAAGAACAGCAAGAGCCCGGGCAGATTAGAGAGACCTGGGAAATAGTGCATCTCAGGACCATGTTAAACCAGCCAGCAATGGGAGTCCGAGCCTGCTGTGCATGGGCCAGATAAGTGAGTCAGGGGGAAACAGATAAACATTTCTGGGAGAAATAAAGGTCAAACTTAAGATTTGACAAAAGGATAAAGTCATAGCTTAATAAGATTCAGCACAACTCTCAGTCCATTTTCTGCTGCTGTAACAATACCTGAGACTGGATAAATCACAAAAGACCTAATTTGACTCACAGTTTTCCAGACTGGGAAGTCCACATGCACAGTGCTGACTCTGGGGAGGGTTTCTTGCTGCACAGTGACCCTTGAGAGCATGTCGAGGGGGGATCCCGCTCCTTAAAAAGCTTCACACCCAGGACCTCTGTGATCCTAATGACCCCCTAGAGCTCCTGCCTCTGCATATGATTAACATGAATCTGAGGATTCCTTCCTACTGTGAACGTTTAAGGGACCTATCTAAACCACAGCAATCGCTCAAGCAGAAACAGAAGTAACTGTAGACATTTTAAGATGTTAAGCCTCAAGAGGAAGATTTGAGATGCTTTGCATTGTCTTCCTGACTAAACACGGGACCCACGCACCTGATGGGGCAGCTAGCTTTCTGGGTCTACAGTCCACCAGACCTGTGAAAGGAGCTTGTTTAGAGCAGATTTTATTTATGCTTAATTTTAGTTAATTAAAAACTATTTCTCAATACATTTATTAGAAACACTATAGCATTTCAATATCTTGGTTCTGCCTTTTGTAAATATCTTTCCTCTAGGTCTCTGTCTGTCTTTCTGCTTCCCTCCCTTGTTCCCTCTACCTGAGGTTCTGAGTCAGAGCCTCACTGTGCAGCACACGAGTTCACTTTATACCTCCAGCGGACCTTCATTCCTCTTGCTTTGGCCTCTGACGCCCTAGAATTACAGGGCTGCATTGCTGTTGCTAACGCAAGGCAAAACATTTGTGGCAGAAATTTATAGCTGATCAGAGATGCACTCTAAATGTACAATAACCACTGGATTTCAAAGACTTGGTGTAGAGAACTGTAAAATATTTCATTAATAATTGTGAAGTGGAAACTTGTGGTTTCTTGGGAAAGTCAGTTGGGTTGGATGGTGTTTTGCTTTGACAGAGATGTGAAGGAGTGTTTTCCTGAAGTAGACACAGGCAGGAGGATGTTTTGCTAAAGCAAACATGTGAAAGGATGAGGGATGGAGGATTCTTTGCTAACAACTTGCATGTGTTGGTTCGCCTTACATTTCGTTGCTGAACTCTGCTTGTCGTGACTTTGTAGAAAGAAATGCACCAAAAACCTTTTGGGGGCCTGGGCAGACTGGCAGAATGATGTCAGCTGATACAGACCCCTGTGGAATTCTGCTAGGAAAGACTCACCCGCTGAAGCAAGACCCGTGGAGGACACATGATGTTTGAGGGAGTATAAGTGAGACTCAATGAACAGTGAGCAGAGGCTTGCTTGCTTGCACAGCTAACTTGGCAACGCTTCTCTGGTCTCAAGTCTTCGCTGATCTTCACCTGTTGAGAGAGACACAGCAAAGAACTTCTCCTGGTGTCTCTGTTGGTCCTGGTCGCTCCTGCTGACTTCTGCTGATTCATCAGAGGCCTGGCTGTGTCTGCTGGGTTCTGCCACCACTGCTGGCTCATGCTTGCTATCCTGACACTACTGAACTGGACTGCTGGTGTATTCGTGAAGTGTTTATGGATGGGCTGAGCTGCTGAAGCTGATATCTATGAACTGAACTGCTGATTCCCTGACAACACAGATTGGATTTCCTCCAAATAACACTTTCTAAACAGGTCCACTTCCCCTGTATCCTAATAACCTTTGTTTTCCACTACCTCTGGTGGGTAGTGGGCTAGAAGGGAGGCTAAAGCACTTAAGAACCCCTATTAAAAGTAGGCTTTGAGAAAAATTAAGGCCTACATAATTGTATATTGACCATATGTAGAAATATTATTTTAAATTAATTGCATTAAACAAAACACATTCTTGGAAATTTATTCTATTTCTTTTCTTTTCTTTTCTTTTCTTTTTTTTTTTTTATCAAAAGTGGATACACCCTTTTTCAAGAGTGGAAACAACTGTTTTCAAAGTTGTTTGTTTTTAACTTTGTTTATGTGCGCTGGTGTCTTTCCTGCATGTGAGATGGTGAGCGCTGCTCTGCAGCTGGAGTTTGAGACACTTGCCAGCTCCCGTGTGGGTGCTGAGAGGATTGAACCTGAGTCCTCTGCAAGAGCAGCCAGTGCTCTTAACTGCCGAGCCATCTTCCCAACCCCTCTTTTCATTTTTTAAACATGTAGTTCCTGAGAAATTTAAAACTATGACTATGGTCTTACTACATTTCTATCCGGTAGTCCTGGGCAAGACCAGCTCCGCCCTGTCACTGAAGATCCAGGTATTCATATGAGCTGAGTCGCTAAGATGCCAAAGTACAACAACAAAAAAGTTGTTTCTTTTTTTTTAACCTATACATAATATCACCCCCCCCAAAGAAATGAAAATACTTTGAAATGGATCCGATTGCTGCTCCCTGTTGACATTTTGGAGTGGAGCAAACAAGGCGTGATAAAGGCAGACTACCCTAAATCTAAGGGCCGAGACTATGATAGGCTACTGTGCCAAGTCATTCTCAGCCTGAAAACTGTCACAAAGTCACACATTCTGGGACACTCACTAAAGCTATGCCATCACCTTATCAGGGATCAAGTGGGAGACCTCAGGCCTTGTCCTCGTGTCTAGGCATCCAAGATAGCATAAAAAACAAGCCCAGGCTGGTGATGAGGGTCAACGGAGATGCTCTGTGTACATGAAAGGATTGTCCTGAAGCAGAGAGGCCTCGAGACCCTGGGCAGCCACAGCTCAGACATTTCTTTCTCAAGGTGGCCAGTGGCAGGGGACAAGACTACTGCTATCATTTGAGCAGGGGCGCTCCTCAGGAGTCATATTCCAGGGTCAGACCTTGGACTGGCCGACACCGTTCATACGTCTAGATTCTCCAGACTGGAAAAGCAGGATGGGCTGGGTGTGTGATAAAGTCCTGTAGTCAAGGTGACCCTGACCTGCCGAAGAGGGAGCTCCTGCCCATGTAGACCTTATTGCCATGGATGCCCAGTCTACACTGGGGAGCAGCTCAATCCCAATTGTAATATTTTCTTCCTTGAAAGCAGAATCAGAGTATTGGCTTACTTAGTGGAAAATGAAGTAGCAAAGAGTTTAAACCTCACAGTGGCATCTGTCTTACTAAACAAATTAGATAGTGTGGTAGCGCTAGCAAGCCTCGCAAGAGTAAAACAAACCACAAAGATGCACAGACTAATAAACAGCCATTACTTTACAGCTCCAGGACATAAACAGATGATGCGTTGTCAGTTTCTGTATCGTCTCTCCACTTTCTTTCTCCCGTCTCCTTAATTTAAGACAGATGTTAATGGTTCTGTGGGAGAAAGTGCTCCTTAAAATAGCTGGAATCCTTCCCCATCCTCAGACTCACTTATATCATTTGTTTTTTTTTTTTTTTTTTTTTTGGTGCACTAGAAGTTTTATTGTACTACACACAGAACACTTGAGCTATTTTTTAGAAGAAAACAAGCCAGGAGCCCTGAGGACGGTGGCAATGGGAGCATGGCTCGGAGGACACACGCCACCTCTGAGCACACAGGGATCCGCAGACGAGGAATGCTGTAGTGGTGCAGACACACTGTGGGAGACTAGAGGTGGGTCCTTTATGATGTGGGGGAGTAGCTGGTCCCTTCTGGAAGCAGGGCGATTCATTCCGGCTTCTCTGTGGGATCAGATATGTATAGAGTTATTGTTTTGTTACAGAAATACCACCTCCCCCTTAGTGCTGATTTCTATGGTCTCTGTTACCTGTGGATGACGACCACATGAACACATAAAAAGAAAAAAAAATCAGATAGCAGAATTGTAGGTTATGTGCTGGTCTTAATCTGCAGATGGAATCCTAATTTCCCTTGGGCGTCTGGCCTGGGATGTGACTTGTGTTTTGTCCTGTGTGTACACACTATATGCTGTCTGCTTAACAGGTAACTCGTGGCCTTAATTATCAGTTTGCCATGGTATTACAGTGCCTGTGACCAAGTAACCTTTATTTTACCTGATAATTGTCCAAAGAGGCACGTGTTATTTTATTGTATTATATTGTTGGAATTACGCAATGATCTCCCTACTGTGCCTCTTTTTAAACTAATACACATACATGCCTACACAGACATAAACTATATGTGTGCATAGTATGTGTATGTATGTGTGTGTTTAAGCATAAATATACATAAGAGAAGTTGGAGTATGCACACAGTCGGTCTGCCTCTGATTTCAGATGCCCTTTAAAGATCATGAGCCATTTTCCTGGCAGTCCTGTGTGCATGTGATATGTTCAGTGCAGCCTGCGTAAACTCCAGTTGCTCTGTGCGCCTTTGGGCACGCTTCTGGGGACCTCCGCGCTCTTAACGCTCTTTTGTTGTCTTTTCTTGGCCCTAACTCTTGCTTGTCCTTTTCTCACTAATGAGAAGTTACCGCGCCTGCCATAATCTCATCCCTCCACACTTCCACACTTCATCACTTCCACAGTTCTGACTTTAGGTTACACCTTGTCATGACCGTCTTACAACCATGGCGTTTGGAAACCCTACTCCTGAGCTGTAAAAGCTTATCTTCCCCATCTTCAGTGCTGGACTATTAAACCCTCGGGCTGGGGGGAGACAGCCCATGTAACGAATAACGCTTGATTTAATTGGTTTGTCTGTGGTTTGGGACAGTGGTTTTTCTCCTCAAATCTGTGGGAATAACGAGGTAACTGGGAAAAGAAGTCCTGATAGGTATGAGAGAGAAACTGTCTGGGTTTAGGTAAGACAGTAAATAGGCATGATGCAGTAGAATGGGCAAAGAAATAGAACAATTGAAGCTTAATCCATCGATACAAAAGCTTTAAAAAGTTAGTTATGTGGGAGCATAATGGAAATAAAGGGGGTTCTTCCTGGGATGGGGGCTGGGTCCTTCCTTCCCTTGGGAGGACTTCCGGAGCAAATGCTAAGGGGAGAGCTGATGCTGTGTCTCTAGTCCAAACCAGTTAGATCAGATTCCGTCCCTGTGCAGTGCCTCAGACAGGATCCTGGCGGAGTGGGGTCAGCCCTCCCGCACCCGCCTTCTTTCTGTGCAGGACGGACAGCCTCTCCTTCCATGAGTTTCAACTTTCGGCTCTCCGTGTGCCAGCCCCTCCGTCTTGTCTACCTTTTGGGCGGGATGTGCTGGTTTTCTCAGGGCTTGAGCTGTCTATTGTCACCAGTGGGGCGGTCACGTGGTTCTGACTTTTTTTTCAGGCCTCTTGGCCGTGCCTCCTGCAGAACCACTTTAATTACAGAGTTTCAGGAGCTGCACCATCTTCTCCCCAGCATAACTGTTTAGACAAGCGATGCGGGCTGGCGGGCACCCTGTGATTGCAGCATCGGCTTCATGAAGCGCGTGGCTCCCTTTTCCAAAATCGTGATTCTGCGGTATTCTCTTCCGGAACCTTCCCTTTCCCGGTCTGCGTGTAAATCCAGCCCACAGGAGGGAAGATCTTCCGTTCCTGTGGCTTTCTTCAGTGCTGTGTTAAACAGTTCTTCTTTCTCCGTGTTGTCCCTTTCACACTTGGCCTTTTTGACGTTCCTTCCTTTAATTTCCCAGACTCACACCCTCTTTCCTGAGCAGGTCCAGTGTTTTCTTTGCATCTGTGGGGGTGGGAGCTGCAGTGTCTAATCTTGAGAGACAGGATTGGAGGTCACCATAGTAATCGTGGGCAGCACCATCTCACGGAGGCTGCGACTAAGTCAGCGTCTTTCCTCTGCATCAGCACCTCGCTCTTCCACAAGCCCATCCCACCATGACGGACGGATGGACAGACAGACAAACGGACAGACCAATGGACGGACCGACCGTCCCTCCAGACTACGTACGAGCCAAAGCAATTCGTCCTTCCTTAAGTTCCTTTTGTCAGGTTTTGTGGCAGCGATGAGATGAGGAACTAGAACAGTAAAGTGCTGTGTCCCCGCCCTCCATCCCTGTCTACCCGAAGACACAGGACTGGTTCAGTTGTTTGTTTTTCAGTGAGAGATTTTCAATCACTTCTGTTCCATTACACCTAAGTGACCAATTTTATATATTTTTTAGTTAATATTGACAGGTTGCAAGTACTCAGGGTTTTTTTTTTTTCTATTTGTTCTAGATTTTCCAGGATTTTTTTTAAATATAGATTTTTTTGTTTTTGTTTTTTTAGTTTATAGTAGCTCCCTTTGATCTTCTTTATTATTTCTGTAATGGTAATGTCTCCATTTTGACTCTGCTTTGTTGACTGCATATAGACTGTGTTCCCCATACAATATATCCGGATGATGGTTTTTCCTCCTCTCCTCCTCCCAGTTCCTCTCTGCCTCTTCTCCGGATTCACCCCTTTTCTGTCTCTCCTAAGAAAATAAGCAAGAATCTAAGGGATAACGATAAAGCATATAAGATAATAAGATAAAATAAAGCCACGCACACCAGAGTGGACAAAACCAACAGGAAAAGCGCCTAAGAAAAGGAACAGAGGCAGACCCAGGCAGAATGCTTGTGGTTTTTTTGGACTCCCCATCTTATTGCTGTAGTCTAGCTAAAGGTTTATCAATTTTGCTTTTCCTATTAAAAAATGGATTTTTGTTTGTTTCATTGACCTGCAATTTTTTTTAAAGCATTGGCTTCTGCTTTTCTTTAAGTGAGTTTGTGTTTGTTTGTTTATTGGTTTTTCAAAACAAAGTTTCTCTGTGTAGCCCTGGAAGTCTTATAACCTGTTCCATAGACTAGACTGGTCTTGAACTCAGAGATTTGTCTGTAGTTAATACAATAGGTAAAAGACTAGAAATGGGGAAACTGAAAGTTTATTAAAGTTAAAAACACAGGCATTTGCATATTAAGTGTCTGTAAACTCAGTATTTGTATATTAAGTACTTACTATGGTTTGGACGTAAGATATCCACCATGGATTCATATGGTGAGCTCTTGGTCCCCAGGAAGGTTCTGGAAATGTTAGGTAGGGCCTAGCTGTGGAAGGAGGCAGCCAGCCAGCCTTGAAGGTTTAGTCCTAGCTGGCTGCTCCCTTTTGTCCTGAGGTGAATCGCCTCCTGCTACGCATGGTCTTGTAATCCACAGAACCAATGACTTCTCAACACTCTGAGACTAGAAGCCACAGTAAGCCTTTTTTTTTTTCTTTTTAAAATTTCCCCTCATGGGCGGATGCTTGAAGCCAACCATTGGACTGAGCGCGGGTCTCCAATGGAGGAGTTGGAGAAGGCACTGAAGGAGCTGAGAAGGGGTTTGCAGCCCCGTGGGGGAAGCAACAGTGTCAACTGGACAGACCCCCTGGAGCTCATCGGGACTGGACCACCAACCAAAGAGTTCACACGGAGGGACCCATGGCTCTGACCATGTATGTGGCAGAGGATGGCGTTGTTGGACATCAGTGGGAGGAGCGACCCTTGGACCTGAGGGTGTTCCATGCCTCAGTGTAGGGGAATGCAAGGGCGGGAAGACAGGAGTGGGTGGGGGAGCACCCTCATAGAGGCAGGGGGGAGGGGAGACATGGAAGGGGAAAATATTTGAAATGTAAATAAAGAAAATATCCAACAAAAAAATGTCCCCTCATGTATTTTGGTCACAGATATACCCAGGATCAATTTTATGTTCTCTTGTGATGGTGAAGAGAAGAATTTGCTGAGAGAGTCTCAGTAAATGAAACCCACTGTTGAAATTATTTGAGAAGTAAATGGGATGAGTGAGTACTGATTGGCTGCTTCCGTTTATAGCTGGGGTAGTCAGTCAGTCAGTCAGTCAGCAGGTCAGTCAGTCAGTCAGTCAGTCAGTCATCTAAGATAAGTCTTGGGTTGTATCTCCCCAGGTCAGGCAAGTCCATGAAGCTGCTCAGTCATCTGAAACCTTGGGAATCTTAATCCTTAGCCAGGCCGATTCTCTGTTGGGAGGTCTTTGCAGAATGTCATCTTATGCTGTTATTCATCGTGGCCACCAGGAGGCGCTCTAAGCCCGTCATAAATGCTTAGGAAGGCGCACTGGCTAAAATCTGTCTCCAATTGAGGGAAATTGAGAACAGGTTGTGCTTTATTAATTGGATTGTGAATGAAAATTGTCGTTTCAAAACGAGGCAATAGGGAGAACCATGGAGTTTAAAGGCGTCTCTGAGAAAGTACAGTCTTAGAGGTGGCTTTTGTTGGCCTTCTCGCTTCTCTGGTGACAGCGAACTGCTGGGGGGGCAGGGACACTTGAGAGTGCGCTCCCACCGTTTACTACAGGTGGGTGTGGTGTGGAGTAACTTACGGAAGACCCGGAAACCTTGACTAGATTCGAGCTTACTGTAAGCAGCGGCCTCAGATGCCAGGGCTCCGGCTCCTCTTTGCAGAAGAGACAGGGGGGCTCTGTATGCTGCTGGTTGCTGACAAACCGACCATGACAGGATGGAAGGCTTGCACTGAGACCCCCTTAGCTCAAACACTCACGGGTCTCAGAGGGCCACCATGGAGGCCTGAGTGAAGCTGAGATCCTGTCTTCCTTTCTTCAAAGCAGCTCAGTATCCTGGCCAAGAGTTGGCGCTCTGCTTCAGACGAGGTGACACTGGGGTCACCCAGACAACCAGGGGTGGCCTCCTCATTCCCAGGTCCTTCACTTCACCACACCAGCAAAGCCACTGGAAAAGGAGCTGAGTCGACACAGCAGCACTCGTTCTAGGAGTCAGTTCATGCACAATTCTGTTCGGGATTCTGAGCTGGCGTGTGTGTGTGTGTGTGTGTGTGTGTGTGTGTGTGTGTGGCTTACTTCTTGTCATTCATTAAGGCATGAAACGACCATTAGTAATCATGGGTTACTAATGAACTCCTAGTGTGTGCCAGGCACCCTACTAGGTGGTAGCCATGCGGTGGTACAAAGCCAAGCTTTTCTCTCTCCACACTGCAAACTGAGGCAAGCCACAGAAACAGACGGGTGTGACAGGGTCACACTGGACCTGTGGGAGAAACTGCACCAGCGAGGCCGGGGAGGGAGAGTCTAAAACCAGCGTTCTGTGAATTCTTAAGCAGCCACGCGTTCCACGTGACTTCTTCTTTTTACTATGATTCTATGGCGAGGGGAAGTGAAGCCTCTGCAGAGTGGAGGGGACCACACTAAATTGGCGTGATCAGTGGCTGCCACGCCTCTGTCTGAGTGCCAGGGGCCTGCGCCGCCCCGAACTTGGAACGACTCTGAAGTCTGCTGCGTGCAAAGGTTCGTCTTGACTGTGTCAGGATCCACGGGTCCGCGGCTCCTTGAATCTGCACCTGTCTGCAGATTCTCTCTCCGCCCGTGTTCTAGACCACAGAGTGAAGATGAGCGTTCTGCGGATGGAGGTAAGGAGGCGAGGGCCAGCATCTTCACGGAGGCTGCAGCGGAGCTGAGTGGATTCTGAAGGGGAGGTAAAATCCGGGCGGGGACGGAGTGCGGGGAGGTGTCTTAGGGTCACCATTGCTGTGATGAAACACCGTGGCCAAAGCAGCTTGGGAGGGAAGGGGTTAATCTGCATACACATCACTGTTCATAGAAGGACATCAGGACCGGAACTCAAACAAGGCAGCAACCTGGAGACAGGGGCAGATGATAGAACCCAGGACCGCCATCCTGGTTATGCTGCACCCACAATGGGCTGGCCCTCCCCTGTCAATCACTAATGAAGAAAATGCCTACAGCCAGATCTTAGGGAGGCCTTTTCACAGTTGAGGTTCCTTCCTCTCCAATGACTCTAGTCTGTGCCAGTAGAGGGGGACGTTGACAGAGGGCTATGATTTTCTACAAGGGAGAAAGTAAGCCTGTGTTGCCTGAGCTCCTGTCTGAGGAGACGCCATGCTCTGCTGACAAATCCTCGGGCTCCCAGCCTTTCTCCGGCTCAGCACAGCATCTGCGGTGTGGTGCTAACTTGCAGAACGAGCACTTGCTCTAGGAACTCAGATACTTCTCCCTCAAGTGGCTGTGGGTGAGGGGCTTCGTGGGTAGTTCTGGATGGGGCTGTATTTTCAGCCTGCAGAGAGGCAGGTGACACAGAGGCTGCAGCTACCACGGGTAGAGGCAGTTCTCTGGGATGACAGCGTCAAAGTGCGATTCCAAACACTCGCAATGTAGTCTATGAATTAGACCTGAGTCCAGGGATCAGGGACAAGATGGAGACCTCTGTCTCCTGGCTCTGGTGAAAGTGTATTTCAAAGATTTCAGTGATGGCCCAATGTGGTGGTTTGAAAAGGTTTGACCCCCATAGACTTAAATATTTAGATGTTTGGCCATAGGGAGTGGCACTATTAGGAGGTGTGGCCTTGTTGGAGGAGGTGTGGCCTTGTTGGAGGAGGTGTGGCCTTGTTGGAGGAGGTGTGGCCTTGTTGGAGGAGGTGTGGCCTTGGAGCCATTTAACAAATGAAGATAATGGAGAAACATCTGAACTGTAAGCCAGCCCCATTTAATATTAGCCCTTGTAAGAATTGCCTTGGTCATAGTGTCTGTTCACAGCAATGGAAACCCTACCTAAGACGCCATGAAAACTTCACAGACATAACCAAACACGAGACGGGTGCTGCGGGAGTGTAGCCTCGTTCGGCCCATCAAAGGCCCATCACTCTGTCTCTTTCTCTCTGTCCTCACCTCACCGTCCCAGTTTGAGGCTTCATTTGTAAAATGAGCAGTTTGGAGCGAGACGATTAGGTTTGGTCCTTGAGTCACGCATGTGGAGTTGGTCTGTAAACCCTGCAGTGGGCGTGGGAGAACTTCCTGAACCCCTGGCGTCCGTGGAAATCTGGGAAAGGTCTATGTGTTGTGGTCAACTGGTCCAACCACTTTTGGAAGAACTTTTGGCTATTGAACTTCTAGGTCCCTATTACTTGTGGGTGGACTCTAAAGTATTGACTGGCTGGGGCTTCGGGGTTACAAATACTATTTATTTATTCATTCATTTATTTATTATTTATTTATTTTTCTGTTAGACACTCAATATGTAGCCCAGGCTGGCCACAAACTTGGACAAATACAACTTAAGCTGGTAAGTAGGTTGCAAGAGGACGGAACATGGTACTATATAAAGTTTCCCGGACACTCGGGGAAGACCAGCTCAGATGGGAAGACGCAGGCTTAGAGTTGATGACTGGTGCTGATCATTGATATGCAGAGAAGACTGGAGAAGCATTAGTGTCATGGTACACATGTAAAACACATGTCCTGCCACACAGCCCAGCTAGAATCTTTGTGGATTACAGATTTAACTGTGTTGTGCTGTGGAGCTAGCTGGATGGCTCCGTGGATAAACCGCTGACTGTGCAAGTGTGGGAGCCTACATTAAAATACCTAGACCCACGGGAAGCAGGCTGTGGTGCGCACCTGTAATCCCAGCATTCCTGTGCTGAGGCAGGAGATTTGCTGGGAGCTTGTCAGCCAGCTGGCTTGGCAGGCACAGTATGTATGACAAAGAGATTCCATCTCAGAAAAAGTGGGAGGTGAGAGCTGACAGGCGAGGTCGTCTTGGGACCTTGATGTGTGCAGTGTAGTACACACACACACATATACACACACAAACACACACATACACACATACACACACACATACACACGCAAACACATACACATACACACACAAACACACACATACACACACATACACACACCTCCCCCACACACACATACACACACATATACACGCACATACACACATACACACACATACACACATAAACACATATACATACACACATGCACACACACACACATACACACACACAAACACACACATACACACATACACACATACACACACATACACACACAAACACACACATACACACATACACACACAAACACATACATACACACACCTCCCCCCCACATACACACACACATACACACACACACACAAACACACACATACATACACACAAACACACACACACAAGCACACACAAACACTCACACATACACGCACATACACACACGCACACACAAACACACACATACACACACACAAACACACACATACACACATATACAAACACATACACATACACACATACACACACACAAACACACACACACATACACACACACAAACACACACACACACACACACACACATACATACCTCATACACAGGAAGCAGAACACATGCCAGTGAACATAATGCTCTGCTCTCTCAGTTTTCCAGAACTGCAGGAAAAAAGGCAGAGATCTCAGGAGAGGGAAACGGGAAGGGATTCTCATTTATAATTCAAATTAACACTCTAAAGGAGCACCCTCCCATTTTAGCAAAGCTGGCGAAGAGAAAAAGGTGAAATTGTGGTTAGAAGGACTCTAGCAGGCCAGAGCAAGGTGGATGGGTGCAGACAGGCTTCGCCCCTTGCTGTGTGTGCCCTTAGACTGCACCCCTCAAGCTAGCCACCAAGGTCTATTCACTTATCTGGTCACCACCTCATTCCTGAGACCGAGACTGGAGAAGTATTAGTGTCATTGTAACACATGTCAAACACATGGACATTCCAAGGTCCAACTGTCCAAACATCACGCTCCAGCAAACAAAAATCATTATTTTGACTAACCTAATTAGAATACTCAGCCATAACTTACCGTCCCGTCAAGCTCAAAGACGAACCTCCCCCTTTTCCCTGTTAAAATGAACCCATGCACAGCTTTTGCTGCTGTTTCTGTGTGATTCAGTCACCTTGATTTCTTTGCTCTGCTTAATAAAGGATCTCTTTGCATTTGGTTTGCACTGGGAACTTGATATTCGGGTGTGGTCTGTGCCTAACCAGGGTTCCAGAGGGGAGCACTTTGCAGTATGTGGGTGTCTTCGGGATTCAGATAACTTGTGAGGAGCCAGTCAGTGTTCAGTGCACATGGTTTTATCATGGTGGCCGTTTCGTGCTTTGAGAATCTAGGAGTGCCTTTCAGCCTTTCATGTATGACATCGTTGTCTTGACAGCAAACAAAGTTGCCATTATCCCTTTGATACAGTTGAAAGATGAGACTGGGGCTGGACAGATGGCTCAGGGGTTAAGCGCATTGACTGCTCTTTTGAAGGTCCTGAGTTCAAATCCCAGCAACCACATGGTGGCCCACTACCATCTGTAACGAGATATGAGGCACTCTTCTGGTGTATCTGAGGACAGCTACAGTGTACTTCTTACATATAACAATAAATAAATCTTAAAAAAAAAAAGATGAGACCGAGACAAAGGAACAGAAAGCTTCCAAGAAAAACTTAGGGGAGTCTGAAACTTTCACTTTCTGAGTTCTTTGCGCTCATAAATAATACTTTTGCAAGCCTGATACATTTCTATGGGAAGTTTTATTTTTAATTTCCAGTGCTTAGAAAAACAAAGCATAAACATCATAAAGTCCAACATGAAGGTGGGAATTTGGAATTCTTTGGCCGTGTCTAGTCATTATTTATTTACCGAGAGGGCATTGGAAGAAAACATTGCTTGAGGTAGGGATGTGTTCAGAACACTAGAGACACAGGAATGGGCCAGTGTGGCGTGTGACCCTGAGGAGTGACGGGAGTGAGGGAGGAAAGGCCAAGCGCCCATTGATTGCCAGCTGTGTGCTTTACAAAGTTTCGTGGTAAGTCTGAGGTTCTAGCATCGTTAAGCAGCCCAGGGAGGTAGACTGCGTCTGACTCATCACTGTAGGGTTCCCTTGCTTGGCTCCTGACCCCCAGTGAGCGGCTGTCTTCTCAGAGCACAGTGTAGCCAGCTCCGGGGAAGTACTAATCTCAGAGGAGAATGCCATCTCTACCCAACGCAGGCTGCATCATCACTCTGTTCCCGGGGCAGGGATTCTGGGTCCCGAGACTCCTGTAAGGATTGCAGACACTCTGCTGGGCCCTTTGGATGCTCTGTCCAATCCCTTCTCACAGGAACACTGATGCTCAGAAAAGCGAGTGAGCCTGCCTCAGTTGATAAGAAGCAGAATCTGAATGTAAGCACAGGTCTATACAACGTTAAGTGTATTCTTGACTGGGATAGATGGAGAGGCAGGATTAATCACGGCATGCTCGAGGGCTCTAAGATCTAGATCAAACTCAGAACCATGTCTCATATACAAAGCACTCAACCGTTTGGGCAAACCTTGTGTTTATGTATTCATGTAGTAAGGTCAGCCCTTCGGTGGGCAATTGCCGTCCAGCTGAAAATGAAAGACAGTTCTCAGTGTCTTAGTCTATGACAGAGCATATTCTCAGCGTAGCTAAGTACACAGCATAGGCAGCAAAGACCTTGCTTTGGCCCTAAACGTGCTCATATATTGTTGGAGAATGGTTTTGTACACTGTGTATTCAGACACTGATACTCTTCCCACACATCTGATCGCAGTCTGGATGACGGCGTGGTCAAGCAGCTCTGGTCTGAATGTGATGTAAGAATTGTTTCCCCTCACCTCTGATTGGTTAATAAAGATCTGATCAGCCAGTTATCTGGGCAGCAGACGAGAGGGCAGGACTTCCAATCTCAGGCTGGGGATGATCCCAAGAGTAGAGAGTAGAGGAGGAGGAGGAGAGAGGTGTGGGGAGACCTTGTGGAGGGACTAGGGGGACTCGCCATGAGGTGTCCGTGAGAGCCAGCACGAGGACACACGGATCAGAGGAAGTGAGGGCAGCAAACAGTGGTGCATTTGGCTGTGGAGTAGCAATGCAGTCAGAGGAGGATGGCCTGGAACCTGCTCAGAGTGGTGCCAGCAGCCTGCTCACAGAAACGCCAGGTCCCCGTGTCTTTCTTTTGATAAAACAGACTAGAGTGGGAGTGACGTTACTCAGGAGCAAAAGGGGCGTAAGAAAATCCCCAAGAATTACATTTACAACACACTATAAAAACAACCCTCCAAGATCCTAGCAAATGTCAAAGGTGCATTTGCAGAACAGAGGCTTGGCGTGTGGGAAAACACAAACCTACCAGCCCTGGCTGAGCTGCGGCTGCCTTTGCTTCCTGCTCATTTTTCTGTCATCTGAGATGCTTGGGTCCACATGTGACATTTTCTTCCTTTACGTGACCGACCATTTAGTTAGTTCAAGTAGAGGTGAGTTTGTATTTCTTCCTTTGTCAGCAACTCACAGAAGACTTCTTTTCTATTTTAGGCTGGTTGAGATAACACACACTTGTTACCCTAGCACCTAGGAGCCAGAGGTGGGAAGCTCACCACAGTCTCTAGGCCAGTTTGGTCTACACAGAGTTCTGGGGCAGCCCAGGCTACATAGTGAGACTCTGTTTCGAAAACAACAGATATCAGAGCTAGTGATTGATAGACTAAACAGCTGAACAGTTTCCAGATGTGTAGCACACAGGCCCCTCAGGGTTGTGGCAGCCTTGTCCAGTCGAATGGCGCACCTGCAGGGAAGTAGAGCCAGGGTTTCCTTGCGTCTATGACTTTGGTATACTGTTACCCAATACACATTGCAAGGACCCCTAGCCTTGAGAGAATCTCCCAGTCATTTCCACAGAGGACTCAGATACTCTGTCTGCATGGATTTCCTCCTCACCATCAATCTACTGCCATATTTATTGGTACATTTAGCTTAGGTGGTGAGCTGTCCAGCTACAGCAGTTTCTAACCCTGTGTCAGGGCTCTGTATTTGGGCCGAGTCACTCTGAAACCATCAGATTATTTCCCAGTATCCACTTACCTTGCAGCCTCAAATAAACTATTTCCTTCAAGCCTCGTGGTTCCAGATAAAAATCTGACAGCATTATTCCTGTAAATGACTAGTTCAATGCTGTTTTTATTTCATTTCAAACAATGCACAAACATCCAATATTTTATAGATTTAAAAATTATTTTAATTTGCTAACTACCACTTATTGAATGTGTAGTTAGAACTTGTGAACTGGATTGTTTTTACTTACAGCCTGGAATTAAAATGCAGGGTAAATGATTGGAACAACATGACTAATGACTAACACTAGGTCTGATCACCAAATGTTCATAGAGACATTTCTGAGTGGCTGTGCATTGCATTGTACCTGTGCAGAAGAAGCTGCCCGATTGTAGGCAGGGTGGTGGTGGTGGATAGTTTGCTCATAATTCATTTAGACAGGTCAATACTGTAATCTGGGTGGCATTATCTTCCTTTTATAGGAAATTGATAGAATTTGCTATAAATAAAACAGATTGTGGGGAATATATATGTTATATATTTATTATATGTTTACTAAACATTTATTATATTTATTAACATAATTAATAAATATTTTTAAATTATATAAAATAAATAAATATAAAATAGATACATTAAAGCTGATTAATATATTATTTGTTTAAAAATAAATTTTTAAAGTTATAGCTTAATAGAGGCTGTAGAGATGGCTCAATGATTAAGAACACTTTCTGGTGCTTCGGAGGACTGAGGTTCAGCTCCTAGAACCCAATGATGGCTTACAACCATCAATAACTCCAGCTGTAGGGGATCTGACCTCTACAGGTACCAGGCATGTACACAGTACACAATACACAGGCCAAAACACATCCATATACATACAAGTTACAAATTAAATATAAATATATATATACTTGCATATATATAGTTTGTTTATAGTGTATAATATAATATATATTGTCTAATATATAAATTTATATTATATAATATACATTATATACATTAGATATATTATAAAGGAAGCAAATATTTATAATATCAGGGAAGCATATATTCATTATATGTAGTAATATGCACATTTATATATAAATGCTTCCTTTAGGAAAAATGAGAGCCTATAGGCACATAAGAGGAAGTAAAAGACTCCTTCAAAATTGATGCAGAAAATTACTCTGCTCTCCTGTTGGGGTCCACCCTCGACACAGGATTGGAGGTCTCAACTGGAAGCAGGGATATCTGGGAGACGCATAATAAATTAAACACAGACGACCTTTTGGGTGCAAGATGACAGGCAATTTTTCAAGGTTTAAAGTTTCTCTCTCTTCTCTCCCACTCTCTGTTCTCTCTCTCTCTCTCTCTCTCTCTCTCTCTCTCATTTGCTTGCACATACTCTGCAAGGCCAACTGAAAAGCGGTCATGCACAAATGAAATCTATACAGCCATTGACCAGGGCTAAGGTTAGGAGAAATGGGAACAACTGTTACTACAAAGAGCTGCCACGGGCTTCTGAGATGTCTCCATGCCGGCTACTGCAGTCAGTCCCTGTCATTGTATGCTGTGCCCAGCAGTCTCCCTGTGCAGAGATGCACAGACAGAGGCCACCAGTGTCTGACCACGGGACCCTGCTTCCTGTACCACGGACACCATTCCTCCTCCTTGGCAGTGTCTCTTCTCCAAAAGTGTCAGTGTGGAGGCCTGTGTGTCAGTAAGGACCTGTCAGTCTTCTTCATATGCAAACTTCCTGCTGGAATATTTGTGAGCAATGCATTGCTCGTCCTTTGAGATAAACCTTACATATCATACACATGGCTTCAGCTTCCCAGGGAAATGACTGCTACACGTATCGTTGACAGTTGGAGGTTGCCACAGAAGCGCCATCAGCCATGCAGGGCTCATGTGCACACAAACCCCTTCACGGAACCCTTGATAGCTCTGCCCCTTCCCGTTTCTGTGGCTGTCTTTCACTTCTGACTACTTATGAGATCAAACTTACTGTATTTCAATGTCTTTTTCTTACACTGCGCTTTACACAAAATAAGTAGAGATGGAACTGTATGGTATTGTGCTATTAGTGCATTTGTTTGGAAGAAAAACATGATCTTCTGTGAAAACCAATTACTTGAGGAAAGGAAAACAAATTAGCTGGATGAGACAGCTGGGCCCTGTAGGCATGTTTCCATGACACGTGTCAGCATGGCACGTGTGCAGGCTTCTTCATTTCAGTTCTGCTAACGCACGGTCTCTAATTCCACTAGTCCAGTCTTGCATGCGTTAGACATAAAGAGATATAAAGAACAGGCTGACTCCAACCTCACTTCTACCAAATCTGTCCTTTCTCCTTTACTGAGGCAACTGTATGCAACTCTCTAGCAGGGAGCTCCACCTGGACTGCCCAGGTACAGAGAGCTAGTGTGCTTCCGTGACCCAGGACAGCATGTCTGAGCTGTCAACACCCTCTCGGTCAGTAGCACAGCATGAGAACATTAAGACTGAAATTTTCTATTTAAATATCCCATCCATTTGACTTTTTATTTCTCCGAGAATCCAGTTTCAGGTTTTGTGATGTCAGTAACTCCATAATAATTGAATATGTACTGTGTGATAAATCTTTTTCTAAGTACAAGGTACGGAGGAAAGAACAGAGGGGACGGAAAGTCTGTACTTCCTGGAGCAACTCCAGAGGAAGGCAGGTGAAACAGACAGTGAAGATGTAGACAGTAAACTTGGGATTGGGAGGTGATAAGGATACATTAAGAAGAAGAATTAGGAGGGGGGGGGATGTTGGCAGGAGCTATTGAAAGTCAAAGTCAAAGCCCACTGTAGTGATGCAGTTTCTCCAACAAGGCTACACCTTCTAATCCTATCAAGGTTCCACTCACCTGTGAAGTATTAAAATACATGAGCCTGTGGGGGCATTCTTATTCAAGCCACCACATCCTAGTCCCTGGCCTCCCTAGAGTTACAGCCGTATCATAATGCAAAAATGCATTCAGTCCAATATTAAGTGTTCCCATAGTCTATTTCCAACAGTCTCAAGACTGTTCAAAAGTCTAAAGTGCGAAGTCTCTTCTGAGATTCGAGACAATCTCCTAATTGTAACCTCTGTAAAACAAAATAAGGCAGATGACATACTTTTAGCATAATATGGCACAGAGTAGACATTACTGTTCCAAAAGGGAGGAAGGATAGCCGAGTAAGGGAATACTGGACTGAAACAAGACTGAAGATCAGCAGGGCAAGTTCTGAATTCTGTATCTCTATGCCTGATACCAAAGCAATCTTTCAATCCCACGTCCTTTCAGCTTTACTGAGACTGCAACAGTCTCCTCTCTTGGGCTGGTTACACATTCAGTCTGTAGCTTTCTTTGACAGGTATCCCACAACTCTGGTATCTCCAACCTCTTGGGGTCTACAATACACTCTAGGCCTCACCCTCAAGCTCCATGCAATGGCCTCTCTGGGCCTTCTCACAGAGATAAGCCTGACACACACCTGACGTTAGCAGCTTTTCTTATCTTGGGAGGGATACTCCACAACCCTTCTCTCGTATTTACGACTTGTTGTGGTGGGAGAACTGGGTTCTGATGTTGCCTTGTGGCCTTGGTTTCTGTTGGTAGGGTTCTTGTGCTTCCCTTTTGCCATCTGGCTATCTCTGGTGCTAGTTGGTATTGTTGTCTTTGGCTAGAGTTTGTTCCTCCTGTGGGCCTGTAAGCCTGTGTCCTTACTCTTCTGAGTTCAAAAGTGAAAGCACTGCTGGGAGATCACTCTCTCCTGGCGGGCTGTGCACAAAAGGCTGTGGAGTTTCCTGGCTCCCTGGTGCAAATGGCAGCGGGAAAACTTCAGTCCCAGCTGCTCCACTGATCTTATGCCCTTTGTGCTCCTAAATAGTCCCCTCCAGAGAGAAGGTGGAGATCTTGCCTCTTCACTCAGAAATGAAAGCACTCCCTCCTGGCAGGCTATACACAGAAGGCTGTGGAGTCTCCCGGCTCCTTGGTCCAAATGGCAGCAGGAAGCGGCATGAACCTTTGAAACATAAAAGCCTACTCTCAGTGACATACTTCTTCCAACATGCTACACCCACCCCAACAAGGCCACACCCACTCCAACAAGATTGCACCTTCTCATCCTTTTAAAAAATTAAATGATTTATTTATCCACTTTACAACCCATTATGAGCCCTTCCTCTCCTGTCAGTACCCCCCCTCACATAAGTTCTCCCCCATTCCCCTTCGAAGGGGAAGTGGGTGTCAATCTCCCCACACATCCCCTCCACCCCAACCCATCTTCCCACCCCCACCCCCATCTCCCTCACATCATCCTCCATCCCCTTCCCTCATGTCCCCCATCCCTTCTCCCTAACCCCATCCTCCCCCAGCCCAACTCCCACTCCACACATCAAGTTGCTTTAAGACTAGGCACATCCTTTTCCACTGAGGCCAGACAAGGCTGTTCCACTTAGGGGTACAGATCCACAGGCACTGGGTGGGCAACAGTCTCAGGGACCACCCCCTCTTTCAGGATGATATTTTTTTTTGTTCCATACATTTGCCTGTGAAATGATGATGTCTTTGTTTTTTAGTGACTGAGTAGTATTCCATTGTGTAAATATATCACATTTTCTGTATCCAGTTTTCAGTTGAGAGACTACTAATTTGTTTCCAGTTTCTGGGTATTATAAATAAAGCTGCTATGAACAGAGTTGAGCAAGAGTCCTTATAGTATGGTGGAGCATCATTTGAGCATATGTCCAGGAGTGGAATAGATAGATCTTGAGGTAAAACTATCCCCAGTCTTCTGAGAAACTGCCAAATTGATTTTCTGAGTACAGGGTTTTGCTGCTGTGAAGAGACACCATGACCAAGGCAACTCTTATAAGGACAATATTTAATTGGGGCTGGCTTACAGGTTCAGAGGTCTAGTCCATTATCATCAAGGTGGGAACATGGCAGCATCCAGGCAGGCATGGTGCAGGCAGAGCTGAGAGTTCTACATCTTCATCTGAAGGCTGTTAGCAGAATACTGACTTCCAGGCAGCTAGAGTGAAGGTCTTAAGCCCAAGACCACAGTGATGATACACCTACTCCAACAAGGCTACATTTCCTAATAATCCCACTCCCTGGGCCAAGTGTATACAAATCATCACACCCTCCCACCAGGGGTAGAGGAGTGTTTCCCTTGCTCCACACCTATGTCAGCATGTGCCATCCTTTGAGTTTTTGAGTTTAGCCATTCTGATGGGTATAAGGTGGAATCTCAGATTCATTTTGATTTGTATTTCTCTGATGACTAAGGATATTGAACATATCTTTAAGTGCTTCACAGCTATTCAAAATTCCCATTTAGAATTATCTGTTTATTCCTCTATGGCATATATATATATATATATATATATATATATATATATATATATATATATATATATATATTTGGTTACTTGGATTGTCAGTGTCTAACTTCTTGAGTTCTTTATATATTTTGGATATTAGCACTCTGTCAGATGTAGGGTTAGTGAAGATCTTTTCCCAATCTATAGGCTGTAGTTTTGTCCTAATGATGTATGTCCTTTGACTTACAGAAGCTTTCAGTTTCATAAAATCCCATTTATTAATTCTTGGCCTTAGTGCCCTAGCCACTGGTGTTCTGTTCAGGAAGTTGTCTCCTGAACTGACCAGTTCAAGGCCATTCCTCACTTTCTGTTCTATTAGCTTTAGTGTATCTTGTTTTACACTGAGGTCTTTGATCCATTTGAACTTGAGTTGTGTGCAGGGTGATAAATATTGATCTATATGCATTATTCTACATACAGACATTCAGTTAGACCAGCACCATTGATTGAAGGTGCTCTCCCTGTTCCCTTGTATGGTTTTGGCTTCAAGTATATAGGTGTGTGGGTTTATTTCTGGGTATTCGATTAGATTCCATTGATCCACCTCTCTGTTTCTATACCAATACCGTGCAATTTTCATTGCTATTGTTTTACAGTATAGCTTGAAGTCATGGATAGTGATAGCCCAGTTCGTTTATTGTTCAGGATCATTTTAGCTATCCGGGTTTTTTGTTTTTCTAGATGAAGCTGAGTATCGGGAGCTATTTTGTCTGCTTCTGTGGAACCCTGCCTATCAGGCAGAGTCATGGTAGGTCAGGGTTTGCAGGCAGATTTCCTGGGCTCCTGACCCATGGAATAAAAGAGGCTACATTTAGGACTCAAGGTGAAGGACTGAACGTTGTATTACTCTTGGTGGAAGGAACATGGAGGCCTCTGGATGGGAACAGATCTCAAATTTATATCAGCTAGCTGTTTCTGCTAGCTTCTTACTTTGCTTCCCACGACACTGCAAAGTATAAAAGGCCTATGAGAATTAACCTCAAAGCTACCAGAGTATTCACTGGACAGCCCTTCCAGTTTCTAACGTTTGTCAGTCTTCTTTCTGTCCTTCCTATAACCATCCTCACTCCCCACTTAGAGGACCTTTTGACTTTACACCGGCAGGCCTGAATTCACACCGAATAGCTGAGAATTGTTTTATTAAGATCTGTGAAGAAATTGTTTGGAATTTTGATGGGGATTGCATTGAATCTGTAAATTGCTTTTGGTAAGATGACCATTTTCATTCTGTTACTCCTACCGATCCATGAGCAAGGGAGATCTCTCTACCTTCTAATAATGTGGTGGTCTGAATATGTTTAGCCTATAGGGAATGGTACTGTTAGGAGGTGTGGCATTGTTAGAGGAAGGGTCTCAGTGTAGGGGTGAGCTCTGAAGCTCTGTCCAGTTTGGAAGAGTCAGTTTTTCTCCTGGCTGCAGACAGATCAAGATACAGAACTCTCATCTCCTCCAGCACCATGCCTTCCTGGAAGCTGCTATGTTCCCACCTTGATGACAATGGAGTAAACTTCTGAACCTATAAGTCAGCCTCAATTAAATGATGTCCTTTATAAGAGTTGCCTTGGTCATGATGTCTCTGCACAACAATGGAAACCCTAACTTAGACAGAGATCTTCCTTAATTTCTTTCTTCAGAGACTTGAAGGATTTTAACTTGATTAGTTAGAGCTACTCCAAGCTCTAACTATTTTATGTTCTTTGTGGCGATTGTGAAGAGTACTGTTTCTCTAACTTCTTCCTCAGCCCATTCATCACTTGTGTAGAGGAAGGCTAATGATTTCTTCGAGTTAATTTTCTATCAAGCCACTTTGCTGAAGGTGCTTATCAGCTGTAAGAGTTCTCTAGTAGAATTCTTGGAGTCACTTCTATATACTTTTATATCACCTGCAAATAGCAACACCATGATTTCTTCCTTTCTAATTTCTATCCCCTTGATCTCCTTTAGCTTTCTTATTGCTCTGGCTAGAACTTCAAGTTCTAAATTGAAGAGATATGGGAAGAGTAGACAGCTTTGTCTTGTCCCTGATTTAGAGGAAATGTTTTAAGTTCCTTTCCATTTAATTTGATGTTGGTAATTGGCTTGCTGTATTTTTGTCTTTATGGTGTTTAGGTATGTCCCCTGTATTAGTATATCATATGTTTAAAATGAGGATAAACATGGAACATTATATCATTATTCAAATAACGGGTTGTAATTTTTCTTGATTAAGCAATGGGCATAGTGTAGAATTATTGATGTGTAGGTTATGCTTGTATTCCTGGTGTGTTCATACACATGTAGCTAACAAAGGATAGAAATTCTGTCTTTAATACTTAACTTTTTTCTTATAAGATGTATTTTAAAATAAAGATTTCCCCATTGCTGAGAACGGCACAGAATTTGCAAATCAGTTTTATTATTTATATGGGGGTTTTTGTTTATTTATTTGTTTGTTTAAATTAACCAGCCATGGATATCTTTTGAGGTTTTGGCTATCTATTAAATGTGACTAAAGACACCAATCTTTTCTGTAGATAGTCAATGAGTTTTGAGAATGGAAGAGCAACTGTTGGAGGATATCAAATAACTTCCAATCATTATCATCTTTCTCTGTAGACTATAGACAGTTCCTCCTCCTCCTCTTCCTCCTCCTCGACCTCCTCCTCCTCTTCTTCCTCCTCTTCCTCTTCCTCCTCCTTCTTTTTCTTCTTCTCCTCTTTCTCTTTCTCCTCTTCCTTCTCCCTCCTCCTCCTTTCTTCTTCTCCTGCGCTCCCTCATCTCCTCCTCCTCCTCCCTTCTCCTTCTCCCCCCTTCTCCTTCTTCTTCTTCCTAGAGCCATTAGATATACTTTTAATTTGTTAGTATGAGAACTCTCCAACTTCTTTTTAAGTCCTATGAAATTTTCTCCTAGCACTGTTTTCATAGTGCCCCATAAATTTGGGTATGCTGTGCCCCCATTGTCATTGAATTCTAGAAAGTCCTTAATTTCTTTTTGTCTTCCCTGACATGGTAATCATCGAGTATAAAGTTGTTCAGTTTCCATGAGAATGTAAGCTTTCTTTTGTTTCTGCTGTTGTGAAGTCCCACTTTAATCCATGGTGATCTGATATGACAGATGGGGTTATTTTAATTTTATTGTATTTGTTGCGATTTGCTTTGTTATGGTCAGTTTTCAAGAAGGTTCTGTGGGTTGCTGAGCAGAAGGTATATTCTTTTGTGTTTAGGTGAAATGTTTTATAGATTTCTGTTACATCCATTTGAATCATAACCTCTGTTAGTTTCATTATTTCTCTGTTTATTTTCTGTCTTTATGACCTATCTATTGGTGAGAGCAGGGTGCTGAGATCTCCCAGTATTAATGTGTGGATTTCGATGTGTGATTTAAACTTTAGTATTATTCTTTTATAAATGCAGGTGCCCTTGCATTTATGGCATAGATGTTCAGAATTGAGTTGTCCTCTTGGTGGATTTTTTTCCTTTGATGGATATGAAGTGTCCTTCCCTGTCTCTTTTGGTTACTTTTGGTTGAAAGTTTTATTTTATTAGATACTAGAATGTCTACTTCAGCTTGTTACTTGGGTCCATTTGCTTGGAAAACCTCTTCCCAGCCCTTTATACCGAGATAATGGCTATCTTTGTCATTGAGACGTGATTCTGGTATACAGCAGAATGATGGATTCTGCTTATGCATCTATTCTGCTAACCTGTGTCTTCTTTCTTTTTTAATGTCAAAACTAATAGTAGCCACCATTATTTCTTACATTTTTGTTATCCAGTACTATTGTGATTTGTGTCCAGTATCTTTTTTTTTTTTCTATTACATCAAAGAGTCTGTTCTGTTTCCTCTAACAGGGACACCCACTTATGGGGAAGCTGAGATTCCTCCTTGCTTCTTCCCTTCCTTTCTCATTAACAATCACATTTTCTCTTCTTTTTTTCCATTTTATTTGTGAACTTTATTGGATATTTTATTTATTTACATTTCAATTGTTCTCCCCTTTCCAGGTCTCCCTTCAGAAACCTCCCATCCCATCTCCCCCCCTGCCTCTGTGAGGGTGCCTCCTAATCCAACACCCACCCACTCCCATCTTCCCACCCTGGCATTCCACTACATTGGGGCATTGAACATCCTTAGGCCCAAGGGCCACCCCTCCCACTGAACTCCAACAAGGCCATCCACTGCCACATATGTGGCTGGAACCATGGGTCACTCCATGTGTACTCTTTGCCTGGTGGTCCAATTACTGGGAGCTTTGGGGCAGGGGGGGTCTGGCCTGTTGACACTATTGCTCCCCCCATGGGACTGTAAAGTCCTTTAGTTCCTTCAGTCCCTTCTCCAACTCCTTCATCAGGGACCTCATGCTCAGTCCAACGGTTGGCTGCAAGCATCTGCTTCTGTATTTCTCAGACTCTGGCAGATCCTCTCAGGAGAGAGCTATATCAGGCTCCTGTCAGCGAGCCCTTTGCAGCATCCCAATTGCGTCCAGGATTGGTGACTATATGTGAGATGGATCTCCAGGTGGGGCAGGCTCTGGATAGCCTTTCTTTCAGTCTCTGCACCACACTGTGCCTCCATATTTCCTCCTGCTGACTATTTTGTTCACCCTCTAAGAAGCACTGAAGTATCCACTTTGGTCTTCCTTCTTCTTGGGCTTCATATGGTCTGTGAATTGGATTTTGGGTATTCTGAACTTTTGGACTAATATCCACTTATCAGTGAGTGCAAACCATGTGTGTTAGTTTTTGACTGAGCTACTTCACTCAGGATATTTTCAAGTTCTATCATTTGCCTGAGAATGTCATGAAGTCATTGTTTTTAAAAGCTGAGTAGAATCCCATAGTGTAAATGTATCACATTTTATGTATCTATTCTTCTCTTGAGGGACATCTGGGTTTTTTTCCAGCTTCTGGCTATTATAAATAAGACTGCTATGAATATAGTGGAGCATGTGTCTTTATCATATATTGGAACATCTTCTGGGTATATGCCCAGGAGTGGTATAGCTGGGTCCTCAGGTGGTATTATGTGCAATTTTCTGAGTAAATTCCAGACTGATTTCCAGAGTGGTTGTACCAGTTTGCAATCCCACCAGCAATGGAGAAGTGCTCCTCTTTCTCCACACATTTGCCAGCATCTGCTGTCCCCTAAGTTTTTGATCTTAGCCATTCTGACTGTAAGGTGGATTCTCAAGTTTGTTTTGATTTGCATTTCCCTGATGACTAAGGATGTTGAACATTCCTTTAGGGAATTCTCCACCATTGGAGTTTCCTCAGTTAAGAATTCTCTGTTTAGCTCTGCTCCCTATTTTTAATAGTGTAATTTGGTTCTCTGGAGTTTAACATCTTGAGTTCTTTGTATATATGGGATACTAGCCCTCTATCAGATGTAGGATTGGTAAAGATCTTTTTCCAATCTGTTGTCGTTTTGTCCTATTGACAGTGTCCTTTGCCTTATAGAAGTTTTGCAATTTTATGAGGTCCCATTTGTCGTTTCTTGATCTTATAGCATAAGCCATTGGTGTTCTGTTCATGAAAATTTCCCCTGTGCCCATTATTTGAGGCTTTTCCCCACTTTCTCTTCTATTAGGTTCAGTGTATCTGGTTTTATGTGGAGGTTCTTTTCTTTTCTTTTTTTTAAATTTTCTATATTCTTTGTTTACATTCCAAATGATTTCTACTTTCCCAGTTCCCCCCTCCTCATATGTCCCATAAGCCTTCTTCTCTCCACCCATTCTCCAATCACTTCCCTCCTTTTTCTCTGTCCTGGTACTCCCCTACAATCCTGGATCAAGCCTTTCCTGGATCAGGGCCCTCTCCTTAACTTCTTCATGGGAGTTATGCTAATTGTGTCTTGGGTATTCAGAGCTTCTGGGCTAATTAATATCCACTTATCACTGATTGCATTCCATGTGTATTCTTTTGTGATTGGGTTACCTCACTTAGGATGATATTTTCCAGTTCCAACCATTTGCCTAAAAAATTCATGAATTCATTGTTTTTAATTGCTGAGTACGATTCCATTGAATCCTCTCGGTCTATGCCTAGGAGTAGTATAACAGGGTCCTCCGGAAGTGTCATACCCAGATTTCTGAGGAACTGCCAGACTGATTTCCATAGTGATTGTACCATCTAGCAACCCCACCAGCAGTGGAGGAGTGTTCCTCTTTCTCCATATCCTTGCCAACACCTGCTGTCTCCTGAGTTTTTAACCTTAGCCATTCTGACTGGTGTAAGGTGAAATCTCAGGGTTGTTTTGATTTGCATTTCCCTAATGACTAATGATGTATTTCTTAAGGTGCTTCTTGGCCATCTGAATTTCTTCAGGTGAAAATTCTTTGTTTATATATCTGCACCCCATTTTTAATAGGGTTATTTGGTTCCCTGGGGTCTAACTTCTTGAGTTCTTTGTATATATTGGATATTAGCTCTCTATTGGATATAGGGTTGGTGAAGATCTTTTCCCAATTTGTTGGTTGCCGTTTTGTCCTTTTGACAGTGTCCTTTGCCTTACAGAAATTTTGTAATTTTATGAGCTCCCATTTGTCAATTCTTGATCTTAGAATATATGCTATTGGTGTTCTGTTCAGGAACTTTTCCCCTGTGCCCATGTCCTCAAGGGTTTTCCCAAGTTTCTTTTCTATTAGTTTCGGTGTGTCTGGTTTTATGTGGTGGTCCTTGATCCACTTGGAGTTGAGCTTAGTACAAGGAGATAAGAATGGATCAATTCGAATTCTTCTGCATGTTGACCTCCAGTTGAACCAGCACCATTTGTTAAAAAGGCTATCTTTTTTCCACTGGATGTTTTCGGCTCCTTTGTCGAAGATCAAGTGACCATAGGTGTGTGGATTCATTTCTGGGTCTTCAATTCTATTCCATTGATCCACTCGCCTGTCATTGTGCCAATACCATGCAGGTTTTAACACTATTGCTCTGTAGTATTGCTTGAGGTCAGGGATACTGATTCCCCCAGCATTTTTTTGTTGTTGAGAATAGTTTTAGCTATTCTGAGTTTTTTGTTATTCCAGATGAATTTGAGAATTGCTTTTTCTAACTCTGTGAATAACTGAGTTGGAATTTTGATGGGTATTGCTTTGTATCTGTATATTGCTTTTGGCAAGATGGCCATTTTAACAATATTAATCCTGCCAATCCAAAAGCATGGAAGATTTTTCCATTTTCTGAGATCTTCAATTTCCTTCTTCAAAGACCTGAAGTTCTTGTCGTATATATCTTTCACTTGTTTGGTTAGAGTCACACCAAGATACTTTATATTGTTTGTGGCTATTGTGAAGGATGTCATTTCCATAAATTCTTTCTCAGCCTGCTTATCCTTGGAGTATAGGAAGGCAACTGATTTGCTTGACTTGATTTTATAACCAGCCACTTTGCTGAAGTTGTTTACCAGCTGTAGGAGTTCTCTGGTGGAGTTTTTTGGGTCACTTAAGTATACTATCACATCATCTGCAAATAGTGATAATTTGACTTCTTCCTTTCCAATTTGTATCCCCTTGACCTCCTTATGTTGTCTAATTGCTCTAGCTAGAACTTCAAGTACTATATTGAAAAGATATGGAGAGCGGGCAGCCTTGTCTAGTCCCTGATTTTAGTGGGATTGCTTCAAGTTTCTCTCCATTTAGTTTGATGTTGGCTACCAGATTGCTGTATATTGCTTTAATTATGTTTAGGTATGGGCCTTGAATTCCAGTTCTTTCCAAGACTTTTAGCATGAAAGGATGCTGAATTTTGTCAAATGCTTTTTCAGCATCTAATGAAATGACCATGTGGCTTTTTTCTTTGAGTTTGTTTATGTAGTGGATTGCATTGAAGGATTTCCTTATATTGAACCATCCCTGCATCCCTGGGATGAAGCCTACTTGATCATGGTGGATGATCGTTTTGATGTGTTCTTGGATTCGGTTGGCAAGAATTTTATTGTGTATTTTTGCATCGATATTCATAAGGGAAATTGGCCTGAAGTTCTCTTTCTTTGTTGGATCTTTGTGTGGTTTTGGTATCAGCGTAATTGTGACTTCGTAGAATGAGTTGGGTAGTGTTCCTTCTGTTTCTATTTTGTGGAAAAGTTTGAAGAGTATTGGTGTTAGGTCTTCTTTGAAGGTCTGATAGAATTCTGCACTGAAGCCATCTGGTCCCGGGGCTTTTTTTTGGTTGGGAGACTTTCAATTACCCCTTTTATTTCTTTAGGGGTTATGGGGCTGTTTAGATGATCTATTTGGTCCTGATTTAATTGTGGTGTTTGGTATCTGTCTAGGAAATTGTCCATTTCCTCCAGATTCTCCAGGTGTGTTGAGTATAGGCTTTTGTAGTAGGATCTGATGATTTTTTTGAATTTCCTCAGTTTCTGTTGTTATATCGCCCTTTTCATTTCTATTTTTGTTAATCTGGATACTGTCTCTGTGCCCTTTGGTTAGTGTGGCTAAGGGTTTATCTATCTTGTTGGTTTTCTCAAAGAACCAGCTCCTGGTTTTGTTGATTTTTTTGTATGGTTCTCTTTGTTTCCACTTGATTGATTTCAGCCCTGAGTTTGATGACTTCCTGTCTTTTACTCCTCCTGGGTGAATTAGCTTCTTTTTGTTCCAGGGCTTTCAGGTGTGTCATTAAGCTGCTAGTGTATGCTTTCTCCATTTTCTTTTTGGAGGCACTCAGGGCTATGAGTTTTCCTCTTAGCACTGCTTTCATTGTGTTCCATAGATTTGGGTACATTGTGAAGTTGTTTATTAGGTGTAGGATTTCTCAGGTGGAATTTTTGGGGTTGGTTACATATTTGATCATATCATCTGCAAATAGTGATATTTTTATTTCTTTCTT
This sequence comes from Apodemus sylvaticus, assembly GCF_947179515.1. NCBI lineage: Eukaryota > Metazoa > Chordata > Mammalia > Rodentia > Muridae > Apodemus > Apodemus sylvaticus. The sequence goes on along the minus strand of NC_067475.1, from coordinate 160,702,543 downwards.
TCCAATTTTGACCTCCCTTTGTTATCTAATTGCTCTAGCTAGAACTCCAAGTACTATATTGAATAGATAGGGAAAGAGGAGACATCCTAGTGTAGTCCCTGATTTTAGTGGGATTGCTTTAAGTTTCTCTCCATTTAGTTTGATGTTGGCTACTGATATATTGCTTTTACTATGTTTAGGTATGGGCCTTGAATTCCTGATCTTCCCAAGACTTTAAACATGAAAGTATGTTGAATTTTGTCAAATGCTTTTTCAGCACCTAATGACATGATCATGTTTTTTTCTTTGAGTTTGTTTATGTAGTGCATTACATTGATGGATATATTGAACTATCCCTTCATCCCTGGGATGAAGCCTACTTGATCGTGGTGAATCATTTTGATGTGTTTTTGGATTCGGTTTGTGAGAATTTTATTGAGTATTTTTGCATGGATATTCATAAGTGAAATTATTCAGAAGTTCTTTTTCTTTGTTTGGTCTTTGTGAGGTTTTGGTATCAGCATAACTGTGGCTTCATAAAATGAATTGGGTAGTGTTCCTTATGTTTCTATTTTGTGGAATGGTTTGAAGAAAATTGGTATTAGGTATTCTTTGAAGGTCTGACAGAACTCTGCACTAAACCCATCTGCTGGTTATTTATTTATTTATTTATTTATTTATTTATTTATTTATTTATTTATTTATTTATTGGTTGGGAGACTAGTAATGACTGCTTCTATTTCTTTAGGGGTAATGAGACTGACTAGATTGTTTATCTGATCCTGATTTAACTTTGGTACCTGGTATCTGCCTAGAAAATTGTTTATTTCAACCAGATTTTCTAGTTTTGTTGAATATACGCTGTGTGGTAGGATCTGATGATTTTTGAATTTCCTTAGTTTCTGTTATATCTCCCTTTTCATTTCTGATTTTGTTAGTTTGGATACTGTTTCTGTGGCCTCTGATTAGTCTGGCTAAGAGATTTATCTATCTTGTTGATTTTCTCAAAGAAACAGCTCCTGGTTTTATTGATTCTTTGTATAGTTCTTTTTGTTTCTACTTGACTTCATCCCTGAATTTGATTATTTCCTGCTGTCTATTCCTCTTGGGTGTATTTGCTTATTTTTGTTCTAGGGCTTTCAGGTGTGCTGTTAAGTTGCTAGCTCTCTGCATTTTTTTTTTTTTTTTGACGCACTCAGATGTGTGAGTTTTCCTCTTAGCACTGCTTTCATTGTGTCTCATAAGTTTGAACATGTTGTGCCTTCATTCTCATTAAGTTTTAAACATCTTTAATTTCTTTTTTATTTCTTCTTTGATCAAGTTATCATTACGAAGGGCAGTGCTCAGCTTCCATGTGTATGTTGGCTTTCTGTTGTTTTTGTTGCTATTGAAGACCAGCCTTAGTGGTGATCTGATAGGAGGCATGACAGTCTTCTTGTATCTGTTGAAGCCTGTTTTTGTGACTATTTGGTCAGTTTTGGAGAAGATACCATGAGGTGCTAACAAGAAGGTATATCCTTTTGATTTAGGATGAAATGTTCTATAGATACCTGTTAAATCCATTTGGTTCATAACTTGTTAGTTTCACTGTGGCTCTGTTTAGTTTGTGTTTCTATGATCTGTCCATTGTTGAGAGTGGGCTGTTGAAGTCTTCCACTATTATTGTGTGAGGTGCAATATGTGCTTGGAGCTTTAGTAGAGTTCCCTTTATGAATGTGGGTGCCCTTGCATTTGGAGCATAGATGTCCATAATTGAGAGTTCTTCTTTGTATATTTTTCCTTTGATGAATATGAAGTATCCTTCCTTATCCTTTTTGATAACTTTTGGTTGAAAGTTGATTTTATTCTGTATTAGAATGGCTACTCCAGCTTGTTTGTTAGGACCATTTGCTTGGGAACTTGTTTTCCAGTCCTTTACTCTGAGGTAGAGTCTGTCTTTGACACTAGAGGTGTGTTTCCTGTATGCTACAAACTTGTGGGTCTTGCTTATGTAACTAGTCTATTAGTCTATGTCTTTTTATTGGGGAATTCAGTCCACTGATGTTAAGATATATTAAGGAAAAGTGATTGTTGCTTCCTGTTATTTTTGATGTCATTTCTGTGTTTGTGTGGCTATGTTTCTTTTGGGGTTGTTGAAAGATTGCTTTCTTGCTTTTTCTTGAGTGGAGCTTCCTTCCTCATGTTGGAGTTTTCCATTCATTTTCCTGTTGGGCTGGATTTGTGGAAAAATATTGTGTAAATTTGGTTTTGTCTGATATATCTTAGTTTCACAATCATGGTAATTGAGAGTTTTGCTGGGTATAGTAATCTGGGCTGGCATTTGTTTTTTAAGGGTCTGTATGACATCTGCCTAGGATTTTCTAGCTTCCTTATTCTCTGGTGAGAAGTCTGCTGTAAATCTGATAGGACTGCCTTTATATGTTCCTTGACCTTTTTTTCCTTTCTGCTTTTAATAGTCTTTGTTTGTTTTGTGCATTTGGTGTTTTAACTATTATGTGATTGGAGGAATTTCTTTTCAGGTCCAATCTATTAGGAGTTCTGTAGGTTTCTTGTATGTTTATGGGCAGCTCTTTCTTTAGGTTAGGGAACTTTTCTTCTGAAATTTTGTTGAAGATATTTATTGGCCCTTTATGTTGGGAATCTTCATTCTCTTCTATACCTATTATCCTTAGGTTTGGGCTTCTCTTTGTGTCCTGGATTTCTTGGATGTTTTGGTTTAGGAGCTTTTTGCATTTTCTTTGACTGTTGTGTCAATGTTTTCTATGGTATCCTCTGCACCTGAGATTCTCTCTCCTATCTCTTGTATTCTGTTGGTGATGCTTCTGTGCATGACTCCTGATCTCTTTCTTTGGCTTTCTATTTCCAGGGTTGTCTCCCTTTGTGATTTCTTTACTGTTTCTATTTACATTTTTAGACCCTGGATGATTTTGTCCAAATCCTTCACCTGTTTGGCTGTGTCTTCCTTTTATTCTTTAAGGTATTTTTGTGTTCCCTCTTTTAGGTCTTCTACCTTTGTCCTGTGTTCTCCAGTATGTCTTTAAGGGAGTTATTTATGTCCTTCTTAAGTTTCTGTCATCTTCATGAGATGTGATTTTAAACGAGAGTCTTGCTTTTCTTCTGTGTTTTGGTATCCAGGGCTTGCTGTGGTGGGAGGACTGGGTCCTGATGATAACAATTATCACGGGTTTCTGTTGCTTATGTTCTTTCCCATGCCTCTCATTATCTGGTTAATCTCTGATGTTAGCTAGTCTTGCTGTGTCTGACTGTGGTTTGTCTTTCCTGCAAGCCTGTGTGTCAGTACTCCTTGGAGACCAGTTCTCTCCAGGTTGAGTTTGGGTATAGAGAATGGTGGTACAGGGTTAGCTTTGAGGTATAGAGGGTACCTGGAAGGATCCTGTCCCTGGCTGTTCCTTGGTTCCTATTTCCTGATGGCTCTGGGACAGGAATTGAGCAGAAGTGGTGTTCTTACCTGTACTCACAGATGTGTTGGCACTCCTGAGAAACCAGGTCTCTTCTGGAAGTATTTGGGTATGGAGTGCTGTGGCATAGGATCCTAACTTGTGTCTTTTTACTGGTGAACTGAGTCCATTTATGTTGAGAGATTAATAATCAATGATTGTTCCTTCCTATTATTTTGAGGTTGGTCATTGTGTGTGTGCATGCGTGTGCGTGTATGTGTGCACACATGCACATTTCTCTTCTATTGGCTTCAATGGCGTGAAATTATTTTCTTGTGTTTTTGGCTTTAATGGTGTGAAATTATTTTCTTGTGTTTTCTTGAATGTAGTTAGCCTCATTGGGTTGAAGTTTTTCTTTTCAATATCTACTGTAGGGCTGGGTTACTGGAGAGATATTGTTTGAATTTGATATTTTAATGGAATATCTTGATTTCTCCATCTATAGTGATTGAAAATGTTGCTGGGTATAGTAGTCTGGGCTGACACCTGTGGTCTCTGAGTCAGCAAGACCTCTGTTCAAGCTCTTGTAGCTTTAGTCAAGATAAGATATACGGTGTACTTCTGATAGGTCTGTCTTTTTCCCTTGCTGCTTTTAAATTTTCTTTGTTCTGTATAGTTAGTGTTTTGATCATTATGTGGCAGGAGGACTTTCTTTTCTGGTCTAATCTGGTATTCTGAAAGCTTCTTGTACCTTTATAAACATCTTTTTTAGGTTAGGGAAATTTTCTTCTATGTTTTTGTTGAAAATGTTTTTTGGGCCTTTGAGCTGAGAATCTTCTTCTATTACTATTCTTAGGTTTAATCTTTTCAGTTTACTAGGATGTTTTTTTTTCGTGGACATTTTAGATTTTGCATTTTCTTTGACCGATATATTTATTTCTTCTAGCATATCTCCTACACCTGAGATTTTCTCTTCCATCACCTGTACTGTGTTGGTGATGCTTATCTCTATAGTTCTTGCTCTCTTTCCTAGGTTTTCCATCTCTAGGATTGCCTCAATTTGTTTTCTTTATTGTTTCCATTTCCTTTTCCAGGTCTTGGACAGGTTTATTCATATCCTTCACTTGCTTGATTGTATTTTTCTATTTTTTTTATTTATTTGCTTTTAATGTTTGAATGTATTTTTCTGTATATCCTTAAAGGATTTATTCATATCCTCTTCAAAGGCCTCTATCATCTTCATAAAATTGGATTTAAGATCCTCTTCTTGTGCTTCAGTTTCATTAGGATATCCTGGGTTTGTTGTAACAGGATTGCTTGTGCTATTATGCTGTCCTTTAGGCATCTGGTTTTCCCTGGTGTTGGCTGTATGATTGTGATGACAGCAGGACTTCTTGGGAAGATGAGAAGGGAGCCACTGACCAGACTGTGGGAGTCTGCGTATCCTACTTTGTTGTCTATGCCTCTGGCCAACCCAGCATGTAGGCTGTGTTGCAGGTGGACCCTGTTCTGCAGGCTCTGGTGCAGAGGGGGTGGTATGCATATCCAACTACGATGGGTGGTCAGGCAGTGTTCCAAGCTTTGGGGTTCCCCAAAGGTTTCCATGGCAGGGCGTGGGGGCAGGATGCTCTCGCATCCTTTTCAAAAGATGGCACTTTCTGGTGATTAAACAAATGTATGTTTCAAATGTATGAGAAAATCAGGGCCATTCTTATTCAAACTGCCAGAAGGAGCCTCACATTCTTTATGTCTAATAAACATTCTAACTTTCAGAAGGCAATTTTTGCCTATCTAAATTTTGTATTGTTGACAAAATATACAATACTATCTGTCCCTAAAATTCCTTTTCTGGGAAGACACAAAACAATGTTTACTCCTCCTCCTAAGGTCCTCTTCACAAGAAAGGCACAATTCCATCCCAGTCCATTCTGGGGAATTGTACAGAGCCATATTGGGGCAGTCATGCACTTGGTCAGAGTTTGACTTTGGTCAAGGTTAACTTCTCCCAGATAGCCAGGATCCTGCTCCACCTAGGGCTGAGTGCTCGAAGTAAAGGTTAAGTTCATTGTTCCTCCAGGTCTAGGAATTCCTGAATTAAGCAGGTGACCCACCCAGCTGCCACAGCAGTCAAGACGAGGACCTCCAAGAGAAGCTAGACAACTTCCACCGGAACTCAGCCTGGAGTCTGGGGGGAAGGGTTTGCCCAAACTGTTAAAAGGTCTGGCGCCATTAAAGTTTCGGGCTTTGATCAGTGAATATTGTCTTAGCCGTACTTCTTTTTGCCCCTCTTCCCTATTTATTCCTCAGCTTCTGTTCCAGAAACCCACTTCGTAGTAGCTGCAGGCAGCTATGGAACCCTACAGGGAATCAATTTATTTGGCTTCCTGACAGAGCCTAGGTAACAGTTAAAGTGATGTGGGTGGACACTCCTCCACCCTTCAACCAGCAGCATGTAAAAAGCCTTAGCTGCTTCCCTAGTGGATGAAGGCTTCTCCAGTAGTCACACAGATGGAACCCAGCTCTAGACCTTCTAGGACTCCCATGTACCCCCACCCTGCCATGTACGTACTGGCCAGATGGTGGCAAGCATCTGGGTACTCAGAGGAGAATCTCATGCCTGACTTGGCTTCTCTCTGCAAGGGTAAACTGTAGACCAGCTCAGTTGGTATAATCTTTTGTGGGATGTTAGAGGGGACCTGAACTATCCAAGATGGCAGCTGTTTGGGTTGGAGGACAGTCACTTATTACATCATTATAGACAGAAAAGCTTTCCTTTTCTGGAAAGGTTTTTTTTTTTTTTTTCTTTTATAATCTCCAATCCAATTTGCAGATTTTCTCTGTAAAATGAACAAAACTCCAAATTTGTAGTGGCTTAACAAATGGCCTGAGTCTGATAATTGCATCCTGCCTCATGTCCCAGTACCTACGAACACCATTTGAGGTTCATTTCAACCCAGAAAGAAAGGTGAGAAGGGTGCTTACCTTCTTATAGGACACATTCCCAAAGTGACTGTTGCTTCCCACTTGTTACAGTAGCAACAATCTGGTCACAGGCTCTATGATCTAACTCCTGGGAGCTGAGAAACACAGTAATTTTCCCAATTTCTATCTCTACAAAGCAGTAGGAGGGGCTAATAAATACATTTCCTTTGGTCAAGTTCTGTCTAAAGAAACAAGCCTTCATGGGAAGACCAACTAAGTTCATGGAGGGACTTTCACTACACTTTTTCAAAGGACTTTAGTATTATCTGAGGTAGTACTACCTCTTTGATTACAAATACTTCAGCTACAAACCTTGTATTAAGACTTAAGACAACTTATCTATCCTCATTTGGATTGATTACAAAGCATTCATTTTTTTTAATGCATACTCTGGCTGTTTTGCTTTTTGGTTTATGTAGATAATGACACAGATCTTTGTGGGTGACAAAAGCAACTGGCAGGTGATGTATGTCCCATTTTATATTGTCCTTTGGCCCAAAGCCCTTTGATAGCCTCCTAATTACCAGTACTTTAAATGTGTAATTCAAACTCACTGATCAAGCCTCAAGGAATATTTCTAAGAGGGAACAATTTAGTGTTTTTTCCCCCAATCAGTGACATGATTCTTAAGTTAAAGTTGCAAGATTGTTCACAAGTACATTTTGTTATAACTAAATTAAAAATTTTAAGTGAATAATGGTTAAAGAGCACGCCACCTATTCACAAAGACTTTATAGAATACTAAGGATATCAAGTATAAACTTAAAAAAAAAAGTAAGTTCATTGCACTCCTGTGAAACACAGCTCTTAAATAGAATTTGACTTACGAAAGCTGCAGGGGATAGGGCGGAAAAAGAAAGCAAAGGGGAGAAGCAGTAGTCAGTATTTTAGCCATCTGTTGCTTTTGCAATGTTCCTCTTATAAATGGAAAATTCATTAAATGGGGATAATACTTGGGAGTAAAATGTATGCAGCCTTTAAATATAAATAATAGTTTACCTAATAAATAGACTTTGTCAGCCACTTAGAACTTTAAATATTATCTGAGAGGCTGGATTTTAAGTGTGTAGACCCTTTAATATAGTACTTTAATGCATTTGGCAAAAAAAAAAAATCATTGTTTATTATTTTCAGCTGGTATTGAGTTTTTGTTGTTGTTTGGTTGTTTTTTGTTTTTTAAGACAGAGTTTCTCTGTGTGGTTGTCCTGAAACTATCTGTAGATGAGGCTGGCTTGGAACACTCAGAAATCCACCTGCCTCTGCCTCCCGAGCAGTGGGATTAAATATGTGTGCCACTATACCCAGCTGGTGAGTAGTAGTTTATTTTTCAAGTTTTTTTTGCAAAGCCTATGGTAACTTAAGATGAATAAGCAGACTAATTTATTATTTTTCTGTCTCCAAGAATAAGAACATTTTTCATACATTTTTGTGGAAAATGTTCTTATGCAGAGCGTATATATCTTTGTACTCTGGTAAAAAGTATTCTCCTTGTAAGATCAACGGTTAACAAGAGTCACTGAACATAATGACTTATGTTGTAGAATTTTAAAAAACTGCATCCCAAAATGTATCTTAAGATGATAACACTCTAGATTGCAAAGAAGAAATAAAGATGTTATTCTATTTCTCCAGGAGGTTCTTTCAGATTTTAGAAAGCTTATGTAGTCCAATGCCAACTTGGATTTCAAGATGTTACTGTGATTACAATGCACACTAAGACTAATATGCAAACAGCAGAAATTGAAAACATGCACGTTGACAGTATCAAGATGAGACAAGGCATTTCACAGCTGTACAGGGAGCTGAAAGAAGATGAATGCTTCACAAGGCTGGCTCACAGACCCTGGGAGACTTCTTAGTAACAGTGAAGGCTCCTCACCATCCTTCCAGCTAACTCTACTTAAGAAACTCACCCTCCTAAACTTGGCACAAATGAGTTTAATTATCATAAAGTGCATCAGTTGGCTAAATACATATAAACAAAATCAGCCATAGTACAGCATAACACCTTCACATACACAAAAATGCATATGGAACACCAGGAGTCAAGCTACTTTGGAACTTTGCAGTATATATGGTTATTTTTTTTTCTATAACTCACTTGCCTCAAAACTGTAATATATTTTGAAAAGAATGTGCCTTGATTAGCAAAAAGAGGTAGTGTTCTGAATGAGGCAAACCCCAGTGAATTTATGGGTAGAAAACTGAGTTGAAGATTATGCAGAAAACATCCAAGTATAATATATTAATAAACCAGGACACTTACAATTAAGTATCTTGACATTAATTAATCATCATTTCAATCAAGGCTATTTTATCAATTTGCCTATCTAATTTTAGCTCTTCAAAACACATTATCTTTGGTTCTAGAAAGTCATCTTCTTTTAAATAATATTAATATTTCAAATAAGCAATTTTTATCTAGAGATGATAGACACATTAACATTTCAAACTGGATTCTTATTTATCCTTCCTGTGGTGTTCACTGATTTAAACCTACATCATATCTGAGATAGAGACATTACCCAGATTCTAACATGCAATTAATTTTCACCTAATATAAGTGGTGATTTAAGACAAGCAAGCACACACATATACACTCACAAACACAGTAGTCTGGAGCAATATACAGGCAAGCCACTGTAATAATTTATGTAAAGTATTTAAGAATATGGGCCCTGATAACAATTCTGTTTTTTTTTTCAACGTAGTAAATACAATGCTGGATAAAAGACATTGAAAGCAGCAGTGAATATAATTCCTATTCCAATAACTTAAAAAAAACTTTATGTAAACTTTATACACGTGCATTCTTGTTCAGTTTCAGTCTATTAGGGTGCATTTGCTACTCTGCTGACGTCTGTTGAAATGATGAAGTGGAGGGAGCAGTCACCAGTGTGTTAGTCATCGTCAGCATTATATGCCAACTGTGCGACTTCTATGTCTGCTACTGCACTTCCAGCTTCTCTAGAGTTGAAGTGTGGCTTATGATCAGCTCTGTAAAGAGAGAGAAGTATGCTAGTAAATTTAATGCAATATAATCATAAGTTCAACCAGCAATTCTTTGTGTGAATGTACATGTATGTGCATACTTGTGATCAGAGGTCAATATGAGGTATCATTCCTCAGGTGTTATTCACTTAAACGTTCCATTTATTTACTAGATTGCATATCTGTGCATGACTGAAGGGAGTAAGTTCTCTCCTTCCACTGAGTAGGACCAAGGGACTGGATGCAGGCTGTCACCCAGGAGGCAGGCAGATACTCAGTGACGTATCACTGGCCTGCTCCTACTTTTCCAAGACAAAGTCTCTTACTGGCCTGGAGTTTGCCAATGGGGCCAGATTGGCTGGCCAGTAAAGTCTTTTCTTAGGGACAAACTAGGATAATTTAGTTTGTCTTTGTTTCTTTTTTGATGAACAGATTCATGATATAGAAACAGAAAGTTCATAAACCATATTCTTAGGATTTAAATGATCAATGGTTAGTAAGCTAAACATTGTGGTGTATTCAACCTGACACAAGCTAAAGTCATCAGAGAGGAAAGAACCTCATTTAGGAAAATGTCTCCAGAAGACTGAGCTGGAGGCAAGCCTATAAGGCATTTTCTTAATTAGTGACCACAGGGAACTGTCTAGTCCACTGTGGGTGATGTCATCGGTGGGCTGGTAGTCCTGGGTTCTATATAAAAGCAGGCTGAGCAACCCAGAGGAATTAATCCAGTAACCTGCAACTCTCCATGGCCTCTGCTTCAGCTCCTGCCCCTAGGTTCCTGCCTTATTTGAATTCCTGTCTTGACTCCCTTCAGTGATGAACACATAAACCAAATAAGCCTTTTCCTCCCCAAGTTGCTTTTGGTCATGAGTGTTTCACTATAGTCATAGTAATCCTAACTAAGACAATTGTATACCTAGAATCTTCATCCAAGACATCCCGATTGACTTGAAGTACAGAGGACTCCACCCTTAGGATCTGTCCACCTTCTGCTCTTGACACATACAGTGATGCTCCAGGTTCTAAGGACAACGTTCTAAAGGTATGTTACAACAGAAAGTTATTTCTTCTGAGTAAGAATGGTGTGCCTTCACTGTTATGAAAAAATACAGCATTCTTAGCCTCCAGCTAAGTCTTTGCAGTCATGAGACTATTAACTGCTAAATGAGGGAATTGATAGTGAAATCATCAGCTATAATAATTAGAAACTTCCTCAAATGCATTCAGTATATGCTAACAGGAAGGCAAATTCTAGCTTTTGTAGTCAGAAGTTAGAAAAAGTCATGTCGCACTGGTAGATGAAAATACATTTTAATTAGCTGTAGTTTTATTTTCCTGAGGTTTCTCATCCTTCAATGTTCAGCCTCCTACATTCAAGTAGTTTATAAAGAAGTAGGCCAAGAGCTCAGGACTTTCAGAATGAGAAATTTCATAAGTCACATTAAAATCTAAAGGACACTGAGACTAGAGTGTGAGGAGTCAGACTGTCCACACTGCAGACCTGTCCATGACCCACCTGATTCTGTTCTCTAACGCATCTATGTGAAGTTGCTTTTCCCCGAGCAGTCTCTTCAGGGACTCCACCTCTTTTTGCTTCTCTAGCAGTTCTCTCTGTAAATGGTAGTTAGTCTCTTCTAACGTCTCACAGAAAGCCTTTACAAAGAAGAGGAAGGAAAAGAAAAACATTATGTACTGAAGTAGTATCTCTCTCAAAAACATTACTAAAGAATCAGAACACAGAAATCAAAGCTGTATTTGTAAAAGTCCAGAGAGTTTGTTTTTTCCACACTTATTGTTTTAGATTACTACACTTATTGTTTTAGTTTACTACTATTTCGGCACTCAGTTACTATGCATCAGGGGTACCAGTAAGTTCTCTTCCTTGAGAATAACTATAGTAGCAAACACTGAAAATGGACATATAATTACAGATAAAGTAAGAGAATATCATTTAAGAAACTGAAGAATAGCCAGGCAGTGGTGGTGCATGCCTTTAATCCCAGCACTTCAGAGGCAGAGGCAGGTGAATTTCTGAGTTTGAGGCCAGCCTGGTCTACAGAGTGAGTTCCATAACAGCCAGGGCTACACAGAGAAACTCTGTCTCAAAAAAACCACCACCACCACCAACAAAAAGGTAGATATCTGAATAAACTACAACCATTTATCAAACACAATGGAGTCAGTTATTTAAACTCTGATAAACTAAAGGAATTATCAGTCAAATTAGTCTTACAGGTAAGTTCTAAGAAGACTGAAATAAAAAAAGCTATTAACAGCATTCAAGCATCTCTGGAGAATGGAAAAAGAGGAACTTAGGAAATTAGAATAATCCTGATACTAGAGATAGAAAGGAAAACAATACATTCAGTAATTTGATATAAATCATTATCATTTAAATTCAGCAATTAAAAATGAAAATTTTGGCTGGAGAGATGATTCAGTGGTTAGGAGCACCGAATGCTCTTCCAAAGGTCCTGAGTTCAAATCCCAGCAGCGACATGGTGGCTCACAACCATCCTTAACAACCATGCCCTCTTCTGGAGTGTGTGAAGACGGCTACAGTATACTTACATATAATAAAATAAATAAATCTTAAAAAAAAAAACCCAAAAAACTAAAAAATAAAAATAAAAAAATGAAAATTTCTCTCAAACAATTCTTTATCATTTGAAAATCTATGAATATAATTTGTGCTTATGTAAATAAAACCACCAAGCACATGGAAACATATACCCTACAACATAGCAAACTAAAAATAGGGAATAACTTCCTTAACCACAAAAGGAGACATTAACAAAACTACCAATAGCTTACAAAAAAAAAAACATCTAACACGACACAGGATTTCTTTAAGGTGAAGAAGAAATACCCTCACTATGAAGGTTTCAATTTATCTTCAAGAATATTGGCAAACACAATAGTACAGGAAAACGCCATGTATGATATTAGGGAACATAGGAAAAACTGTGGATATTGGCATTGTAAGATTATAATTAGCAATATAGCCAATTCAAAAGGATCTACAAAGATATAATAGGTATGTGAAATAAATATACAAAATTCAACAATAGTAAAAGTTTAGATCATAAAACAATTGTCAACAGAATGATTAAATATACATCTTGTCTTGAAAGTTTAATTAGGAAAAAAAAAAATCAAACCTGTACCAAAGAGATTCTCAACTAATATGCAATATGAGTTTCAAGGAATTCACAAGTTGATTATAAAATTTTCATGAAAGAATAAATAGCCAATTTTGAAAACCAAAACTAAAAAACAAAACCAACCTCAAGATGGAAGAGAACCTTTGCAATGTGACCCTTAAGCTTCTAAAGCTAATTAACTGCACAGAACTGGCAGGAGGAGATATGAACTGGAATAGAGCTGACTGGCTACACAGGCAAGCCGCATGATTTATAGTTTACTCACGGAAACTATAAATATTAAGTCATGAAGGAGAGCGACCACTTTCACAAGCAGTATTGGCATAAGTGGTCACCCATTGAGAAAAGCCAAGCCAATTAATGTATTGATGTGAAAAGCAAGTTTTACTATCAAAAATGATTTAAAGATTACACTTGTATCCTGGAGTGTAGTAAAATAAAAATCACAGAAACTATGATGAGATATCGTAATGGAGCAATTATAGAAGCGGCCTATGTAGCCATTAGTATAGAAAAATCCATCTGGTAACCAGGAATTAAATCTAGCCTAGAAGAAGAGTAGTAATAGTATAAATGAGTGACGATGGGAAACACATTGCTAATAAATGTGTCGACTGAAAGAGCAGATTTTGGGAATAACTCTCCAAATGTAGTGAAGCTAAAGGGTAAATAAAGTATACAATAATCAAGGAATTCTACTATACAAATAAGCTTTCCATAAATATTTGGGTTTCTTCCAGGACTAAAAACCATCTCCACGAGGGAGTGTTACCCTAGGGACTAGGCTTTCAGAATAATCATTAGAAAAAGATGCTCACAGAGTGATTTAGCTATCACTAAGACCTCAAAATGGTTGTATGCATAGAAAACCACCAATCCAAAACTAGTATGAACAACTTGTACTCTTAAGGTATGATGAATGTGATGAATTTTCTTGTGATCAGCAGTGGCTTCTAGAAAATGTCTCACAACCCAGAGGCATCCTTTACTTGCCTTTCTGGCTTCCTTAAACTTGGCAACAAAAAAATTTAAGTTCCTAAGCTGAAGAATACCTCAAGGTTGGAATTTATATGGGGGAAACTTTAAAGATTTAAGTTTTAATTATTTGTAGTATAACATTTCCTTAAACATTTTTGAGTCCATAATACATTTCTTTGATTGTTGAGACTGGGTCTGCATGAGTCAAACCCACCACTGATCCACCTACTGGTGCTGGGATTAGTGGCATGTGCTACCGTACCTAGCTTTTATTGTGCATTTCCAATCATTATCTATTTATTGCTACTATGCCCCAACCTCATTTCTTCTACTGCTTTATTTCCAGAGTTTTAACTCTGAATTTCCCCAAGTGGGCAGTCCAGGTTAATATACTCAGCCTTAATTTCTTCCTAGGTATAGACACTTGGAGGAATGTCTCCCTTCAATAGGATGCAGGTTGAAAAAGTAGGAACAAGTTTTACTGGATTAAGGTCCCTTATCTTTTGAGTAATTTCAACTTGTCACTTTTGTTTCAAAAGTAAAAAGTCAGTAGAGAATTTCTAAATAAATATTTATTTTCAAGTACAGTTATAAGAAAGTACATTTATTTTAAATTCTAGGAGCTATATTACACATTGCTTTGTACAATGTATAGGCTTAATACAGCTTTGATGATTCATTTACACTAGTTAGTTCAACCAATTTGGGAATGAGCTGATCAGCATCCCCTTGGCAGAGAGTTACCCAGTCCCTGAGGGTACTGCATGATGCAGTAGTGTGGAGTTTCAGAAGTCCTAACTCAAACCAACTCTCACTCTTTCCCAGCTAGCCAGTACATATTTTGTAAAAGGAAAAATGTAAAGTGCTTAAGAACCACATTGAAGTTAGGAAGAATTCTCTATTTGAAAGGAATGGAAATCATGAGCTCTATGAGTTGAAAAAGTAGTAATGCCAACAGTTGCATAGTATAATATATCCACCTAAAATAGAACTTTTCAAACACACTCTAGGTCAAAATTAGAAAATGATATAAGTCTCAGTGACTACATATGCTGCAGAGACAAATATCACAGTTACTAAATGAGAAGACCAATACAACAGTCTATAATGCAGAAACAGTTGCTAAATGCATCTGAAGTGTCTAGCATTGAACACAATAGGCCATATATATATAATGAAAATCAACAGTTATTAGAAACTATCTCTAAATGACCTCAAATAATGATATGTAGAATAGTGACTGTTGAGGCAGCTTGCATATTAGGTATATGAAAGCCAAATAATAATAATAATAATAATAAAGGTATATTTATTTCCCAGTAAACTGAGAATCATAATGAGAAAATTCCAGAGTCAAAAAACTTCAATGACTAAAATACAAATGAATAAGAGACACTCAATGGTAGACCTGGTAGGACAGAGCTGTGAACTCCTGAACTCAAAAGACAAACCTATAGAAACAACCTAATCATGCAAACAAAGAGAATAAATATATAACTGAGTAAAACTAACTGGAGAGAAATCAACTCTTCAGAGTTATGCAACAAAGTGAAAATTACAAAGAGACCCAGGGGGAAGGGAGGAGGGGACTGCACAGGACTTGAGATGATGGCCATTACACCTCCACTGGGCAGTATCAGGCGCCAGTCCCAGGAAGCATGCCCGTGATGAACACAGGGGCCACACGCTGACGTATCCCAATCAGATTACTGAAAGTCCAAGACAGAGGTCTTCCAAACAGCAGAAGTAGCCACCATATACAGAAATGACAAAATTAAAGGCTGACTTTTCCTCTAGATTGATAGTGAAGGCAAGAAATGACCCATTCAAGGGGCCGGACGAAAAACAATCTGGGTGAAAAAAGGAAGTTTTGTAATGTCACATGTCTTTGTGAGAACATGGAGAAACAGAAACTCTCATGTAAAACAGTCCATTAGTTTAGAAAGAATTATGAATTTCTTTAAAAAGTTGACATCAGGATGTATTACAAGAAAGTGATTCCTTTCCCAGGACATAGCTCAAGAGAAAGGAGAGCATGCATGTATCAGTGCTTCAAAGGAACTGTCCGTGGTGGCTTGTAATGGAATAAAACTGCAAACGATGTATCTATCATTGAGCTGGAGGCTGGGAAATGCAATGTGATCGGTCATTCATTAAGAAATGACACAAGACTGAAAGTGGTGATGGGAGCTATCTATGCAGTGGGACAGCCTGTAAACATGCATGGTGAAAGAAAGCAGAAAAGATAAAGTATGTAAACTGTGTCATGTACATCATCACAGACACAAAGGATTATGCAAACTGAATGTGAATTATATGTATAAACATGCCCCACATTACTGCATGAACCGATATATAGGAAACAAACAGAAAAAGCAAAGTCATAGGGAAGAAAAGTAGATTATGGGTTGTCTTGGGCTAGGGGCACAGACTGTACAATGTTTCTGGAAGTTTTTTGAGGAAATATAAATATTCTAAAACTAGATTATGATGATGCAACAGCTGTATAAATACTAAAATTACTAAGATGTATATTTACAATGAAATAACAAAATAACAAATGAATAAAGCTTTTGAAGGTTTTACTTCAATAAAGCTGTTTTTTAAAAAAGCTACAGCATTTACTCTGAAACAAAGAAGTGCTACAGTTTAACTGCATAAAACCACAAGCCTACCAATTAAATCTGTTTCACTTTAGGTTCCTCACTTGCATACCTTAGAAAAGGAATGCTCATTATAAAATCATAGTGCCAAATAAAGTAAATCTAAATTCCTGTAGCATCTTATTAATTTTCTAAAGCAGTAAAATAAGTAGAAAGGATTTAATTTTAGATTTTTATTCATTACATGATACATATTTTTATCTGTTCACTAAACTAGGTCCATGTTTTTCAATGAAAGAAACCTTTGATTCAAATATTAAAAGCTGTCTGTATAAAATCACTCTAGTTTGAATTGATAATAAAGTGCTGTTTGCCAATTCATCCAAGACACAATGTAGAAATTGTACTGTATTATTTATTGTTCTTTCACGGGACATGTAACACAGCACTTACCCTGCTTTCTTCTAGGCTATCAAATGGACCTGGTGGATCGTCCAGACAAAGAAATTCTCTCACTGCAAGGCTTTTCAAAGGCAAAAAAAATTAGCTGGCATACAAATAAATTTACAAAAGACAGAAGAACACAAAAGACACATTTGAACTACACAGTATGTGAGGCAAACGATTCTGTAGATAATATAAAAATGAGCAGTTTGTTTGTCTTTACATAAGTAGCCACATGCAAATACTAAACTATAAAAGGTATTAAGGTTATACTCAAGTTATTGGATCTTGCAAATGCAAATAGAAATCACAGGTTTCTGGTTACATACAGACCACATCATAGCCAACACGATTCAGAACAGGGGTAGAGGACGGCAGCCCGAGCAGCAAACTTCACTCTGGACTTTCAAAGAGGCAAGAGTGCCAATAGCTGCATAGGGGTCATCCTGCTATGAAGGAACGCGATTCTTAATTTATATTCTCCTTCTAGGGTCTAAGCCTTTACTCTGAAATACCTTAAAGACTACCCTTGCTATGTCTACTAATTCATATACACTTCCCCCAGATATTAAGAGGAAAACTTCTGACCATCTCTTAATTAGCAAACATTTTATATAATGAAATAATCTTAAGGATATACTTTGTATCAGCAGCAGTGGGTTAAGACAGTGGATACTCTGGTCCTTTTTAGAAGAGGGAACAAAATACCCACAGGAGGAGATACAGAGAAAAAGGGTGGATCAGAGACTGAAGGAAAGACCATCCAGAGACTGTCCTACATGGGGATCCATCCCATATACAGTCACCAAATCCAGACACTAGTTGTACCAAGAAGTGCTTGCTGACAGGAGCCTGATACAGCTGTCTCTTGAGAGGCTCTGCCAGTGCCTGACAAATACAGAGGTGGATGTTCTCAGCCAACCAATGGACTGAGCACAGGGTCCCCAATGGAAGAGCTAGAGAAAGGACCCAAGGAGCTGAAGGAAGTTGCAGCCCCATAGGAGGAACAACAATGTGAACCAACCAGTACCCCCAGAGCTCCCAGGGAATAAACCATCAATCAGAGTACACATGGAGGGACCCATGGCTCCAGCTACATACATAGCAGAAGATGGTCTTGTTGGACATCAAAGGGAGGAGAGGCCCTTGGTCCTGAGAAGGCTCAATGCCCCAGTATAGGAGAATGCCAGGACAGGGAAGTGGGAGTAGGTGGATTGGTGAGCAGGGGGAGGGGGGATAGGTTAGGGGGTTTTCTGGGGTGGGGGGAACCAGGAAAGGGGATAACATTTGAAATGTAAAGAATATATCTAACAACAACAACAACAACAACAACAAAAAGACAGTGGACCATCAAACTTCCTCACAATAAACATGCTCTCTTCTTCCAAACAGCAATTGCAGGCCTAGGAGATAACTTGATATATATGTGCAATTTCTTATTTGTAAAAGGTAGAAATATATATGATCAACTGACACATTAAATTGGGGGCATGCCACTTTGTATTGAAAAGAGAATAGGGTTTTGGGGTCATATTGGGCCAGAGAGGTTTATAATGACAAAACTGTGTAAGTCATGAAAAGGTAAGTTGGATATTTAGTGAGATCTCTTTAAAAGAAAAATAGGAATATAAAAAGTCATATTATGAAAATAAAAGCCCAAAAGAACAAAGAAGCTGATGGCCAGCAGATTCTAGACTGTCAAGTCTTTCCAGTCTGGGGAAAGGACACTTGAGCAATGTCCACCACTGCAATGCAGCAGAATCAATTGCCTACTCTGCCTTTTGTTCCTCTGTCCCCTTTAAGCTTCAGGCAACGATAGGTGATGCTCCCTTTCTGTTTTGAACAGATACCACCCTGTGAGTACGTTACTTCTTTAACTAAGTAGTACTTTTGTCTCCCTAAAACTTTTACTTACGAGTCTTTGTTAAGCTCTCTGAATCATTCAGGTAACCCCAAATCTTTTATATGACATCACCAAGCATTGAGAATGGTCCTCACTTCCCCCAGTGCTTCATGTCTGGAAGCATCATCAATGCACTAACACATGCACACTGCTTCACACCACTCTCCCACTCACAGTTGCTCTGCACTTCTCTATCTCATGAATGATATCAAAGTTTAGATAGAAAAAAGACCTTTTCAGTCACACAGTACAAGTGATAGATGGTCCCTAAATCTGTCCGCTGAGAATAAGTCTGCACCCCTTTCTATGTGAAAATGATTTTGCTTTATGTATTGGTTAAATACTTTCTTACAGGCCACGCCTCTCTGAACACATTCAATTTGTATTCCCATTCTCAAGTTCTGGCATTGAGAATACTGCACATGGTTTAAGAGCACAAAGGAAACCAGGATGACCAGTGATGTAGAATTGTAATCCCCCTATCAATTCTGTCTATGAAATACCTACAGTTAGAGAAGAAAGAGTGAGGCTTGCGAGGTAGTGGCAGTGCGGCACAGGGAGCTCACTCTGCGGACCTGCACCCGGGTACGCAGAGCTCCCTGAACTAATCAGTTTGCTCCTTTGTAACCCAGTTCAAAATCCCATCTATAGCTCCTCTATTTTTTTTTTTTTTTTTTTTTTTTGGTAGGGGAATACCAGGATAGAGAAGTAGAAGGGGGTTGATAGGAAAATGGGTGGAGGTAAGAGGGCTTAGGGAACTTATGGGAAGGGGGGAACTGGGAAAGGGAAATCATTTTGAATGTAAACAAAGAATCTTGAAAATAATATATATATATATAGTATAGCTCCTCTATTAAGAGGGAGTAGAGTTTCGGTCTCAGAGCCAGCATAAAACAATGACCCAGACTAGTGTTAACTTTCTTTTATGACACTCAGCAACCTATATCCTTGTGTTTAGAGCTGGGTCTCATGCGGACCAGCCTCGACTCACGCCACCTGTTACCCTGATCAGCCTTCCCACCTCAACCTCTTTTTTTTTTTAAAGATTTATTTATTTATTATATGTAAGTACACTGTAGCTGTCTTCAGACACACCAGAAGAGGGCATCAGATTTCATTTACAGATGGTTGTGAGCCACCATGTGGTTGCTGGGATTTGAACTCAGGACCTTAGGAAGAACAGTCAGTGTTCTTAACCGCTGAGCCATCTTACCACCAACCTGACTCTTATGCTTCATGGTTCAGTGTATTTCTTATCCACAAATGCTCCTCACTAGCTCCCCCTGCCCCATCCCACCCTGCTAGTCTGGTGTAAAGTCTGAAAGCTTCTTTTCCCTGCAGGACTTCTCAAGGTTTAACTGGTAGATTAAAGAGTTTAAAAGGAGAAAAACACATCACACAGAACAGCAATTTACAAACTTCCCTCTTTTAGTCAAACAGTTGCCCAAGTTCTCTATATGACATGTGACCAAGCAGTTATGGGGCTAACATTTATGACAGATGAATAATCCTTCTCTTCACCTTCTCATGCTATTTAAGGAACCTCTTTCACTGTAAGATCAATGTGAAATATTATGCACAAAAAATAACATATACTTTATCACAAAGAATACTCTATTTTTAGTCTAACAAGTTAAGGGGATTTCCTAGATGTCTGATGATATAAGACAAAAGCAGTAATAGAACTAGATCAATAACTGTGAGGTAAACTAAATACTTCCTAAGTTTTAATACTCTTAACATTTTAAGAAAATGAAAACTTTCACCAACTTACTTGGTAAGAAACATCCATTTTCCTGAAATGCACATTTAAAAATTGCGGAAAGCTCTGTGTGCTGTTCCAGGAATCTTAAATGTTTGTGGATTTATTCTGTGTGAGTATGAGCCGTCTGCATGTATGTAAGTACACTATGTACATGCCACCTGCGTAGGGAGGGCAGAAGGAAGTCTTATGCTGCCTGGAACTGGAGTAATAGTCATAAAAACCACCAAAGGCACAGAACCCAGGTCCTCTGAAAGAGGAACAAGTGCTCTTAACCAGTGAGCCAACTCTCCAGTTTTAGGAATTCTGAATGTCTCTAACAAACTAAACTTCTTTTTCATCTTTCTTATTGACTTTTTTTTTTTTTTGAGACAGGCTGTCTCTACACAGTCCTGGCTGTCCTGGACCTCACTAGATAGGTGACCTCACCAGCCTGGCCTTGCACTCACAGAGATCTACCTGTCTTTTCCTTAAGTACTGGGATTAAAGGCATGCTCCACATGCCTAGTTTAGGCCTACTCTTTATTTGCAGTTCTGGGTTCAAAGCCTCAGTCCTGTGCATGTAAGATACATGTCCTCTACTGACCTTTATTCCCCCTTTTCCCTGATAAGTAGATTTGATTGATATAATTTCATCTATTTTGTTTTTTGATATGGCCTTTCTAGATAGTCCAGGCTTAACTCAGACATACAAAATCTCCAGTCTTTACTTTCCAAGTGCTGGTATTCCAGGCTCCTTACTCCACACCTGGCTGGCTGCAATTCCTAACTTTTAATGACTGAAATCTATTACTAGTAATTTTTAAAATAGTTAAATTTTACTAGTTAAAAATCAAATTATATAAAAGGTTAAAGTGGCCCCTAGAATGTAATTTAGCACATTTCAGTATAAAATGGATTTCTTGTACAGAGCCATATTGGAGTGTCATGCCTCAAGGTAGGAACTTGGCTTTGGCCAAGGACAATCCCTGGCTTTGAGCAGGAATCTGACATTAGGGCATAACAGGGAAGTAGGTTACAGCAGGAATTTTTATCCTAGGTTGGAAGCTCAGAGTGAAGGTTAAGCTCATTGTTCCTCCAGGACTATAGATTCCTGAATTAAGCAGTTGACCCACCCAGCTGCCTGAGCAGTAGAGCCAAGGACCACCAGACGACTTCCCAGGAACTCAGCCTGGAGTCTGGGGGGAGGGACTTGCCCAAACTGTTAAAAGGCCTGACCTCGATTAAAGTTAAAGTTGGGGCCTTGATCTTTTCACCCCTTCCCATCTATCCCTCAGCTTCTGTTCCAGCAACCCAGTTTGTAGTAGCTGCAGGCAGCTGCAGACAGAATACAACAATTTCTTATAGTTTTTTTTAATGATATAAGGATAAACTTCAAAGGTCTTTTATGATTTATGCACACTAGTTTTTGTTAGTGGTTTTCCTGAAATATAAATTTATATTTATATTTCTCAAAAAATATATATCTCTTTATAGCCTCATTTGCACAGACTCCTCTTTTCTAATGGAGTGCTACAGTCCTGCCATTTATTCACTCAAGAGACACCAAGAGCTAGCTGCCTGAGTCAGCACTGTGTGAAGCTCAGGACGCTGCCCAATGAATGAAATAACCACGTAACTAGATCTTAAACTCTGGTGAAAGAAACGAAACCAAGTAATAAAAAAAAATGTGCAAAGCAAAATGCGATGGACGTCAAGTACCAACCTGCCTTTCTTAACCGGGATTCCCAGGAGGACTAAACTTTGTGGTGATGAGTAAGTGTTATCTTCTCAATTCTTAAGACCAACAGAAGCTAGTAGTATCATGCTACCTGGAAGTACAGAAGTTCACTACATACCACTCACTGGTATCTTAAAGAACTAGGAGACAACTTTCAAACCGGCAAAGGCCAGCTACAAATGCAGTAAGAAAGCAGAGACCTGGTTTTCGTAATGGAGAGGCAAGGTGCTAGTCAAAAAGGCCAGTGACCTAGTGAAGAGAAGTCTTTGCTGAAAGAGTTACCATGGAGTAGCAATCTGAAAGTCTGCCTTTCCAGGGAACAATAGACTTGGAGACCAAGAAGCAAGCTAGTAGACAAAGAGGGTGGCGGGTGCACCCAAATGGGTGAGCGGAGGAATAACAAAAGCACTGCTGGAAAGACAGGCAGAGCCTGGGGCCAGGGTGACCTCATCAAACTACACTGCAAAAAGACCAGAGGCTGTAGTGAGCTACAGAAGTGCGGGTGAGGCAAGACCTGGTTGTACTAGGGTGAAGATGGCTGTGATGAGGTAAAGTAAACAAGTCTGGATGGGTCCTGCGGGAAGAGACTACAGTGTGTGGAAGACGGCATGCAGGTCTGCAGAGGCAGACGCTGGAAAGGGGGACATGCCTGAAGCCGGTCTCCAAGCTGAGGCGCGCACACTGAAGAACAAGATGCTCACAGACTATGCAGGGCTCTCAGGGAAGGTTGCAGGTGATTTGCATAAAGATGGAATGAAAGAAAAGGAGGGACAACAGGTTTTTTTAGTTATTTTTCATCATATTTGAAAAACTGCAAACAGCCATGTTACAGATTTGGTTCATTGCTTGCAGGGAGAAGGTGGTGGGACTTTAGGATTCATAGGCAAGGGAACCAAAGAAGAAGCAGACCCACCATGCTGGGGAAGCAGAAAGCCCAGGCCTGAGAAGTGCAGGGCAGAGAGATAGCCAACGTGTAAAAGCCAAGGGTCATGGTACCCGAGGGCCGCAGGTTGGAACAGAGGACTTAGTAAGTAATAATTAAGAGTACTGAAAGGGAGAAAGTACTAGCCGTGTGGAGGTTTGGGAGTGGCTTAGGGCATTATCAAATATAAGGCTCTATGTGTGTGTGTGTCTGTCTGTCTGTCTTTCATTTGAGAATTTAGAACACTGGCGCAGGTAGCAAAACCCACTGCCGCCGCTGGGGGATAAGAGCAGATTATTCGACCTCTGCAACACAGCTGCAGTCAGGTACTATATGTTCCTGCTCACTAGAAATGTTCTCTGTAGTTTTTCAAAACAGTTCTAAGTTTTCTAATAACATGTATCCTTCACACAATATATTTCATTAAGAGATTTTCTTATATTCAGAAGTAAAAAAAAAAAAACTTTGATCCTTTTCACACTATTTAATGTTTCCAAAAATCTTATTTTACCACATGAATTAATCTCAATTCCTAATTTTTATTTTACTTGGAAAAGATATAAAAATTAGCTTCAAAATTATTTTTACATTAACCAAAAATTGACTATTATGTGAGCCATTTTGTCTAAATGATTACTAAAAAAAAATCAAATTTACAGCTGTATAGTTTGAGGACATTGTATACTCATATTTTTCTTTTCACATTTAAAGTTTTAATAAAAATGAAATGCTAAATAAAATCCTCAACTGAAAGAAATCAAGAAAATTCTGTGTATTTGAGAAAAGTATTTACATCCTCACCCTCCAATATATGCTGATATGAAGTTGGTCCTAAAATTTATTCTTCCGTTTAAACTTTTTTGAAATGATTTTATAATTTCTTATTTCAATTTGTTACATACCAGTTAGCAATGTCCTTGTGAGCTACTAAATTTTGAAGAAATGCTTGTAATCCTAATTGTCTATCTTCTAGAAAGTCCACATTGTAATTATCTTTAAACCAGCGTTTTGGAGGAAGTGCTAATCGAAATCCCGGAAACATCTCTTTTAACTGGAAAAAGAAAAGGAAAAGAAAAAGAAAAAAGAAAGGGACAACGTTTAACTCAGTTAAATGAATGGGATACTGTTCTATACCACGGACTGTTTGAAATCATTCACCAAACAAGCTTATGATAATTAACCCAGCTATGCCATCTTCTGCTGCTCCTTGGTGCCGATGTGTGCAGGCACTCCAGGTGCTCCACACCACGCCTGCACCTGGTCTTTTCCACCTCCCCGGTCAGGCATCCTGGTGGATACCGAGTAGGATTCACTGCAGCTGTCATTCCCATTTCTGATTTCATAAATACTGTTAAGTACTGCCTAACTGGCTTTTTGTATCTTTTCTGGTTTATTATGTATTCAACTTTTGACTAACCCACTTAAATAGTTAGGCTGCAACTTTAAAGATGGAGCAATTGCATACAAGAACGATCCATGTCCTAATAGACATCAATCAAGCAAGTGCCTTGACCTACAACATTCAGAAACCAAACTCTGACCAAAACTTGAATGAGCCTGGAAGCTGATTCTTCTCCAGAGACAGCAGATAAGCCCAGCCCAGCCCAAAGCCTGACTGTGAGCTTGCCTGGTGAAGACACCCACACCCCATCCCAACTTCTATTAACAAGAGTTTAACAGTGTAGACAGCAATAGCACCAATAGTAACCACACCCCTGTCCCAACTACTATTAACAAGGGTTTAACAGTGTAGACAGCAATAGCACCAATAGTAACCACACCCCTGTCCCAACTACTATTAACAAGGGTTTAACAGTGTAGACAGCAATAGCACTAATAGTGACCCTACAGACCTTTGTTCTGCTTCCTTTTATGGTAAGTGATGCTATGTACATTTCCTTAAACTTTTGAGGCTATATAATCATATATGACATAGAACAAGTTTTCACAAATATTCAGCTAACTGTGCAGATGACACTAATAGTTACTATAGTAAACTAACTATATGATATCCCTATGAGCCCACAGACTTGGGAACTTATGGGAAGCTACGTGAAGTGAGGATGCCGGGAACAGACACAGAACTGGCAACTGAAGGCAGCTTGAGGTCTGACTACTCACTTTGTCATTCAGTCTGGAGAAGTCAGTGTATCTTCTGAAAACTACCCAGCTTTCTTCTGGGCTTTTCTTTACTAGGATTTTATATACCTAGAAAGAGAGAAAGGAAGAGAGATGGGAAAAGGATATTGAGGGGAGGGGAGAGGAAAGGGGGGACAGAGAAAAGAAGAAATCAAACATTTGTAGAAAACGTTACTTGATCTAACAAGCAATCTTTATGCAAGAATGCAAAATCATTTAAAGAACCAAATGCATGGATATGAAGACAGCAAAGTAAGTTTTTTAGGTATGATCAAGACAAAATGCCACAGCACATGTGTGGAGGTTCTTTGGTTCTACCGCGTGGGTCCTGGGAATGAACTCTGGTCCCGAGCCTTGGCAGCAAGCAAGTTACTCACTGAGCCGACTCCCCAGCTCAGATCTACAGCAGCAGCAGCGACTTGGGGTTAGCTGCAGCACACACACTTAGACACACAGACACAGGCATCCATACCCAGGCACGCCGTTAGTGAGTACACTCTCTTGTAAAGTACACTTGTGTAAAGAAATAGCCATCAAGTTACAAATGGTAAAATGCCTCTTCCTATCCCAGCAACATTATAACTGCACCCTATACACTAGACTGTTTTTTTCAAAAAATCATGTCAACGGTTTTCCTTGGAGAGCCTCTCCTCCAGGCATCTGTTAACAGCATGAAGCAGCAGAATAAACACACAGAAAAACTATACTTCAAGAAAATCCAGAAGCCAACTCTTTAATGTGACTTTAGCAAGGTTGATGATAAACACACAGGCCAATGTGCATAAGCACACAATATTACAGTATTTAAACCCAGCTGGGAATGGCAGCCCAGACCCAAACCCAGCACTCAGGAGGCAGAGGCAGAGGCAGGCAGATCTGCATGAGTTCAAGCATGCCTGGTCGACACGGTGAGTCCCAGGAACAGCCAGGACTACATAGAGAAACCCTACCTCAAAATACCAAAGAAGAAACAAAATAAAACCAAACCCCATAGACTTGAAAAAAAAATAGTTAAAAAAAGGAAAACAAATGTAGATCTCTTCTATTGACTATCAAGCAGAAATCTGACCACAAGGCCTCTGCATGGACAATTCTAAAACATTATGAGGAGGAATTCAAGACAAATATTGATGGGTTCTTCAGATATTTGAGGACAGTACTGTGAAGATGATGTTCTCTACAGCTGGTTTACTGATGTAACAAATCTCAGTGCATAGGGAGAGAATAGCACAGGCTATCCTGAGAAACAACAGTGGGCTGAAAGTACCGGGTATCAACACCTACTAAGTGCCTCACCAATTAGGACTGTGGGCCTGGCAGAGGAGTGGGGCACAGGCGATATGTCACAGGAAACATTGGAAATGAAGGCTTTTAGTTATTTAAGTGCCCAATTAAGTGATTTCACAGAAAACTACAAATGGCCAGGCCTTTCATCAACATGGACTTAAGGATCACACCTGGATGGTCTGCAGATGTGTTAACATTCTTACAGCATTATAGGATGTGCAGATGTACAGAGTGGAGCTAGTCCGAGCTGGGTCTAGAACACAGAAAACTGCAAATGGAGGTGCACAGGAGAATGTGCAAGGGCTTATCCAAATAGCCAGAAAGGTTTGAGTGTTTTATGTAACTAGTCACTGAGAAAACTCACGCTTTATATAAACTAGGAAACATAAAATAAGATGGAAGGAAAAGGCAACACACTAGGGACGTATGGAATGAGTAGAAAGCCACACTGCAATGGTTCCCCCTACAGAGCATGGCTCACCAGGATTTTCCAATGCTGAGCTATGGAACTAACACCTTTACTCCTATGTAGATTGTAAATGGAAATGGAAATGCATACATGTAGTTCCCAAGTGATCGGTACTAAATGATCACAGTAGTAGTGCCAGAAAGAACCTCAAAAAACAAGTATTATCAGCAATAAAAATGAGCTACCTAAAATTTATGCATGATTAAGGGTGAGTCTCATAAATATAAAGCCAAAACAACTGGATCCCAAAGACTATGTGGTCAAGAATCTGAAATACAGGCTTGCCTTATCTTTTTCTTGTTACTGGTGTGCGGCAGAAACCAATACTTACGGTAAATTTGGCCCGCTCTTCCATAACCTCATAACCTAGAATTGTAGGCGTTGAAGGTCTATCTTCCCAATTTACTGCATCAGGATGCTGTTCTTCAGTGTCTCTTGGTCTAGTAGAATACTCAATGGATGAATCTGTACCTGTAAATTTAGTCCTAATGAGCGGACTGCCACAGACTGATGATGCACTGTCCAACTGATCCTGGACATTCGTCTGCTTAAAGCTGCCCACATTTGAGTCTTCTAGCTGGCCTTTGGAAGAGTTTGAGCTTGTTGACACACTGCCAAAAGAAGAGCTCCTTTGATTTCTGTTGTTTGTAAAGCTGGAAGCAGAGTTTCCTATTGGCATCGGAACTGGGACATAAGGGGTTGCCATCTTCTTCGGCCTTGGCAACAAACTTGGATACCTTTGAGTCCAAACACTTAATGAACAACCAATATGCAGTTCATTGCTTCCTTCTTAGGAATTCACTATCTAAAAACAAGAAGGACACAGTGAAGGATTAGTCTTCAACTTAGAACTCAATCCAAAAGAAAACAAAAAGCTTCTCTTAATATGTGACACTCAATTACTTACGAAGTCATATGTCTAACACCATCCTTTAATCTGATTTATCTCTGTGGACTCTTGTTTACATGGTGAAGAGAACAAACTTATTTTACATCTCCTTTCTTGACCCTCATGATATTCCTGCTTCTCCTCCTCCTCCTTCTCTTTCTTTCTACTTTCCCTTATTTTTTGCAATATTCATTTTAAATGGACTAAATCCCAACATATAAACAAACATTCCCTGTCCACTCCCACCCCCCCCTTCCAAAAATGGAAAGAAGTTTTGTCATCCTGGTAATACTATATGCAACATAGGAACAGAAGAAGGAAAAGTCATTCATTTTATTTTTTTATACAATTACTGAAACTTTCAAGGATTTGCACAGGATAATCACAGTCAGTCAGAAGTTGAGATTATTAAGGATGCTCTTTAATTTTGATTGAGACCTGCAAAAGTTATGCATGTCTCTTACATTCTAAACCTCTTTCCTTAAAAAAACGTTAATTTTTAGACAGGGTCTTACTGCCTTACCAGTTGCTGCCTGTGAACTGGCTAAGCGGACCAGGCAGGCTTGAACTTTTTCGGTCTTGCTGCAGCCTCCAGAGGTGCTGGGACATTCACCTGCACTACCAAGCCAGCAACAACTGTCTTGAAAGTAATATTTTTTAAAAACTTAGAATCAAATGCAAACTTGGTAAAGTTAATGAAAAAAATGGCGGGGGGGGGGGTAATCGGATTTACAGTCAAGCAAATTAAATAATTAAAATTTTTGCTTTAGATTTTAGATTATTCTCAATAACCTAAGGTCCAAAACATGATTGTATTTTATGTCAGAATAATTTTGTAGCATAAAGAAGTAATGATTTGCCATTACGTCGTTAAGTAATGAACTCAGAAATTTTAAGCACCGACCAGGAGAAATGAGCGGTCTATTTATACACAGCAACGGGGGATCTACCAGGCCAACTTTAATTGCTCTTCTCTGAGCAAGGTGTCTCCTCTGGACGTGGGAAGTTAAACAGGGTGTTTAACGTCACGCGGCCAGTGCAACCTTCCTTACCCGTCCAACATTCACAAACGTGGGCTACAGATTCGCCCTTGGGTGACCCCCACGCCCACGCCCACCCCCACGCCCACCCGCACGCCGCAGCTCCCCACCAGGAGAGCTGAGCAGGATGCCCGCAGCTCCAGCCTCTGACATCTGTCACCTGAGGCCGCGCGGGCTGCCCAGGGCGGCCCGGTGTGCGCCCCGGGACTCCCACCCGCGGGAGTGCCGAGCCTGCGGAGGGCGTGGCGCGTTCTTCGGGGGCGCCTGGCGTCCGTACCCAGGAGGCTGCTCCCGCGCTACCTGTACGAAGGGTGATGGCGCGGTGGCTGGCGGAACGCAGGCCCGGGGAACCTGGCCGGGCGGCGTGGTCGGCGCGGGCCGCGACCCCTCGGGCCGGCCGGGCTCCGGCACCTCCGGTCCTCCCGGGCGAGCGGCCAGGGACGCGGCGGGGTCCAGGCTCGCTCCGCGGCCCCGCAGCCTCCCGCGCGCCCGCCGTCCAGGCGGCAGGTGCCCCGCGTCCTACCTCGGCGCGCTCCGCGACCCCACGCTGTCAGTGAAGGAAGGCGGCTCCTCTTCCACCGCGGTGGGTCGCCTCCTGCCCGGCACTCGGACTCCTCACGTGACTCTCCGCCCCAGAGCACCCGCTCGGTGCCTAGGCACGGCCGCCCAGCCAGGTTCCCGCGAACCGGAGGGAAGAGACGGCCTGAAGGGGGAGGAGGGAGGAGGTATGCCGACCCCGGAAGTGACGTCACATCACGGCGCCGCCCCCGGAGGCTCACCTTGGAATTGTTGGTCCCTGTCTCGGCAGTAGCCCAAACAAATCTAATTCCGTCTCAGGGAATCGACAGTTTTTTCCCACATACTTTTATTACTAAAAGCGAGTTTCTGAGAAATGGGGCTACAATATCTAGTTTGCCAAGTAGGCGAGGAGAAGACTTCAATTCCCAGAAGGCACTTTGGGCAGCATAAATTCATGCTAGAGCTTTGCATCATGGGACTTGTAGTTATCACTGGTTTGGGGCTCTAGAAGGTTAGTCATTTTCCATAATTAGCATTTCTTTGATGGATTGAAAACTGATTTAAAGAATAGGCAGATAGAACACTATTTTTTCTTATATTCCTCCCTGTAATTTAGGACTATAGTAATGATTCCTGAATTTCTTAGTAATTTGTCCCAAGTGAAAACAGTATTAGGCTGCTTGGATTTGCTCATTTGAAAACCTATAATGTTTCAGCAACACTGTTATTTAATGATTATATATCAAAGTTTACAGAACCATTTATCAGTACAGTTGGGTTGTCTTATTTAAAGAGTATTCCATGATTTCTAGGGCTTTGGAACAATACTTACAAGGGGGAAATTAAGAGTACTGGTTCCAAAATGATAAGATGATTTCTGACATAGGTGTAGCTTTTATTGGAGAAATAAAGTATGAGTGAAACAGAACTCTTTGAAAACATAAAGGTAGTTTTCAGGATGAAATTGACAATTTTGTCCTCGAGTAATATCATTGAATAAAAGGGAGAAAAAAGTAAGGCAAAGAAAAATGAACCTTGGAATATTTTCCTTAATATGGATAGGGCTACAGGGGCCAAGGAGAGAAAAACGTTCAAGAAGTAAGAGTGTATAGGGACCATAATTTGAAGAAAGATGAAGCTCTATTTGAACAATTTGTTGGAATTGTTCAAGAGTACATTTTTTTTAAAGATTATTGACTGGAGCATCACAGAATATACATACGTATATACATACATACATACATACATATGCACACATAAATATATATATGTATATATCGCATATTTCCAGTATTGATAAATGACTAGATTTTACTTTCAAGAAATATCTAAACAGATTTAGTAATCAAAAAAGAATATTCTGTGTGTTGTCAGATACGATCTACTACATCATCATAATCTATATATACGGGCCAGTTCCTACTTACAGAACTTTTAGTTTACACTCTATACAGTGGTCCACAATAGAACTGAACTGTTTTCCCAACTTACAGAATAAGACAGAATAAGATTCTTTTCTGACTTTTGTGTGTGTGTGTATGTGTGTATATATATATATATATATATATATATATAGTTGTATTTATGTATGCACACTAAGAGGGCATTTGAGCTTGTCCAGGGTATCGTTAAATGAGAGGTATAGCTTTTTTCAGCCTGGGGTGATAATGGGGTGAGAGATAAGATGGAAAAACTACAGGAGAAAAGAGGCATCTGAATGGGAAGGTATATTCCCCCTTCAAAGGCCTTGCTCTATCTTTTGCACATTTGGCTTCTCTGGTGACTAGGTTTATATCCCTGTTTATAGACATTTTTATTAAACTGGGTTTTTTTTCTAAGTAGGATATTTGATCCAACTTGTGTCCAACAGGAGCTCTTTCCAAAGAATTAAAATGGAGGTGTGGTCGAGCAAAGGCATGTGGTCCATGTTCCAGAAACAAATGCCATGGGAGTATGTGTGGTGAGAAGTCCTGAAAGCACCCCCGCTAATTTCTCTAAGATTGATCCATTCTTTCTCCCCTCTTGACTTCCCCTAGACTCTGTGAAATAACCTAAGGAGTTTTTCAACATATTAGCTTTTTGCTTAAATATGGTCGAAGATTGTGTTTTTGTGTAAAACCAAAAGTGCAAGTTACACAGGCAAACTGAAAATGAGCAGTGGACACGTACGAAAGGCTTACAATGATTAAAACTGGGATGAGGAGGTGGCTCTCTGGACAAGTGTGAAGACCAGAGTTCAATTCCTCGGTACCCACAAAGGACAGCCAGGAGTGGGTGTGCACGCACACACACACACACACACACGTTTATAAACATATATATGTTTATATACATATACACATAAATATATAAACATATATATGTATGTATGTGTGTATATATATATATATATAATTATCAACAGCAGCAGTCATCGCTGCGCCTTACACTTGGGGAATTTCCATGGATTTGATACATGAGGAAGACTGCACAGGCCTTTCGGGTTAGCAGGGATTTTTAAAGGAGGCAGGTTGACCTCTGCGCACAGTTAAAAGCTGGAGAGAGGACACATAGCTCAGTGTGGGGTGTGGAGGGAGGGTTAGGGGACAGCCTGGTGTCCCCTGAAAGGTGACTTGAAAGGCGTTTGGGGGGTGAAACTGGACATAGAGACAAGCTCCTGATTGTCTTTTAGACTACTTCGATTATGATCTTAGCAGCAGTACCTTCCTGCTCACTCTATGGAATCAAGGAAATCAAGGAAGCCACCCTCTATTAGCCTTTTGTTCTCGGCTCGCGATGGGAAACTGACCTTATATCATCCGTGCTTACACAATCATCCTCAGGGACTGGGTTATACATTAGGTATCTATCTGCCCACAGCTCCTAACACCAAATCAGGTATCCTATAGTTGCAAATTGTTTTTTTTTTTTTTAAATTAGCTGACCTTTTATACACACTTGCATTTCCAAGATCATTTTAGTTTCTAGTTCTAGTTTGCAAAACAAAATACTTTTCAGAGACCTTTAAGCTCCTTCATGAAGTTTATACTACCCCACATAACAATGAGTTAGCTAAATCAACAAATCAAATCAATCAATCGGCTATTTCCTGGGGACCTGCCATAGAAAAATGTGCCTAAAAAGTCCAACTGTAGCAATCATTTACCGCTCTGAGCTCTCCCGGTTTTTTCTCTTTATACGACGTGACGATGCTTCTGCCTGTGATTTTTCTGTCCCGTTACATCGGTGCCCACATTCCTTTTGACAACCCTCTGGGTGGGTTGTCAACTCCCGTCTCATCAGATGTGATTATCTCTGTGTCTGCCTTTCAGGACCAGAATGGAAACACCTTGAGGCCAAGAAAGGTGGGGTGTTCTTCTCCATGGCTCCACAGAACCTCTGGCGAAGTTTGGTAGGGCCGAGTTGAGCAAATAAATGAAGGAAAACGAGTGAATTAAATTTTAATGTCTTTTTCCCTCTCTGGTTAGCGATTACAACACCCACACCTCTTTAGTGGAATCTTGCTTGCAGAAACCTACGGAAGCCAAAAGAACAAAAGCAGAGTGGGAGGAGAGGGAGAGGCAGTCACTGTGGCTGAGGAGAGGGAGAGGCAGTCATCCCTGAGAGCAGTCTGCAAACCACTGGGTGGACCAGGAGACTTGAAAGTTCTACCTCAGATCTGACACTTGGAATTTATGTTACCCGGAGTCAGAACTGTTTATCAAAATGATCACCATAGCGTAGTCAGCAGCGCTAAAGCCCATGAAAAGCCTTGGGAGAGCGAAAATAAACGGAAAACCAGGATGCCAAACTTAAGCAAACCGATGAACCGGACTGTATAGTACATTTAAGGCATGGCCCTAAGCTGGTTTGAGAAGTGCTTCTGACATAGGACTAAGTAACAAAATGTCTAAGTTCCTCAGAAAGTCAGCGTTTTTAACGTGTTGGTTTGTAACACGATCTTCCAGAACGAAAGGGGGTTCAGGAGTCCTGCTTGGTGAAAAGCTGAGCCTTGGGAGGGCCGGCAGCATGGCTGACACTGAGAGGACTGCTCATCTCCAAGAGGAAGGAGCCCGAGCCTTTGCAGGGAATCTTTGTCGGGCTCCTTTCATTTTTCCATGTCCAGTGCGAGGCAGCCAGCACTCATCCTCCACACAGTTATTCAGAGAGCTGAAATGATCTCACCTTCTGAGGGCGCAGTCCTGACAGAAGCAACAATTCCAGAGTCTCGAGGCAGTTACATTTAAAATGTGTGAACGGCAGCTGTAATAATGTACTTAGAAATACGTTGAAAGAGCAGATCCTGGAAAGCTCTACCGAGAACTGCTGCGTTGGCTTCACGGACCTTAAGGAGTGTTTTTGTGTTTTCTCTGTTGACTTCTGGTTACCCCTTTCTCTTCTTTCTCTGCTTTATTGAGATATAGTTGACAAACTATATAAATTTAAAGTATGCAATGTGATGATTTGATGTGTACGTGTTAGGAATTGACTTCCTCAATAAAGCTAGTGAACACATTGCATTAATTTCCTTCATTATCAGGATATAACATCTTAGACAGCATTGTTACTGGAGATGGTACATTACAGACCCCCGTGTGAGTGAGTGTGTGTGTGTGTGTGTGTGTGTGTGTGTGGTGTGTGTGTGTGTGAGAGAGAGAGAGAGAGAGCGCCTGTAAGTCTGCTGATGCTCAGCCCTGGCTCTGGCTCTGGCTCCTCACATTCCTATTCGACCATGCTATCACTGCAGGACTTGACAATAGAGTCCAACTTTCCTGTGCTACACTGGACAGACACCGGTTGAAAATTAACTCAACTTAGTTACAGGAGTTATATAATTAATCTACATCCTATCTAGAAAAAGCAGAGTTTGCTTCTCTCTTCTCTTTTATGAACCATCAGTCAGTCCTAACATAGTTTACACAACCCAGCTATGGTCCCTAAAAGCAGGAGTCCTGGGGCACTGCCATTCGGTGCCTGCTCTGCCCCCAGCCATTCACTTTGATCTTAACTCGCCCCCTGGCATTTTTTGAGTGGTACTTTTTTCTTTTTCTTTGTTGAGAGACTGAATAAACCAGGAAAACTGGAAGACGGAGAAGTGGCTGACCAGGTATTTTTACAGTAGAGTTTAGAGATTTAGAGAAAGAACTAGCCCAGGCAGGAGTCGGCAAAGGTGATCATGCACACATTGCTTAAAATGTGTTATAATATGGCTGCAGTTTAAAAGAAGGTTTGAGGACTTGATACTTGGTGTGTGTGTGTGTTTATGTGTGTGTTTATGTGTGTGTGAGTGTGTGTGTGAGTGAGAGAGAGACAGAGAGAGAGAAAGAGAGAGGAAAGGAAAGAGAGAAGAGGGGAGAGAGAAGGAGGAAGAGGAGGAAGAAGAAGAGGAGGAAGAGGAAGAGGAGGAGGAGGAAGAGGAGAAGGAGGAGGAGGAGGAGGAGGAGGAGGAGGAGGAGGAGGAGGAGGAGGAGGAGGAGGAGGAGAGAGAGAGAGAGAGAGAGAGAGAGAGAGAGAGAGGTCTCCCAGGTTGGCCTCAAGCTTCATATCATTCTGCCTTAAGCTCTCAAGGGCCGGGTTATAGGCATTTGCCACCATGTCTGAACTTTCATCTGAGCATATGAAATGGTCCCAGCTCTCTGAGGAACCACATCTTAATGTATTTGCTGAGTGCTTGCTGTATGCAGCAGTCCTCGCTCTAAGCTTAGAGGAATTCACTAACAAGATGTGCTCTTGGAAACCATGTTCTGGTGGATACGTGTTCAGGGATAGTCAATAGGTATATGAAATAAGTTTTAAGAATTTAGCTAGACTCATATTCTTTGAAGATAACAAAACACAGTAATATGATAATTATGGCAGAGGTAGTGAAAGAGTTCTCTATTGGAGTTCCAACTCAAGCCTTTCTGAAAAACGAAATGAAAAAAAAAAAAAAAAAAGACCTGAACTGCTGCGATTTTAAGTCTCTAAGAAAACAGAAAACAATCTTGCAAAAATCAGAAGGCCAAGCCTCCAGGAAGCAGTGCCATGCTCCCTAGGAGAAGAAAGGCAGCAAGCTATTTAGCAAAGCCCCTATTTTCCTCCGGAGTTCCATTTCCATTTCCTGAAGATGACAGGTGTTCCCCTAATCACAAATGTGGCCTGTATGCCCCGCCCCCTGACACCTGGGGCTTTTAACCATAGTACCCGCTGCGTCTAAATCCTCATTTCTTGTTAAGGAATCCTCGCGGTCTGTGAGGTTTCCCTTTCCGGAGTACTTCAGCAGCCCTGTGGGTGCATTCGACCTCCCAGGAACCTGTTCTAGTTATTGCTCCCTGCCACTGTTGTCGGATGAGCTGCTGTCACTGTGTTTGCTGCTGGCTGAGTCACGCTTGCCTTGACTCTACAGTAGCCTTTGCCCTAACTGAAATTAGAAATGCAATCGTCTCTTGACTTCAACCCTGATGAGGCTGCAAGGTGGAGCCCTGTCACCGTGCTGCCAGCCCCCACTGATGAGGGAGATCCACGGAGCAGTGGGCGGCTGATAATTATGCAGACGCTTCCTTCCCTTGGGCTGGAGTCCTGAAGCATTGCAGAGGAGTGAGTCAGCCCTTTCAGCTTTGTTTTCAGGGGCGCTGCAGCACGTGGGTGGCTCCTGTGAAAAGGTCTTGTAACAACCTCACTGGAGCCCACTCTCCGAGTCTCTTGTGTCTAGGGCATAGCAGCCCGAGGACTCACAAGAGGTCTGAGCCCACGGGCCAAACATCCCAAAGGCCATATACACTAGCTCTTAGGCAAGCACTTTGGGATAGAAGAGACATCCAGGATGCCCGCTTCTTAAGTACCCGGGATACAGGGACTAATGCTTTTTTTTTTTGAGGTTTCTCTTTGAGGTTGCTGCTGGCTATATTGTCCCAAGGTTTCTAGAATTTATATGAGCTAGTTAGTATCTTTACAAAAAAATACCATTTTTCTAAAATTGGACGGAGCCTGCCTCATAGTGATATGAAGAAACAAGTGAAGAGAAAGACGGAAGAGAAGAAAACAAGTCAAGAGGAAGACCAAGAGAAGAGCTCAATGCCCAAGGGCAAAGAGATAAGGAAATACAGATTTTTAGTTGTTGTTGAGAGTAATTTTGAAATGGAGCCAGAACCAGGGTGACAGCTGGAAGCAGTGCAAGCATTTCTAGTGACACCATCCAGCCTCAAGTCTACTCTGCTGCTGATGTTGAAATTGCCTGAGATAAAGCATTTCCTAGTAATGCGCAAGTTTAGTGCTGGCTTTTCTGTTATTAGCTTTACAACAATTAATGCAATATACAACACCTAACCTTTTGCAGAACTTCAAATGTTGCAAAGATCTTATTTTCAGTCATCCAACAAATATTTATTGAACACCAACATTTTAATGACTTTATCATTACAATAAACCTGATAAAAGTATTATCTATGCAGCTGCACAGGCACACTTGTTTATAAACCTATGTAGATAGAAATACCTACAGATTGGTTTGGAGTTATATATATGGAGACACATAGATATTGTGATATAGATAACTTCAACTATAGCAATGGGTATAGGCATGGACCCAGACATAAGGATATGGGACTAGGAACAGGAAGATGGCTCAGTGGTTAGAAACACTTGGTGAGAAGTCTGGCAACTTGGATTCCATGCTGGACCAACAGGGTAGGAGAGGTCTTCCAAACACATGCTGTGGTACTTATAACACACACACTCACACACACACACGCGCGCGCGCACCCCCCCCCCCCATATTTATAAAGCAACATAAGGAAAGAAAGTATTCTAGCTCACAGCTCCAGAGCACAGCCCTCTGTGGTGGGGAAGCAGCAGGAGCCTGAAGCAGCTAGTCACTCCTCAGGCACAGAAGGACGGACGCCTCTTCCCACTTCCCTTTCTGTACACAGTACAGGATCAGCCAGAGGAATGGTGCCACCAACAGTGTCAATCAAGACATCCCACCTCCCCCAAAGGCATGCCCAAAGGTGATTACAAATTCTAGATTCTGTCAAGTTGACAGTTAACGCTAACCATCACATGCTTGTCTTTTGGGTATCGTGTGTAAGTAATACTTCTTAAAAAATTTTTGTTGTTGTTGTTTTAAACATCTTTTTTAAAAGAAAGTTTCTTTTTTTTCCTTTTTCCTTTGACTTTTATTTTTAGTTGTTTACTTTACATCCCACTCCCTGCCCCCTTCCCTGTCACCTCCTCCTACACTCCTTCCCTCTCCCCTTCCCTTCTTCTCTGACCCAGTGGGAAGCCCCCCTCCCCTTGGAAATACTCACTCCCAACTTCAAGTCTCTGAGTGGCTAGGTGCTTCTTTTCCTACTGAGGCCAGACAAGGCAGCCCAGCTAGAAGAACGTATCCCACAGACAAGCCACAGCTTTTGGGGCAGTCTCTGCTCCATTTGTTCAGGACCCACGTGATGACCAAGCTGCACATCTGCCACATACGTGCAGGGAGGCCTAGGTCCAGCCCATGTATGCTCTTTAGTTGGTGGTTTAGGGTCTAAGATGCCCAAGGGTCCAAGTCCAGGCTAGTTTCTTTCTTCCTTCCTTCCTTCCTTCCTTCCTTCCTTCCTTCCTTCCTTCCTTCCTTCCTTCCTTCCTTCCTTCCTTCCTTTCTTTCTTTCTTTCTTTCTTTCTTTCTTTCTTTCTTTCTTTCTTTCTTTCTTTCTTCTTCTTCCTTCCTTCCTTCCTTCCTTCCTTCCTTCCTTCCTTTCCTTCCTTCCTTCTTTCCTTCCTTCCTTCCTTCCTTCCTTCCTTCCTTCCTTCCTTCCTTCCTTCCTTCCTTCCTTCCTTCCTTCCTTCCTTCCTTCCTTCCGTGGAGGTTAAAGTACAACTTATGTGAGTTGATTTTTTTTCTTTCTACCATGTGGGTTAAGGAAAGAAAACTTGGCAGCCAAGTACCTTTATCTGCTGAGACATCTAAATGGTCTCTGGTGACCCCTAAAATCCTTATTTGAGGGGTGCTAACTCAGAGGACTGCCCTAATCACCATTTCCACTTGGGTTCTATAAGAGCCCTTTGAAAACACAGAGGGAGACCTTTAGGCTATTTCTTTCCCACTACAAAAAAACAGTTTAACCAGCATCTTTTCACCTTCCTGCTGAGGATGGCCACCTACTCCACCTGATGTTGCGTTGCCTGTGTTCCCCTCAGGTCATTACACAGGCTTATCCCAGGTTCTGAAGCAGATAGTATTGGGCAAATATTAAATTATTGCTGAAACAAGTAAGACAATTTATGGGTTCAATTAGCCAAAAATGCATCATAGAAGAGGTTTTAGAAATGGGTGAGTTTGAGCCTCAATGGTTCTATAGCACATGTGACATTCATCTGATGGACCATGTGGATGAAAAATGGCTCCTGGGACTGTCCCAATGTGTGCATCTCTATGTATAGTCCAGTATCAGAATGAAATTCTATTGGAATGTTTCAACTGAGAATCCTTATGTTCGTCTTGGTTTAACTGTTTGTCATATGCCCGAGGACACACTACAGACTATGTCAGAATGGAATACATTGGCCTTCTAATGGTACTCAGGGCCTATCTCTAAGTTTAGAGACTTTAAATCAACTTCTTCCAGTGTTGTGTGGGGGAATGTAGATGGATATCTGAACTAAAACATGGAAGCTGTTAGGAGGGTCACAGAATAAAAATGATTATACAATCGGTAATGTCCTCTTCTAGGAGAGAAAGTGACTTCATGAAGTCGATCAATCATTGGGGAACCATTTAGCTCCTAGACAAGGGGCAGAAGATAGACATAGTCCAGTTGGTAGGTAAAGATGTGCAGTGTCTACAGAAAGCTTGGGATCACTTTGAAGATTCATCCTCAATAAAAGTCTCTTGAATTTCATTGGAGCTGTGATCCTCTGTAGGCAGGATGACAGGGAAGGAGATGCCTACAGCAAGCTGAGGACAGATACCTCCATCCCACATCTATTAGTGGAAGTGCTGACCATATCCTGCTCTTAGTGATGAAGAACTCCTGCCTGCACTCAGTTCCTTGGTGGAGAAATGGTAAAGCCTCACCCACAGCCTTCAGAGAAAATTGTGCTCTATGGAGAAGAAAGAAAAGGGACACTGAAGGTTTATCTTGCATGGCCACAGTGTTTTAAAGCCATAATTTTTTCTTTTTTTTTTGCTGTTCCTCTCCTCCCTCTGTAGGTAGACATCCTCTATGTTTTGGTTGCCCAAATAAAAAGTCTGCATTGCATCAATTTCCCTTCTTCTGCTTCCTTGGCTCTTATCAGAAGCAATCTCTGTAAATTGCTACTGAATATCTTCCATGATGCCTTCTCTCCCATTTCAATGTAAGTGCAGTCCCTAGCTGCTCACACTCAGTTCTTGACTCTACACAGCCCATCTCCACTTTGCTGCCAGAGTGACAATCTATGTATGTTAGAATTCATTTTCTCAAAATGTATTATTGTCCCTGTCACTTGCAAGGTGAGATGGAAAGACTTTTACACTCATGAACTTGCTGATGTGGTTCTGCCTCCCTCTCTGGCCTCATTATCCCAATTTCTTTTATTCTCTCCTTACTCCAGGGTCCAGAGAAATCATTTACTCTACATGTAATATTACTCTTTACCTGGTCATGCAGTTTCTTCCCTTTCCTTTGAAAAAATTCATTCATGAAGCTCATATTTTATTTATTTGTACTTTTTAAAGTGTGATGTTTTTTAAAGATTTATTTTATTTAATTTATATGAGTATATTGTAACTGTATTCAAACACACCAGAAGAGGGCATCAGATCCCATTAGAGCTGGTTGTGAGCTACCGTGTGGTTGCTGGGAATTGAACTCAGGACCTTTGGAAGAGTAGTCAGTGCTCTTAACCACTGAGCCATCTCTCCAGCCCAAGTGTGAATTTTTTACTTGTGTGTTGGTACATACATGAGTGTGCGTGCTACAGTGCTCCTGTGTGCCCCAGTGCTCCTGTGGAGGTCACAGGACAACTTTGTGGAATTGATGATCAATTTCCCTCTTTATGTCTTTTTTTGAGGTACTCAGATGCCAGGCTTGCACTGAAATCTTTTTTTGGCCATTGAGCCATCTTGTTGACACAAAGTTCACATTTGGACCTCTCTGTCTCTTGCCCTCTTTCTCT
Organism: Apodemus sylvaticus; assembly: GCF_947179515.1. Classification (NCBI taxonomy): domain Eukaryota; kingdom Metazoa; phylum Chordata; class Mammalia; order Rodentia; family Muridae; genus Apodemus; species Apodemus sylvaticus. The sequence goes on along the minus strand of NC_067475.1, from coordinate 160,662,251 downwards.
CTCTTAAATTATGTTCTGTAACTTCTCTGGTATTTCTTTCTCAATGCTGCTGTTTGTCCTTTGTGTACTTTTGGCCCTTATCATGCAGTATTAAAATTGTTTCACATTCATTCAGTCAGCCTACACTTCTTGAATGCTTTCAAGAGGCTCTGGCTGCATAGAAATTAATACTTTATACTTGCTGATGTCAGTCAGGAGTTAGGTATAGACAGGCCTTTAAGTTAATAATTATGAAGGCAGTCTGGATACTAGGTTGGATATTGCCATAGTGTATCTGCTCAGTAGAGAGAAATGAGGAACAGTTTTACAGAGAGTTGGGGTCATGCCAGGTACAGTACTTGTCACCCTGTGTAAGCTATCTTCCAATTTGTTCGCCATCAGCAGTATTTACTGAACACATATGGATGTTGCTGTCTGTAAGTGAAATAGTGACCTAAATGCTGTTTGTAGTAAGGTTGGGCAGAGAAGAACCAGGTAGGCACTGACCATATTTGGTAAGCTTCAAGCAGCTCACACAGAGGAGGGGAGCCACACTGGCTGTGGAGTGCAGACGCAGCAGAAGATTCCAGAAAGAAATGACATCTAAGGTCAACCTGAAGGACTAGGAGTTAGGGTGAAGGGATTTGTGTGTGTGTGTGTGTGTGTGTGTGTCTGTGTGTACAATATTTTCCACTCTGTAAGTGAAAAATTGCATGATAGAATCGGATGCTTTAGAGGCAATAGATTATACATACCCAAATACATATAATTTTTACAAACCCATGACCTTTTAAGGTCAAGCATTCATTTTGTTGATTTTGCATAACTTAGAATTCAGTCTCTCTCTCTCTCTCTGTCTTTCTCTCCTTCCATTCCTCCCTCCAACCCCTCCTCTTTTTTTTCCTCTCAGCAATAGACATGAAGTGGATCCCACCATTCCCAGGAAGTTCTCCACGTGTTTTCCTTTTGATAACATGGAAATCAAGAGGCCTGCCGGAACCTTCTGGTTACACATCTTCTAGACCACTCCAGAGTAGGTGAACTTGACCTACAGGCTTGGTTGTGAGCCTCTTACCCACGATTTCTGCATGGAGTGTCGAGCTACCTCCATGGACGAACAGTGAAATCTGGAGCTGTTGTGAGCAGCACAGGATGGGAGGCCTTTGGGAGAAGGAGCATCAGACAGAGATGCTGGGGAAGCGTCTGTGGGGCCTGTGCACCATTCTGGTACCATCTTTAGGAATCCCATTTTTCAGAGCTTTAATTTATTCAAACATTCAGAGACAGGTCAGGAACTGTGGCTGGGATGGTGACAGGGACTGGACTTTGAGGCCCTCTGGCAATTACTTGAATTTCAGAAGGAAATGTAAAACAGAGCCTGTCCTGGAGCCTAACCAGTGGGCATGGAGGCTCAGGATAGAGCAAGCGGCAGAGGAGGACTAGGTCATCAGAGACTCTGGAAGCAAGGGCGAAGGGCTTGAGAATGAATGAAGAAATGAACTACTGATGGGAGAAGGTAGGACAGGGACAGGAGGTTGGAGTTGTGGCTCAGTGCCAAATGTTTGCTTAATCCACTGTGGTGAACTTAATCCCATTGGCCCAAGATGCCAAAGAACCCAAAACTCCAAACCACCACCAAGAAAAGGAAAACAAGGGGAGGAAGTCAGGGTTGAACTAGCACACTTTGTCTCTGTGTCCAGAGTAAATCAGAAGCAGGCGAGACTGAAAGCAGAGAGGGGGCTTGCGAGGGGGGTGATGGCTTTGAAATTCTCTCCCTTTTTCCTAGCTATCCTTGATGGTACTCTGTGCTAACCATCAGGCATTCAGTACAAACCCAGCCCATGTCCAAAGAGAAGAGAATGAGACTTTTCTTTTTATTTATTTATTTGTTTTTGTTTGTTTGTTTGTTTGTTTTTTTGAGACAGGGTCTTACTCTGTAGCCCTTGTTGACCCGGAATCCACAATGTAGAGCAAGTTGGACTTGAACTCTGGAGTACAGGCCTGAGCAACCATTCCCAGTTTGAGAATTTGACTCTTGACAGGAGGAATGCCAAGAAATCCATCCATGGGATTAAATTCACTGCCACGGATTTAATAATACCAATACTACTAAAAATAACTAACAGTTACAAAGTACTCAAACACAGCAAACTTCTCTATGAGCTTTACTTATGCCGACCACTTAAATCTTCACAGTGGCCTTCTTCTATATTCACTTCCCATTTGAGGAAATCTAAGCAAATTAAGTATTCGACTCAAGTTCATGCAGATTATAGCAACAGGCAGAGCCACGCCCGGGGCCCTGGCTGTCCTGGAGCCTCCTCTGTAGACCAGGCCGGCCATGCAGTCACAAAGGTCCACCTGCCTCTGCCTCCTGCGTTCTAGGATTAACGGTGTGAGCCACCATGCCCAGGGGTGGCTTTGTTTAAACGAAGACCTTCCATGCTTCACTGTTTACTGTGCATGGAATAGAGTTTGGGCACGTCTATGCCACTGGAATAAATGGCTGCCTTGTTCTTTCAGTTTCCCTCAAAGGCTCGCAAAGCAATTTCAATGCCATCCTGCTTCAGACACTGAATGGAGGGGACACTATTGTGAGAAATCCAGGTTGCCCTGGAGTGGTGTGGCCCCATGCTGGGTAGCTCCTGCTGTGGGGCTGCTTCCGTCCTATCCTGCCCTGTGTTCTGGGTAGTCACTAGGAGTGTGGAGGCCTCGCTCGCTCCCTTTCCTTTCTAAAATACTCCTGCTCTCAGGAGAGCGTGACCATGTCCTAAGAAGTGAGTTTGCTCACAGCCTTCCTTTCTGTTTTACACACACACAGACACACACACACACACACACACACACACACACACACACTACATAAATCAGATTTTCCCCCATTTTCTTAAGCTGATTTTATTTCACTACTATTTATTTTAAAAGATCTTTAAAGGAATCTATACTCTCCTCAATGGCAAAAAATTTGTTAGAGCCATTCTCATGATAGACTATAGCCACCTAGTGGCAAAATTTAGCGTGACATTCTGAAAAAAAAAAGCCAATTGGACAATAAAGTAAAATGTATTAATGTTTCATCCCAACCACACGGAATGATTACTGATATATATATATATATATATATATATATATATATATATATATATATATATATATATATATATATTTGTACATATGTACATATGAAATATTATATTATTGTTACTGTTGTTTTGTGGTGCTGGCAGTCAAACCAGGGCCTGGTGTGTGCTAGAAAAGCACTTAACTACCGTGTTACCACCACAGCACTGGTTCTTGATCTACTTTGCAAACTGTTTGGGGAAAAGGCCTCAATAACTTTCTCAGACTGGCTTGAAATTCAACTTTGTCAGCCTTCAAAGTGCCTGGCATTCATAGGCTAGCACCAGCAGGCCCAACTTGTTAGGTATTTTCTTTTAACATCAGCAAATATTATTCACTGACATTCACTGAGAATTTTAACTGTCCAGGTTAAAATATGCAAGAGATGTTACATTTAACATGAGTTGACAATACTTAGGTCAAAATCTTCAGCATTTCCAGCTTCAGAACTGACTTAAAACTTCAAAGGTCTACTGAATTATGTTTTTCTTAATATCTTATTTGATTTCAGGAAAGCATAATCATATTTGAATATACCTTATAAAGTGAATTATAAATGTGTCAAGAATCAAGACCATTGCATTTCCTTTTTTTGATGTAAATATTACAAAGGTACCTATACAAAATTTTATAGCTGTATTTAAAAAAACCCGCATTACTTGACTATAACAGTGAATTTGCAACTTGGTAAGAATGCACTGGAACTGAGGTGGGCGTGGCCACTTGTGGTGAGCCCTGCTCCCTTCTCCACTGGCATCGGAAGCCTGGCCAAGAGAACTTGCTGAACATTCCGCATCTGTCTTTCCTCCTCTGCTTCTCATTTATTTATCTTGCCTCTTCAAGTTTTATTTGTGATTGTTGGCACTCCTGGGTTGCCAGCCCCATCAGTTCTAAACTTGGATTGCCAAAGGTGGGCTTTTCAATAAATTAACCCAGCTAAAATGATTTGAGCCAAAAATGATTAATAATCAGACAGCACTGAGAAACAAGGGTATTCAGAGAGCATTCCGCAGCAGTGTGCGCGACGGGTCCAACACAGAAGTAAAGTAGCAATTTAGCTGCCTGCTCACAGCTGGCCCTCTCTGCCTTATTTGGGATGGTGTGTGTCTGTTGCTGCCTGTGATTGGCTAAAGCTCAACTGTGGGTTATTCTCCAAGGCTTGGTTAAAGTTTGGGATGCTGGAATTGAAAGACTGGAGAGAGCCTCAGGTAGTGGCCCCTTGCTCGTTTAACATAGCAGGACGGGTAAGGTACACAGAGACATGAGGGTAGCGACTCCTGACTTACTCCTTGGGTCTCAGTGTTCAGTTTCCACCTTTGGCTCTTCCTGAGTCAGTTTCATAATGTTCAGCGAATTTCGTTTACTTAACATAAAGAAGTAGAAAAAAGTACATTTACCTCTTCTTTCTGGATGCAAATGCCTCACTTTTGATTTTTTTTTAAATTCACTAAAACCAAATTTCCTTTTGTCCCTATATAGAAAATAGATTTATAAATGAAGAATTGACACAGTACAACCTAAAAGGTCAGCTAAAATATTTTAATTCACCAATCAAAAGATGGCATTGGGCTGGAGAGATGGCTTAGCAGTTAAGAACACTGACTGATCTTGAGGAAGACCTGGGTTTGATTTCCAGCACCCACATGGTAGCTCAGAACTGTCCATAACTTCAGTTCCAAAGGATGTGATTCCCTCTTCTGGTCAGCAAAGGAGGCACGCACCAAGTGCACATACATACATGTAAACATCTGTACACATAAAATGCATCCTTTGTAAAAGGATGGTGTTAGCAGGATGCTGGGTGTGACTGAGGTACCAGCTCATCAGCAGGCTGAGGTAAGAGGAACCCAAGCATAGTAGTTCTGGGAGAGCATGGACAACATAGTCATTCAATAACAAAAAAGAAATAAAGCAAAAAGATTTGACCTGTTACAAAACATTGGTTAAATATTTACTTAAACTTTTTTTTTAAAATCCATCCTATACCATTCTTTTATGATTTATCATATATTTGCATTCTAATAAGGCCACAGAAAAGAGATCATGTCATTTGTAGCATTCTGGTTTGATTTGCTCTTGTAGATACATCCCAGGAGCCCTTCTATGTGAGTGCACCATGTGTTTTATTGTGATGTGACACGCACACCGTATTATATTGACATTGCCCTAGGTTGTTATCTTCTTTCGGTTGCAATCTTGAATAACATCCTGTTGAGAACCGAGGTCTCTAAGGGACTGTGCAGGTGACAGTTGACATGGCATCTAGGGTGGGTCCAGATGGGTTTGGCTGGGCATCTGGTGGAGGTGGCTTCTGTCTCTGAGGCAGCACAGGTGGCTGACACTGGCTATCCAGGGAACCAAAATGTAAGCAGTGATAAAATCTGTCACAGAACTTTTTCTGGAAGAATGACAAGTCTGTGTGGGTTCTGTATTAACATGCCTTGAGGCCAAAAACCAAATGATTGTTAGAATTAAGAGCTAATCCAGATAATGGAAAAGGTACATACTAACTGCATACAGTGGATTTACAAAATAACACAGACCACTGAGAGGGACGAGTGTTCGTGGTGGCAGAGAACGGAGAGAGACTGGATGGGGGAGGAGGCAGCCGCCTAGGACACAGTATACACATGTGTAAATGCTTAAACGAATAAAAGAAGGAAACAAATGAGAATGGATGCTGACAAGGGTGTAGAGAAAGAGAAGCCCTCAGTCACTGCTGGTAGGAATGGAGTTGTCCAGCTACTACAGACATAAGTGTGGGTGGCTCTCAAAAGTGGAAAACAGAGCAACTGGGGTGACTCACACCAATCTTGCTAAATCCAAGGGAAGTATTTGCACATCTGTGCATTCTGCAGCGCTAGTCACAATAGTCAGGAACAGGAACTAGTCTAGATGTCTGTCACAGATAAATGGATAAAGAACGCAGGGTACTTAGACAATGAGATTTTATACAGCAACCAAGAAAAATGAAATCATGACATTTTCAGGAAAATGGCTGCGAATGGAAATTATGTCCAATAAAGCCAGACTCAGAAAGACCACATGTGTTTTCTCTCATATGCAGAAGCTTGATTTAAAACTGTGTGTGTGTGTGTGTGTGTGTGTGTGTGTGCATGTGTGCATGTGTGCATAGGTTATACAACTAGAAAGGGGGTTATTAAAGAGTATTAAAGAGGAGGTCTTAAGTGAATAGAAAAGAGGGTGATGAAAACTGTGTAATGAGAAAGCAGAGGATAGGGACAGCGGGAGGAGAATACGGAAATGGCTGGAGGTAGGAGGGCTGAGGGAGAGCAGTGCGGAGGGAGAGAACTGAGAACGACTGTAATGACCCTGGTGTATGAAAATGTACAGACGAAACCCATCTCTCCATTGTATGGAGCCTAAAACAAAAAGACAGGTGTTTGTATATAGTATCAGTTGCTAAAAGTGAGTAACTAGGAGAAAGGGGATGATCATGTTTAGGTATGACATGTTCTGGGAATATACGCTGTAAAACATTTGTAAGGAATACTCCTTTTAGTTTTGCCTACTTCCTTGCAGTAGTCGACATTGATGGGATTGAGCTGAGGAAACTGTGGCGCAGAAGGTAAAGGATTTCCATTTCAGTGGAGAGTGGTTGTTGATTGACATCCGGGCTAGCATTCTCATGCTTCCCAAGACCAGTGCTTTGATCCTGGGCACATATGTGTACCTTTCTGCTTCTGCGCCTTCATCTATAAAACACAGGAGATGGCAGCTTTTCTAAATTTTTAAGAACAGTAAGAGAAATAACTACACACACACACTTACACACATGTTAGATGAAATTCTTAGAATTGAAAATTATAGTTGAATTAGCTTTCGCTTTCCTTCATTAAATCTGCATTTAAACACATTGCTTTAGAATATAAACTGTGCCACAAATTTTGCTTGCCTAGTAAATTTCAAAATAGAAAAAATTCAGATTTCTTCAGAAATTATACTTTCAATTAAAAAAAATTCAGCTGGAAGGAGATGTTTTGATTTTGTAGCCCTCACAAGCTATATTTTGGCATGCAGTCATTCAAAGCCTAATTTTGATTTCTCTATTCAGCTACATAACAACAACCATTGCATTTATTGATATACTTGAGTCTTACAAAAATAATGTGGCAGTGCTGTATCATGTGACTCAGGAAGACATGTAGCTATTTTCTCCCAGTTTTTTTTTTTTTGTGCTGCTGAAATTGCTCAGTTTGTAATGAGTTTGAGAAAAAATTGAAAAGAATGAAGGTATTGGAAAATGAAATATGTTTTTTAATTGAAAAGAGACTATGATTGTTTTTCCCCCAATCTAAATCAAATTAGTATGGTAGTGCTTTCAGGCAATTGGAAAGAAGAATTATTCTCTGAAAATAATGACCTCATTATACAGTCTAAAAATACAAGTTAAAAAACTCTTTAGTTGTTTTTATGCTGTGACAAATGATTTAAAAGTGAAAATATTTTTAGAGCACATCTGCAGACTTAACTTTTGTCTCAAAATACTTTATAAGCAGTAAAAAGTTCTTTGTTGGAATATCCATTTATGCTACAGTAAAATATAAATTATCTAGAGAAGAGAGGTGAGGTTCTTTTATAGCATACAGTAAGTAATGTTTCTATTTTGATAAATTTCAGAGACTTTTTAATGAATTACTTTTTAAGTTTATAATTTTGTATAGTTTAAATTTTATGGACTATAAGGTTAGTTTTTATGCCATATATCTTAGGGTTACTATCACTGTGATAAAACACCAAAGCAATGCCAAAACAATTTGGGGAGGAAAGGGTTTATTTGCCCTACACTTCCACATCACCGTTCATCATCAAAGGAAGTCAGGACAGGAACTCAAGCAGGGCTGGACTCTGGAGGCAGGAGCTGAGGCAGAGGGCATGGAGTGGCGCTGCCCACCGGCTTGCTCCCCAGGGCTTGCTCAGCCTGCCCTCGTACAGAACCCACACTGCCAGCCCAGGGATGGCACCGCCTACGATGGGCTGCCCCTCCCATCAGTCATCAAATAAGAAAATACCTGACAGGCTCGCTCACAGCCTGCTCTTGTGGAGGCATTTTCTCCGTTGAGGTTCCTTCCTCTACAGTGACCCTCACTTGTTTTAAGCTGACATAAAACTAGCCAGCACACTGTGCTAACACAAACATAATCCAAATTCATGAAACAAAAAAGCAAAACAGAATCCAATACATATATGATGGAGGCTGTCCTAACCATTGTTGGTTGTGAAGGAAGCATAATCCGTCAGTGCCACCAAGTCTGAGTATTTGCTTTCATCATTTAAATAAAACACTATGTCTCAAACTCCAGTTCTCACTAGACTTCCTAATAATGTAAAATACTGCACAATTCAAGCCTTAGGAACAACTATTAATAGTCTAAACCCAGATGTTAGAAACAATTACCAAGGCCTTCAGTCATTTTCCTTCTCCCATTTACTGGTACATGAACCATGTAAATCACTATTCAAATGTAGCTTTTAACTCTTGGAATCCTATCAAGATTTCAGCTCCCACATTTTAGATGCTGGGACATTGACTAAACATGCAGTAACATCTGTATGCCCTTGTATGCATACAGTATGTCCTGTATGCCCATGTATGTATCCAGTTATGACATCTGTCTGTCTGTCTACCTGCTACTTCTCACTAATCTACCTGCAGTACTTACACCCTTCCCGCCTCCGACAGGGTTTCTCTGTATAGTCCTCACTGTACTGGATTTAGCTCTACAGCCTAGACTGGCCTCGAACTTGTAGAGATCTGTCTACCTTTGCCTCCTGAATGCCGGGATTAAAAGTGTGTGCACCACGGTCAGTCTTACACGCCTCCTTTTGCTAAACTCGAGCACGCTAGACTTTTCTTTGCCATGACCAAATATCCAAGAGAACAACTTAAAGAAGGAAGGGTTTTCATTCTGTCCATGGTCATCTGGCTCCATTGCTTTCAGACAGATAGGCAGGCAAAATGTGAAGAAGTGGCGTTGTGGAGGGAAGCGGGTGTGAAGAGGTGGCATTGTGGAGGGAAGCGGGTGTGAAGAGGTGGCATTGTGGAGGGAAGCAGGTGTGAAGAGGTGGCATTGTGGAGGGAAGTGGGTCTCTTCTTGGCAGCTGGGGTGGGGGGGTGGGGTTAAAGGGGAGGGACACAGGAGGCCAGGGGAAGGTACAATCCCTAAGCACCAGCGCTTGGTGACATCTTCCTCCAGCTAGCGCTCACGACTCCCAAGGGGGTGCCATTAGCCAGGGACTCAACTTTCTTAGAGCATGCTGTAGTCAAACCCCAACCATGACTGTATATATGTGGCATCAATGTTGCTTCTCTCCCAGTTCATAAAAAAGTCTCAGTAGATGAAATTTTCAAAGATATTTAGGATTAAACACTCAGAATCAAAACATGAATTTGCCTTTTGGCTGTTGTAATTTAGGAATTATTCTTTGCTGGTTTGAGCTAAAGCTTTAGGTTCTACCCACAGGGCGCCATACTTCTAACAAACAGCTGACTTGCGTTTCCTGTAATGCTGATCTCATTTCATAGCCCCACCACCCCCTTCTGCGTTCGTCTCACAGTCTTCTCACACCCTGTGTGGGTTTGCCTTAAAACCAAAAACATTTGCGAGCACGAGAGCCGACAGCGGCTCGCCTTCCTGCTCGGCCCCTGCTCTGAGTTGGTCCTCTAACCTCATTCTCCACAGGTCCCAGTGGCAGCCATTTGCAGAGCTGCCGTTTACGTGCATGAGCTTGTGCAGGAGCTATAAAGTAAGCCGAGGTAACACGTCAGTGCTAGTAAATCAGCCTCATCAGCCTGACTCAGACTCCTCCTGTATTCTTATATATAAAAAAGCCCTCTCTAGCCAGGTCCTCACAATCTCTCATTAGCTCCACACTGAGGAGAGAAGGACAAATGTTGTACCAGGGCAATACAGACCCTAATCCATCTTGTCCGCTTTATCTCCAGCTCCTCTCAGCAAACACATTATCCAAATAAGCTTGTTCATTATTCTCTGACAGCCAAGGGCACAGTACAAGGGCTGGGCCGCCTGTTTTATTCTTGCTCTGTCAGCCCTTGATGTGTTCCTTGGGTAAGTTAATTAATTTACCCAATCACCTAACCAACTGTCATTACCGAAATACAGCTAGTAATAGAATCCCCTTCACAGCGACAGTTGAAGAAGTCAGAGTGTTAGTCCATGTAGGACTGTAGAGAGTTATGTATACTGAGTCTTCAGAAATTGAGCATGGGGGTATGGCTTTAAGCGTGTGTACATATGATTATGTCTGTATAGCTGTGTATTAATTTTATGTGTAAATTTATGTGTGCTTAAAGGTATATATTTTGTGAGTACATGTGTAAATTTATTTGTGCATGTATGTGTGTATATGTATGTGTACATGTGTATGTACATGTTTGTACATGCATATATTTATGTCTGTATACATGTATATGTTTATGTTTGTGTGTTACAAATGTATGCTTATATATGTGTAGGTGTATATATTTGTGTTGTACACATTTATATATTTAGGTTTGTGCATTTACATGCATAGGTTTTTGGGTATATAAATGTGCATGTTTATGTGTGTCCATGTGTGTATTTATGTGTATGTTCACATGTATGCTTATGTGTATACTTGTATATATATATATGCTCACTTTCTGTGAGCATATATATATATGTATATATATACACAAAGTATACAACAAATATAAATATATACATGTACACACATAAACATGCATTCACACATGCATACACAGGCATATACATGTATACACACATAAATATTCATATGAACTCACATATATTTACATGTGTATTCACAAATAAAATATGGATACACATATAAAACTGCACCTAGACACATTGTATATTCATAACACATTCTCCAAAACCCTCACTGCACATTTCACGCATTGCATATTGAACAATGGAGACTGAACACTGCATGTGACATGCTATTTATGCTACACCACACACCATACACTGCATACCACATATCACCAAATACACACTGCACACCTCACAGTACACACACACACTGTACAACACACACTGCATGTCACATATACTGCATACTGTATAGCACACACTATTCACCAACTGGACACTGTATGAACCATGTGCTGGACAGAACACATTGCATACCACGCAGCCTGCACACTGCACAGCACACACTGTGACCACTCACTTGATATTACATACAGTGCACACTGGACAGCACACACACCACACACTATAAACCACACAGGTCACACTGTACCTTACACAATACACACGGCACACCATGCAACAGATATGATTTTATGGAGCTTATTTTCACCTACAGATCCTTTTCCTACAAAATCATTAATATTGTTTTCCTTTAAGAATTTTAAAAATTACATTTGTGTGTGCGTGTGTGTGTGTGTGTGTGTGTGTGTGTGCGCGCACGCGCGCGCGTGTGCTCGCCTGTGCATGCATGTGCTGTCTGTACATGAAGGTTATAGGACAAGTTGCATGGGTTGGCTGTCTTCTCCCACCATGTGGGTCCCAGGACTTGAACTCAGGGTGTTAAACTTGCCAGCAAGCACCTTTGCCCAATGAGATATCTCACCAACCATTTTCTGTTTGTTATAAAGCCCTTATTTCTTTAAGACACATGTTAGATCTAGTCATCACTCATCAGTCATACTGTCCCTTCTAAACTTGTGTTTCTTTTCAGTGTCGTTGAAATAGTATTTAGGAAAGGTGACTTCACATTTTATAACTGAGGTTTGGATGCTTAGTGAAGAGCTGGCGTTCTGTCGGCTGTCACACTGGGACAATTGTCATAAGCTGGGACTGACATGGCAAGGAATTATCCCAATCTATCACCAAGCCAAACAAGCACAATCTGTTTTGCAATTGTTAGGTCTGGTTGTTCATTAATTTCTTTGTGAGGAAATAAAGATCACTGGGAAAATGTCAGTCATTTCTCTCTGGTCCATGAGTGATAGTTTTTTGTGCGCAAACCCCCAGGGTCTTTTCTCTTCTGCCTTCGTTTGATTCTGTGTTTGCCTTCAGGACTATCTCTCCCCTCCTCACTTTCACATATAAACTCTTCTCTAGGCTCTAGGGAGAGAAATGCCTCTCTGTCCCTTATACCGTTCCTTCCTAAAATGCATGCTCCGGACCCTTTAAAATTATCCACTGTTCAGTTGAGAGCAGGCAGGCACCATGAAAAAAGGTACAATTTATATTAAAGAATTCCTAAAAAATATTCCCAAACTATGTAGAGCCCTGTGACCACTTATTGGTTTATCTTGCTTTCTACCTATCTCTAATTAGAGATTGTCTAAATTATGCTCTAAGAGCACATGGTAATTCCCAGACAGCTTCAATCCAGAATACTCTTCCCTCAGAAAGATGCATGTGTCTTCTGTCCCTAAGCTCTTCAACTACTTCCTGTCTAATCCTTCTTAGGATGATAGATGATGGGAAATTGTTCCTGTCTGGAGAAACGCTTCTATTTTTATATGGAAGCCATGTTTCTGTGTTCTTGGTGGGAGTTCTGGTTAGGGTTTGTCAACATGATACAATTATAGCCACCTGGGAAGAGTGAGTCAGAGTCAAGGAATGGTATAGAACAAGGAATTCATACCTCCAATGGATTGGTCGTGTAGGAGGGGAAAGTCCTCATATCCAAGCTGGACAAAGCAATTCAATAAAAGGAAAAGAGTTGCTTGCCTCTTCAGTCTCTGTGAGCTCATGTGAGTCCTGCTTAGTCAATTCCGTGGGCCACGTTCTTCAGGTGTCCTCTATCCATCTGACTCCTACAGTCTTTCCTCCCCATCTTCTATGGGGTTCCCCCATCTCCACGAGGAGGGAACTGATGGAGACCTCAAATTTAGACCCTTTTTCTATGGTTGGAGGAAGCTTCTCTGATAATACCTGGGCAAGCACCTATCTGAGTATAGCAGAACTTCATTAGAAATCACTTCATCTTCTTTCTTCTTTTGTTTTTTCTTCCTCCCCCTCCCTCCCTCCCTCCCTCCTCCTCCTCCTCCTCCTCCTCCTCCTCCTCCTCCTCCTCCTCCTCCTCCTCCTCCTCCTCCTCCTTCAGTTGTGCTTGCTTCTACCCTAGGCCTCTGAACTATTCAGTCTCTGGTTCCTGTCCATCCAAGTAGATCACTGTCTCCCTCTCCTGGTGAGGTCCTCAAGTTAAACCAAGCATTGCTTGGCCAGTTCTACAAGTTCTTTGTCACCATTGCCCCAGGACATCTCCCTGGAAGCATAGGTTGTAGATTGTAGATGGACAGTTTTGTGGCTGGGTTGGTGTCCAGGTGCCTCTTGCCTTAGCCTATAGAGCACCTTCTCATGCAAAGAGACTAAAATGTAGGGTGAAGGCTCTAAGCCAGCACCAGCTCTACCAATGTGTGGAAATTATTCTAAGCAGTGGGGATGCACTGTCAATTTTCAAAGAGTAATGTTCTGTCCTAGCATCAGTCTGTATGTTTAGAGATCTCCACAGGTTGTACTCAGGAAACAACTCTACTGAATGTGACTAAGTCACACCACCACTGGGAGCCTTGCCTGGATACAGTTCAGATTCTGTATCCCCATTACTAAGAGTCCTCTCTCTGGTGACTATTACATGAAGTTGGTTTCCACTGCACTAGGTTTCCACATTGCCCCCAAAGCCCCCAGTTCCACCAATCTCTCCCCACACTGCACTCTCTTCTCCAGTTATCCCCTCCCCGATCTTATCCCTCCTGCTCCCATCCTCACCTGCCCCGAGGCCAGCTACCCACATAATCTGTTCTATTTCACCTTCCCAGGGAGAACCATGCTTCTACCTATATCCCTCCTTTTTACCTAACCTCTCTGGGTCTGTGGGCTGTAGTTTATCATTTACTTAGCTGCTAGATGATTTTTTCCATCCATTTGCCTGAAAAATTCATGATGTCTGTTGTTTTAACCACTGAATAATATCACATTGTGTAAATGTAACACATTTTCTTTATCCATTCTTTAGTTGAAGGATATCTAGCTTGTTTATACTTTCTGAATATTATGAATAAAGACCCAATGAACATAGTTGAGCAAGTGTTCTTGTGTTAGGACGGGGCATCCTCTCGGTATATGCCCAAGAGTCGTTTAGCTGGGACTTGAGGTAGATTGATTCTCGGTTTTCTGAGAACCTTCTTTATTAATTTTCCAAGTGTCTGTAGAAGTTTGCACTTACCAATGATGGAGGAGTGATCCCCTTGCTCCTTATCCTCACCAGCATGGGCTGTCATGTTTATTATTGATCTTAACCCTTCTGACAGGTGTAAGATGGAGTCTCAAAGCAGTTTCAGGTTTGTATTTCTGAAGGCGAAGGGTGTTGAGCATTTTTAAAGTATTTCTTAGCTATTTCAGATTCCTTTATTGAAAATTCTGTTTAGATACATACTCCATTTTAAAAATTAGATTATTTGTTTTTGAAAATCTAGCTTTTTGAGTTCTTCATATATTTTGGATATGGAGTTGGTAAAAATCTTTCCCTATTCTGTAGGCTGTTGTTTTGTTTTAAATGATGATGTCCTTTGCCTTACAGAAGCTTAGTTTCATGAGGTCCCAGTAATTGTTAGTCTTAGTGTCTGTACTATCAGTGTTCGGTTTTTATACAGTGTGCCAATGAGTTCAAGGCTGTTCCCCACTTTCTCTTCTATCAAGTTCAGTGTATATGGATTATGTTGACTTGGACTTGATCTTTTTGCATGGTTATAAATATGTATCAATTTGTATTCTACATGCAGACATCCAGTTTGACCAGCACCAGTTGTTGAAAATGCTTTTTTTTTTCCAGTGTGTATTTATGGCATCTTTATAAAGACATCAGATTTCCATAGCATGTGGATTTATGTCTGGGACTTCAATTCAATTCCATTGATCAATGTGTGTATTTTTATGTCGATACCATGTGTTTTTAAAATCACTATAGCTCTGTTATAGTTACAAATCTGGGATGTTGATACCCCTGGAAGTTATTTTATTGTTCAGAACTGTTTTAGCTATCTTGTGTGTGTGTGTGTGTGTGTGTGTGTGTGTTTTCATATGAAGTTGCGAATTATTTTTCAAGATCTGTGAAGAATTGTGTTGGAATTCTGATGGACATTTCAATGAATCTAGAGATTGCTTTTGATAAGATGGCTGTTTTGTGATGTTAATCCTACTGATCTATGAGCATGGAAGAGTTTTATCTTTTGATATCTTCTTCAATTTATTTCTTCAAAGTCTTATAGTTTTTAATCATATAAGTTTTTATCATACAAGATTTTTTACTTGCTTGTTTACGGTTTCTCAAAGATATATTAATTGAGGCTAGTGTGAAAGGTGTTTCCCTGATTTCTTCCTCAATCTGTTTGCCATTTGTATATAGAAAGGCTACTGATATTTTGCTTTGTTTTGGAGTTAATTTTGTATCCAGACACTTTGCTGAAGGTATTTATCAGCCATAGGAGTAGATTTTGGGGGGGTCACTTATTTATATTATCATATCATCTGTGAATAACAAGACTCTGTGTTGTTCCTTTTAAATTTGTATCCCCTTGATATCCTTCAGTTTTTTTATTGCTCTAGCTAGAGAGTCAAGTACTATGTTGAATAGATATGGAAAGAGTAGACATTGCCTTGTCCCTGATTTTCTTTGACTTTCTCTCCATTTAATTTGATGTTGGGTGGAGGCTGGTTGTAAACCGCCTTTATTATGTTTATGTGTGCCCCTTTTATGCCTAATCTCTCCAGGACTTTTATCATGAAGGGGTGTTGGATTTTGCAAAAGCCTTTTTTTGTGTTTTTGCATCTATTGAGATGATCATCTGTTTTATTTTTCCTTTCATTTTATTGTTGTACTGCATTACATTCACTGATTTTCATATGTTGAACTGTCTCTGTATTTCAGGGATGAAACTTACTTGATCTTTGTGGATAATCTTTTTGATGTGTTTTTGGATTTGGTTTGCAAGTATTTTGCTGAGTATTTTTGCATCTATGTTTATAACTGAAATAGCTTTAATTCTCCTTATTTGTTGAATTATTATGTAGTTTGGGTATCAGGGTAGCTGTGGCCTCATAATCTTTTTGTAATGTTCCTTTTGTTTTTATCTTGTGACGTAATTTGAGAAGAATTAGTTTTAATTATTCTCTGAAGTCTTGAGTTCTGTACTAAATCCACCTGGGACCTGAGCCTTATATCTACTGCTTTTATTTCACTAAGGGTTTATAGGTCTGTTTACATTATTTACCTGATCTTTATTTACTTTTGGTAAATTGTACTTATTGAGAAAATTATCCATTTCTCTTAGATTTTCCAATTTTGTGGAGTGTATTTTTTATTAGATATATTATTTATTTACATTTCAAATGTTGTCCCCTTTCCCGGTCTCCCCCCCCCCCCCACGAAAACTTCCTAACCCATTTCCCCTCCCCCTGCTCACCAACCCACCCACTCCTGCTTCCCTGTTGTGGCATTCCCCTATACTTGGGCATTGAGCCCTCTCAGGACCAAGAGCCTCTCCTCCCTTTGATGTCCAACAAGGCCATCCTCTGTTACATATGCATCTGGAGCCATGGGTTCCTCCATGTGTACTCTTTGGTTGGTGGTTTAGTCCCTGGGAGCTCTGAGGGTACTGGGTGGTTCATATTGTTGTTCCTCCTATGGGGCTGCAAACCCCTTCAACTCCTTCGGTCCTTTCTCTAGCTTCTCTATTGGGGACCCTGGGCTCAGTTCAATGGCTGACTGAGACTCCCCCACCCCCCCACCCCCCACTGTAGTTGTCAGGCACTGGCAGAGCCTCCCAGGTGAGAGCTATATCGGGCTCCTGTCAGAAAGCACTTGTTGGCATCCACAATATTGTCTGATTTTGGTAACTGTATGTGGGATGGATCCCTAGGTGGGGCAGTCTCTGGATGGTTGTTCCCTCAATCTCTACTCCACACTTTGTCTCTGTATCTTCTCCTGTGGGTGTTTTGTTCCCCCTTCAAAGAAGGACTAGAGTATCCACACTTTGATGATAAATGGTGATGTGAACGTATAAGCCACATAAACCCCCTTTTCCCCCAAGAAGCCTGTCTTAGTTAGAGTTCTCTAGAGTCACAACTTTTGGAATGCCTCCCTATGTAAAGGGTGCTGACACCCTTTGAGGCTAGGACTTGAATTTTCACTGAAATTCAGCGAACCCTATAATGATAGCTTTAGTTTGATTTTCTGAAACTTGAGCTCTGTGGTTGCTGGAGAGAAGATACTCTTCAAGGGCACACCTAGAAAGGTTTAGATTGTTTATTTGCATCTGGAGCCATTTAATTTTATCATACAGCTCATTTTTCAGTTATCAATTTGTCCTGAGATACTAGGAGCAACAAGCCTGCAAGATATTTTTTTCTTATTTTCCCCCAAATTGTAGAAAACTTCACATATCCAGTCAACTAATTCATTGCCAGTCACAATTGCTAGATCAAGATATTCAAAGGCATTAGCTTCTTTTGTTTGAAATAAATTTTTACCACAGGCTTTCTATATCTCAGAGTTCCTAGGAGAAAGGGTATCTGGAGAGATTTCAGTTGTCAAAGGTGCTGAAAAATTATTAAACCAACTCCAGATTCTTAAAAGATTCATCCTTATACTTTTGCTCCTCTGGAACCAATCCTGGTACCAACTTCTGTCTTAGTTAGGGTTCTCTAGAGTCACTGAACTGTTAGAATATCTCTATTTATTAAGGGAATTTATTATAATGACTTACAGTCTGCAGTCCAACTAACCCAACAATGGGCAGCTGTCATTGATAAATCCAAGACTCTGGTAGTTGCTCAGCCCAAGAGGCTAGTTGTTCAAGCTAGTCTTCTGTAGAAGTAAGTTCCAACAGATGTGCTGGCAGGTAAGTGCAAGCAGTTGAAGAAGAGTGAATTTTTCTTCTTCCAATGTCCTCATATAAGCTCCAGCAGAAGATATGTCCCAGGTGTGTGCCACCACTTCTGGATTTAAAACTTGCTTTGTCCCAGGTTGACCTTGAACTCAGAGATCTGCTTGCCTCAGTGTCTTGAAATTAATGGCATGTACTATTTTGCTTAGGCCTAAGATTTTCATGGCCACTATGCCTCAATATCTAAATGTTAAAATCCAGGTTAGAAATCTGTCTTCTAGTCTCAAGATATGGACCACAGATATGCCCTCTGTTTCTGAATTGTAGTTCATTCCAGATGTAGTCAAATTGACAACCAGGGATAGCCATCACATAGCCTTTCTAAATTAAAAAAAAAGTTAATACATATTTATTTTATTTGTTTTTTGAGGCAAGGTTTCTCTGTGTAGGCCTGGATGTAGTGAACTTACTTTGTAGACCAGGCTGTCCTTGAACTCAGAGATCCACCTGCCTCTGTCTCCCTGGTGCTCAGGTCAAAGGCATGCATCATCATGGCAAGCTCCAAGTTACTTTTGGACACAGTGTGTCTTAGTTAGGGTTTTACTGCTATGAAGAGTAAACACCATGACCAAAGCAACTCTTAAAAAGAACATTTAATTGGGGCTGGCTTACAGATTCAGAGGCTCAGTCCATTAACATCAAGGCAGGAGCATGGCAGTGCCCAGGCAGGCATGGTGCAGGAGGAGCTGAGAGTTCTGCTTTTTTATCTGAAGGATGCCAGCAGAATTCTGGCTTCCAGGCAGCTAGGAGTAGGGTTTTAAAGCCCATGTGCACAGCAACCCACCTACACCATCAGGGCCACACCTTCTAATAGTGCCACTCCCTGGCCCAAGTATACACAAATCATTACACCATGTTTCATCACACCGATAGTAATCCTAACTAGGACAGACACTACCAAGAACACTTTATCATATCAATCAAGTAAACATTCTCTCTTCAAGTACTATTTTCTCATTTTTATATAGAAGTTTGTGCATAATAGAATCTTTCACGAATCTGAATTTTCTTGGCTGAACTTTGTTATTTACTGATGTGCTTAATAAAAGCCAATATTCTCTTTCTCTCAGCCTCCCTCCCAGTACACCTTCTTTGAATTGTCTGGCAATCTTTCACTTGTTGAACACATATACATTTCTCTGACCTTCACTCTTTTGATGCCAGCATTATCCACTCAATATTATTTTTTTTACCAGTGAAGATTTTTGTAGCATGCCTCATCAGAAGTCAAATATGACCCAAACTCAGGAGGGATTTTCTGTTATGAGTCTCTTGTTCCTTTCATGGCATAATTTCAGCAGCCATTTTACTATTACCGTCATCTGCCCACTTACAGCCACCCTACAGGTAGATCTCAGCTTTGAACTTTTGCACACAGAGGGCAAAGGAGAGAGCATAGAAATGGTGGAAGAGTTGGGAAGGAGGACCGTAATGAAAAGATCTATCATTTAATATAACTAGTAGTTTTTGTAAATGTCTAAAACCAACCCCTTTGCTAAATATTTTGAAATATTCTCGATAATATCAATCTATTTTTAGTATTTAACTTGTTATATAATTTTAATTATTTGCATTTCACTGTATATTATAGTTTCTGGTTTTGGAAGGATATAATGAATTTAAGATTAATTTAATCTTTAATGATAATAAATATTATATATTAAACAAATTATGTTGAGAAATAAGCATTGTGATTTTAAAGAGTCCTAAATTAGTAATTGTCGGGGACCATTAAAGAAAATATACATATGTTTTCACCTTTTCCTAAGGAATGAAACAGTTGGAAATAAATGTGTAGACTCAGTGTTTCAAAATTTGGCTTAAATATATAGACAAATGTGCTTCTTACTGTGGAATTCTAGAACAGGCTATTTTTGTTTAGCACATTGAAGCTCTATAGAATATATGAGCTAGCTCTCCCACAACGTGCAACAAAAGGCATGCATCTGGCCAGAGAAGAGAGAACTGTACATTTACTGTAAGTAGAATGGTAAGTAATAGATGAAACAGAAATCATGGTGTTGCATAGTTTTTCCTTTCAGATCTTCTGCTTTATGAAACTAGGGAAAGAAGAGATAGAGGGAGACTAGGGGAACATTGTTCTAGTGAGGCTTCTTCTGCACCAAAGAAAATACAAGAAGCGAGCAATAAATACCTTTACATAAAAAGGGTCTTAGTTATTTTCTTTATTAGTCTGTTGATCTTAAGTGCTAACCCTGTGCCAAAACTCTCCATACACAAATCCTTCCTGGAAAGAGCTGGTCTCCCAGGAATGCTGACACACCTAAGATCACAGGCTCACAAGCTCATAGGAGGAACAAGCTACAGTTAGAGACAGTGAGACCAGGTAACAACAGAGATAGCCAGATGGCAAGAGGCAAGTTCAATAACATAAGCAACAGAAGCCAATACTTCTTGACATCATCAGAACCCAGTTCTCCCACCACAGCAAGCCCTGGGTACCCCAACACACCGTAAAAGCAAGATTCTGCTTTAAAAAAAAAGTCACATCTCATAATGATGATAGAAGACTTTACAAAGGACATAAATAACTCCCTTAAAGAAATACAGGAGAATACAGGTAAACAGCTAGAAGCCCTTAAAGAGGAAACATAAAAACCCCTTAAAGAATTATAGGAAAACACAGTCAAACAGGTGAAGGAAATGAACAAAACCATCTACGATCTAAAAACAGAAATAGAAACAATAAACAAATCACAAAGGGAGACAACCCTGGGGATATAAAACTTAGGAAAGAGATCAGGAGTCATAGAGGCAAGCCATCATCAACAGACTGTAAGAGATAGAAGAGACTGTTAGGCATAGAAGATACCATAGGAGACATTGACACAACTGTCAAAGAAAATAGAAAAAGCAAAAATTTCCAAACAAAACATTCTAGAAATCTAGGACACAATGACAAGACCAAACCAAAGAATAATAGGTATAGAAGAGAGTGAAGATTCTCAAATCAATGGGCCAGCAAACATCTTCAACAAAATTATAGAAGAAAACTTCCCTAACCTAAAGAAAGAAATGATGGGCATTTCTTGTATGTTTATGGAAACATACAAGAAGCCTACAGAACACCAAACAGATGGGACCAGAAAAGAAATTCCTCCTGTCACATAATAATTAAAATACCAAATACACAGAACAATGATAGAATGTTGAAAGTGGTAAGGGAAAAAGGTCAAGTAACATATAAAGGGAGACCTATCAGAACTACACCAGACTTCTCAACAGACACTCTGAAAGCCAGAAAATCTTGGGCAGATGTCATACAGCTCCAAAAAGAACAAAAATGCCATCCCAGCAAAACTTTCAATTACCATAGATGAAGAAACCAAGAAATTCCATGAAAAAAACAAATTGAAACAATATCTTTCCACCAATCCAGCCCTACAAAGAATAATAGAAGGAAAACTCCAACAGCAGGAGGGAAACCACACCCTAGAAAAATTAAGAAATTAATCTTCTTATAAGAAACCCAAAAAAGATAACCATACAAACATAATTAAACCTCTAACAACAAAAATAACAGGAAGCAATGATCCTTGATCCTTAATAGCTCTCAACATCAATGGACTCAATTCCCCGATAAAAGGACATAGCTTAACCGACTCGATACGTGAACAGGATCCAGCATTTTGCTGTAGGAAACCCACCTCAGTGACAAAGACAGACACTAACTCAAAGTAAAAGGCTGGAAAAAATTTTTTCAGGCAAATGGTCCCAAGAAACAAGCTGTAGTAGCCATGCAAAAAAAGATGGAGAAGGATACTACATAATCATCAAAGGAAAATTCCATCAAGAGGAACTCTCTTGATGGTGTCCTTTGCCTTACAGAAACTCTGTAACCTTATGAGGTCCCATTTGTCAATTCTTGCTCTTAAAGCATACGCTATTGGTGTTCTGTTCAGAAACTTTCTCCCTGTACCGATGTCCTCAAGGGTCTTCCCCAGTTTCTTTTCTATTAGCTTCAGAGTGTCTGGCTTTATGTGGAGGTCCTTGATCCATTTGGATTTGAGCTTAGTACAAGGAGACAAGGACGAATCAATTCACATTCTTCTGCATGCTGACCTCCAGTTGAACCAGCACCATTTGTTGAAAAGGCTATCTTTTTTCCATTGGATGTTTTCAGCCTCTTTGTCGAGGATCGAGTGGCCATAGGTGTGTGGGTTCATTTCTGGCAGATCGGCAACCAACAAATTGGGAAAAGATCTTCACCAATCCTACATCAGATAGAGGGCTAATATCCAATATATATAAAGAACTCAAGAGGTTAGACTCCAGAAAACCAAACAACCCTATTAAAAAATGGGGTACAGAGTTAAACAAAGAATTCTCACCTGAAGAACTTCGGATGGCGGAGAAGCATCTTAAAAAATGCTCAACTTCATTAGTCATTAGGGAAATGCAAATCAAAACAACCCTAAGATTTCATCTTACACCAGTCAGAATGGCTAAGATTAAAAATTCAGGAGAGAGCAGGTGTTGGAGAGGGTGTGGAGAAAGAGGAACACTCCTCCACTGCTGGTGAGGTTGCAAATTGGTACAACCACTCTGGAAAGCAGTCTGGCGGTTCCTCCGAAAACTGGGCACCTCACTTTCAGAAGATCCTGCTATACCACTCCTGGGCATATACCCAGAGGATTCCCCACCATGTAATAAGGATACATGCTCTACTATGTTCATAGCAGCCCTATTTATAATTGCCAGATGCTGGAAAGAACCCAGGTATCCCTCAACAGAAGAGTGGATGCAAAAAAATGTGGTATATCTACACAATGGAGTACTATTCAGCCATTAGAAACAATGAATTCATGAAATTCTTAGGCAAATGGAGGGAGCTAGAGAACATCATACTAAGTGAGGTAACCCAGACTCAAAAGGTGAATCATGGTATGCACTCACTAATAAGTGGTTATTAACCTAGAAAACTGGAATACCCAAAACATAATCCACACATCAAATGAGATACAAGAAGAAAGGAGGAGTGGTCCCTGGTTCTGGAAAGACTCAGTGAAACCATATTCGGCAAAACCAGAACGGGGAACTGGGAAGGGGTGGGAGGGAGGACAGGGGAAGAGAAGGGGGCTTACGGGACTTTCGGGGAGTGGGGGGGGGGCTAGAAAAGGGGAAATCATTTGAAATGTAAATAAATTATATCGAATAAAAAAAATTTAAAAAAAAAAGAGGAACTCTCAGTTCTGAACATTTATGCCCAACTGAAGCTCAAAGGACACATTGAACCTCACACAATAATAGTAGGATACTAACACTCAACTTTCACCAATGGACAGATCATGGAAACAGAAACTAAACAGAGACAAAGAGAAACTAACAGAAGCTATGAACCAAATGGACTTAACAAACATCTACAGAAGATTTCACCCTAAAAAAAGAATATACCCCCTTCTCAGCACCTCATGGTACCTTCTCCAAAACTGACCTTTTAATGGACATAAAACAAGCCTCAACCAATACAAGAAGATTGAAATAATCCCATGCATCCTATCAGATCACCATGGTTGGTCTTTAACAACAACAAAAACAAGGAGGTGCACATATACATGGAAGCTGAACAAGTATCTGCTCACTGATGTCTTGGTCAGGGAAGAAATAAGGAAAGAAATTAAAGACTTTTTTGAATTTAATGCAAATGAAGACAAAACCTACCCAAACTTACGTGACACAATGAAAGCAGTGCTAAGTTGAGGAGTTCCACAATAAAGCAATAGGAGCTTACACAAGCATCTTAACAACAAATTTGAAAGCTCTAGAAAAAAAAAAGAAGCAAATACATCCAGGGGGAGTAGATGGCAGGAAATCATCAAACTCAGGGTCCAAATTAACCAAAAGAAACAAAGAGAATTATACAAAGAATCAACAAAATTAGGATCTGGTTCTGTGAGAAAATCAACAAGATAGATAAACCCTTAGCCAGACCAAGCAGAGGGCACAGAGACATTATCCAAATTAACAAAATCAGAAATGAAGAAGGGACACATAACAACAGAAACTGAGGAAATTGAAAAAAATCATCAGATCCTACTCCAAAAGCATATACTGAACAAAACTGGAAACTGTAGATGAAATTGATGATTTTTCTAGACAGATACTAGATAACAAAGTTAAATCAGGGTCAGATAAACCATCTAAGCAGTTCCACGAAACTTAAGGAATTAGAAGCAGTAATTACAATTCTCCCAACCAAAACATCCCCAGAACCAGATAATTTTAGTGCAGAATTCTGTCAGACCTTCAAAGAAGACCTAATACCAATACTTCTCAAATTATCTCATAAAATAGAAAAGAAAGAACACTACCTAATGCAGTTTATGAAGCCACAGTTACATTGATGTCTAAACCACACAAAGACACAACAAAAAAGGAGAACTTCAGACCAACTTCCCTCATGAATATTGATGCAAAAATACTCAATGAAATTCTTGGAAACCAAATCCAAGGACACATCAAAATGATCATTTACCATGATCAAGCAGGCTTCATCCCAGTGATGCAGGGATGGTTCAATATATGGAAACCCATCAATGTAATCCACTATATAAACAAACTCAATGAAAAAATAACTACATGATCATCTCATTAGATGCTGAAGGAGCCTTTGACAAAATACAATACCCTTCATGTCAAAAGTATTGAAGAGATCAGTAATTTAAGTACCATGCCTAAATATAATAAAAGCAATATATAGCAAGCCAATAGCCAAAATCAAACTAAATGGAGAGAAACTTGTAGCAAGCCCACTAAATCAGGGACTAGACAAGGTTGTGCAAAGAAATCAACAGCTTTCCTCTACTCAAAGGTTAAATGGGCTGAGAAAGAATTAGGGAAACATTAGCCTTCACAATAGTCACAAATAATATAAAATATCTTGGTGTGACTCTATCCAAGCAAGTGAAAGATCTGTATTACAAGGACTTCAAGTCTCTGAAGAAAGAAATTGAAGAAGACCTCAGAAGATTAAAAGATCTCCCAGATGTTTGACAAAGGAGCCAAAATCTTCCAGTGGAAAAAAACCCAGCATTTTCAACAAATGGCCCCCTTGCCAAAAGTAATCTACAGATTCAATGCAATCCCCATCAAAATTCCAAGTCAATTCTTCATAGAGTTAGAAAGATGAATTCTCAAATCTTCCAGAATAACAAAACAACCCAGGAGAACAAAAACCTTTCTCAATGATAAAAGAACTTCTGGGGAAATCACCATTCCTGGCCTCAAGCTCTACTACAGAGCAATAGTGATAAAAAAAATGCATTGTATTGGTACAGAGACAGGCAGATAGATCAATGGAATAGTATTGAAGATCCAGAAATGAACCCAAACACTTATGGTCACTTCATCTTTTGCAAAGGAGCCAAAATCTTCCAGTGGAAAAAAGATAGCATTTTCAATAAATGGTGTAGATTATGCTAGCAGTCTGCGTGTAGAATAATTCAAATTGACCTGTTTTTATCTCCTTGTACAAAGCTCAAGTCCAAGTGGATCAAGGACCTTCACATAAAAACAGATATGAGAGAAGAGAAGGGAAGAGAAGGTGGGGAAAGGACCTCGAACACATTAGTACAGGGGAAAATTTTGTGAATAGAACTCCCATGGCTTATGCTCTAGGACACAGTCAATAGGACAAAACAGTACATCCAATAGAGGGCCAACATCCAAAATACACAAAGAACTCAAGAAGTTAGATTCCAGAGAACCAAATAACCCTATTAAAAATGGGGTACAGAGTTAAACAGAGAATTCTCAACTGAGAATTCTCAAATGGCTGCAAAGCACTTCAATGTTAGATATCCTTAGTCATTAGTTAAATGCAATTCAAAACAACAATGAGATTCTACCTTACAGCAGTCAGAACAGCTAAGATCAAAAATTCAGGTGACAGCAGATACTGACAAGGATGTGGAGAAAGAGGAACATTCCTTCATTGCTGGTGGGATTGCACAACCACTCTGGAAATCAGTCTGGCGGTTCCTCAGTAAATTGAAATATTTCTACCTGAGGATCTAGCTATACCACTCCTGGGCCTATTCCAAAAAGATGCTCCAACACATAATGCGGAGACATGCTCTACTATGTTCACAGTAGCCTAATTTTTAATATCCAGGAGCTAGAAACAACCTAGATGTCCCTTAGCAGAGGAATGGATACGGAAAATGTGGTACATTTATACAATGGAGTACTACTCAATTAAAAACAATGACTTTATGAAATTCATAGGCAAATGGATGGAACTAGAAAATATCATCCTTTGTGAGGTAACTCAGTCACAAATGAACACACATGGCATATACTCACTGATAAGTGGGTGCTAGGCAAAGAGCTCAGAATATTCATGATACAACTCACAGACCATGTGAAACTCAAGAAGAAGGAAGACCAAAGTGTGGATGCCAGTCCTATTCAGAAGGGGGAACAAAATAATCGGGAGAGGTAGAGGGAGAGAGGGCTCTGGCAGGGAGAAAGGAGGGGGGGGAAGCAGGGGCCAGTTCAGATAAGGAAGGAGATGGCAGAGAAGTACAGAGGGTCAGGAAATTGAAAGAAGAGGAGTAGAAGTTGGGGAGGGGCATCTGGGGGTAACCACAGTGCTTTTTCTGTGCTTCTCTCTCCTGAACATTATTAGCAGCCGTTCCCATTAACATTTCCTTTCACAACCTCCATGGACCCCTACCCACAAGGAAAGCCCAGGACATTAGTCTCTTTGACCTACCCCCAAACAATAGAGAGATCTTCATCCCTCTGCTCATTGGACTAGGCCTTGGTCTCACTGGGCTGGACAGGAAGCGCTGGAGCAGCCCTTGCCCAAACACATCTGGCCAGCAACGTCCAAGACAAGCTTGATCAGGCAATGGCTTCCACTACAGACAGCTTTGAGTCTCTTCAAAGCCAGATAACCTTCTAGCAGGAGTTGCTCTCCAAAACTGGAGAGCCCTGGACTTACTGACTGCTGAACAGGGAGGGATTTGTGTTTTGCTGGGGGAGGAATATTGATTTTATGTCAATGAATTTGATAAAATCAATGAACAAGATGTAGAGATGCTCAAAGAGCTCCGAGGGAACCTCTGGGCATGCTGTGCTCCCAGCACTCCTCCTCTTTGGTGCTCTAACCCCTTGGTGGTCTGGGTTCTTCCCCTCCTTGGCCCCATACTCGCCACTGGAGCCTTGCTTCTCTTGGAACCCTGTCTCACTCAGTTTCTAAAGCAGCAGGTGTGTAGCATTGCAAAAATCACTACCAATTAGGTCTTGCTTCAGGATCAAACTGTTCCCAACACAGGAGACAGTTATCCTGATGATACCTCTCCCTTATAGAAAGAAAGTAGGGTGATTGTCAGGAGGTGAGCTGTGATAGGCAGCCTAGTTCCTGGTTGAGCTCAGGCTTAAAACCCTGGTGATCCAGCAGGTGACTGTTGCCTGCAAGGAACGGCAGGCATTTGGCCCCTTGGGCGCCTGGCTCCTGTCACATAGTTACAGCCCTCCCTTAGAGAAGTCTGTGACCATCAGTTATGTAGGAGCAGCACCATGCCCTCCCAGACACAGATAAGGTATCTCCAAGCTCTCAGGCCAAGCCAATGAGAAGTACCTGCTGTCGGACCCTGACTCACGGCAAAACTGTATATAAGATTCTTATCTAGAAGGAATAAAGGTGTGTGAGAACTACTCTGCCGTCTGAGAGCTTCTGTCCTAAGAGCTGTAACACTGCCGCTTGGGAAGAGGTCTGCTCTCCTGAAAAGCTGCCTGAAGCTCCCCGTGCTCCTCACTGGCTAGTAGGCCTCTTGTCAGCCCAGTCTGACTTAGCTAGGGTGATGTGGGGTAATTGAGATAGCAATGGCAGAGGCGGGAGGAGCCAGCTGGAGCAGTGAAGGCGGGGTAAGCCACTCCCCGTTCCTGCTCCAATTCTCTCCCTTTTGCCTGAACCCTCGCACCTGGCTGTGCCAGAGATCTCCTTGGAAAGCCTCTGGTACACAGGCCCACACTTAAGTGTTACTTTACCTCGACACATACGTGCAGCTCTACATAAAAAGGATCATCTTCTCCAAAGAGATAGTCACATGATATAATCATTTTCCTATTGTCAACTTCTCCAGGAGAAACAAAACTTCTAGACTTAATTCCCTGTCTCATGGTGTCCACTTAGTCCTAGCAGGAAACAGATGTCATACTGCAAAGGAGTGCTTATGCCTGTGTGGAGAGGGCTAAGGAAATCAACAAGGGAACACAGTGATCTGGGCTGGTTAACAGGGCCTGGCCATGATGTGGAGTGTGAGGAGTCTGGGGAGGGGACGCAGCACAAGTCCAGCTCTTACCTGGCAGTGTGTGGGTTTCTACATTGCCTTGGCCAAAATAACAGAAGCAAGGGAGAAAACACTTATTTTTGTTTATAAGTTCAAAGAATTTTTATCTGTCTTAGTGGGAAAAGCATGAAGAGTTCATGGTGGCAGGAAGCCGTGACAGGAACTCTGTATCATGGTGGACAGAAAGCAGAGGCCAGGGCAGGGAACCAGGAAACAGACCCAGGCCTAGTGACCTGTTCCTGCCAGAGATCACCTCAAGACTCTCTAGCCTTCCCAGTGTGCCACCCGCTGGAGAGGAAGCATTCAAAATGGGAGCCTGTGGCACACATTTCAGAATTAAATAAAAAAATAGGGAGGGATGCTTTTAAGAAATAGTTTTTATCCTTTGAGGGTTTCAAATGTTTATACAATGGCAATTTATCTATAATATGCTCTCAGATTATTACCTCTTTACAATGTCCCTAGTGTACCCCACCCATTCCCTCTGCCTACTTCATGTTCTCTTTTAAAAAATTTGTTATTGTAAATATGTGGTGGCTCATGCCTTTAGTCTAAGCATTAAGTCTGAGGCAGGAGGATCTCTGTGAGTCTGAGACCAACTAGGGCTCCATAGTGAAACCCAAACACACAGACACACAAACACACAGACACACAGACACACAGACACAGACACACACAGACACACACAGACACACACACACACACACCTTAACCAAACAAACTCCTTCATTCTCAAGGTGGAGTCAGAGTAGGTGCTACTAAGGTAAATCCATCATTGTTACTAATGTATTCTTATAGTACAATATAGGTATATATGGTGGCTTCTGTTTATCAGAGTAGCAATCAATTAGCAAAAAGTAAAATAAAATAAATTGTGCTTCTTTACATTTTTTTGCATCTTTCTTATCAGTTCACAGGCTCCGCTCAAGAATGCACCAAAAGTCTAGACATCCAAAAAGATATCCAGTTAGACTTTCCAAAATCAGTGGACCTGGCTAGCCCTGTATCAACACTCATTCTACACTTGTGTAATCCAGCCATCTTGTTCTTGCGACAGCTGTGGAAGGAATCTCTCTTCATTACACCATACAGATTATGGTGTATGTGCTGCGAACATATTTATATATAAGTTGAAGTGAATCCTTGTCTATATTATTGAATCTTACCACTTTATCCCTTTTGTACAGTGCCAAGCACACACTTCGAAATACAGCATTTACTTTAAGAGTTTCTATACATTTTAGGCTGCTAGAGCCAGATTTTATATTGGTAGTTACTGAGGGCAAAAGCAGTATTTGTAGCATAATGACTAAATATTTGATAAAATAGTCTTTATTTTTGAAATGTATTATAACACTAAAGCTGAACTCCAAAACTCTGACCATTATTTGGTCAACCCCTCTGCATGTCTTCAGAGGACCCATTTTTGGTGACTTATTATCACTCTTACAGTATGCGATTTTGCAAATCATGGCCTTCACTTGGCTGAGCTCAACTGGTGTTGCCCATGTGCATGCACGGGTGTGTAGCAATCTGCTGGGGCCTCAGTGACCAACCAGCACAATGTTCCCAGAGGACAGTGATGCTTTCAATAGAGAAATGCCACTGGTGTGTCACAGGCAGTAGTTTGGCCTGCTCCCTGTTCTGCTTTTATTGATCCTCTGGGTGAATCCCATGGGAACAAGGGAAAGGACCCATCCAGCGCGTGGGTGAGCAGGGGTGTGGGGAGCAGGGCAGAAGAGACTTGCAGGAAAGAAGCAGCTCATACATTCAAGTTTAGTGAGAAGCAGGAAGGAAATGAAGTCCACAATCAAATTCTCTTGCTCTTGTGGTGGAAAACGGTAAAGAAACCCAGTTTTAAACCTAATTTTCTCTCCGGCTCCTGAGTACTTGGTAGAATTGGGTTTGAAAGTCACAGCATAGCTGATCTCTCCTTCAGTGTGTGCACATCCCTCGGGGCCTCAGCTGTGGTAACCTAATGCCAAATGATCTGTGAGCTACACAAATGATGAACCCGGCACGACATGACTGCAGTTTCAGGTCTAAGTGATTTTGAAACCATTCTGGCTCTGGAGCAGTTCTAGAAGGCGAGATGTCCAGAAGCCAGAACCAGGATCAAGATGGATCAAATGTGCTCCCAGAGAGCCCAGTGCTGACTTGGTGGCCTCTAAAGGAGAGTACTCAGACTGGGAGTGTGGTCTCGTGTGAGCTTGTTAAAATAAAATGCTCATAGGTTGATGCTGGTTTTCATGAAATTCTAAACTCAATGGGAGCAAAAAGGAAAAGGTTAATTTTTGTGTCGGGCATGTGAGAGGGGATGCACCCGGGACCTGGCTTCTTTTCCAGATTGTGGCATTGAAACCCTGCCGGGAGGTTGGGAAGCTGTTAGTGGCTGGGGAAGCTTCAGGAAACAGACTTTATTTAAGAGGCTTTTGACATCCAATATCCAAAGCCTCACGCCTTTGCATTCCTCTTTTGCACTGCTTGTCCACGCCTGACACCAGTCATGTAACATCAGAAGCTTGAGAGGATGGAGCAGCATATGCAGACCTTAACCCAGCCCTGTCTCACAGGGCTGTCCTAACAGAACAGGCCCTTCTTTCCACGCCTCATAGGCGTCCATGTAAAATGGCTGCTAATTGGCCTTGGGCTTCGGTCTCAGCTATAGTTGCTTAGGAAGTTAGACCTGGCTGAACTCAAATTCAGAAGCTAAGTCCGAACCCTGAGTCTGCCCCAATAAGCTTTAGACAGGCTTTTTGGTGACACGCACAATCTTTTTTCTTACAGATGGCATGATGTAGTCCTGCTGTATGTACCTGATACGGCCCAGTGAGAGCAGCTGTAACCTGTGGTCATGACCATGAGATAAATACAGCAGCGAAGTTCATGGTGTAGAGCCTTCCAAAGGAGCTCCAAGGAACAAAATAACAGCAGCAGTACCACTGCAAGTTTCTAGACAGCCAGTGGTGGTGCACGCCTGTAATCCCAGCACTTGGGAGGCAGAGGCAGGCGGATTTCTGAGTTCGAGGCCAGCCTGGTCTACAGAATGAGTTCCAGGACAACTAGGACCACACGGAGAAACCCTGTCTTGAAAAACAAAACAAAAAATTAAAAAAATTTTTTTTTCTACATGCGGATATAGTAAAAACTGAAGCTATATGTCATACGTGCTCAGGAAGCCTCAGTTTATACATATGCATGTTAGTGCACTAACTTGTACTTCTAGTCTCTGCTGAGAGGTCCTCGTGCTACGTCTATTATCAGACACGCTGTCATATATTCTCAGGTAGAAATAATTCATGAGCCTCCTTGTCCTTCATAAGCTAAATCTTACATCCTGACCTTGAAGGAGTTTGGCCCCCAAAGACAGAACAGAAGGAGCTGGTTGTTCACGCCCAGCTTGTGTTGTAGCAGCCACGGGGCACCATGGCTCTGCAGTTGGTGTTTCCTGGGAGCCCCTTCTGGGTAGTGTTTGAGCACCTGGGGTGCTGGACAGTTTCTGAAGACCTTTGTTGGCTTTTCTGACCTGACGGGAAGGTGTAGGTGACCTGGGACTTGGAAACCCAGGAAGCACACAGCTCTGAGCGGAGAAGGCATCCCAATGAAGGGGATCCCAGAGACATGGACGCCTCCTCAGCAAAGGGATTGCAGCTCCTGGGGGCAGAACTGCCTGCTGAGCCGAAGCGCTCAGAGCCTCAGCCCTGCGCCTTCTCTTCCCTTCTTTTCTTTTCTTTTCATTGCTTCTTGTCTTCTTCCAATGAGAGGGCCACAGCAGGCAGCAAATCCCACAACAGAGATTTATTGGAGTGTCTAGGGTGTGGAGGGACGAACCCAGGCGTGGCTGCCCACGCTCCTCGAGGGAGCGGACAGCAGACAAGGTGCAGTTGTTTATATAGGTGTTCGCGGTGGTGGGGCGTTCCTAGAGCGAACACGTCCAGGGTGAGGACTGGTAGGATTTAAAGTCCTGAGCGTGGAGGACTTCAGGGACTGGCAGTTGTTTTGTGCTCAGGTATTGTGGGTTTCTGTGGGAAGTTCAGGGATTGGTGGGTTTTTCAATTCAGGAATTAGTAGCTTTTGTTCAAAATTAGCATAATCTGGGGAGGGTCCTCTTGAGGGTCTGGAGATGTCCTTCATGTCAGTCATGACAGTTAGGAAGATCTGCGGGAGGGCCTGGCTACTGAGGCTCCTCAGGCAGGAGCCTACTACCACTTTTCTGCTTTGAGGATCTAGAAATTTTACAAAGTATACAAAGGGAATCCACAGCAGGGAAATCCTTTCCTGCCACTTGAGTGGTGTGAATATCTTAACACAGTTTCCACTGGCAACTTTGGATGTGAATTTCCATTAGTTTCGTAAAACCTCTGTTGGAATGACTTTTCTTACCCAGTTGTCAAAGAGGATTAGACTCTCAAAAGTTTTCTTTTTCATTCCTATTTTTCTGTACACACCTCTCACGTCTACCTCATCTCTACCTTGCTTTCAGGAAGCTTCAAGCTAGCAGTTACTCTAGATCCATCAGGTTATTAGATTCTGCCCCTCTCTCCCAGGACCAAGTAAGCAGTAAATATGCAAGTGTGCGATGTACTGTGGAGGCTCGCATCGCAGTTTGCACAGACTTTGCTCCGTGATTTCATTAGAAGACTCTTTGTATGAATTAGCTTTTCACCACTGTGACAGAATGCTTACAGAACGAAAGGGGCAATGGACTCAGGATCACGGTATCACGGCAGGGAGAGGAAGCAACTCTGTCCAATCATGGCAGGTCCAAAAGTGGACCAAAGGGAGCCCAGAGCCTGCCCCGCTCTACCCCGCCTCTCTGCTCTTATTTTGAGCCTTCAGCTCCTGGGATGATGCTACACACATTTAGGGAGGTTCCCCTCCCAGCTGATCCCCTCTGCAACACCTTAAGGACCCATCCAGTAGAGTTGCACTTTCATTTCTAGATGACTTTAAATGTAGTCAAGTCAGTAACAGTAATCACATGATTGTTGGCTTACGTTAAATACACCTACATAAACTATATAGTCACAGAATTGCCAGTGATTGAATGCTGAGCAGGCCTTTGAGATGGGCTCCGTTTAGTCATGAGAAAACACATTTGAGTCCTTAGACAGTAAAGTAAAATGACATCAACTATCGGAGGTTTTAAATTTCGAGTGATTACTGTTGTGTCTTAGACAAGCTAGAGCCTCCCAGTTATTGCTCTTAGTGCATTTATGCTAGTTTATTAAAGTTTTCAGGACCCATGCAGCCCCTGAGCTCAGCGTGTCTGGCCTATCCCTTTCCTCATGGCGTAGTCATTTGGTTTCATCGAAGGCCCTCTTCAGAGATGTCTAGGACCTCTGACCTCCACTCCATCCCTCTGACACCACTCCTGTCATCTCGTGTGACCTGTTCCCGTCATCTCAGCCTCAAGGCTTCTCTTCACTCCTTCTCATGACTTCGGTTGATTCATTTTATGATTTATAAATCAAATTATATTAGACCCGTTCTCAGAAACTGCTTCCCATTACCTCTCTGTAACATGAGCTAACACTGTGATGATGTGAAAGGGCCTTTGCGGTGTGACAACCCCCTTTGTGACTCATACTGATAAACGCCCTCACTCATGCCCCGTGTCCCAGGAGTCCCGAGGGATGAGGTTATTTTACTTGCTGCCCATTTCACTTCTTATCTAATTTATGGATACTTTCTGACATTCTGAGTTTTATTTCTCTTTCTTCTTTCCTCCTCACTTGCTCTAATATTCCTTCAAGTCTGGCTCAAAATAATATCCTCTCAAAGAGCTTCCAGCTCATTCCTAGGAAGAATTAGTCATTCTAATATTTGCCCTTAAAATCTCCTGTGTGAATGCATTATAGCCCTCTTTGATTATGCTTAATCATTTCCATGTGTCTCTCCTCCTTTTGATTGTGAACCCCAAGGAGAGTAGGTGACCTATGTTGTCACATGAGTTTAAGAAAAATTCTTCTAAGATTTTATTATCAAGATTTTTGTAAATTATCATGCTTTATCCACTGAGCCACCCCCTAGCCCTGCGACTTACAATTCAATGTCATGAAATGTTCGCTTTTCGGTTATTATCCATGGACCTGTAATATGTGAAAATGCTTAAGTGACATGATCACATACAATTGTCTCTTACATCATAACTAAAAAGAAAAGTTTTAATTCCAAATGATTCCAAAAGTAATTGAATGCATTTTATGGATTATATTTAGTTGTTCTTTCTTTTTGTGTTTTACCAAAAAAAAAAAATCCTAAGCATAGTCCAACATGCCTCAAATTTGATCTTCATGGAGAAAATATTAAAAATGAGTATATAGCTGATTAATGATATATCTGTGTATTATAAATGAAGCATTGATAGTGGGTACAGATGCCTTTAATAGACTTTTAATTGTTTTTACTGAGTGAAGGGAGAAGATATATTTTTCTGGATCATGACTTCTCCAGCTGAGGAATAAAAGCTTAGGCTTACTCATTTATTCAAGAAATGCTGTACACTCACTGGACATTCCAAGATGAGGGACATATACAGAGTCTCTGTCTTCTAGTGACCTGACAGACGCAAGCAAAATTTAAATTATCTTTTCTTTAAGGTCTCACAAATTAGAAAATAATATATACACAATGGAGTACTCTTCAGCCATTAGAAACAATGAATTCATGAAATTCTTAGACAAATGGATGGAGCTGGAGAACATCATCCGAAGTGAGGTAACCCAGTCTCAAAAGAACACTCATGGTATGCACTCACTGATAAGCGGATATTAGCCTAGAAGCTTGGAATACCCAAGACACAATGCACATATCAAATGATGCCCAAGAAGAAGGAAGGAGTGGCCCCTGGTTCTGGAAAGGCTCAGTGCAGCAGTGTAGGGGAATAGCAGGACAGGGAAGTGGGAAAGGGTGGATGGGGAAACAGGGGGAGGGAAGAGGGCTTATGGGACTTTGGGGGAGGGGGAATCAAGGAAAGGAGAATGATTTGAAATGTAAATAAAGAATATATCAAATAAAAAATAAATGCAGAAAAACAGAAAATAAAATATTCTCGTCTTTTTGAACATATCCAAATGTACTTATTGATGAAGTTTATTGTACTATAACTATCATTGGACGGCTAGTTTTGTCACAGATGTAGTGTTAATGGAGTAATGAGGTGTCATGTCACATTCCCCGTGATCATCCCTTCCCCCACTCATGGCCTCATCCCACAGTCCTATGCAAACTTGTGTTTCTCAACTTGTCTATTCATTAAACTAGACTTTCTCATTGCTTATTTTATTTGTTGAAAAAATTATTATGAACTACAGTAACAGACACATATACTTAAATTGAGAACATTTATCATTATTACAGAATAATACAACTCAGCATTATGCAAAAATATTTAGTCATAAAGTTTTGGGATAAGTAGAGGAAGTCAGCCAAGTCACTGATGAACATTTTCAGAAAAACCTTCTATACCCAGCATCCTGGAAAAGTTGAGAGAGCCAAAGACAGACTAGTGAGGAAGGAGAGTTTATAGGCTGTCTACTTCTCTATTGTCGTTGAAATGAGAGGCATTCTGGAAGAATTTTTTTTTTTAAATAATAGAATGAGCCATAGTTTCCATCTACCTTTCCCTAGCATTTGCAAGCTTTAATTTTAATGTTAGCAAAATTATTCCTGTAATCTCATAAATACATTTAAATAGAACATGTATAATATGTTTAGTTATTGCTATAATTT
Organism: Apodemus sylvaticus; assembly: GCF_947179515.1. Taxonomy (NCBI): domain Eukaryota; kingdom Metazoa; phylum Chordata; class Mammalia; order Rodentia; family Muridae; genus Apodemus; species Apodemus sylvaticus. The sequence continues at coordinate 160,626,167 of NC_067475.1, read as the reverse complement.
CTAAAAAAGACAAAAATACAAGGAAGACAATCATGGCCTGAAGCTCTAATCTCATCTGAGTTAGAACAGATATTTTTTAAAAAGGCAGAAAACAAATGCCAAGTAAGAGAAACTCATCCACTGTTGGTGAGAATGTGAGATGGTACAGTCATTTAAAAAATACTATGATCATCAAAAACTAAAGATAATAAGAAACTGCAAGTAGAGTCATCATATAATTGACTTATTCCATTACTGGTTTTCATCCCAAAGAAATAAAATTGCTATAGCAAGAGTTTCATTCTCTCTCATGTTTGCTGTGACACTACTCATAATAGCAAAGTATGGAGCAGACAGAAGCATCCATTGATGGATGGATGCATAACAACTACACATAAACTGTGGGATATTAAGCCATAAAACAGAATGAAATTCTGTCACTTATGGGAACATGGGTGGAACTTGGTAGTATTAAGTGAAATAAATCAGTCATAGAAAGACAAATGGTATTTCCTTGCTTATCTGTGGAAGCTAAAGGAATTGATTTCATAGACTATAGGTAGCTAGTTTGGAAGGAATTTGGATTGTTCCCCAAGAATACGCATGTTGAAGGCTTGGTTCCGAGCTCTTACTGAGAGGACTTGGATTTATAAGGATGATGACTCTATAAATGGATTAATCAATTGATGATTAAAAGCTGAATGGGCTCCAAGACGTGCAGCCTGGTAGAGAAAGTTGGCCACTGCAGGGGTGCCTTTGAAAGGCAAGCATGGGGCAGACCTTGCTTTTCACATCTGCTCTTTGCCTGTCTTGTGAGCAGCCTAGGCAATCACCTCCTGCCACTGTTGTAGAGATTAGGAAGGTGAGGTGAGAGCAAGGTCAGATAATGAACATCAAAATAGAAAAACGAGAAGGGAGGTGGGCTCTGTGGCGCAATGGATAGCGCATTGGACGTCTAGAAGAAAGAAATCGAAGAAGACCGCAGAAGATGGAAAGATCTCCCATGCTAGTGGATTGGCAGGATTAATACAGCAAAAATGGCCATCTTGCCAAAAGCAATATACAGATTCAATGCAATCTCTATCAAAATTCCAACTCAATTCTTCATAGAGTTAGAAAGAGCAATTTTCAAATTCATCTGGAATAGCAAAAAACCCAGGATACTAAAAACTATTCTCAACAGTAAAAGAACTTCTGGGGAAATCAGTATCCCAGACCTCAAGCAATACTACAGAGCAATAGTGTTAAAAGCTGCATGGTATTGGTACAGGGACAGGCAGGTGGATCAATGGAATAGAATTGAAGACTCAGAAATGAACCCAGACACCTATGGTCACTTGATCTTCGAAAGGAGCTGAAAACATCCAATGGAAAAAAGATAGCCTCTTCAACAAATGGTGCTGGTTCAACTGGTGGCTAGCATGCAGAAGAATGTGAATTGATACATTCTTATCTCCTTGTACTAAGCTCAAGTCCAAGTGGATCAAGGACCTTGACATAAAACCAAACACTGAAACTAATTGAAAAGAAACTGGGGAAGACCCTTGAGGACATGGATACAGGAGAAAAGTTACTGAACAGAACACCAATAGCTTATGCTCTAAGATCAAGGATTGACAAATGGGACCTCATAGAATTACAAAGTTTCTATAAGGCAAAGGACACTGTCAAGTGGACAAAATGGCAACCAACAAATTGGGAAAAGATCTTTACCAACCTTAAATCTGACAGAGGGCTAATATCCAATATATACAAAGAACTCAAGAAGGTAAACTCCAGAGAGTCAAATATCCCCCTAAAAAATGGGGTACAGAGCTAAACAAAGAATTTTCACCTGAGGTATAACAAATGGCTGAGAAGCACCTAAAAAATGTTCAGCATCCTTAGTCATCAGGGAAATGCAAATCAAAACAACCCTGAGATTTCACCTCACACCAGTCACAATGGTCAAGATCAAAAACTCAGGAGACAGCAGGTATAGGTACTGGCAAGGATGTGGAGAAAGAGGAATACTCCTCCACTGCTTGTGGGATTGCAAGATGGCACAACTACTCTGGAGATCAGTCTGGCAGTTCCTCAGAAAACTGGGCATGATACTACTGGAGGACCCCGTTATCCCACTCCTGGGCATATATCCAGAGGATTCCCCAGCATGTAATAAGGACACATGCTCCACTATGTTCATAGCAGCCTTATTTATAATAGCCAGAAGCTGGAAAGAACCCTGATGTCCCTTAACGGAGGAATGGATACAGAAAATGAGATATGTTTACACTATGGAATACTGCTCAGCTATTAAAAACAATGAATTTATGAAATTCTTAGGCAAATGGTTGGAACTGGAAAATATCATCCTAAGTGAGGTAACCCAATCACAAAAGAACACACATGGTATGCACTCACTGATAATGGATATTAGCCCAGAAGCTTGGAATACCCAAGACACAATTCATATATTAAATGATGCCCAAGAAGAAGGAAGGAGATGCCTCTGGTCCTGGAAAGGCTCAGTGCAGCAGTGTAAGGGAATACCAGGACAGGGAAGTGGGAGGGGGTTGATTGGGGAACGGGGAGGGGAGAGGGCTTATGGGACTTTTGGGGAGGGGGAACCAGGAAAGGGGAAATCATTCAAAATGTAAATAAAGAATATATCTAATAAAAATAAATAATAAAAAGAAAGACAAGAAGGTTCTAATGCTCTACCACAGAGTAGGTGAAGATAACTCACAGAAGTTTTTTTTATATATTTCATAGAGATTAGAGGGAGGAGCTTACAGATGTTTAGTATAGAGTAATTATGTTTAAGGAGGGATAAATGAAAGTTTCTAATTATCTTTACCATTTCCTGGTATGTGTACATATCAAAATATTGCACAAAATGCTGCATATCAACACATAGTTATTTGTCAATGAAGAAGAACTTCTTCTTTTGTTTCTTTTTTTATTTATACAGGTGCATATATACACTTCCCACTGCACATAGACATACCCATACCCAATCCCTATAATTATAAATTATGTTCCAATGATGTAGAACGGGCTTCAGCTCAAAGACTTCTTTAGTCTGTTCACCAATTTCACTATTAGACAGAAAGCTATTTTTCTTTTGTTGGTCTTTAGTTTTCTCTTACTAAATTAGACAGATGTGTTAAATAAAATAGTTTCAAATTTTTGTCTAGTATTAACAAATTATTAGTTTTTCTTAGTTTAAGGAGGAAATACATAATAATAAGGAATCTACAATTTAATTTTGTACAAAATTATTCTCATGAATATCTACTTTCTACTTGGTCACGCACTGACATTTACAAGGAACTTATTTTTAGGAAGTTTTGACTACTTCTTATTCATATGACCTTAAATAGACTTTGGAGAATCTTTATGTGATTATTGAGGCAGCTTTTATTATGAGGGTAGAAAAATTCCTGAACAGCAACAGTCCTTAGAATGAATTTAGAAAGACCACAAATGAACAAATTGGAATTAAATTATCCTTGAACTCCAGATATAAGGCGTAATTTAATTTTACTGTTAGATTCAAATGTATCATTTCTATTCACATTGAAGAACAGAAAAACAAATTCACAGAGATTAAGATTACCTTGAAAAGAAAATATTCATTTCAGTACAATAACAAGAATATAGTGGGATGCATACATACACTATAATTATTTTGGGAAAAAGTAGCTAAATAGTGAAGCCCATTCCTGACTGTGAGTATCTTATGCTAAGTTGTGGCTTAAATGCTTTGCAATATTTAATTACATTGAGATTTTAATATTTTGTTGTAGGAATCAGTAGTTGATAAGAGTTGAAACACATTATTTTACAAGTGGAATGATATTTTTTTTTATTACTTTTCCTTTTTTATAGGATATTTTTTCTTACATTTCAAATATTTTCCCATTTCCAGGTCTCCCCTTTAGAACCCCCTATCCCATTCCCTCTCCCCTGAGTCTATGAGGGTGTTCCCCCAACCACCTACTCCTGCCTTCCCACCCTAGGATTCCTCTTGAACACCCTCAGGCCCAAGGGTTGTTCCTCCCACTGATGTCCAACAAGGCCATCCTCTGCCACATATGCAGCCAAAGCCATGGGTCACTCCATGTGTACTCTTTCGTTGGTGGTCCAATCCCCAGGAGCTCTGGGGGTCTGGCTGGTTGACACTGTTGTTCCCCCATGGGGATATTTTTCTAAAGATTGAAGTCTAGATATTGGTTTGACATATTTTTTCCTTTGAAGAGTACAGCTTTAAACACATGCTTATGATTGGTAACCAAAAAAGAATCCCTCAAACACTGTAATGTGGAACTATCATTTGTGTTTAAAGTATCTGCCAAAGGCTCAAATATAAGGGCTCACCCACCGGTCTGTGGTGCTGATGATTGTTGGAACCTGGAACAAAGAAACTAGGCTAATGGAGTATATCCTGGAACGGGGTCATGTGATCCCTGCACTCTGCTTTTTACTCTCTGATGTCAATGGGTAAGGGGCTTTGCTACACTATGTGATGCTTAATACAGCCTGACAGCCTCCCGCACCCCTTCCCAAACTGGACCAAACTGAGTACAGATGGAACTTCTGAATTTGTGAGCTGAAAGGAAACCTTTCTTCCTTTTAAATTGATGCTCTTAAGTGTTTTCTATACAAATGAGAAACTCAGTTATGAAGGTCCTGAGTGCAATTCTCTTGGCCTCTTAGTTTTCTTCCCTTTATTCATGGAAGTCCATTTGTACATCCCCAAACCAGGCCATTGGAAAAAGCTGTCTGAGAATCAGTATCCTTTTTTTATATGAACTTTATTTTTTTATTAGATATTTTCTTTATATTTCATATGTTATCCCCTTTTCTGGGTCCTGCTCGCCACCCCACCCACTTCTGCTTCCCGGTCCCGGCATTCCCCTACACTGGGGCATCGAGCCTTCTCAGGGCCAAGGGCTTCTCCTCTCCCTATATCCAAAGGCCATCCTCTGCTACATATGCAGCTGGAGCCATGGGTCCCTCCATGTGTACTCTGGTTGGTGGTTTAGTCCCTGGGAGCTCTGTGGGTACTGGTTGGTTCATATTGTTGTTCCTCCTATGGGGCTGCAATATCTTAATGAATAATGTAAGTCTGCATTAGTATAGAAATAGTAACATGGATTATAACATGACCAATGTTTGAGAAAAGCAAATGGTATTCATAAAAAATTTCCCAAATAAACTCAAATAATTGCTCACAGCTAATGAATAGCACATTCTTGTTTCAAGAAACTCTCTATGAGAGAAAGGTAAACTACTTCAGAATGGTATTCCTGATTACTTAATAAACAAACTGGGATTTTTTTAAACAGAAAAGCCATGATTATCCTTAAGTGAACTAAAATATTTCTTCCAAATTTGTTCAAGCCATGACTTTAAAATCCAGGGTAGAAGTCGATGTTTATGAAAAACACAACACCACTGATTTATCAAAATAATAAAAACATTTATTTTGGGCTATTTTTATGGACTGCCTTCTCACTGGAGGATTTAAGATGACTGTCTTTTCAGACCTGGATGCTTCTCTGGATGTTACTGAGCTGTTCAGATTTATTCAGACAGGGCTTGTAGGAGAAATCACTCGAACATGTTTGATGGCAGACATATAACGTTTTCTCTCCATGTGAGGTTTAGCACCAAGCATCTTCCCAGAAGCAGCCAATAAATACTTGACTCACAGTATGCAGAGCGTCTAAGCTAACAGATGTCTTTGTTGACAGTCTCAATATTGCAGAAGTCCCATGGTCCATAAGTTTTCTTATCTTTCTACTGGCTGTCATCGCTAGTCATAAACTGTGCCATCTTCTCTGAGTGTGTAATCTCAGAGTCACTCCATTGTTTCCCCATTTCTTATTCTTTTAGTCAGCAAATCAACAAAAGTTATCATCTCCCTGGTCCCTCAGAGCCATAGCCATATTTTAAAACTTTAAAATTCCTTGTCTTTGAGTCAGAATTAGATTATACCAGTGAGAAGTTGGGGAAAAGGCTGTTGGTTCTTAGGTTTGTATTTTTTGAGGAAGGATAAGGATACAGCAGAGACTGAAATGGTGATCTTGCTCCTTTTGATGCTCTCACCCTACACGCCATACTGGGGATGTTCAGGATGTTTCAGGGTATAGGCATTACCTGCATCCTGAGCAGTCACCATGGAGACATTTCTGTTTGTGAACATGTATCTTTACAATTATAATATCCTGGGATCTCCTTCATAGCAACAAAGTGTGGCCTCCACCTTTAAAGACTTTAGATTGTTTGATATGGGCATCATGTGGGTTCACAACAAAGACTTTTGAGCCATACTGCCTTTGTTCAAACCTCCTTACAAACATCAGTGGGATATTTACCCTTCTTATCCATTACCTTCCGTGTCTTTTAAAGGTTTTACATAGTTTTACTTTATCTGTATGATTGTTTTGCCTGTATGTGTGTGTGTGCATACCATGCGTATGCCTGGATGTATGTGTGTGTACCATGTGCATGCCTGTATGTATGTGTGCATGCTGCAATGTGTAAAGTACCTGATGTTCAAGAAAGTCAGAAAAGGGAGTCAGATCACTCAGGACGGAGTTACAAATGGTTGTGAGTCCCCACACAGATACTGGGAATGGAGGAGTGCTCGTGATCACTGATCCAATTCTCCAGCCTCAGTTTCCATATGTCTTAAATGAAGTTAATGGGGCTCACTATTTCATGTAGTTTTGAGAATAAAATGATTCAACACAGATAACTTACAAGCATCAACATAGGTACAAAGTGTCTGTACATGGTAAGCATTAAATGTCTTTGCTGTCATGCATGACAGGAATTTGGCTTCTTGTTTTTCTGGGTTACATACATTTTGAACTATTAAACTAAACTTCAAGAGTACAGAGACGTCTTTTCTGCTACAGTGTTTGCTTCAGCTGAAATTCTCTCTGTGTGTCTTTCTCTGCATGAGTGTGTATCTGTCTGTCTGTCTGTCTGTCTGTCTGTCTGTCTGTCTGTCTGTCTCTGTGTGTGTGTGTGTGTTGTACTAGAAGGAGAATGATTTAAGGAATGAAGCCAGTGCTTTGTTGTTCAACAGGCCTATAGATGATGCTTGAATGACAGTACTTAGAAGTCTCACAGAGCTATTTCTCTGAGAGTCGTCTGGGTCTTTAAGAAGCCAGACAAGAAGGGAGTTAGAAGCTGAGACTCTCAAGTGAGACTTGGTGAACAATAAGCAGGGTGAGTGTAGAGTGTTTCAGAATAGCTTCTAAGGGTTGGTTTTATTGATTAGTCTTCACCTTTTCCACTTCACTCCCGTCTACTTGCCTGGCTGTAGTAGATCAATACTCCTTTAACACTGTGCACTTAAATAAACTAAGAAGAAACCTAGTTAGTGGAACATGCCCAACATAGAAAAGCTAAGTGTGGTTTTCCACATGCCATTCACCCACTGCTGGCTTTGGAGCAGAAAACATTAATGTCAATGTCCAATCCTTGGAGACAGACTAGCATTGGTAGTTCCAGTATTACAGACCCCTTCAGGAGCATGGCTGAGTGTCTGGGCCTCATCTTACCAGGCCTGAGTGGCAGGATGGGGTTGATTTTGGTGAATAGGTGGCTCCATGTGTTCCGACCTCTTGGAATGTATTGCTCTCTCCTTTCCCCAGGGTGCTTATGTTAGCACACACCCAGAGCCTCCCCAGGATGTTGCTGTGAGCTCTACCTCTTTGTTTTACTTCCTTTTAGAAAACAGAGGGTGACTCGAGTCCCAGTTGCATTAATGATATAGAATAGAGTAGATTCTCTGTATTTGGAGTGCTTGTGCTCTTGTGTTTGAATTTTTCCTATCTGTCTATCTATCTATCTATCTATCTATCTATCTATCTATCTATCTATCTATCTATCTATCTGTCTGTCTGTCTGTCTGTCTGTCTGTCTGTCTGTCTGTCTGTCTGTCCGTCTGTCTTTCTGTCTGTCTACCTACCTACCTGCCTGCCTGCCTGCCTGCCTATCTATCTATCTATCTATCTATCTATCTATCTATCTATCTATCTATCTATCTGTCTGTCTGTCTGTCTGTCTGTCTGTCTGTCTGTCTGTCTGTCTGTCTATTTATCCACCCACTTTACACCCCGTTTACAGCCCACTCCCAGTCCTCTATCACACAGACCATCCTCTCTTCCTGTTTCTCCTTCTCATTTGAGAAAGGGGTTGTCGAGGTGACAGCCCATCTTGGCACCTCAAGTCACTGCAGGACTAGATACATACTCTCCAAAAAGGAAGCCTAGTTAGGAGAACAGGAGCTACAGGCAGGTAACAAGTCAGGGACAGCTTCTGCTAAAGTTGTTGCAGGACCTGCATGAAGGCCAAGCTGCTCATCTGATACACATGTGTGGGAGACCTAGGTTCAGTCTATGTATACTCTTTGGTTGGTGACTCAGTCTCTGGGAACCCCCAAAGGTACAGATTAGTTGATTCTGTTGGTCTTCTTGTGGAGTCTCATACCCTCCAGGTCCCTCAATCCTTCCCCACACCCTTTCACAAAGCTTCTTGAGCTCTGTCTAATGTTTTGCTGTGGGTATCTGCATCTGTTTCAGTCAGCTGCTGAGTGGAGCCTCTCAGACGATGGTTATGCTAGTCTGTCTTCAAGCATAACAGAGTATTATTAATAGTGTCAGGGATTGGTGCTTGCCCATGGGATGGATCCTAAATTAGGCCAGTCAATGGTTGGCCAATTCTTCAGTCTCCGCTCTGTCTTTATCCCTGCACATATTATTGGTAGGACAAATTTTGGGTTAAAGGATTGTGGTTGAGTTGGCATCTGCATCTTTATTTCCTCACTGGGAGTCCTGCTTGGTAGCCACTTCGGGCTCCATATCCCTCACTGCTAGCAGTTTTGGATAGAGTCACCCTCATAGACTCCCTGTAGCTTGCCTCATCCCTGGTCTCAGGCAAGTCCTAGTGATGCCCCCTTTGCACGCCATTTTTATTCACTCTCCTAGTCTTCTCCCTCTACCTCTCTCTTCATCTATCTGATCTCCCACCCCAACAATTCCTCTTCCCACACCCTCTCCCATACAGCACTCTCCCTTCATCCACTTCCAATGCCTCTTTTATTTCCCCTTCTGAGTGGGATTCAAGCATCTTCTCTCGACCCCTCCTTGTTATTTAGCCTTTTGGGACTGTGGATTGCAGTGTGGGAATCCTGTGGTTTAAGGCTAATATCTACATATTAGTGAGTACATACCATGCATGTACTTTTAGGTCTAAGTTACCTCACTCAGGATGATGTTTTCTAGTTCCATCCACTTGCTTGTAAATTTCATGATATCTTTGTTTTTAATAGCTGAGTAATATTCTATTGTGTAAATGAAACACATTTTCTTCTTTGGTTGAGGGACATCAGTGGTTTCCATTTTCGAGCTATTATGAATAAAGCTGCTGTTAACATGGTTGAGCAAGTGTCCTTGTGGTATGGTGGAGCATCTTTTGGATATATGGCCAGGGATGGTATAGCTGAGTCTTGAGTGGAACTAGTCCAAATTTTCTAAGAAACTGCCAGCTTGATTTCCAGAGTGGTTGTACAAGTTTGCACTCCCATCAACAATGGAGTAGTCTTCTGTTACTCCATATTCTCAACAGCATGTGCTGCCCACTGAGTTTTTGATCTTAGCCATTCTGATTGGCAGCATGTGTTGCACCTTGAGTTGTTGAGCTTAACAATTGTAATGGTGTAAGGTAGAATGTCAGAGTTATTTTGGTTTGCATTTCCCTGATGACTAAGGGTGTTAAACGTTTAAGTCTTTCTTGGTCATTTGAGATCCTTTGCTGAGAATCCTGTTTAGTTCTGCACCCCATTTTAAATTGTGTTATTTGGTTTGTTGGTGTCTAACTTCTTGAGTTCTTTGTTTGTTTTGGATATTAAACCTCTGTCAGATGTAGCATTAGTGAAGGTCCTTTCCCAATCTATAGGCTACCATTTTGTCCTATTGATGGTGTTCTATGCCTTACAGAAGTTTTTAAGTTTCATGAGGTTCCATTTATTAACTGTTGATCTTAGTGCCTGAGCTATTGGTGTTTTGTTCAGGAATTTGTCTCCTTTGCCAATAAGTTCAAAGTTAGTTTTCATTTTCTCTTCTATTAGATTTAGTGCATCTAATTTTATTTATTTATTTAAAGATTTATTTAAAGATTTATTTAAAGATTTATTTTTTTTATTGTATGTGAGTACACTGTAGCTATCTTCAGACACTCCAGAAGCATCAGATATTGTTAAGGATGGTTGTAAGCCACCATGTGGTTGCTGGAATTTGAACTCAGGACCTTCTGAAGAGCAGTCGGTGCTCTCAACCACTGAGCCATCTCTCCAGCCTACATCTGGTTTTATGTTGAGGTCTTTGCTGCACTTGGACTTGAGTGTTGTGCAGGATGGCAGATATAGGTCTATTTGCATTCTTCTACATGCAGACAGCCAGTTAGACCAGCACCACTTGTTGAAGATGCTTTATTTTTCCCATTGTTTAGTTTTGCCTTCTTTGTCAAAAATCAAGTGTCTGTAGGTGTGTGTGTTTATTTTTGGGTCTTTAATTCAATTGCATTGATCACCCTCTCTGTTTCTATACCATTACCATACAACTTTTATTGCTATTGCTCTGTAGTGTAGCTTGAAGTCAAAGATGGTGAGTGTTTGTATTTTTATTGTTCAATACCTGCACATAGCTTAAAATCAGTCAAATTAAAATCCTACGATAAGCTGTTTTCCTATACCTCTCCACCACAAATCCTTCCACCTGAATCTCTTTGCATTATTATTATGTGTGCTATGCATGTGTGTACATGCATGCCAATCATATGGTGGTTAGCCAAAAACTTGTGGGAGTCCCTCTATCATTAGGATCACTGGGATTAAAGTCAGGTTATCAGGCTTGGGGGCAAACATAATTGCACCCTCCATCATCAGACTTTGTCATACCTATACTGAAATTGCATCTATTCCTAGCTTTTATTTTATTAATTGTAGATTTAGACTGGCTTGTAGTTAAGGGTGTATCTTATACCGGAATTTCCTATTGTCTGACTCAGAATGTGGCTTTATCCCAATACTAGGGTCTCACTATCAATATTTAAAATGTTCTGACTGCTGAACTACATGCATATGACTCTATCATTGTATTTTCTATTGGTTAAATATTTTGTTGACTTTTATTTGATGCTCCCCATTCTCTTGTTTTTCTTGTTTTTAACTTTTTTCCTTCTTTCTTGACTATATTGAGCAGTTTGGTCTTCATCTGTGGAGGTGAATACAAGTTTTCTTTACACTTTTATGTTACATTCCTGTTGCAATCAAGCAAACCAACTATAAGCTCATTGAATTAAATACAAGAAATATAATATTTTAAAGTTCTGAAGGCTAGAAGTATAAAATTAGTATCACCAAGTTGAAATGGAGGTATTTGCAGAGGAAAACATCTTTGGAGGATAATTCTTACTTTATCCAGATCCAAAAGCATTACAAACATTTCTTTCTGTGTTTAGCAGCTTTTGTGAATAGCTAAGCAATAGAGAATGCAGGTCGTTGTCTAGATGATGATGGCTCCAAAGTTCCTGTGTTATGGCTGCATTGCTCGACTTTGAGTCTATAGTCATGAGGCCTTCTCTGTCTCTGCATGATATTAACAAACTCCCTTCTACTTAACTGTAAACCATTTTTTGAGAATGTAATACATTTGTATCACAGTATTATATTTTACACATCATTTTCATAGTCTTTGGCCTTCAACTCCCCTCATGCTCCTCTCCAGTTCATAACTACTGCTACTTCCTCCTCCTGTTTTTCTTTCTTTGTTTGTTTCTTTCTTCCTCTTTCTCCTCCTATTTATCCTCTTTTTCTTCTTGAGATAGAGTTTCTCTTTGTGTAGACATGCCTATCCTGGAACTCACTTTGTAGACTCTGCTGGTTTTGAACTCACAGAGTTTTGCCTGCCTCTGGCTCCCAAATGCTATTATTAAAGGTATGCCCCATGGCTTCTTGCTTATTGTTGTTATACACACACACACACACACACACACACACACACACACACACACACACACACCCTTTACTGAGTTTATGTAATGTTGCACATATATAAAGATTTATGGTTGACCTCTTGGGATTGTATAATCTCTCAGGGACCTTGTACTGGGATTTCCTGCTTATAGAAGTTCCCCTGAGGTGGGCAAGGCCCTGTGAAATTTCCCTCATTCATGTTGTCATGGTCCTAGTGTTGTCATTATGCAGGTCTTGTTTAGGCAACTGTATTGTTGAGATTTCATGGTTTCAGCTTCCTTGTGTGTCCAGAAGACACTATGAGCAGTAGGTGTCCTAGTTCCCTGGCTCTTAGAGTCTTTCCATCTCTTCTTTCATGGTTTTCCCTAAGCGTTAGGTGTAGGGATAGCATTGTAAATGTGTTCATTGATGTGTTTTAATTAGGTGTGGTTAATAATCTCCATCTACTATAGCCTTCTTTGATGAAGGTTGCGAGCTACATTTTTCTGTGGGTATATTTAGAATACACTTATAAGTATATTGGTTAGGAAAATGGTAGTAGTAGTAGTAGGTTCTTCTCCAGTTCTATGATCTCCCCAGCCTTTGGTAGTTGGCTAAGTTTGTGATACCAGATGCAAATTCCCTCTTATTGTACTTAATTAGCCTTAAATCCAATTAGATGGCTAATGGTTACTTCCAAGTCAAAAGTGCCACTATGGCATCACCGGGGATATGTTGCTCAGGTGTTTATTGTAGGGAATAGGACTAACAGCTAGGTAGAACTATTTATTTGTTTTCTTCATTAGCCGCTTGTATAACACCTTCAGATATCATGAGAGCTAGTTCTCAGGAAGGAAGCTTCTAGGCCAATTCCTGTTATATTCCTCCAAGTCTTATGTGTGAAGTTTGTAGTGTCTTTAGCACTGGGGTCTTACCTTAGGTTCTGTGACTTTCTTCTTGTGAAGGCTTATGGGATGGCATTTCATGCTTTTTTAAAGTTACTTCTCATTGCTGTGACCAACATTCTTAATCATCAGGGAAATGCAAAGTACTTGATATAGATAACTTAAGAAAAATAAGTTTATACTGGTTCACAGGTACAGATGTCACAGTCTCTCATGGCAGGGAAGGCATTTGCAGGAGCATCTGTATTTGTTGTGTCAAGAGTTCTAGGAAGTGACTATGCACGTCACAGCACACAGGAGGTGGAGATATCTAGCTGTAGCTAGTATTGGGTAAATCTTTAAAGATCTGCTTATAGAGAACTACTTCCTCCATCTACCTTACAGCCTTATAATTGGTGCCTCAAGCTGGAGACTGAGCATCGACAATGTGACTCTATGGAGAACATTTCAGCTTTGAGCCATGCATTCTACTCCAGGTCATCAAAGGCTCATGATTGTCTTGTAATGCAAAATATGTAATGCAAAACCTAACATTGATGGATACAGTAGTTTTAATATCCCAATTCAAATTTCAAAAGTTTCAAATCTCTTTCAAGAAGATGCTTGGCTATGATGCTACATAAAACAATTAAAGGAGTTACATACTTGCAATATACGATGGTGCACCATAAAATTTTCTATTCTGAAATGCAGGGGCAATAGGACTGTATCAAACTAATGTCAAACTCTGCAGCTACATGTCTGGACCTGTGGTGGCTCAACCAAATAGTTATAAGATTAGGTGACCTGCTCCCATTACTCTGCCGCTTGTGTCTCTCATGGACTAGCTCCTGTTGGTGCTTGCCACATGATAGGTGGATACCCTATACTTTTGACATCTCTAACATTCATAACTGTGTCTGCTGATCATATAATGTAACATTCACTGGCTCCAGGAATCAGAACCTGATATCTTTGTCAGACCATGATACCACAAAACTACAGTATTAGTGCTGAGCATGCATTGATCTGTGTTTTTAAATGTTTTTCTTAGTTTAAGTAAACACTCCAAATTTTTAGGTTTTAATGTTTGAAAAGAAACTTTTCTTTACAACTTTCTTAATTTTTATTTTTTCTGATATTAATGATTTAATTATTCTCTATCCCAAGTTATCACTAATTTTTCTTTTTTCTTCATGATGACTTACTTCCCCCATATTTTTCCTCTTTAGAGATATATCTTCCCTGGATAGTTGGAGACAATAATCAAATTTGCAAAGTGACTTCTTTGTTTCAGTTAAACTATTTGAGTTTTCAGCATTTAAAAAAAAACTAGTTTTTTAATTTTTTATTTTGAGGAATATGGAGATAGCTTTTCTGGGAAAGTGCTCGTGGGGCAAGTTTGAGGTCTTGAGTTTAGCCTGCACCAGGGAGCTGGAGGTTAGAAGACTGGAGGATAGCAGGGCTCATGGGCTAGGGAGCCTAGAGGAATAGATGAGCTCAGGGTGCCCTGTCTTAAAACACCAGGTTCCCAAGGAATGACACAAAACATCCAGGAAATCTGGGATACCCAAGAATAATAGGAATAGAAGAAGGCGAAGAGTCCCAGTTTCAAGGACCAGAAAATATTTACAAGAAAATCATAAAAGCTTTCCAATCTAGAGAAAGAGATGTACATAAACATACAAGAAGCTTACAGAACACCAATTAGACTGGACCAGAAAAGAAAATCCTCCCACCACATAATAATCAAAAACCAAAATCTACAGAGCAAAGAAAGAATATTTAAAGCTTTGTGGAAAAGTGTCCAGGTAACATGCAAAGGCAGACCTAGTAGAATTACTTCTGGCTATTCAATAGAGATTCTAAAACTTAGAAGGGCATGATACCTTGTAACCTCTAAAAAACCCACAGATGCCAACTTAGGCTACTATATCCAGCAAAATTCTCAATTTTTGTAGATAGAAAACACAAGACATTGCAAGAAAAATCTGAATTTAAACAATATCCTCAAATCCAGTCCTACAGAAAATACCAGAAAAAAAACTCTGAACCAAGGAAAATTCCAACTACATTCAAGAGTACACAGGAAAGAACCTAAACACACACACACACACACACACACACACACACCACCACCACCACCACCACGACCACGACCACCACCACCACCACCACCACCACCAATATCAAAATAACAAGAATTAACAGTCACTGGTCATTAATATCTCTCAGCATCAATGGACTCAATTCTTCAATACAAGGACAGGCTCACAGAATGAATGTGACTACAGGATCCATCATTCTGCTGCATACAAGAAATACAACTCAGCAATAAAGATAGACATTACTTCAGAGTGAAGGGCTAGAAAAAAGTTTTCCAAGCAAACAGACCTGAGAAGCAAGCTGAAGTAGCCATTTTGGTATTTAATAGAATAGACTTTTGACCAAAATTAATCTAAAGAGATAGGAAAGGATGCTTCATACTCACCAAAGGAAAAATCTACCAAGATAATATCTCAATTATGAACATAAATGCTCCAAACACAAGGTTATGGATGTAAAAGAGACATTCTTAAAACTTAAATCACATATTGAAACAAACACATCAATAGTGGGAGTCTTCAATACTCCAATCTCACCAGTACAGACAAAAGCTAAACAGAGAAATAATGAAATTCACTGATGTTATGAATCAAATGGCCCTAGCAGACACCTGCAGAATATTTTGTCCAAACACAAAAGATTATTCCATCTTCTCAGTACCTCCTGAATCCTTTCCCAAAACTGACCAGACAGTTGGTCACAAAGCAAGCCTCAATTGAAATAAAATGATTGAAATATCACCTTATATCTTAACAGACAACTATAGATTAAAGCTGGAGTTCAACAACAGAAACACCAGAAAGCCTACCCACTCACGGAAACTGAACAACTCTCTACTCAATGATCTTTGGATCTGGGAAGAAATAAAGAAAAAATTAAAGACTTTGTAGAATTCAATGAAAATGAATACACAACATACCCAAATTTATGGGACACATAAAAGCAGAGCTAAATAGAAAGTTCATAGCACTAAATTCCTCTATAAAGAAGTTAGAAAGTTCTCAGATCGACAATTTAAAAGTGGATCTGAAAGCTGTAGAGAAAAAAAAGAGGCTAGGGTGCCAAATAGGAGCAGAAGGCAGGAAATAATCAAAATCATGGCTGAGACCAATCAGTAAAACTAAGAGCACCCTTCTAGTTTGCAAATGTGCCTGAGATAGGATCCAGGACTCTGGTTCTCCACCTACTCTGCCCACACCCAGAGGCTGCTGGACTCCCCAGTACCTCTGATACACCCAGGATCTCAGATGAGGCCCCAAACCACACCACAATTCCCAGCGCAACTGGGATCCTCTAGGACCCAGGGGACACAGGAACCCCTGCCCAGTCAGAGGAACATGTTCTTTCCAGTTTGCACCTATGCCCAGGAGCATACCCTGGGCTCTGGATCTCCAAACTACTCTGCCCACACCCAGAGGTAGCTTGACCTCCAGGAGGTAACACACCCAGGATCTCAGGCTCACAGACCCTAAGAGAACAAAAATACCAGTCCAGGCTACTATATCCAGCAAAACTCTCAATTACTCTCAATTATCTCAAAAACCAAGATATTCCAGACAAAACCAAATTTAAGCAGTGTCTTTCCATTAATCCATCCATATAGAGGATATTAGAAGGAAACTACGCCTAAGAAAAAGCAAGAAATTGATCTTTTCATGACAAATCCAAAAGAAAAGAACCACACAAACATAATCCCACTTCCAACAACAAAAATAACAGTAAGCAACAATCATTCTTTCTTAATATCTCTCAACATCAATGGACTCAATTTTCCAATGAAAAGACATAGGCTAACACACTGGATTCATGAGCAGGAACCAACATTTTGCTGCATATAGGAAACATACCTCAGTGACAAAGAGAGACACATGCTCAAAATAAAAGGCTCGTAAAAAGTTTTCCAAGCAAATGATCCCAAGACACAATTTGTAGTAGCAATTCTAATATCCAATAAAATAGACCAAAAGTTATCAAAAAAGATAGGGAAGGACACTACATACTCATCAAGGGAAAAAAATCCACCGAGATGAACTCTCACTTCTGAACATCTATGCCACATATGCAAAAGCACCCATATTTAAAAG
Organism: Apodemus sylvaticus; assembly: GCF_947179515.1. Lineage (NCBI taxonomy): Eukaryota > Metazoa > Chordata > Mammalia > Rodentia > Muridae > Apodemus > Apodemus sylvaticus. The sequence continues at coordinate 160,609,098 of NC_067475.1, read as the reverse complement.
AAACATTGTTAAAGCTCAAAGCACACCTTGATCCTCTCACAGTCATGGAGAGAGACTTAAACACTCCACTCTCATCCAATGGTCTGATCATGGAAACAGGAACTAAAAGAGACACACTGACCTAATAGAAGTTATGAACCAAATGGATGTAACAGTTATCTACAGAACATTTCAATCTAAAATAAAAAATATATAACCTCTCAGCACTTCATGGTACCTTCTATAAAACTGACAATGTAATCAAACACAAAACAAGCCTTAATAGATACAAGACCATTGAGTTAATCTCATGTTTTCTCCTGGATCACCACAGCCTAAGAATTGTCTTCAATAACAAAAGCAACAGAAAGTCCACATACACATGAGAGCTGAACAACACTCTACTCAATGATATCTTGGTCAGGGAAGAAATGAAGAAATTAAAGAGTTTTTAGAATTTAACGAAAATGAAGCGAAATTTGGCATGGCATACCCAAATTTATGAGACACAATGAAAGCAGTGCTAAGGGGAAAACTCATAGCTCTGAGTGCACCCATAAAGAAATTGGAGAGAGCATATAGTAGCAGCTTAATGGCGTATATGAAATCTTTAGAACAAAAAGAAACATATAGACACAGAAGGAATAAGCAGCAGGAAATAATCAAACCCAGGGCTGAAATCAATCAATTAGAAACAAAGAGAACCTCTGCTACATATGCAGCTGGAGCCATGGGTCCCTCCATGTGTACTCTTTGGTTGGTGGTTTAGTCCCTGGGAACTCTTGGAGTACTGGGTGGCTCATATTGTTCCTCCTATGGGGCTGCAAGCTCCTTCAGCTCCTTGTGTCCTTTCTCTACCTCCTACATTAGGGACCCTGTGCTCAGTCCAATGGTTGGTTTGTTGGACATAAAAGGGAGTAGAGACCCTTGGTCCTGAGAAGGCTCGATGACACAGTATAGGAGAATGCCAGGACTGGGAAGAGGGGTGGGTGGGTTGGTGAGCAGTGGGAGGGGGGATGGGATTGGGTGTTTTCAGAGGGGAAACCAGGAAAGGGGATAACATTTGAAATGTAAATAAAGAAAATATTTAATAAACCAAAAAAGAAGAAAAAGAAAAAGAAAAAAACAATAGAAACAAAGAGAACTATACAAAGAAGCAACAATACTAGGAGCTGTTTTTTTTTTTAATAATTTTTATTGAATATATTCTTCATTTACATTTCAAATGCTAAAACCTTTCCCTGTTTCCTCCCTCTCTGGAAACCCCCAACCCTTCCTCCCACCCCCTGCCTCCAAGTATATGCCCTTCTATCTGCCCCACTCCCACCTACCCCCTCGCCCTGATTTCCCTGTGCTGGACCATCTATTGAGTCTTCACAGGACCAAGGATCTCTCCTCCCACTAATGCCAGGCAAGGCATTCCTCTGCCACATTTTTGGCTGGAATCATGTGTACCTCTTGGTTGATGGTTTAGTCCCTGGGAGTTCTGGGGCATCTGGGTGGCCGACATCATTGTTCTTCCCATGGGGCTGCAAACCCCTTCAGTGGAGCTGATTCTTTAAGAAAATTAACAACAAGATAGGTAAACCCTTAGCCAGACTAACCAGAGGGCACAGAGACAGTATCCAAATTAACAAAATCAGAAATGAAAAGGGGGACATAACAAAAACTGAGGAAATCCAAAAAATCAACAGATCCTACTACAAAAGCCTATACTTGACAAAATTGGAAAAGCTGGATGAAATGGGCAATTTTCTAGACAGATACTAAGTACTAAAGTTAAAACAGGATTAGATAAACTATCTAAACAGTCCCATAACCCCTTAAGAAATAGAAGCAGTCATTAATTGTCTCCCAGCCAGAAAAGGCCCAGGACAGATGGATTTAGTGCAGAATTCTATCAGACCTTCAAAGAAGACCTAATACCAATACTCTTTAGACTATTCCACAAAATAGAAACAGAAGGAACCCTGTTCAATTCATTCTATGAAGTCACAGTTCTATGCTGATACCAAAACCACACAAAGACCCAATAAAGAAACAGAGCTTCAGACCAATTTCCCTTATGAATATCAATGCAAAAATACTCAATTAAATTCTTGCAAAACGAATCCAAGAAAATATCAAAACAATCATTCACCACAATCAAGTAGGCTTCATCCCAGGGATGCAGGGATGGTTCAACATATGGAAATCCATCAACATAATCTACTATATAAACAAACTCAAAGAATAAAAACCATATGATCATTTCATTAGGTGCTGAAAAAGCATTTGACAAAAGTCATCATCTCTTCATGTTAAAAGTCTTGGAAAGATCAGGAATTCAAGGCCCATACATAACTAAACATAGTAAAAACAATATATAGCAAACCAGTAGCTAATATCAAACTAAATGGAGAGAAACTTGAAACAATCACACAAGGCTGTGCACTATCTCCCTATCTATTCAATACAACACTCGTAGTTCTAGGCAGAGCAATTAGACAATAAAAGGAAGTCAAAGGGATACAAACTGAAAAGGAAGAAATCAAAATATCACTATTTGCAGATGATATATGATAGTATACTTAAGTTGACCTTAAAAATTCTACCCGGAAACTCCTTCAGCTGATAAACAACTTCAGCAAAGTGGCTGGATATAAAATTAACTCAAACAAATCAGTAGCCTTGCCCTACTCAAAGAACTCAAAGGGGGAACAAAGTACTCATGAGAGGAAATATGGAGACAAGGACCCATACTGAAGGAAAGGCTATCCAGAGACTAACCCACCTGGGGATCCATCCCATGTACAGACACCAAACCCAGACACTATTGTGGATGCCAAGAAGTACTTGCTGTCAGGAGCCTGATACAGCTGTCTCCTGAGAGGCTCTGCCAGTGCCTGACAAATACAGATGTGAATGCTCGCAGCCAACCATTGGACTGAGCACAGGGTCCCCAATGGAGGAGCTAGAGAAAGGACCCAAGGAGCTGAAGGGGTTTACAACCCTATTGGAAGAACCAGACCCCCAGAGCTCCCTGGGACTAAACCCTCAACCAAAGAACACTCATGGAGAGACCCATGTCTCCAGCAGCACATATAGCAGAGGATGGCCTTTTGGGCATCAATGGGAGGGGAGGCCCTTGGTCCTGTGAAGGCTTGATGCCTTAGTGTAGGGGAATACCAGGTTGGGAAGGAGGGAGTGAGTTGGTAGGTGGGGGAGCACCCTCAGAGAAACAGGGGAAGGGAGGTTGGAATAGGAGGTTTCAGGGAGGTGGGAAACAGGATAACATTTGAAATGTAAATACCCAATTAAAAATAAAATCTCATTTTGTTTCACAAAAATGTACCTGCTTTTCTTTAACAGGCCTTCTTTGGTCTTACCATATATATCAGATAGGCATAGAATTATCACTGTGTAGACTTTTGAAGCCTTGTCTAGTCAGCTTCTCCATCTCTAATATCCAGTCGCACAAACTTCAGCCTCAATATCAATTCTAGTTCGTTGTTGCCTCCCAAAAATAAGTGATATAGCTCAACTTTTCAATCCCATCTGCCTTTCTCTGTATTGTGCAGTGATTTCCTGTACATGCTCAGGGAAATTTTGGGCTGCACTTTACACTTCTTTGTTTCAGAGGTATTAGGGTTGAGTGTTCCTCTTGGCTAAGATCTTAAAACGGTGCCTTATATATTTTGCCCAGGTTTATACTCATCTACCATAGAAGGAAAAGTCTGGTGCCAGCCACTTTTTTTTTGTATTTGTAACCAGTTTCCTTACTGCCAACTTAATATCTTTGCTTAAAAATTTCAAAGGCATTCTAAATACAATGTATCCGGGAAAAAAAATGACCTTTCATTTCTAAATCTGGTCTATTTATAAAAAGCCGGTAACTTAGAAATACTAAGTTGACAACTCCTCATTCCTCATCTTTCTTATCCTGAGCATCATGAAATCCCTCAGTAGCCTTGCATTTTAACATTTCTCTATCTCTATCCCTCACTTGTTAGGGAAATTTATCAAGCTGAAATGACATCCCAAACGATGTTCTCAACTTTTGCCTCTTCTCCATCAACGTGTCTTCTCGCTATAGCCATATATTTTCAGTCAAAAGTAAACCTGCCCATGTTTTTCGCTCTTGCATTACTTTGTTAAGTGTTTCAGTGATTTCCCAGTGGCTGGAACATGCCTGTAAAACTCTACAACATGGCCTGTAACCTCTGTATGACACATTTAGTTCTTTTTTTTTTAAATTTAGTTTTTTTTAATTAAATATTTTTCTTATTTACATTTCAAATGTTATTCTCTTTCCAGGTCTCCCCTCTGGAAATCCCCATCACAATCCCCCTCCCCCTGCCTCTCTGAGGGTGCTCCCTCACCCACTCACCCACCTACTCCCATCTTCTAGCCCTGGCAATCCCCTACACTGTGGCACTAAACACCCTCAGGCCCAAGGGCCTCTCCTCCCACTGATGTCCAACAAAGCCACCCTCTGCCACATATGTGGCCAGAGCAATGGGTCCCTCCATGTGTACTCTTTGGTTGGTGATCCAGTCCCCATGAGCTCCGGGGGTCTGTCTGGTTGACACTGGTGCTCCCTTCTCCCACGGGGCTGCAAACCCCCTCAGCTCCTTCAGTGCCTTCTCCAACTCTTCCACCGGGGATCCTGTACACAGTACAGATGCCTGCGAGCATCTGCTTCTGTATTTGTCAGGCTCCCATAAAGTCTCTCAAGAGACAGTCATATCAGGCTCCTGTCAGCCAGCACTTCCCGGCATCCACAATAGTGTCTGGGTTTGGTGACTGTATATGGGATGGCTAGTATCCACTTCTCAGTGAGTGCATACTGCGTGTCCTTCTGTGACTGAGTCACCTCACTCAGGATGATATTTTCAAGTTCCATGCATTTGCCTGCGAACTGCATGAAGGCATTTAGTTCTTTTGCGGTTCCTACATTTTATTCTCTCTAACACATTCTTTGCTCATGCTTCAGATCCTTTTCTTATGCTAATGATTTGTTTTAGGAATGATATTATCCATTCATATTATTTTACTTTTTACATATATTCCAATGTTCTCTTTTTTAGAGAAATATTCCTTGAGCTATTTGACTGAGCCAAATTACTCAATGTGCTGAGATGCATACCGGATTAAGTTTTTATATGTATGTGATTTTGATTTATCATTTCATCTTTCACTATACTTAAGTACTGCAAACTACTTTTTTGATAATTGTATTACCCATACTTAACAAGTGTCTGAGTCAGAAGTGAAAAAAAAAATAACATTGGTAGAATAAGCAACTTTATTGTTCAAAATCAGGAATATGATGTATATAGGTTTCTCACTGTTCACACCTGTTATTATTGCTTTTATGTGCTATAATATTTATAGGTATAATTTCTGTTAATAATATAAATTCAATATCTATAACAATGTCATAATGATCACAATAGCAGTCTTTAATGAAAGTATCTCTTGGGCAATGGTGGCGCACGCCTGTAATCCCAGGACTCTGGGAGGCAGGGGCAGGCGGATTTCTGAGTTTGAGACCAGCCTGGTCTAGAGAGTGAGTTCCAGGACAGCCTGGGCTACACAGAGAAACCCTGTCTCAAAGCAAAAACAACAACAACAAAAAAAAACCAAATCCAAAAAAACCAATAACATAAAATAAAATAAAATTATCCCTTTAAATGTAACTTCTACTTTTGTCTGTTCTAAGTAAATCTTTATTTACAAATTTCTTGCTGTTGTCTTATTACAAATGTTTAAATTTTAAAGGGATGGAAAGAAGGAGTTCTAAGACCATATAAATGTGATAACTATCTAAAATGAATGACATCTAAAATTTTATTTAACACTGAACTCTGTGGTACTTAATATGTGCTAGCTTCCTTGTGTGCCATACTTTAAGCGATTTATGAGTATAAGCCCATTTAATTTACAACACAAAATAAATTTATGTTTTGTACAAGGTACAGAAGAGTTAAATAATCATCTGTTCTGGTTTGACTAAAATGTCTCTACAGGCTTACATTTTGATGGCTTGGTTCTGAGTTTCATGCCTAGTGTCAAAGGCAGTGGAGCCTCCAAGGGTCATGGTGTGGCTCGTAGAAGTAGGTCACTTGGCCACTCATTGAGTGCTCTGCACAGAACTGGATCTAGCCAGCCTTCTCTGATTTGTGGTCTGCTACTATGTGAACCAAGCTCCCAACAGCGGGGATAGAGTCATTCCTGTAGCTCTTCCTTCTCTGTCATAATGAATTAAACTGTGATTTACTCTCTGAACCAAGACAAACTTTCTCCCCTTAAGTTGTTTTTCTCAGTTATTTTACCACAGTGATCTAAAGTCAGTTTCCTCTTCTTCCTCTTCTTCCAGTCCTTTCTCCTATCACTTTCCACTCATCCTCACCTCGACCCTTTCTCTTCAGAAAAGGGGAGACCTACCATGGATATCCACAGGCATTGGAATATCATGTTGTAATAAGACTATGCACATCTCCTATTGAGGCTAGAAGAGGCAGCCCACTAGAGGGAAAGGATCCCAAAGAAAGGGAACAGAGTCAGAGATAGTCCCTGCTCCTGCTGTTATGAGTCCCACCTTTGACCAAGCTACACAACTGTAACACATAAGCAGAGGTGAGACCTATGCATAGTCAATCCCTGGTTGGCAGTTCAGTATCTGTGGGCTTCTATGTGCTAGTTCATGCTGTAGGTTATCTTGTGGTGTCCCTGACCCCTCTGGTTCTGATAATCCTTCCTCACCCTCTTTCAAAGGATTTACCTAATGATTGGTTGTGGGTTTCTGCATCTGTTTCCATCAGTTGCTGGGTAAACTCTGCTCTGGTGACAGTTATTCTAGGCTCCTGTCTATAAGTAGAGCAGCATATCATCAACAGTATCACAGTTGGGCTTCCTCTCATGCAGGAGTATCAAGTAATTCTGACTTGTGTTTCTCTGATGGCTGAGGATGCTGAACATTTCTTTAAGTTTTTCTTGGTCATTAGAGATTCGTTGGCCGAGGATTGTTTGTTTACATCTGTAGCCTATTTTAAAAATAGTTATTTGGTTTGTTGTGTTTTCTTCATATTTTGGATTTTTGTTCTCTGTCAACATGGGGTTGATGAAGATCACTTTCCATTCTTTAGGTTGCTGTCCCCCACTATTTACACTATTTATACTATTTATATATTTTTTCTTTGCCTTCAGAAGTTTTTCAGTTTCATAAGGTACTATTTATTAATTTCTGATTTTAGTGCCTCAGCTATGAATGTGCTGTCCAGGTAAGTTTTCTCTTGTACAATCTGTTCAAAGCTATTCCTCACCTTCTATTCTATTAGATTTAGTATATCTGGCTTACATTGAGGTCTTTGATTCACTTAGACTTGAGTTTTAAGTAGGTTGATGAATATAGATCTATATGCATTTTTCTACATGCAGACTGCCAGTTAGACCATTTCTAATTGTTGAAGATGCTTTCTTTTATCCATTGTATAATTGTTTGGCTGTGGGTATCTGTCTGTGTGAGTCAGCTGCTGGGTGGAGCCTCTCAGAGGACAACTTGCTCCTGTCTGTAAGCATAACATATTATTATTAATAGTGGTATGGATTGGTGCTTGCCCATTGGATGAGTCTCAAGTTGAGCCTGTTATTGGTTGACCATTCCCTCAGTCTCTCCTCCATCCTCTGTGCCTGCATTTCTTGTAGACAAAATTTATTTTGGGTTGAAAGTTTTGTGGGTAGGTTAGTGTCTCTATTGCTCCACTGAGGTTCCTGTCTGCCTTCAGGAGGTGGCCTCTTCAGGTTCCTTATCCCCAATATAATGAGGTACAGCTATGGTCACCCCATTGATTCATGGGCACCCCCCTTATCCAAGGTCTTTGTCTCATCCTTGAGATGCCCTACTTTCTCACCTCCACCAGCTGGGGATTTCCATTAATTTTCAGGGCCATCTGGTCATCTCTCCTGTCCATCCCCACACCTGATCCTGAACTCCTCATTCCCCTCCCCATTTGCCCTGCCTCCCAATTCACTCCCTCCATATGCCTTTTATGACTATTTTATTCCTCCTTCTAAGTGAAACTCTAGCTTCCTCACTAGGGCGCCCCTTATTGTTTCTCTTCTTTGGGTTTGTCGAGTGTGACATGATATCTGTATTTTATGACTAATATGCACTTATAAGTGAGTAGATACCATGCATGTCCTTTTGGATCTGGGTTACATCATTCAGAATTATATTCTCAAGTTGTGTGGTGGTGGCCCAGTGAAATCTGTAAAGTTGATATTTTACAGACAGAGGCGGAAAAAAGAAATGTCTCCTGGGAATAATGGAACTCTCTGTAAATTTTGAAGCAGAAATCTCCCCTGGCAATTTGCTATATTCTCTTACTTCCTAGCTATTTAAGATGGGCCTCTAGTTCTCAAGTAGCAGTTTGCTCACACTTCCTCCTTTTTTCTCTTCTTGGGGATTCCTATGGCCTGGCTGGGATTCCTAAGGCCCAGCTGATAATTCAGTCTTTGAAGTTGATTCACTAACCACCAAACTCCCTTTTAACAATTGCAATGCTTTGCTTCATAGTCGTTTACATAATTACAACCTTCCAACCACATGCAGGTTTTTATGGCTGTGCGTATGTGTATGAGGATGGCTCTGGCACTCTGGTACTGAAAGCATTGATTAAGTCAGGAAGTTTTGTTTCACAAGGTAGAAGGCTAAATGTTAGATAAGGATTTCTCACAAGAACTTGTTAAAAACCCGGGTGGTATAAGAAGCTTCAAACTCTTTGAAGGTTTACTGTAAACTATGAGTGACTCTGTATTCTAATCAGGAAGTTTGATGGCATCTGTAAATTGATCTTCTGTATCTGTTACTTGAGAAACTTTGTGCCTGATTGATTTTGCATTTCCTTGTACCAAATGGCTATGATATTGTGCCTGCCTCACTGGCTACATCTTTTGAAATGGTAATACCAACTCTTCTTGTATAAAAATCCTTGCCTTAGAGCTCCAAAATACATTCAGATTCAAACCACCTTTGTGTGTGTGTGTGGTTTGTTCTGTCTGTCTTCTCAGCCAGACCTGTGCCTCCCTGGACCAGAGGACCCTAGTTATCCCACAGCAGACCCACGGTCTGTAACAAAGTTGCATCCATTTGCATGTAAAAATTATATCTTTGTTTTAAATAGCTGAAGAGTATACCATTGTGTAGCTGTACCACATTTTTTATCCATTCTTTAACTGAAGGACATCTAGGTTGTTTCCAATTTCTGCCTATTACAAATAAAGCTGCTATGAATGTAGTTGAGCAAGTGTCTTTGTGGGATGGTAGAACATCTTTTGGAAATATGCCCAGGAGTGACGTAGTGAGACCTTGAGGTAGAACTATTCCCAGTTTTCTGAAAAACTACCAAATTGATTTCTGAAGTGGTTGTACAAGTTCTCACTTGCACCAGAAATGCTCCCCTTGCTTCACGTTGTTGCCAGCGCGTGCTGTCTCTTGGGTTTTTGATCTTAGCCATGCTCATGGATTTAAGATGGAACCTTAGGGTTGTTTTGATTTGCCTTTCCTTGGTAAGGACTTTGAACATTTCTTTAAGTCTTGTTATTTAAGTTTTGTTATCAAAAATCAAGTGCCTGTAGGTGTGTGGATTTATTTCTTTAAGTTTCTCGGCCACTCAAGATTTCCTTTGGTCTCTGTTTAGCTCTGTACCCCATTTTGATTGGGTTATCTGGGTTGTTGGTGTCTAACTTCTTGAGTTCTTTATAAATTTTGGATATTAGCCATGTATCAGATGTAGGGTTGGTGAAGATCATTTCCCATTCTATAGGATGTAGTTTTGTCCTGTGTCCATTGCCTTACAGATACTTTTTAGTTTCAGAGGGTCCTATTTATAAATTGTTTATATTAGACGCTGAGCAATTAGTGTTCTGTTCAGGAAATTGTCTCCTGCACTAATGCGATCAAGGATATTTCCAACTCTCTCTTCTATGAGATTTATTGTTTCTGGTTTTTTGTTAATCCACTTGGATTTGAGTTTTGTGCAGAGTGTTAAGTATGGATCTATTTTCATTCTTCTACATGTAGACATCCAGGTAGTCCAGGACCATTATTTTCAAGATACTTTCATTTTTCCATTTTGTGGGTTTGGCTTTGTTATAAAAAAATCAAGTGTCTGTAGGTGTGTGGATTTATTTCTTGATCTTAGATTCAATTTCATTGATCAATGTAACTGTTTCTGTACCAATACCACGCAGTTTTTTACTGCTATCACTTAGTAGTACAGCTTGAGGTCAAGGTTGGTGATTCCTCCAGAAGTTTTTACTTTTTATTTTTCAGGATTGTTTTGGTTATCCTGGATTTTTTGTTTTTTCCATATGAAGTTGTTATTTTTTTCATGTCTATAAAAATTGTGTTGGAATTTTGATGGGTATTGCATTGAAGCTGTAGATTGCTTTTAGTAAGATGGCCATTTTCACCCTATTAATATTAATATCCATAAGCATGAGAGATCCTTCCATCTTTTGAAATCTTCTTCAATTTCTTTCTTCAGGGACTTGAAGTTCTTGTCATTAAGATCTTTCACTAACTTGGTTAGAGTCATACTAAGATATTTCATATTATTTGTGGCTATTGTGTAGGGTGTTGTTTCCTTAAATTCTTTCTCGATCTGTTTATAGTTTGTATATAGAACAGCTACTCATAGATTTTTGAGTTGATTTTGTATTCAGCCATTTTGCTGAAAGGTGTCTATCAGTTGTAGGAATTTCTTTGTAGAAATTTGGGGGTCACTTATGTATTCTTTCATATAATCTGTGAATAGTGATACTAATTTGGTTTGCAATTACTTTATTAACTATTTTTACATCAATGTTCATGAGGAAAATTTCCCTGAAATTTTCTTTCTTTGTTGAGTCATTGTGTGGTTTTGTCATCAGGGTGACTGTGGTTTCAAAAAATGAGTTTGGCAATAATTCTTCTGTTTTATTTTGTGGAGCAATTTGAGGAGTATTGATATTAGTTTTTCTTTGAAAGTCTGATAGAATTCTTTGCTCAATCCATCTGGTATTAGGACTCTTTTGGTTGGGAGACTTAATAAATGCTTCTATTTCCTTTAGGATTCTAGTCTATTTATATTGTTTATCTGATCTTGATTTAACTTTGGTAAATGGTATCTATTGAGAAAATTGTTCATTTCTTTTAGAGTTTCTAATTCTGTGGAGTACATATTTTTGAAGTAAGACCAAGTTGTTTGGATTTCTATGGATTTTCTTGGTGCCTGTTGATATGTCCCCTTCTCTTATCTTATTTTGTTCATTTAAATATTTTCTCAGCCTTTTAGTTAGTTTGACTAGGATTTTTTCATTTTGTTGATTATATCAAAGAACTAACTCTTTGGTTTTTTTTTTTAATTCTTTATATTTTTCTCTTTATTTCTATTTTATTGATCTCAGCTCCAATTTTAGTTATTTTCTGCCTTCTACTCCTTTTGGGTGCATTTACTTTTTTTTTTTTCCGTTCTAGAGCTTTTAGGTGTGCTGTTAATTTGCTAGTATGAAATTTAAATTGAAAAACCACTAATTTCTTTATGAAGACACAGTGCTATGAATTTTTCTATCAGCTGTGCTTTCATTGAATCCCATAAGTATGTTGCACCTTAATTTTCATTAAATTCTAGAAAGTCTATAATCTCTCTCTCTCTCTCTCTCTCTCTCTCTCTCTCTCTCTCTCTCTCTCTCTCTCTTCCTGACCCAGTGGTCATTGAGTAGAGAGTTGTTCAGTTTCCATGAGTTTATAATCTTTCCATTGTTTTTTAAGTCCAACATTAGTCCATGGTGGTCTGATAAGATAAAAGGTTGTTTCAATTTACTTGAATCTGTTGAGACTTGATTTGTGACAAAATATATAATAAATTTTGGAGAATGTCTGTATAGTGCTGAGAAGAAGATATATTCTTTTGTGTTTGGGTAAAATGTTCCATAGGTATCTGTTAGGTTCATTTTATTCATAATGTCTTTTAGCAACATAGTTTCTCTCTGGATGACCTTCTATTGATGAGAGTGTAGTATTGAAGCCTCTCACTATTAATGTGTGGGGTTCAATATGTGAATTAAGCTTTCATAGTGGTTCTTTTACAAATGTAGGAGATCTTGCATCTGGGGCATAGATATTTAGAACGGAGATATCATCTTGGTGGATGCTTTCTTTGGTGTGTATGTAATCTTTTTCTCTGTCTCTTTTGACTAATTTTGGCTGAAGATCTATTTTGTTAGATATTAGATTTGCTATACCAGCTTGTTTCTCAGTTCCATTTACTTGGAAAATCTTTTTTTTTTTTGTCTTTTATTCTGTCTATCTTTGATGTTGAGGTGTATTTCTTCTATGCAGCAGAATGACAGATCCTATTTTCTTATCCATTCTATTAGCCTGTATCTTTTTATTGCAGAATTGAGTCCATTGATGATGATAGATATTAATGATTAATGATTTTTAATTTTTGATGGTGGTGTTGTGTATGTATGTGTATATGTGTTTGTGTGTTTTCATTTTTTTTGTTTACTGATGTGAACTAATCATTTCCTTTGTTTTCTTGGTTGCAGTTGATCTGCTATGGAGTTTTCCTCTTAGGTTTTGTCTTTTTAAGGCTTCCCAGAGTTCCTGTATGTTTTGTGTCATTTTCTATGACCAGTTTATCAATTTCTTTCATTATATCTCCTAAGCCTGAGCTTCTCCCTTCTATCTCTTGTACTCTGTTGGTGATACCTACATTTTCATTAGGTTGATATTTTCCAAATTCTATTCCTTTGTAAAATAGATTTTATTAATTGATTTCTTAATCTAATTTCACCTGCTTCGTTTAGTTGTTTTCATGTAATTCTTAAGATCGGGGGTCTGATCACTTCATTTGGTAGATCGTGAAAGTACATTTTATTCTGTTATAGATGAAAAATGATACAAAGAGAGAAAATCCCTGTCTTTATATAAACAAGTGATTTCAAATTTACTCGGATAACTCAGAAGATTTTCCAAACTCTAAATTACATTTTATTTGGCTTCTGTAGGTTACCTGTCCTTCAAACAAATGTCTCCAAGATAGAAATGTGAGATATAAAGTTGACTATACTAAACTTTTACTTGCCTGCAGGCAGTAGGTAATGTTAACTACTCTTTCTGATTTGTTCGTATTAGTCACTATGGCCATCAGAAATTTTCACACAGTTGACTAGAGGCCTGGCTCTAAAGTCTCTCAGTTAACATCTCAATGATAAATAATGAAACTATCATCCTGAGTGAAGTAATCCAGTCACAATAGAACACACACAGTATGCACTCAATGATAAGTGGATATGAGTTCAAAAGCTCAGCATACCCAAGATTCAATTCACAGACAATATGAAGCTTAAGATGAAGGAAGCCCAAAATATGAATGCTTTAGTGCTTCTTAGAAGAGTGAGCAAAATACTCACAGGAGGAAATATGGAGACAAAGTATGGAGCAGAGAGTGAAGGAAGGGCCGTCCAGGGTCTGCCCCACCTGGGGTTCCATCCCATACAGCCATCAAACCAGGATGCTATTGTGGATGTGGGAAGTGCTTGCTGATGAAAGCCTGATGTGGCTGTCTCCTGAGAGGCTTTGCCAGAGCCTGACAAATACAGAGGCAGATGCTCGCAACCAACCATTGGACTGAGTGAGGGGTCCCTGGTGGAGGAGTTGGAAGGAGCAACCGTATCAACAGGCCAGACCCCCAGGAGCTCCTGGGGACTGTACCACAAACCAGTGATTACTCATGGAGGAACCCATGGTGCTGGCTGCATATGTGTCAGAGGCTGACCTTGTTACAAGTCAGTGGGAGGAGAGGACCTTGGGCTTGAGGGTGTTTGACGCCCCATGTAGGAGAATGCCTGGGGGAAAATGGAGTGGATGGAAGGGTGCTGGAGCCCCCTCATAGAGTCAGGTGGAGGGGCATGGGATAGGGGGTTTCTGAAGGGGAGACCTGGAAAGGGCAAAACACGTGAAATGTAAAAATTAAAAGTATCCAATAAAATAAAAAAAAATATCCAGGGCTTGCTGGGCTCTGGTGGTGTCATGTTGCCCTGGTTACTGTTTATTGTGTTCTTATGCTGCCCTCTAGCTTTATGCATTTTGGGTTTATATAGGTTTAGGTGCTGATTTCTTAATTTGTTTTTGTTAGATGGGTGAATTTTTTTTTGATGTGTTCCTCCTTGGGTTTTCTTTCTTCTTGGTATTATGGCCTGGGTGGTCTGAGGTTCCGGTGACCAGCACATTTCAGGCCTAGTAGGGTTTCTTTACTGGGTTTTTGCAGCTTTTGTATCTTCTGGGATTTGGGGTGTTTCCATTGCCTTTGAACTGGCATGGCCTCCAGGAAAGCAGAGATCTTCTGCCAAAATTGTGGTCTAGAATATGGAGCACAGGACATCGGGTGTATTTATGGTTATTGTGTGTGCATTAAGAGGAGTTGGCAGGCATAAGGCACAGGGCAGGTCTTATCTAGGGTCTCTGGTGTCAGTGTGACCTTTGGAAATGCAGGTGGAGTTGTGATTTGGAAAATGGATCCCATGGTATTTCATGCAGTTTAAGGCTGTTGTGTATGCTTTAAGGGAAGTTGGAAGACATAGGGAACAGAGCAAGGGCTTACCTGGGGTCTGTGGGCCTATGGTGGCCTCTAGGAGCAACACCAAAACGTTTGCATTTTGAGATAATTGAATTTTATTAGTTTTTATCTACTCTAGGCTTTAAAAGTATTCATGATTATTTATGTGAAAATAGGGATAAAGTCATTGTTCCTATTCTATGAAATATCTTTTGTTCTTCAAATCTTTTCTGGAAAAATGCTAATTCTGAAATATTGGAAGGAATTGGGGAATGTCCAAAAAAAAATAAGGACCTCAATGTGACTCATTAGATTAGATGAGCACAGTCAGAAAATTAGTTAAATATACTCAATTTAGCAAATGGCCTGTTCTAGGACTGAAATTAAAAATACCTTAAAGCAAAACTCAGGTTCTTATAGATTTGGCAAGGTGTCAAACCATATAAAACATTTGGAGGTCTCATTTCTGCAGTGGCCTCAGAATGGATTCCCTTTAATGAAAGATAATACATAAAAGGCAGAAATGGAATTAGCACCTGTCTGCTTCACAAAGTTACTAGGTTGCCAGATGATGCCTAATTGGAAGTCCAGAACATGAGGGTGAGTAGCCTAATTAGGAAATACTTATTTGGCCTGAGTTCCTGGAGATGGGGTGTGAAATAACAGGAAACAATAGTCGGAGACATTGAAGAATAACTCTAATAGCAGAAGAGAAAAGCAGGTATGAACCCCAAACCTACAAACCATCTGTTTCACCGAATACATCACTTTGATATCTTTGGAAAAGTTAGAAATTACTCAAAGCAGAAGTTATAAAAAATGAAATGTAGCCAAGTGCTTTTGTGGAAAGAGTCTCTTTGTAGTAAGTGTCTTAATATGTTGTAATATCTCTGCTCTACAATGAATCCTGTATTGTAACTCCAGGGAGAGAAGGAGGGTTGATGGGCTAGAAATTTTGTTCTGCAAGTTTGGAGTAGCAGTGCTTTTAGCTGTGGCCTTAGTGAACCTGGGTATACTTTATTAGAGCCAAAGGAGAAATTACAGGGACCCAGTGCTTCCAACAACGACAAAGACACCATTCAGGGTACCATCATTGATGGTCTCATTATCAATAAAAGCTGTTAAATACAATTGACAACATTTAAATAAGAGCTTACACGGGAATACAAGTTACGATGCACTGTAGGATTGTACTGTCTAGTACCTCAAATTCAGTAACTTTACAGGGGCAGATTCCATGGTAGCTGAATCTGGAATAAGGCTAATGTAAAAAAAAGTTTACTACAGGGCACTTTCTGAATTTATACCTGTGGATAGAATGACTGTTCTGAACAAACCTAGATCAGCTTATTAAAAGTATATGACCAGCCAGGCAGTGGTGGTGCACGCCTTTAATCCCAGCACTGGGGAGGCAGAGGCAGGCGGATTTCTGAGTTTTAGCTGTGGCCTTAGTGAACCTGGGTATACTTTATTAGAGCCAAAGGAGAAATTACAGGGACCCAGTGCTTCCAACAACGACAAAGACACCATTCAGCCTGGTAATGACGAGGCCAGCCTGGTCTACAGAGTGAGTTCCAGGATAGCCAGGGCTACACAGAGAAAACCTGTCTCGAAAAGCCAAAAAAAAAAAAAAAGTATATAACTGAACAATGGATGACTTTAATATGAAATATAGCATCTGAAACATAATCGTCTAAGATACAAAATTGACTGAATATCCTGATTTACATGTGAAAACTATGTGGAAGGGGGTTAAGGAAATGGGACTGTAGAGGAAGGAACTGGACTCCTTTTTAGCTTCATTGCAAGGTGGCTCAGGAGACAGAGTTCCATATCCTTCCATTGACCAGCCATTAGGTATAGATAGACTGCATATAGGTGGGAGAGAATCAAGACCCCGGGGAAGGCGGCTTTCCTTAGCTAAGAGTGATTTACTGAGACGGCTGACAGTGCATACTGTGACAAAGGAATTTACCAGGAAGCTACAGAATCATTTTGAAGGGACCCTGTGGGTGGTGCCTCAGGACATTTATTCTCATCATCATCATAAACTTCTGTCCCCACGTAAGCTCTTATTTGGATGCTGCCCACGGTATGTGACAGCTTTTATTGGTAATGAGACCGTCAGTGATGGTATCCTGAATGGGTCTTTGTCATTGTTGAAGGCTCTGGATAGAGATTATCTCCTTATCCTAGGCTCTTCCTCTCTATTTCTAATGCCTTTTATCTTTATTTTTCCTCCCCAGCCCCCATGACGCCCATGGCATGGTGTCAAACCTAATCTTAGATCAAACTCCTGCCAGTGCTCTGAAAAATCACTGAGCATTGCTCGTGGCCATGCTTCTTAGTGGCTGTGGGTGCTTTATTATTCATTGCTATCTCCCTTCTGATAGGAGCAAGGGGACATGACTCTTGGTAGAAAAATCCCCTTGTGTTTTTAATTATAGTCTGGCTTCTATTTTCTAGAAACTTAATATATTTGTTCTCTATGTCCTGAATTTTCAAATTCTTTTTGGCCTACTAGAATACCACATTCATAGACTGAACTTAGATTTGATCCCCACCTTTCCTTAGCTTCATTGTGGTCAATCTTCTTCCTTCTTTCATTCACTAAGCACCTCAGGCACTTGCTATTGATTCTTCCTCATTCTCTTTGCAGGCTGAATGTCAGAGCTGCTAAATGGCTTCAACCATATTCTTATACACAGAGAGTAAAAGTTTATTTCCCAACAAATATGCCTACCAGACAGTCTATGTCTACCACAGAGACAGAGTCTACCAGAAAGAGTGTCTACTAGAGTGATGTAGTTTACCAGAAAGACTGTCTAAGCCATTTGCTTCTCCTGTGTGAAATAAGGGATTGGCATAAATGCATTGCAGAATGAAAATGAGCAATGACTTTATTGATCTGATTTTCGATCTGTGCTGTTTTCAGGCACATTTCAATAACATTAATAAACATTATTGTATAGGTATTGAATTTAACTTAAAGCCTAAATATATTTTGACAATGTTATTTCTAGTTATTTTATTGATATAAATACAGCTTCTCTTTCTTTCCTTCCTCCTTCCTTCCTCCTTTCTTTCTTTCTTTCTTTCTTTCTTTCTTTCTTTCTTTCTTTCTTTCTTTCTATCTATCTGGACCACAGTTTCCTCACCCTCCTTTTCTACAAGCTACAAAACTGTAACATATATGCCAAATTGGTCAGTTCCATGTAGGCTCCCTGGTTGTCAGTCTCTGTGAGGCCCTCTGAGCCTAGGTTGCTTACTTCTGTGGGTTTTCTTGTGGTGTCCTTGAACTGCCTGGCTCCTCCCTTCTCCCACGGGGATTGTCTCTGCATCTGTTGCTGTCAGATGCTGGATGAAGCTTCTCAGACCTGACAGTTATGCTAGGCTCCTATATGCAAATATAGAAGAATATCATTAATAGTGTCAGGCATGGGCCTCAAGCTGAATCAGTCATTGGTTGGCCATCCCCACAATTTCTGTGGTACTTTTACCCAAACACATTTTATAGACAGGACAAATTGTAGGTCAATGGCATTGTGACGGGATATGTGTCCCAATTCCTCCCCTGGTTACATGAAATTTCCAGTTTAGGCTCTGTATTTCCTCCCATTGCTAGAAGTCATCCTCATCTGATTCTTGGGAGTTTCCATTGCACAAGGTTTCTAGTTTGTCTCTAAGTTTTCCCCTCCCACATTTTAGTTGTCTCTCCCCATACTCTCTCCCTCTATCCTTCCCCAATCTGATGTGAGATGCCGTTTTATACCTGTCATAATGGCTAAGATAAAAAACACAAGTGAGAGCGCTTGCTGGATGAGCAAATGGAACACTCTTCCATTGCTAGTGGGAGTGCAAACTTGCACAACCAGTTTGAAAATAAATACGGTGGTTTCTCAGAAAATTGAGAATCAATTTACTTCAAGACCAAGCTATACCACTCCTGAATATATACCCAAAGGGCACTCTACCATACCACAAGGACACTTGCCCAACTATGTTCATTACAGCTTTATTTGTAATAGCCAGAAACTAGAAACAGCCTAGATGTCCCTTAGCCAAAGAATGGATAAAGAAAACATGGTCCATTTACACAACTTAGCATTATGCAGTTGATAAAAATGTGGACATCACGAAATTTTCAGGAAAATGGATGGAACTAGAAGAAAAATATCATTCTTTGTGAGCTAATATAGAACCCCAATGGAAAACATGCTATGTATTTACTTCTAATTGAATATTAGCTGTAAAGTAGAAGACAACCGTGCCACAATCCACTGACCCAGAGAAGCAAAGCAACAAGGAGGGCACAGGGGGGAGGAGGGGTTAAATGAATCTCCCTGTGAGGAGAAATAGAATATAGACATTGCTGGTAGACAGAAGTGTGCACAGGAACAGGAAGGAAATATGTCATATATATATATATATATATATATATATATATATATATATATATATATATATATAAATAAATATAATTTACTCTTCCATTCTTCATAAAGCTTCAAGAAATAAATCTAGGATTCCAGGTGGGGAATTATCTAATCTATTATGGGTGCACTTTCAAATATATTTCCAAAGAATTTTGTGCAAAGTTCCTTTCTCTTGGGGATATTGATTCTTTCAGTTGTGGCAGGAGAAGAAGTGTGGTTTAATGGTAGATACTGCAGTTGTACTTTGAGTGTAGAAAGACAAGCTCAAGCCTGGGAAAGTAACATGTAGAAAATTTTTCTGAAATACAGAGCTATCAACCTCATTAATTTTAATGTTCTGAATAAATTACAGAGTTGAGTAAGTGGTGGAGATGGAGTTTAATGCACATTATCACATACACATAGTAAAACAAGCAGAAGAGACTCTCTCCATCCTATTTTAAAATCTGTGCTCGCAAAGAAGAAATCATTGCTTTAAAAACTTTGTTTTTATTTGGAACAATTGCTTCTGGGAGAATTGACCACTGAAAGCTTCGAGATAGAGGCAGGTGGGAAATGGCTCCAATTGTGCCCAGCAGATACTATGGTGAAGAGTAGGGCTTCCCAACTGACTGTACCATTCTAAATATTGTATTAAGTCAGTTACTTAAGGGTATTTTAGAGAACAAGTTAATGGACAGAGTTGTCATATTATATTACACACAACCATTTCCCCTCTGTCAGATGGCCATATTAGAGAAAAATATCTAAAACAACAGAACTTACTTAGAGAATAGTAAAGTCATTTTAAGGCACTGCTTTTTCATGTGATGCTTACCAGCTGTGAAATATTCTACAGACATGGAATATTACATTTGACCTATATATTAGCCAAAGAATTTCCATAGGAAATCCCAAAAGTATATATTTTTTTGATGGAGCTTTAGATTTAATTCATTCATTTTCTTACACTAAGCTTTTGATAACAGGGCTTATGTGGCATATTCTTAAGTTATCAGAAAAGGATATAGATCTTTTATCTATCTGTGCCCTTTCCCCAGCCTTGAGTAGGCTAAATAAACTCAGGATGATTTTATAAACTACCTGGTGTCCCTGGCCTCGGTGCATTTGCAATTTTCTACCTGAGCTTTGAGGAGTTGTCCGCCTGCTGAGCTTGCTTTGCAACTCAATCCAGCTTAAACAAAGGATGGGTCTGTGGGGTTTAACTATATACATGCAGAGCTAAAAATTAAACTTTGAGCCTTGATCAGAAACCTTTGTCTTGGCTTCATCCTTCTCTTGCCTGTCTTTTTTCATTTCCAGCCTCCCTTTCAGAGACCAGTTCTTTGTGGCTGCTGGACGGCTGCAGGTGGTACCCCATCAAGGGGACTGAAAATGGGGGCTCAGGAGAGATCAACTGAGAAACGCTGTCTTGGTGGAGCTCCACAGAAAATGGATGAAGTAACAATACCCTGCTTGGTAAGCAACAAACAACATTAATGTTAGCACTAGCCATGAATTTCATCCTTTGGAGGTTGTTATGTAGGAGGTACAAAAAGGATACAGGCTAGGCTAGGTGCAAAAAGGAACAGTGTTGGCCCAATGCTGATCTCACCTAGGAGGTGACAGCACAATTGGGATGGGGAATTCTATATAGGTATTTGTTCCCAGGTAAGAACTGCATCAGGTGAGAGGAGTAGGGTTTAAATTAAAACAAACAAACAAACAAACAAAAACCCCCCAAAACTAAAAACAGATGTTAAAAATTTTTTTAGCTCAAGTATATTTATGCTGTGTGTAGTTCCCAGAAGTAGGAATGGTAAATACACAGATGACATGAGAAAGAGAGAGAGAGAATTCGTTTCAGAAAAGCAGTTGTCCTATCTGGGACATGTTAGCCAAAAAAAAAAAAAAAAAAAAAAAAAAAAAAAAAAAAAAAGGGAAACGGATTTCAGAGCTCTCCTAGGGATAGGAGGAAATCAGGAGACATTCTGCTTCCTCTCTGGCTCCTACTGGAGATATCCTTAGTTCTGGTTACATCAGGTTCTCTTCCCTCTCTGTCTATTGTCTGTCTTTGGTGCAATAATCTGTCCATGTGTGTCTGTTTTTTGTTTCATTTGAATGATCATTGTTCTATGTTTCATGTTGAAAAGAAAAAAAATGGTTAAAACTTTATCTGTTGTCTATCCAACCCTTGATGTAGTTTAACTTGAATAGAAGGCAGTCTCAGTTTGCACAGCACAAATGGATAAGTTTCCCTGTACCCTTAGCTAGGAGTTAAGCACAGCAGGAGAAGCCCTACCAGGAACTGAAAAGCTGCTCTTGAAGGAGCCAGTAGCTTCTCAATTTCTATGGCAAGTAAGCTGATTTTCCTAGAAAAATCTCTGCAGTTGTGTTTACTGGGCTCAGCAAGTGCCAAGATGCTTTTTTTCCCCTTGAAATTATAGCTAGAAAAAGTAAAAATTTTGTTTGGTCTGAATATATAAGATGTGTTTTTGTTTCTGACTGGCTTTAAAATTATAAATATGTTCTGCCTGACTTAGTTATAGAGTATTGGGTATGATTAAAAAATTGTAACATTGGTAACAAGGAAGTGAGCTTAAAACTGGTAACTCAGAGTTGGAGTCACTCCGACAACATGTGCCATCAGCCAACCCAGGAAAACAGGTCTCTAAAGATGCTTCTAAATTGGGATAATATTATATGTAATTCTTATCCTAGAAACTAGACATAAATGGCAGGATTAAAACAATGTCACTTCAATGAGGTATTAAAAGTTGCACTGTCATGCATGCATATATAAGACCTGGCAGCCAAACTTTGTAATGGGAAAGTAATGCTTTTGGTATTGATTTTAAAGAGAATGGATTGTTTGTTGGAGGTTGAATTTTGCTTTCCAAAGTTGTGGTTGTGCTCTGGTGCTACAAGAGAAACTTGAAGATTATAGTTAAATTGCCAGTGTTCCATTGACTACAGTTTGCAGTTTGATCACAGGCTCAGGATTTTTACCTCATCCATATTTGTAATTAAGAAAAAAATCAAGCAAGTGGAGGTTGCGGCCTTGCGGGAGACTACCACAAACATTTTCATTTGAGTGAGTGAAAAGCTCAGAGCAGCCTCAGTGGAGGCTTGTGTTGTACTCTGCCTACCAAACTCTGCCTACAGGAGATTTGGGGCCCTTGCCTCCAGGGAAGCAACATTATTATAAAAATATTATAGATATATCCAGGTCTTATAGAAAATAGTGCTGGAGAAATAAAAATTACAGCTGCTTCTCCCATGAGATTATAACTGCACCTGCTAAACAAACTACTAATTGAAGAAAAAAGTTTTAAAAGATTAATAGATACTGGAGGTGATGTACTCACTCACCTCCAAGGGATTGGTTATTCCATTAATCCAAAACAAAGTTCAAACTCAAGATAGTGACACTAGGAACTTATGGAGGCATTGCAACTTGCCTATTTTAGCTGCCATTCAGGAAATGAATATAGAAATATTATGGATTTGAAAAATTGCTTTTATACTGTTACTTTGCATCCTGATAATTGTAAAGGGTTTGCTTTTAGCAAGCTTGTAATTTTTTTTATTTTTAATTATTTATTTTTATTTTTTTATTTCATTCGATATATTTTTTATTTACATTTCAAATGATTTCCCCTTTTCTGGTCCCCCAGTCCCTGAAAGTCACATAAGCCCCCTTCCCTCCCCCTATTCTCCCACCCACCCCTTCCCACTTCCCTGTTCTGGTTTTTCCTTATACTGCTACACTGAGTCTTTCCAGAACCAGGGGCCACTCCTCCGTTCTTCTTGTACCTCATTTGATGTGTGGATTATGTTTTGAGTATTCCAGTTTTCCAGGCTAATATCCACTTATTAGTGAGTGCACACCATGATTGATCTTTTGAGACTGGGTTACCTCTCTTAGTATGATGTTCTCCAGCTCCATCCATTTGTCTAAGAATTTCATGATTTCATTGTTTCTAATGGCTGAATAGTACTCCATTGTGTATATATACCACATTTTTGCATCCATTCTTCTGTTGAGGGATACCTGGGTTCTTTCCAGCTTCTGGCAATTATAAATAGGGCTGCTATGAACATAGTAGAGCATGTATCCTTATTACATGCTGAGGAATCCTCTGGGTATATGCCCAGGAGTGGTATAGCAGGATCTTTCGGAAGTGACGTGCCCAGTTTTCTGAGGAACCACCAGACTGATTTCCAGAGTGGTTGTACCAATTTGCAACCCCACCAGCAGTGGAGGAGTGTTCCTCTTTCTCCACATCCTCGCCAACACCTGCTGTCTCCTGAGTTTTTAATCTTAGCCATTCTGACTGGTGTAAGGTGAAATCTCAGGGTTGTTTTGATTTGCATTTCCCTGATGACTAATGAAGTTGAGCATTTTTTTGAGATGTTTCTTCACCATCCGAAGTTCTTCAGGTGAGAATTCTTTGTTTAACTCTGTACCCAATTTTTTAATAGGTTATTTGGTTTTCTGGGGTCTAACTTCTTGAGTTCTTTGTATATATTGGATATTAGGCCTCTATCTGATGTAGGGTTGGTGAAGATCTTTTCCCAGTGTGTTGGTTGCCGATTTGCCCTTTTTAGGGTGTCCTTTGCTTTACAGAAACTTTGTAATTTTATGAGGTCCCATTTGTCAATTCTTGATCTTAGAGCATACGCTATTTGTGTTCTGTTCAGGAACTTTCCCCCTGTACCGATGTCCTCAAGGGTCTTCCCCAGTTTCTGTTCTATTAGCTTCAGAGTGTCTGGCTTTAAAGGATAAGCAGGCTGAGAAAGAAATTAGGGAAATGACCCCCTTCACAATAGCCACAAACAGTATAAAGTACCTTGGGGTGACTCTTACCAAACATGTGAAAGATCTGTATGACAAGAACTTCAAGACTCTGAAGAAGAAAATGGAAGAAGACCTCAAAAAATGGAAAAACCTCCCATGTTAATGGATTGGCATAATTAATATAGTTAAAATGGCCATTTTGCCAAAAGCAATATACAAATTCAGCGCAATACCCATCAAAATCCCAACTCAATTCTTCATAGAGTTAGAAAGAGCAATTCTCAAATTCATCTGGAATAACAAAAAAACCCAGGATAGCTAAAACTATTCTCAACAACAAAAGAAATTCTGGGGGAATCAGTATTCCTGACCTCAAGCAATACTACCGAGCAATAGTGTTAAAAACTGCATGGTATTGGTACAGTGACAGGCAGGCAGATCAATGGAACAGGATTGAAGATCCAGAAATGAACCCACACACCTATGGCCACTTGATCCTCGACAAAGGGGCTGAAAACATCCAATGGAAAAAAGATAGCCTTTTCAACAAATGGTACTGGTTCAACTGGAGGTCAGCATGCAGAATGCGAATTGATCCATCCTTGTCTCCTTGTACTAAGTGAGCTTGTAATTTTAAAGAACTTATTAAGCAATATCACTGCAAAGTTTTACCTCAAGGACTGGCTAATAGCCTTACATTATGTGAAACATTTTTGTCTCTGCTTCAATACAAGAAGTTAGGATATATCTTTCAGGCTATATTACTCATTATATAGAGGGTATTTTATTAGCTGTTCCCTCTGAAGGGGAGTTTTATTACAAACCTCTACTATTATACAATGAGCTTTAAGGAAGCTCTACTTCCTTTTGGGAAGTAGTTGTTGCTCCAGAAAAAGATTCAAAGACAATATCCTTGTCAATATTTGGGACATCAGTTATATTCTAAGCAAATTGTGGCACACAAAATCCCAATAAGAAAAGATAGTTTACTTACTTTAAACTATTTTCAAAAGCTTCTAGGAGATGTTAATTGGTAAAGACCTCACTTTCAGCTCACCACAGGAGGAGTTAAGCCTCTGATGTTCTCAAGGGGCATGCAAATTAATTGGTGAGAGACAAATAGTTTTGCAGATAGTAGAGGAAACTACTGTACTCACTTGTTGCCTGTTTGTGTGCACTATTGCTATTCATGTGTCCACAGCAATTCTTTGGCAAAAGGGACCATTATTGTGGATTCACCTTTCTTCATCTCCAAGTCAAGTTTAACATCATATTATGAAGCTGTTGCTGTGTTAATAAAGAATTGTAGGATAGAATCATGACAGCATTTTTGGAAAGAATGTCTTAAGAACCTCATTTCCAAACAGCAATTAAATTGGTTATTGCAGAATAATGATATTTGGCCTACTGTATGTGCAACTTTTTTTAGGCAAAATTGACAAATTGTTAAGTTTTTGTATATGTATATAGCCAATAGAGAAAGTGCTTACTGTATTTACAGATGTCTCATCTAATGGGTAAGCTTCATAGGCAATTGGATCACATGCTTATTCTCTTGAGTTTCCCTCCACTTCAGCACTAATTAATTAGTTAGTTAGTTAATTAGTTAATTAATTTGTAATACTACATATTTTATTCCCCACCCAGTCAACCGCTGTCCACCCTCTGACTATTTCACATCCCATACCTCCTCTCCACCCCCTGTCTCCACGTGGATGGCCCCACCACCCATCCAACCTGAACTCTAAACTCCCTGGGGCCTCCAGTCTCTTGAGCTGCATCACCTCTGAATGAACACAGACCTGGCAGTTCTCTACTGTATGCCTGTCGGGGGTCTCATATCAGCTGGTGTATGTTGCCAGTTTAGTGGTCCAGTGTTTGAGAGATCTCATGGGTCCAGTTTAATTGAGACTGTTAGTCCTCCTATAGGATTTCCCTTCTCTTCTGCTTCTTTCAGCCTTTCTAATTCAATAGCAGGGGTCAGCTGCTTCTGTCCATTGGCAGGGTACAAATATCTGCATCTGACTCCCTCAGCTGCTTGATGGGTCTTCCAGAGTGTGGTCATGCTATGTCACTTTTTGTGAGTGCTCCATAGACTCAGTAATAGTGTAAGGCCTTGGGACCATCCCTTGAGCAGGATTCCAATTTGGGCCTGTTCCTGGACCTTCTTTTCCTCAGGCTCCATTTCTATCCCCGTAATTCTTTCAGACAGGAACAATTATGGGTCAGAGTTGTGACTGTGGGATGCCCCCTCCCTCATTTGATTCTCTGTCTTCCTGATGGAGGTAGGCTCTGTAAGTTCCCTGTCCCTACTGTTGGTCTTTTCATCTAAGGTCCCTCCCTTTGAGTCCTGAGAATTTCTCACCTCCTAGGTCTCTGGTGCATTATGGAGGGTTCCCACAACCTCCTATGTCCCAAGGGTGCCTGTTTCCATTGTTTGTGCTGGCCCTCAGGGCTTCAGTCCTTTTTACTCACCCAATACCAGATCAGGTTCCCCTCTTCCAACCACTCTCTTTAACCCACATAGTCCACTTTCCCTCCCAGGTCCCTCCCTCCCTCTCCTCTTGTGATTGCTTTGTTCTCCCTCACAAGTAGGACTGAGGCATCCTTACCTGGGCACTTTAGCTTGTTGACCTTCTTATTCTCTGGACTGTATCTTGGGAACTCGACTTTTTTTTTTTTTTTGGCTAATATGCACTTATTAGTGAGTACATACCATCCATGCCCTTTTGGGACTGAGTTATCTCACTCAGGATGATATTTTTCAGTTCCATCCATTTTTCGGCAAAACTCAGGATGTCCTCATTCCTAATAGCTGAGTAACATTCCATTGTGTAAATGAAACGCATTTTCTGTATATTCTTCTATCCTGGAACATCTGGTTTGTTTCAAGCTTCTGGCTATCACAAATAAGGCTGTTATGAACATAGTAGAATGTGTGCCCCTGTGGCATGGTCTGGCATCTTTTGGTTATATTCCCAAGAGTGGTATAGCTGGGTCTTCAGGTGGATCTATTTCCAATTTTCTGAGGAACCTCCAGACTGATTTCAAGAGAGGTTGCAGCTTGCAATCCCATCAGCCATTGAGGAGTGTTTCTCTCTAACATGTGTTGTCACCTGAGGTTTTGATCTTAGCCATTCTGATTGGTATAAGGTGGAATCTTAGGGTCATTTTGATTTGCATTTCTCTGATCACTAAGAACTTTGAGCATTCTTTTAGGTGCATCTCAGTCATTTGAGATTCCTCAGTTGTGAAATCTCTATTTTTATACCCATTTTTGATTTTTATTTTTTTTTTTTTTTTGGTGATTGGTTTCTTGAGTTCTTTATATATTTGAATATTATCTCTCTACCAGATGCAGGATTAATGAAGCTTTTTTCCCCAATCTGTAGGTTGCTGACTTGCCTTATTGACTATATTCTTTGCCTTTCAGAAGCTTTCCAATTTTATGAGGTCCCATTTATAAATTCTTGATCTTAGAGCATGAGCCATTGGAGTTCTGTTTAGGAAAATTTCCCCTGTGCCAATAAGTTCAAGGCTCTCTCCCACTTTCTCTTCTATTAGATTCAGTATATCTGGTTTTATTTTGAGGTCTTTGATCCACATGGACTTGAGCTTTGTGCAAGGTGGTGAATATGGGTCTGTTTTCATTTTTCTACACACAGACTTCTAGTTAGGCTAGCACCATTTATTGAAGATGCTTTCTTTTTTCATTGTATAATTTTGGCTTCTTTGTCAAAGATCTAGTGTCCATAAGTGTGTGGTTTTATTTCTGGGTCTTCAATTCTATACCCTTGCTCAATGTGTCTGTCTCTGTGTTCCATGCAGTTTTTATGATTATTGCTCTGTAGTAAAGCTTGAGGTCAGGGATGGTGATTTCCCCCTTGAAGTTCTTTTATTGTTAAGAATTGCTTTTGCTAGTCTGGGTGTTTTGCCTTTCCAGATGAATTTGAGAATTGTTCTTCCCATGTCGTTGAAGAATTGTGTTGGGATTTTGATCGGGATTGCATTGAATCAATAGATTGCTCTTGCTAGGATGGCCATATTCACTATGGTAATTTTGCTAATCCATGAGCATGGGAGATCTCCCCATTTTCTGAGATCTTCTTCAATTTCTTTCTTGAGAGATTGAAGTTATTTTTATACAGGTTTGTCAATTAGTTGGTTAGAGTTAACCCAAGATATTTTATATTATTTGTGGCTATTGTAAAGGGAGTTGTGTTCCTAATGTCTTTCTCAGCCTGTTTATCTTTTGTATTGTAGAAGGTTATTGATTTATTTGAGTTAATTTTATATCTGGCCACATTGCTGAAGTTGTTTATCATCTGGAGAAGTTCTCTGGTAGAATTTTTGGGGTCTGTTATGTATACTATCATATTATCTCCAAATAGTGATACCTTTATTTCTTCTTTACCAATTTGTATCCCCTTGGTCTCTTTTTGATGTCTGATTGTTGTAGCTATCACTTCAAGTACTATACTGAATAGATATAGGGAGAGTGGGCATCCTTGTCTTGTCCCTGATTTCAATGTGATTGCTTCAACTATGTCTCCATTTGATATTGGTTGTTGGTTTGCTATATATTGCTTTCATTATGTTTAGGTATGGACCTTGAATTCCTGATCTCTCCAATCCTTTTAATGTGAAGGGGGTGTTGTAATTTGTCAAATGCTTTTTCTGCATCTAAGGAAATGATCATGCGATTTTTTTGTTTATATTGTGGATTACCGTTAATGGATTTTCTGTGCTTGCTGTTCCAAATCAGATTAAAACAGATAATTGCACTGGCTATTAAGTCAAGTATTTGAGATGTTTTGTAGACAATTTAATATTATTCA
Organism: Apodemus sylvaticus; assembly: GCF_947179515.1. Taxonomy (NCBI): domain Eukaryota; kingdom Metazoa; phylum Chordata; class Mammalia; order Rodentia; family Muridae; genus Apodemus; species Apodemus sylvaticus. Next base: position 160,580,474 of record NC_067475.1, on the reverse strand, counting down.
TATTACTGGGATTCTTTATAATTATAAAGGACAAGGTAGAATTTTAACATAATATCTTTATAAAAACAAAAAGGGGTAATTATATCCATGTACACCACATTATTTAAATCATGCTTTTTATTTTTAACTTTTAAAAATTTGGATGCCAAGGAACTCTGCTGAGTATCTATGGCACCCTACAACTAGGCATACTTATGCTTAGGTGCAGAGGAAGGATCCACATACTGGCATATGGAATGATCCAGATCAGGTATTTAATATGGGGAAAAAGACATGTTTGTATTTTTTTCCACAGGATGCTACAGGAGCGTGCTAACTGCCAGAGTGACTGGTGAGACCTGTTGATGCTGGGACAAAGAATAATGCTGACCTGTGAGCTTGCTGAGTGCCCTGGCAATGGTGACTGGGAATCTGTATTGGACATATGTTCTTGATCCCCCTTTGTTTGCCTATATCCCAGATTGAACGAGCTGCCTTGCTTCAAGGTTTTAGACCTTGTGAGACAGAGAGCATGGAGACTGTGGAAACTTACTTAGACTCCTTTAATATGACCAGTTATTCTGACTCAATCATGGACTGATCTAGAAATCAATCCAATATTAGAAATACCAATAATGAAGATGGCTCAAAATTCCTGTCAGCTGAGTTTACTTGGAGTGTAGTCTCCACTCTTACTAGAGAGTGTTTTCTCTCAGTTCTCAAAGCCACCCCGCACACACCTGGTGGCCAGACCTTGTGTTTGATCTTTGCCAATTAGCAGTTGAATACCTGGGACATTTCTGCAGACAACCTTACATCTTCAACAGATTGGCCGCCTTCACGCGGGATTGCTTTCAGCACGCTGTTATTCCCAATGGCAGTTATTCATCACTATGAAGAAATGCATTGAGTGTGCATTCATGTGTCCTTCAGGGCTTTGTCTGAATGGGAAAGAGTGTGCTTATGAAGGCCAGTGGCCAGAGATGGGTAATCCTGTTCTTGAGCTCCTTTGGACCAAGACAAAGAAAAACACCAAAAGCAGGGAAGAAGGAGCAATATAGACACCAACCTAAGACAAGCACAGCTGCCTAGCCACTCTATACCTAGACGGGATCATGGAAAACAAAAAATTCTTGTGCCTCCATCCAGCTCATCTTTAATAAGCAAAAAAGTGGTAATTGTGCTCACACCCCAGCCTTGAGTAGGCTAAACAAATCAGTATGCTTTTACAACCTAGCGGGAGTCCCTGGACTTGCTGCATTTGTGATTTCCTACCTGAGCTTCGAGGAGCTGACTGCCTGCTGAGCTTGATTTGCAAATCAATCCAGCTGAAACAAAGGATGGGTCAGTGGGGTTTTCCTATATAAAAGCAGAGCTAAAAATTAAGCTTTGAGCCGTGATCAGAAACCTTTGTCTTGGCTTCATCCTTCTCTTACCTGCCCATCCTTTTTCCTTTCCAGCCTCCCTTTCAGGTTCCCAGTTCTCCATGGCTGCTGGACAGCTACATCTATCTAGTGCTATCACCTATTTTTCTATTAAGCAATCAATGAATGAGACATATCTATGTATAACCTATCTATTGTCTGTCACTTATATGCAGTCTTTCTATTAATTGTAACAATATAGGACATAGAAGATAATGATGCACTATATAATAAGATAAAACAAAAATAACACCAGACTAGGACAAAGCAAACAGAAGGAAAAGGACCCCCCCAAGCATATATATATATATATATATATATATATATATATATATATATATTCAGAGACCAACTTGTTACTCACTTTTAAAAAACTAAACTGGAAGCCATAGGTATATAAAAAGGACCTGTATGGTAAACAGAAAATGAGTAGCTAGCTAGCTAGAGATGGGTAATATAAAAATTTAAAGGATGACATAATTAAAAAAATGACTATTAATCATTTTATTTGTTTACATTTCAATTGTTGTCTCCCCTCCATGAAACCCCTATCCCATATGCCTCCCCTCTACCTCTCAGAGGGTGTTCCCCCAACCTATGTGAGCCTCACCACTCTAGCATTCTTCTCTGTGGTATCAGGCCTCCACAGGACCAAGCGATTCCCTCCATTAGGCGTCATATCTACCTTCTGAAGGCGGCTTGTTCAGGTTCTATCTCCCTGCTGTTGAGTATTTCAGCTAATGTCATCCCCATTGTGTCCCGGGAGCTTCTGGCATCCCTGGTGTCTGGAATATTCTAGTGTTTCACCCCATTTCCCAATCCCACTGATACTAGTGTATTCATTCTCCTAGTCCTCTGGACTTCTTTTCTGTCTCTTTCCATACCTGAACCTGCCGCCCTTTTTTCTCCCCACAAGGTCCCTCCTTTACTCTGCCTCCCATGATTATTTTGTTCTCCCTTCTAAGTGGGTTTGCACCATCTGCACTATGACCTTCTTTCCTGTTAATCTTCATATGATTCCTGAGTTGTATCATCGGTATTCTGAGCTTTTGGGCTAATATCACTTATCAGTGTGTACATACCATATGTCATTTTGGGTCTGGGTTATCTCACTCAAGATGACATTTTATAGTTCTATCCATTTTTCTACAAAGTTCAAAAAATTGTCATTTTTAACAGCTGTACATTTAACAGTGTACTATTCCATTGAATAAAAGTACCACATTTTCTGTATCCAATCTTCCTTTGAGGGACATCTGGGTTGTTTGCAGTTCTGGCTGATATAAATAACATAGTGGGTCATGTGTCCTTGTGATATGGTGGAAGGTATCTTTTAGGGTATATGCCTAGGAGTAGTATAACTGGGTCTTCAGGTAGAATTCTGTTTTTCTGAAAAACCACCAGATTGATTTCCAAAGAGGTTGTACCAGCTGGCAGTCCTACCAGCAATGGAGGAATATTCCTCCTTTTTTCCTCAGTTAAGAATTCTCAGTTTAGCTCAGTACCTCATTTTTTAATAGGGTTATTTGGTTCTTTGGAGTCTAAGTTCTTGAGTTCTTTGTATATTTTGAATATTAGACCTCTATCATATGTAGGGTTGGTAAAGATATTTTCTCAATCTGTAGCTTCCCATTTTGTCATATTGACAGTGTCATTTGCCTTGCAGATGCTTTTCAATTTCACGAGGTCACATTTGTCAATTGTTGATCTTAGAGTCTGAGCCATAGGTGTTCTGTTCAGGAAAATTTCTCCTGTACTGATATTTTCAAGGCTCTTTTTCACTTTCTCTTCTATTTGAGTCAGCATATCTGTTTTTATGTGGAGGTCCTTCATACCTTAGCAAGCATTTGCAAAGACCCACACACAAACACCAAAGATACTGCAAAACAAAAAGAAACCTAAATTAATATGCTTTGAAGAATTTTATTTTAGTTATTAATTAGATGGATACTTACAGTGGAGATTGAACACTGTAATTGCTTGAATATTGATTTTTACATGGCTTCTAACTTACACAAGAATATTGCTTATAGAATATCTAGAAATACAATTATTTTTATTTTTGTATTTATTGATATAATTATTATATTTATTGGTAATGGAATATAAAGATTGTTTTCTAGCTATACATATGGTCTGGTTTATCTCTAAGTTTTTGCCTGAATCTTAGTTTTACATCATCCCTTTTTTTCTCACAACAGTGACAAGTGTTCACGGTGTATTATTAGTCAAGGATATATATCATTATATGTGAAATACTTGCTTAAGTTTTATTTGAAATCGTTCAGTTTCTAATACAACAGAATGACCAGGCTCCAAGTTCAAGTCGTATGAAAGAGCTGATAATAAGACATTCACCTTGTCTGCTTGCTCGCCGGGAACCCTCGTTCTCACATATTGTGAGACCTTTGCTTGATTAATCCCATAATGCTAGATAATAGCCTACTTCTCAAAATGCTACTTTAGAAATATCACAATTGCCTCTATTATGAAGACGTACATGTAACTCGTACTGTTCAGTCTCGCTTCTCTTTTCAGTGATTGAAATAAAAATTAGCCCTTTAGCTCTCATTGTTCCTTTAAGCCTTGTATAGTATATCAAGTTTCACATATCATTCTAATATTATATATAATATATACATGTAATATATATATATATAAATATATATATATGCTTTATATATATATATATTCAGAGATTAACTCTGATTTTGCAACTCTCGATTTTGCAGTGTTATTGGTATGGCTAACACTCCCTTTCAAATGATATGAGGTATAAATTTATCTTTATCTTCTTGATTCAGCTATGCTTATATAAAATTCTGTGATCACTTTTCCTTGTGTTATTAACTTACTGGATGACTTGATAGCAGTACACTGTGCATCATTTACATCCTTCTGTATATAGCTAGTCCAAGTTTTTTCTGCATTTGAATAAATATCTAAGAATCTATGTCAACTCTAAATAAATTCTATTATTATTTTGATGATGTTCATTTCAGAATTGCCTGGGTCTTTTACTTCAGTTTAGAATGCAGGACTGCTCAAGCATATTCCAATTTTTACATCTCTAGCTTACCCAAGGTCCTTGCTCCTAAATTCTATCGACAAGACCTTACTGTGGAATGATCTCACCAAAACTAAAGGCAAAGCTTACCTTGATATTCGTTAGTGGTCCTAAATCACGCCACTTTGTAACATGCTTTAAGGGCAGTGTTTCCTAACTTGCTCTTGTGTTGTCCCTGGAACTCCTTGTGGAGAATTTCTTCTTAGAGCCTGCTGCCTTCCTTTTGTAATTGGAACCAGGTACTTCTTCAAACTGCCACTCTGGGCTTTCCTTGTCTTGATATCCAGAGAGAGCTTACTGATTTTTCATGTTCCAACTGCCCATGTTTGATTACCTGTAAGCACTGAGATGAAATTTCCAACGTGAAGAGAAGTCCTTAAAGTTGTGACTGTAGTTTACTTGTAGAGTGCTTGCTTCATCTGTCTTAGGACTTAAGTTGAATTCCTAATATCCCCAAATCCCTGAAAAAGAAAAGAAAAGAAAAGAAATGAAAGAAAAGAAAAAAAATATTGTTTTGCGTGTCTGAATATCTGTAGCATCTATAATTGGACAAACACTTGTTTATAAACCGTCTTGATAAAAGGTAGAGATACAATACGGCCTCCATAGCAGTCCATTGTTTAACATTGTTCCTTTGTCACAAAGCACTTTACTAAAGATTGGGACTTGATGTTAGTTGTATTTTGTCTGATACTTTAGAAAATTTAATTAATTTAACTGCATTTTCCGTAGGAATCACTTGATAATAATTTTATCTCATCAAATCCATTTAGGTTATATATAAGATGCATGTTTAATACTTTTGAGTGTAAATATAACATTTAACATAATATTAATGGATATGAAACTTGTCTCCTGACCCAGAGAATTCAGAATGTATTGTGATAGCTACTTTATATGGTTGTATCACATTCTATGTTATGTTCATCTTTTAAACTTTTTATTGACTCTGTGAGTTTCACATCATGCACCCCAGTCCCACTCACCTCCCCTTCCTTTCATATTTGCCCTGTGCCCTTGCAATGTCATTCCCAAATAACACACACACACACACACACACACACACAGACAGACAGACACACACACACACACACACACACACACACACACACACCATCCCATCTTGGAAACTGTAGCCTGTCACAGTGTGTCCCACAGTATTCCCCTCTGTCCTCACATCTTCACTTGCACATGCTCATTCAGTGAGACACTGGTCTGCTTTGAGATCTCTGGCTTCTGTGTCACCATCTATATTGGATCCTGGCTATCCTGTTATTGCCCTGTATTATGGAGATCTGAAGCTCTAGAATAACAACACTGGCCTTTTCACATGTCACAACAGTTCACAGATGATGTAGGTTTTGGGATGGGCCAATTCAACAGTTGGGACCTGTTCATGATTGGTAGCTAAGCATTCATCTACCTTCTCTTCCTTATTTGCATCACCAGTGAGAGCTCTACAGAACTGCTCAGGATAGGCCACCCAGTGCCATCCTTGGGGGGGGGGGGTGCAATGCTCGCATTTCCTTAGGGCTAAATCACCAGCACCCAGGCCTCCAGAGCCAGCTCCATTGTGCTGCCCAGTCAATGTTCGGGGCCTACTTTCCAAAGTGCTGCAGCCCGGTCTAGCTCTCCTGGTCTCATATCCTTGGGGCTGCCTCTGCTGTACCTTCCCCGTCAGGGCCAGATCCATTTCGTTCAGGTGAGGAGCAGGACCCACTCTCCTGGTTACACAGGTGGAGAAGAGGAGGTATGAGAGGGTATTTATCCCTACACCTCATATCACCTCACCCCAGAGGAGGGGCCGGGCCAGCTCTCCCTTGCTCTGTCTTGGCTGGTTCACTCGCTCCTCCTTGACCAGGGCCAGCACTACTGTACTGCCCGGGCACGGTGCAGGGCCCACTCTCTTAATGCAGGAGCTCATGATAGACAGGGACAGCTCACCCAGTTTCATGACCCTGGGGCCAGTCTCTGCTGCAGGTTGTGAGGGGTGGGAGGAACATCACCCAAACACCCAGGCTACCTCAAGGCAGACAAGAGGAGGGCCAGCTCTCCTCCTTGGGGCAGGTTCACTCTTCCCTACCTCTCCTAAGCCCTGCTACCAGGGTCAGCTTTGTGGTGAGGTATAGGGCCTGCCCTCCCTAGTGCTGCAACCTGTTAGGCGCAGGTATGAGTCTGGGGAGCTCAGGACCCTGTTAGAAGCTTTCTTGGACTGCTAGAGGTGAGGAGAAAGGGGAGGAAGGATCACTGCTGTACCCGTGGTGCCCTAGGGCAGGTAAGTGTGTGTTTGTGTGTGTGTGTGTGTGTGTGTGTGCGTGTGCGTGTGCGTGTGCGTGTGCGTGTGCGTGTGCGTGTGCGTGTGCGTGTGCGTGTGCGTGTGTGTGTGTGTGTGGTCAGCTCTCCCATACTCCTGCCCCGGGGCCAGCTCACCTACATCAGATCCACCAGGGCCAGCTCCCTCCCCTGTGCTATCCAGGTGAGGTGTGTGCTGCCTCTGGTGAAAGGTGGGGCCAGATCTCCAGAACACCACAGCCAGTGAGAGGTCGGGCCAATTCTGCACAGCTGCTGGACATCCACGTGGTCCCCTGCGGCTTCCCAACCAGGGATGTCCCCATCTTCTCTAGTGGTAATATCAGACACAGAATCGACACTGACCCATGCCGTAGACTCAGATGTGTCCCTCAGCAGCGACTTGGGCTGGAACCTAACCATGGCCAATGCTGGTGTGGCTGGCCACGCACAACAGGCTATTCCTCTTTGCACTTGAGGCTGCAGTTCCATCATTCTTCATAATGCCCAAGCTGCTTCACTTCCCTGTTTTTCTCATCTGACCACCACATGCTCACATATTGTGGTGGATCCACTTAATCTGGCCATGCACTGGCAGGCCCCTGGGTAACATCCTCCATGTATGCTGCAAGGTGTGGTGGCAAGCAAGTATCTGTGTCTCACCTGTGCCAACTTTCTTTTATGTCTTTAATCCCTGCAAGGTTTTGTGTTTGCATGTTTGTTTTTAATTCCTTGTTCTGTTACTTTATTACACATAGCTCACAGTGACAGAAGCTGCCACGTGGATGGCAGCCATCTTGGCCGCTGACCTTACCAAGATGGAAGCATCCACGTGGCCTGCTTTTCCAGGTTGTTTTTTGTTCTCTGTGTACTACCCTGGAGAGGACCAGATCTGTGCTGTGAACTGGAGGACAGGTCTGTAGATACCACGGTAATACACAGGTCTCTATCTTCCTTCTCCTACACTGGGTGCCTGGATTTGATTTCATTAGATTTTTATGAGTCCTAGGCATGAGACAACTTTGGCCTCCAAGCCAGGTATCAAGACAGGACTTCTATCTGCTCTGCCCCTGACTGATGTAAGAACAAGGTATCTCTTTGCCCATTGCTGGGAGTATGCTCATTTTTATACTACCTAAATTTTGTTTTCTTCCTCATCAACTACATTTTTTTTCAGAATTGTTAAGCTACAAATTATTGTCCTACAACTTTATGAAATTTTTAAAAATTAATGGAAGCATGCCAGTTACTTAAAATTACACTGTTTTGGCATTTGGCTTATAAGAGATGATGTTATACAAAAGTCTCATGCCAATGTTGTTTTACAACAAGCTGAAATATATTCATGCCACCATAGCAACATGTTATCTAAGAGCAGGTGCTTTGGAGCCAAATGGAAAATGGTTTCAAACGACTATTTTTTCATTGTTGTTGTTACTGCCCATGAGAACTTTTAAAAGTTAAGTATAAGTTCTCAGCTCAGTTTCCTTACTCTTAATTGCTCCTATTCAGTGACTTTGCACCCAGTGTCAGGGACGGCATGGTAATACAAACACACACCACCATTTTCTAATGCCTCTGTCTTCTTTTAAGATGTTCAAGATCTGCAGTCACCATTGTTTCAGTGTTAATGTTGGCAATTACCTTTTCCCCATTTAAAAATTTCTGATTAAATATATTAGAGCTTTACCAATTTTGTTGTTTTTTTTCAAGGAAATAACTTTTGGCTTTTCAAATTTACTCAACTGTCAGCTTCCTGATTCTATTTCTACATTTATAGTTATTGTTTATTTGCTTTTATTTATTCTGGATTTCATTTTTTTCTAGCTTTTTCATGTGTGTCAGGAGGCCGGATTTAATCATTTTTATCTTCTAATATAAATGTTTACAGTTAGGCACTGCCCTTTACGCAGCCTTCAGTAGTACCCTAGCATGTGTAATATTTTTTTTAAATTTATTTATTTATTATATGTAAGTACACTGTAGCTGTCTTCAGACACACCAGAAGAGGGCATCAGATCTCATTACAGATGGCTGTGAGCCACCATGTGGTTGCTGGGAATTGAACTCAGGACCTCGGGAAGAGCAGAACCTCTGAGCCATCTCTCCAGTCCATGTGTAATATTTTTATTTAGCAAATATGTGGGTTACCACTCTCCTTTATAGTCTGTTTTGCCTGTGGCTGAAGCACTGCCCTAGCCCTCAGATACTCACTGACAGAGTGGGCGGATATTCTTCTATTTATTTACTTTCAGCACTGTCTGCCTTTGGTTTTATAAACATCTCCATGAAAATCTGTATACTCTTTTTAAAAATTTGTTTGATCATGCAGGCTATTAATTGAAGCTTGTGGTCCTCCACTTCTATTTAATTTCAGTTTGGGATTTGCTGGATTTCCTGTATCACTGGTTGTTTCTGATCTTCACTGGTTTTCAGCTGTTCTTTTTTCTTCCCTAACACTTTCTGACTTTTGGAGTATTTGATGAACCCCGTTTTAAAAGACTTGTCTACTAAAGTCTTAACTGCATCTTTTTGTTTTACTTTTAGGTGCCTGCTGTTGGAATTAGAGTATATACTTACCTTTGCACACTGTATATAAATGGTTATTTAGCTACTTCACTTACAGTCTGAGAGTTAAATGTTTTCTTAAGTAGAAAACATGCATTAATAAGAGTTTTCTAAATCCTAAAAAAAAAAAAATCTTTGCCTATAAACTTCTGGATGTTTTAAGGGCACAGGCCCTTAACAGCTTTGTAGAAGTAAAGGGATTATAGGATTTACAGAAGATGGGATTAACCTGAGTATTTTTTTAGATTATTATTATTATTTTATTATTATTACAATGATGTCTAATAGATTGATCCATCTGATATGTTTAAGAAAACTGCACTATATGAAAATAAAAAAACCTAACAAATAAAAGAAAACAAAAACTTACATTAGAAGGATTGAAGTGAGCTGAAAACAGAAAAAAAAATTGAACTGTATTGAGTAGAAAAATGTTTTAACACTCCCGTCTTCATGTTACCTCTGGCAAAGGTGGTGAAAGAACCCTTGAAACTAGTTCTAGCAACATCTCCTATTTACTTGATGAATCCTACAGTTTAAAAGCATCTCTCTCTCTTTTTGAAGCAAAACAGGGTTTTATTTCACATGAATACAGATTATGAATTTCACGCTGCACTATTTCTCTCAAAAAGTCAACTCCATCAGATAAAAATAACTTCCTAGGAGTAGAGAATCTAATCTTTTTCCCCACAAAACATAGCTTTCATTTCAGTGACTACTTGTTTTTAAAAATCCAGCTTAACATAGTGATGCCACATGCTTTGTTTAAAATAACAACAGCAGGACTCATCTGCTCTCACAGTGCAGACAGTGAGACTTCCTTAGACACAGGAGGACAGTGCAGCAACTGACTGTCCACTAGATGCCACACTTCCTTTGCTGTGTTCAGTGGTGGGACCAGCTTGCTGCGGAGGGACTGCTGTGGTAATGGGATCCCACAGCTGCCCTTTGCCAGTGTTCCCTGCCCCATCCTGCAATGGTAGGCCTAATCACCACACACTTTGCAGAGTCCAGGCTCCTGACATTGCTAAGATCTGTAGGTGACAGCCCAGGAAGCTGATGTTTGCTGCCTTTGAATGCCAGGTCTAAGTTAATGGAACTTACATTCTTTAAAAAGTTAGCAGTGCTCATCTTGGAAGGCCTTTTCTTTTCTTTTCTTTTCTTTTTCTTTTTCATAATAAAAATCATTTATCTTTATGACAACATAAGTAAAATGATTATTACATAAAAGCTAACTGGAACATGTAATTATTACATTAAAATCCACTGTTAGAAAATATAGAGGGTCTACACACAATGATCTGGTAAAATTGAAGAAATATATAGACAACAGTGTTAAAAATAGGAGAATTTTATGGAAAATAATAATGATAAATTGGTAAACATAGAAATATCTATATTAATTTAACAAGCACATAAAACATTTTCTGATAAAATTGAAGTTTTTCAAGGAAAATAATTCTGATAAAATAGAAGAAATATATAAAGAAAAGATTGAAAATGGGAGATTTCGTGGAAAATAATACAGATAAAATGATAGACATAGAAACCATTTCTAAACTAATTGAAGAGGTGAGTAGAAATATTTTCCGATAAAATTGAAGATTTCCTTGGAAAAATATTTCTGATATAATTGAATAAATACATAGAAAAAAGTGTTGAAATTGAAAGGTTGAATGGAAATTACTACAGATAAAAAGGGAGACATGGAAAACATTTCTAAACTAATTGACAAAACATGTTGAAAAATTTTCGGATGAAATTGAAGAATTTCATGAAAAATATTTCTGATAAAATTGAAGAAATACAGGGAAAAGTGTTAAAATTGAAGAATTTGTTGGAAAATAATAATAGTAAAAAGATAAACAAAGAAAATTTATCGTTAAAAATGACCAAGCACATATAAAATTTCCTCATAAATATGAAGATTTTGATTAATATATTTCTGATAAAATTGAAGAAATATATAGAAAAACGTGTTACAAATAAAGATTTTCATAGAAAATAATAGAGAAAAAAAGAAAATAATAGAGAAAAAATGGTGGACAGAAAAAAATCTAAACGAATTAAAGAGTTAAGTAGAAACATTTTCTGAGAAAATTGAAGATTTTCATGGAAAATAATACAAATAAACTTGAAGAAACATTTATGAAAAGGTATGAAAATTGAACATTTTCATGGAAAAATTATGGTAAACTGGTAGACATAGAAAAAATATCTAAACTTATTAAAGAGGTAAGTAGAAATATTTTCTGATAAAATTGAATATATGAATGAAAAATATTTTTGAAAATATTGAAGAAATATATAGAAAAATGTGCCATAAATTGAAGATTTTCATGGAAAATTATAGATAAGATAGAAACAGAGAACATTTCTACATTAATTGAAGAGGGAAGAAGAAATTTGTGAAAAACTGAAGAATTAATGTAAAGTATTTCTGAAAAATTGAAGAAATATAAAGGAGTATTAAAATTGAAGATTTTTATACATTATAGCTAAAAAGGCAGTAATAGAGAACATTTCTCAACTAATTGAAGAAGGAGGTATAAATATTTTGTGAAAAACCTAAAGAATTACATGGAAAATATTTCTGATAAAATTGAATCAATATATAGAAAAAGTGTTAAATTTGAAGATTTTCAATGGAAAATATTACAGATAAAATGGTAAACTTAGAAAACATTACTAAAATAATTGAAGAAGGAAGTGGAAATATTTTTCTGACAAAATTGCAGATTTTCATGTAAAATACTGATAAAATTGAAGAAATATATAGAAAAAAGTGTTAAAATTAAAAATTTGACAGAAAAATAATGCAGATAAGATTGTAGACATAGAAAAAATTTCTATTGATGAGTATGAAGTATCCTTCTGTGTCTTTTTTGATGACTTTTGGTTGAAAGTCTATTTTATTGGATATTAGAATGGCTACTTCAGCTTGTTTCCTGGGACCATTTGCTTGTAAAATTGTTTTTCATCCTTTTACTCTGAGGTAGTGTTTGTCTTTGACACTGAGGTGCGTTTCCTGTATGCAGCAAAATGCTGGGTCCTGTTTATATATCCAGTCTGTTAGTTTATGTCTTTTTATTGGGGGAATTGAGTCCATTGATGTTAAGGATATTAAAGAATAGTGATTATTGTTTCCTGCTATTTTTGATGTTATTTTTATCTTTTTGTGGCTACTTTCTTTTGGGTTTGTTGGAAGAAGATTACTTTCTTGCTTATTCTAAGGTATAGTTTCCCTCCTTGTGTTGGCATTTTCCATCTATTATCCTTTGTAGGGCTGGATTTGTGGAAAGATATTGTGTAAATTTGTTTTTATCATGGAATATCTTGGTTTCTCCATCTATGGAGATTGAGAGTTTTGCTGGGCATAGTAGTCTAGCCTGGCATTTGTGTTCTCTTATGGTCTGTGTGAGATCTGCCCAGGATCTTCTAGCTTTCATTGTGTCTGGTGAGAAGTCTGGTGTAATTCTGATAGGTCTGCCTTTATAAGTTACTTGCCTTTTTCCCTTACTGCTTTTAATATTCTTTCTTTGTTTAGTGCATTTGATGTTTTGATTATTATGTGACAGGAGGACTTTGTGTCTGGTACAGTCTGTTTGGAGTTCTGTAGGCTTCTTGTATGTTCATGGAAATCTCTTTCTATAGGTTAGGGAAGTTTTCTTCTACAATTTTGTTGAAGATATTTACTGACCCTTTAAATTGTAAATCTTCACTCTCTTCTAAACCAATCCTTACTTTTGGTATTCTCATTTTGCCCTGAATTTCCTGGATATTTTGGGGTCAGGAGCTTTTGCATTTTTCATTTTCTTTGAGTGCCGAGTCAATGCTTTCTATGGTATCTCCAGCACCTGAGATTCTTTCTTCTATCTCTTGTATTCTGTTGTTGATGCTTGCATCTAGGACTCCTGATTTATTTCCAAGGTTTTCTATCTCTAAACTTATCTCCATTTGTGATTTCTTCATTGTTTCTATTTCTATTTTTAGATCCTGGATGTTTTTGTCTAGTTTCTTTACTTGTTTGTTTGTGTTTTCCGGTAATTCTTTAAGGGATTTTTTTGTGTTTCCTCTTTAAGGGCTTTTATCTTTTGACCTATATTCTGTATTTCTTTGAGGGAGTTATTTGTCCTTCTTGAAGTCCTCTATCAGCATCACAAGATACTATTTTAAATCCATCTCTTGCTTTTCCAGTGTGTTGGGGTATCCAGAACTTATTGTGGTGGGCAAACTGGGTTCTGATATTGCTAAGTAGCCTTGGTTTTTGTTGGTAAGGTTCTTGCTTTTGCCTTTCATCATCTGGTTATTTCTGGTGTTAGTTGGTATTGTTGTCTCTGGCTGGAGCTTGCCCCTCCTGTGGACCTGTAAGCCTGTGTCCATACTTCTGGGAGACTAACTCTCTTCTGGCAGGATCTGTGCACAGAAGGCTGTGGAGCCTCCTGGCTCCCTGGTGTAAATGGTGCCTGGAAGGCTCCTGTCCCAGCTGCTCTACTGATCGTATGCCCTGTGCCCTTCTAGTGTTCCCCTCCAGTGAGATATTGTAGAGAAGGTAGAGATCTTACCTCTGCACTTAGAAGTGGAGGCACTGCTGGGAGATCACTCTCTCCTGGCAGGCCGTGCACAGAAGGCTGTGGAACCACCTGGCTCCTTGGTGCAAATGGCCTGAAAGCATATCTTTAAACCCTAATATTTTTAAAATTTATAGCTGACCACACAGTTTTTACCACATTGATGAATTTATTTCAAAAGACAGTAGTTACATTTTTTAAATAGACGTTTTACTGTCTCTTTAGTAATGATATCTATAAATAAGTAATGATAAACATGCTAGCCCTGATTATTAATATCACAGCATGCATTTAAAAGTTTCAGAATTGTCTATTAACATTTACTATTTTTAGTTGGTTAGAATCCTATTTTTATAGATCCCATTAATGAGACTCTTAGTGGAAAACAAACTTGTCTTATATTCTCCTGTGAAGAATCAAAATTACCATTACTTCACTAAAATTAGGTGGGGAATGGTTGCATATGGAATACTAATTATAAAGCAGATTCTTGATTTCAGTGAAAATGTTCACAACCTTCATGAAATATATCTAAAACATTTGTTAAAACGACCCCCTGACCTCATTTCCAACAGCCAGACTATTTTTAGTTTCACCATCTAATTTTCCAGACTCTCTTGTTAGTTTGATCAATATTATCATTTGGATGTGATCCAAGTTGTGTACAGATGTCAATGTCCCTCTAATGCTCCATGACAAATAAAAATACTTCATGAAAATGTCCTTTTCCAACTAACATTTCTGAATGATTGTCAGTTATCTAGATGAAATGATAATGCTCTAGGAGCAGTATAATTTTAAAATTACTCCTGAGTCCTGCCTTGCTGTTTGAATACTTAACTAAAGAGCTAAGACCATTTGTATGAGTAATTCAGACCAAATGTTATTATCTTAACTTAAAGAAATATGTACTCAAATAGTTTGAATTGTGGGGGCTTGCTGTGGATTTTTCTTGTTATCTGGAATGTGTGCATTACAAACTGTAGGGTGAATTTGCAAATGTGTCAGCATAGGGATTATGTATATCAAACCCTGATGAAATGGTTAAGGAAGATTCTTGGTATTTGGGTTTGTCACCATGTTATCTGTTTTATTGTTAGTATGTTCAATTGAAGAGTCTGTATTAGTTATTTTCAGTCTTAGTCCAATTGGATGGTGCTGTGCTGACATATGTACTCTAAGTTGCTTTGCAATGTTCTTGCCTCCAACCAGGAGATCATAATAATAAGGTCCCTCTAAAGCTAAAACTCCTTGTCTTCAGAAAGAGCCAAGTGGTGTTTCTTTCTCATTGTTCAGTGTTGCCTCACAGAAGCCTATGTATCGCCTAAATCTCCAGGGAGCATGTACAGGACAACTGAACACCACAATGATTCTGGTAATGCCTACACATAAGCTGAATAAGAACTAACTAATCCACATGTTTGTGCGGACAGGGGAAAGATCAGGAGATTTCAACTCTCTTCAAAGAACTACAAGTAATCAAGTAATGTTGAGAATGGGAGAAATAGTCTTCCCCAGGAAAAAGCACAGCAGTTGGTTACTGAATAACAAATAGTTAATCCTGAAGGCATATATGTATATGTGTGTATGTATATGTACTTGTATACATGTTACATATAAAATTAACATTATACAAATGGAACAGGTTATATAATTTTATTGGTGTCTTACTAGAAAATTATTTACAATCTATAGGATGATATATTTTGTTTCCTTTTATTCTCACTAAATTTATCTTGTCTATAAGATATGCAGGTACATATCTTATAGACAAGATGGGGCAGAGACAGAGGGCCAACCAACAACTGCCTTAACTTGAGACCCATCCTATGCGTAAGTACCAATCCTGAAGACAATATGTACTTCAGATATAGGTCCCAGAGGACCTAAGGTGAAACTTAACTGAACGTCTACTATCTGAGGAGTAGCATTCCTGGTTCTAGGAGGAGCCATGCAAGATTGCCAAGAAGAGAAGCAACCAAAAGTCCTACCTAATTGCGATGCCTGCGAACCATAACAGCAAACAGGGAACAATATCACTGAGTGTGAGGCAGTGCACACAGCTCAAGGGTAACCAACACCCTGGTAATTAGACTTAAGACTCACTCAACGAGAAAGAAATCATGTCTGATTCTAGAAACCTAGTCAACTACCCAGGGCTGTTATGGATCCTGGAGCAGAAGCTACAACTGACGCTTTACTAACCATCAAATTCCCAACTACATTGAAAAGAGTTGTTCTTATTCCCACAGGTTAAGTGTAGTCCTCACCTCTCATCAACAACATCAACCACGCTTCTCGTTGCAATGAACAGAGAACATTAATTACAAAAAAACCCACAACCAATCAAAATGCATAGTCGTGGAGCCCAGTCCAAAGAAGTGCATTTACAGTACAGGACAATGCCTGCACTGTAGGATTATGGAAATATTATAAGAGACAGAGGAACAAGAGTTTGCTCTGAGATTTCGTGTCCTAGGAATGCAAGAAGCACATGTATAGTCTCACCAACATGACTGCCTAAACATGAGATAAACAACAGTGGACCAGTTGATATGTTGTGTGTCCAGGGAAAGCCTTGGAAGCCTCATCCCTCTACAAAGAATTGTAGGCAATCAAGGATGCTGAGAGAAGGAGAAAAAGTCTTTTCTAGGGGAGAGCATAGCAATTGGTTATCTAGTACCAAATAGTCCTGAAAACAGACAGACACACAGACAGACAGTCAGACAGACAGACACACACACACACACACACACACACACACACTCTACAGGTTTGTAACAATTAATGAAAAGAGATACTATGAACATGAAAGAGATTAAGAAGGAGTATATGGGAAAATTGGGAGGGATGAAAGGGAAGGAGAAAGTATGTGATTATATTTCAACAAAAATAAAACAATAGAATCAAATTTCTTCATGATTTGATATGCATGATACCCACACAAGTGTGTAGCAAAAACAGCTACTGACAGCAAATAAGCAAACAGATGTGACTTTGCACTAAAAATCTTGCTTGCTAAACATCTGGCCTGTTGTTTGGGAACACCAGTAGTAGTTCCTTCCTCAGCTCTTTTTTTTTAACCTCACAGCCTGCCTCTTCTTCAGGTAACCCATGTCATTCCTCTATTTTGTACTCATGATTAACTATAAATCAGTGGGTAATATTTGTTTGTGTTGAAAGCATAAATATATGCAATACATTTATAATAAATAACATACTATTTAATCTTGCTTTTGAATTTTTCAAAATTATACAGTACTTTTGTAAGAAATACTATAAAACCAAGAAAATTATAAAAGAAAATTTAAGAGTTGTTTTTACTTATGATACAAATTAATTGGAATAATTACTTGAATCCTTACATCTGTTCTTTTTTTGTTTTTACTTTGATAGCATTTGAATTTGTCAAGAAAGATTGAGTATATACATGTTATTCTTTACATTTTTGTACTTTTTAAATAGAAATTTATTCAATTATTCTGTGATGCAAAGTAATCTTAAGAAATATATAGAAATGTGTTATTTTTACACATTTTGTGTGTTAACATATATTTTTAATTTATTTGTGTGTATGCATATATATGTGCATGCATGTGCATGTGGACATGTGTTCATGTATTCATGCATACATGCCTGTGTGTATGTTCATGGAGTATGGAATGCACACGTGGAGATCAGAAAACAACTTCAGGTCTCTGTTGTGTTTCCTGTTGAGACTCTGAGAATGGAACTCAGGTTGTCAAACTTGTGTGGCTAGCCTGATGAGGCAGTTGCCATTCCTGAATATATTTGAATATATTTGAATAAGTATGTTGGCAAGAACAATTATCACAGAGTACATAGAAATAGTTCTTGCTTTCTCTCTTCATGTCCTCTCTTTATTCACACACAGAATACCTTAGCTATCTATCTGTTTGTCTGTCTATATGTCCTTAGTTTTTAACCTAATCAAGCTCATGGAAGCAGCAGCTGAGGCCACTAAAGGTGCTTTTTAGAGAATGTGACTATTGAGGAACAATGTAAAATTCAACACAAGAGCATAAAATTACTCATGGCATTTATTGTCAAAATATAAAGTACAATTTCTGTTTAAATATAACTAACTACAGAAGGCTGAACTATCAATGGCCAAATGTTTGGCATTATAGAAGTGAAAATGTATAAATCAAGTGTAATTGATGTGGAAAATATGGGACCACACTCTTTGAATGACAACTTTAAATAACTTCTCTAAATTGGCCTGTTGCCACAGGGTTAATAACAGCTCCATAACTCTGGATGGGTAATTTTACAGCCTTGCCACTTTCTGTCTGGAGCATTTAATGTGATTTCTGTTTTAGGGCTCTGATCTCCTGGCTGTGAATAAGTAATGTGGATGCATAAAGAGATTTTAACAAAAGTATAAAATAGCATGTGGCAAATTAGAAGATTCATTGGGAAAGGGTTGGGGGGTCATGCTGATTGTGTTAATAGTTCTAAAAGTAGTTTACATTCAGTTAATTTATTCCCTGACTTGTTTTCCAAGACAGCTTTAACTTGTAATCATCTCTCAAGGTCTATTTTTCTAAAATATTAGTGTTGAAAATAGGATAGATAATTTCCCTTTTTGGTTCCAACTTGGAAACATTTTCAGCCTAACTCATAGATAAACAGAGATTATGCTAGCAAAGCACATTGGTAGAATAATTATCTCTTTTCTTCTTCTTCTTCTTCTTCTTCTTCTTCTTCTTCTTCTTCTTCTTCTTCTTCTTCTTCTTCTTCTTCTTCTTCTTCTTCTTCCTCTTTCTCTTCCTCCTCCTCTTTCTCTTCCTCCTCCTCCTCTCTTTCTTCTTCTTCTTCTTCTTCTTCTTCTTCTTCTTCTTCTTCTTCTTCTTCTTCTTCTTCTTCTTCTTCTTCTTCTTCTTCTTCTTCTTCTTCTTCTTCTTCTCTTCCTATTGTTCTGGCTCCTCCTCTTTCTCTCCTTTCCTCCTTTTTCATCTTTTTGGTATAAACAGTCAGATACCTCTGCTGTGTGTGCTCAGGGCAGGTGAAAAGCACTCTGAAACTAGACACTTCATTTTTTGTGTTATGACTGAATTTTACACCCAGTAGTTAGAGATTTCTTGTTTCAGTTTTAGAGTTCTACAGCCCCATACTGTAGGTATTTAGTCATTTGTACCAATGGACAATTAGTTTTTCATATTGTACAAGACAGATGTCTTAAAATTTTCTTTTTAGTGTGTGTGTGTGTGTGTGTATGTCTCTCTCTGTGTGTGTGTGTGTAAGTATGTGGCTGCCTCATGTGTGCCAGTTCTAATGAAGGCCAATAGAAATCATTACATTCCTTGGACCTGCAATTACTGTAGGTTGTGAGCTGCTCAGTGTGAGTGCTGGGAACTGAGCTCCTGTCCTATGGAAGGTCATCAAGTGTTCATTACCATCTCTCCCTTCTCACAAAGCAGTTTGTAAGGAACAATTTTGCTTTATGTTTGCCAGGTAATTTTGCATATATCCTACAGTTTATCTTTTACCTTCCCTTTATCTTTTACCTTTAATTTTATAATATAAAATTAAAATATAATTTTATAATATAAAATTAAAATATAATTTTATATTATAATTGAGATGTTTAGTCTCATTCATTTGAAGTGGAAAAACCGAGGCTCAGTGTGGTAGACAATCATTTCTTCCACTGTCATAAAATTAACAAGAAACAAAGGCAAGGTTTCAAGTCTATACCTTCAGTGCAATTGCTCATATGCACACTGTGATTAAGCAGTCAGGAAATCAATTTAAGGAATTATAGGCTGTGTGGGAAATGGGGGATAGCATTGTATGTTGCAATGTTTATTTAAAATATGCATAATCCATACCTTGGGAGCTGAACAATAATGAAGATCAACACTCAGAGAAAGATTCCCTGGAGTATTAACGCACAAGAGTGTGGTAGCAGGAGCCTGGGCTTGTCTCCGCATCCACTGCATTGCTCCTCCACTGGAAAGCACTGTGCAGTTTGAGGGATTTAATGTAGCTCCAGGGATTGAAACTGATTGATTTGAACAATTCTTTGTAACTCTCTTTAGAGTTACCAGTATAATTGTTTTAAGCTCATGGGCCCATGTCAAACAGTCTGTAAGATTTCCTAGAAGGAAGAGCTATGTGGCTAGCATGCTAATAAAATCAAATAGAAAATAATTGAAAGTCCAGCAGAAGGTCGAGATTCACAGTGGGATCAGGGCATGCTTGGGGTAATCCTGAAGTTTTTATGCAAGAAAATGAGTGTGAGGTATTTCGGATAATGTCAATATTTTGAATAGAAAGAACTTTGACCTGTTGCTCACTGATGGTGTTCTGAATCTGAAACACATCTTAATAATGGCTAAGGGGGCTAATCTAAGAGAGTTACATTAACTATGCAGAGCAGGTTATAAACTAAATAACCTAAGATTCTTCTTAGTTCTATTTTACAGGTGAGGAGATGGGCAGAGCTATGTGTCCAAGTTTCCCAGGAAGCCTGAAGAGAATGGAGGCTGAACAGGAGCCTGTTTTGGATGTACAACATGTCCTCATGGGCCCTCACACAGTGCAATGTCAGTACTGTATGCTACATTTTATATCAACCCACTGAGTTTTCTCTATGGAAAAAAGCTGAGGTTTTCAATGGTTTCTAGGTAGTATGCATGTGCATTTCAGAAGACACTGTACATGATCAGGAGGGTAGGGCTGTAGACACATGTATGTATTTCAAAAGAACATTATACTATATGACATTTTTTTACAGATTAAGGAAAACATACCATTTAGCATTGCAATAAAGATTTCCTTTACACAATGGCTTTACTGAATGAAGACAAAATGAAGTAAAAACCATACAAGCTTGTTCAATTTAAATGTCAGGATGGAAACAGTGTCAAGAAATTCTTAACTGACCCAGAACTGAGGCTTCATTAGAGGGATGAGATCTTATGTAATTAAGGGGCCTAGTGGAGATGCCTCCCAAACCTTGAGGCTGGTGTTGGTCTTGGTCATCTCACAAGATAACTGGGACGGTGCTCAGGAGGAAAGCAAGTCAAGGAGGAACTTCAAACAAGAAGTTGGACATGCAGTTCACATTATTACTTCTAACTCTGACTTTAGGAGCAATCTTTAAGTAAACTCGACATTCTTTGCCAAATATGTATGTGCATGCCACCCCCAGATTATAGAGGCAGGAGGAGTGCTGGAGTGGGGTTCTTGCTGTCCCTCTGAATGAAAGGATGGGCTCGCAGTAGATGGGCAGTGAAGAGCAGCAGGTGACACTGGCTTTATCCTGACTTCCAATGCAGCATAAAAGAATATTCTCAGCAACAAAAGAAATTCTGGGGGAATCAGTATCCCTGACCTCAAGCAATACTACAGAGCAATAGTGTTAAAAACTGCATGGTATTGGTACAGTGACAGGCAGGCAGATCAATGGAACAGGATTGAAGATCCAGAAATGAACCCACACACCTATGGCCACTTGATCCTCGACAAAGAGGCTGAAAACATCCAATGGAAAAAAGATAGCCTTTTCAACAAATGGTGCTGGTTCAACTGGAGGTCAGCATGCAGAAGAATGCGAATTGATCCATCTTTATCGCCTTGTACTAAGCTCAAATCCAAATGGATCAAGGACCTCCACATAAAGCCAGACACTCTGAAGCTAATAGAAAAGAAACTGGGAAGGACCCTTGAGGACATTGGTACAGGGAGAAAATTTCTGAATTTCTCTTAGCGTATGCTCTAAGATCAAGAATTGACAAATGGGACCTCATAAAATTACAAAGTTTCTGTACGGCAAAGGACACCATCAAAAGGACAAATCGGCAACCAACAAATTGGGAAAAGATCTTCACCAATCCTACATCAGATAGAGGGCTAATATCCAATATATATAAAGAACTTAAGAAGTTAGACTCCAGAAAACCAAACAACCCTATTAAAAAATGGGGTACAGAGTTAAACAGGGAATTCTCACCTGAAGAACTTCGGATGGCGAAGAAGCATCTTAAAAAATGCTCAACTTCATTAGTCATTAGGGAAATGCAAATCAAAACAACCCTGAGATTTCACCTTACACCAGTCAGAATGGCTAAGATTAAAAATTCAGGAGACAGCAGGTGTTGGAGAGGATGTGGAGAAAGAGGAACACTCCTTCACTGCTGGTGGGGTTGCAAATTGGTACAACCACTCTGGAAATCAGTCTGGCGGTTCCTCCGAAAACTGGGCACCTCACTTCCAGAAGATCCTGCTATACCACTCCTGGGCATATACCCAGAGGATTCCCCACCATGTAATAAGGATACATGCTCTACTATGTTCATAGCAGCCCTATTTATAATTGCCAGATGCTGGAAAGAACCCAGGTATCCCTCAACAGAAGAGTGGATGCAAAAAATGTGATATATCTACACAATGGAGTACTATTCAGCCATTAGAAACAATGAATTTATGAAATTCTTAGGCAAATGGATGGAGCTAGAGAACATCATACTAAGTGAGGTAACCCAGACTCAAAAGGTGAATCATGGTATGCACTCACTAATAAGTGGATATTAACCTAGAAAACTGGAATACCCAAAACATAATCCACACATCAAATGAGATACAAGAAGAAAGGAGGAGTGGCCCCTTGTTCTAGAAAGACTCAGTGAAGAAGTATAGGGCAAAACCAGAATGGGGAAGTGGGAAGGGGTGGGTGGGAGGACAGGGGGAGAAAAGGGGGCTTATGGGACTTTCGGGGAGTGGGGTGCTAGAAAAGGGGAAATCATTTGAAATGTAAATAAAATTATATCGAATAAAAAAAAAGACAAAAAAAAAATGCAGGAAGAAAGGCAAGGTCAGAGGCCAGAGAAAGAAAGGCGTGAGAAAGGGAAGGGGTGTAAAGATGTGTAGGAAGGAGATCAGCACATCTTTGTTATTTTCTAATATTCATCTCTTCTCCTACCCCGCCTTGGCAAATCTCAGCCAGAACTATGCAAGGGAGGAATCCTAAGGTGCATAGTTCCTTCTGTTTAAATTAGCTCTGTGTACAGGCTTCAGAATCTTCATCGGCTCCCTTTGCTTTCTTTTAAGACTCGTCTTCAAGATTGCTCAAATGGAAGTGCAGGACTCATTTGGTTATTACTCCAAATATAGTTTTACAGATGACTAAAACCAAATGAAAATGGAAAATCCCATGTGTTGCCTGGCATTCTTGCCCATTAAAATTTAACTTTAAAAATTTAAGAGTTACTTGAGGTCATCGCCTGTTAAACTTTTCAAGAGAAGAACTAATAAATTTTTAAATTGTGTTTTAGTTTTTATGTCAGCAAACTGTATCTCAGATAACAAGAGATGCCATGGTGAGCACACAGGTCTGCCATGTAACTGGAGAAGCTTCCCATTCTGATCCTGTTGTAGCATTTGTTTATCATCTTGCAATGCTGAATATGGAAGCTAATGTTGATGGTCAATGCTCTCCCACTACGCTATACCCTACCTGTTTGCTGTGACTTTTAATAAGTGTTCTAAGAAAGGAAAATTGGAGTCCATACATCTTATGTATTGATCTCAGGCATATTATTACTTTTGAAAGAGTGTTGAAAGATTAAGAAAATCATTCACATAAAAACTATATTCGACTTTTAAAGTCTTTTCTAAAATTAAAAAAAGATTATGTCCAAGTGTTTTGCTTGCAAGTATGTCTGTGCATCACTTGCATGCCTAGTGTCCACGGAGGCAGGACAAAGGCATCAGATTCCCTGGAACTGGAGTTACAGATGGTTGTGAGCTGCCATGGGTACTGAGAATTGAATCCAGGTCCTCTAGAACTGAACTTAGGTCTTCTGGAAGGGTGTCCAGTACTCAGACAACTTAGCCATCTCTATAGCCCTGACTTTTTTTTTAATTATTTATTTTTTCCTCATATAATACATCTTGACTATAGCTTCTCCTACTTCTACTCCTCCCTGTTTCCCACACCTTCCCTGTCCCCCATAACAACTCCCCAGAATCTCTCTTCAGAAAAGAGATACCCAGGACTCCCAGGATATCAACTGAACTCTATACAAAGGGCACAAACCCTTAACTCAAGGCTGGACAAGGCAACCCAGTATGAAGAAAGGGGCCCAGAATGCAGGCAAAAGAGTCAGAGACATGTCTACTTCCCCTTTCAGGAGTCCGCTCACAAACACCTAGTTGGCAACCATAACATCTATGCAGAGGACCTAGTGCAGACCCGTGTAGGCTCCCCAATTGCTGCTTCAGTTTCTGTGAGCCCTCATGAGTCCTACCTAGTTGATTTCACTGATCATGCTTTCCTGGTGTTATGGATATTTCTGATTTCCACAGTGTCTCCTCCCCTGCCTGCTGAGTTCCTAGGGCTTTGCGGGGAGGGACCCAATGGAGTCTAGCCCAACCTGGTCTAGCCCTGACTTCTAAGTCTTAAATTAATGATTGCCCCGTCCTGAAAATGTACATGAAATGTTACAACTCTCAACACTTAGATTGAGTGCTGACAAGACTTTGCTTTTACCATGAGCGGAGAGGAACATTGCAGAATTGTCTCTCTATATGGAGTGCATTGCTATCCGTACTGCACTATGTACAGTAGTCAGTGTGTTAGGTTAGGCTTTTAGTGTAACACTTTATAAAAACTAGAGGAAATAGACTTAGTATGAATCATCAGTATATACCCCTGTTTATACGTGTCTCATTTCAGAATGAGCTAATGAGCAAGAAAGTGTAACTGTATTATTTAGCTTAACAGTTTCAAATGTTTTACATATATGCACTGTTTTATATATAAACAATATATACATAATTATAAACAATAATTATATACAATGATATATAAAAACAATGCATATATATAAAACAATGCATATATATATATATTAATGATGCGTATTACATGCTAGCTTTGTTTTTTTTTTTTTTTAAATAAAGCCAGAGTGTATATTTGCTCACCATATTATGGGTGCCCTGATTTCTTTTTTTTTTTTATTCGATATATTCTTTATTTACATTTCAAGTGATTTTCCCTTTCCTGGATCCCTCCTCCCCGAAAGTCCCATAAGCCCTTTTCCATCCCCCTGTTCCCCAATCCACCCCTTCACACTTCCCTGTCCTGGTATTCCCAGACACTGCTGCACTGAGCTTTTCCAGGACCAGGGGCCACTCCTTCCTTCTTCTTGGGCATCATTTGATATGTGCATTGTGTCTTGGGTATTCCAAGCTTCTAGGCTAATATCCATTTATCAGTGAGTGCATACCATGAGTGTTCTTTTGAGACTGGGTTACCTCACTTAGGATGATGTTCTCCAGTTCCATCCATTGTCTAAGAATTTCATGAATTCATTGTTTCTAATGGCTGAATAGTATTCCATTGTGTAAATATACCACATTTTCTGTATCCATTTCTCCGTTGAGGGACATCTGGGTTCTTTCCAGCTTCTGGCTATTATAGTTAGGGCTGCTATGAACATAATGGGGGCATATGTCCTTATTACATGCTGGGGAATCCTCTGGGTATATGCCTAGAAGTGGTATAGTGGGGTCCTCTGGAAGTATCATTCCCAGTTTTCTGAGGAAGCGCCAGACTGACTTCAGAGTGGTTGTACCAGCTTGCAACCCCACCAGCAGTGGAGGAGTGTTCCTCTTTCTCCACATCCTTGCCAGCACCTGTTTTCTCCTGACTTTTTGATCTACATGCTAGCTTTGTTATATATTGACTTTGCCATATGCAGCTTGTGTAATACTCTCCACTCCCAGAAGCTGTTATTTGATATATAGAATGTGTATGCTACGTGTACTTTAGCTATTTTTCTCATTGTTTTGATATAATCCCTTGTAGGGTTGTTGGACTGCATCTGTTCCACCACTGGGTATGGCTTCTTGGGGAGGTGGAACACGGGACATTTGACTGCCCTTACCCCACACCACCACTGGGGTGGGTCCTGGGCTGTAGGAAAATTCTGAGGTGCCACTCCTGGGGTGGGAAAGTGCTGTCTGGACATCCAGGTGCAGCAGGGTGTCACAGAAGGGCAGAGAATAGAGTCTGGGGTGCCTGTTGGCTGGGGACAGCCTCTAGCCTTGGGGCAGGGGGGTCTGGGGGAATGGGAGCTCCAGCTTGTTCCTGTGTGGATGATTGTCCTTAGCTTGGCAGGTGGTGGTTGTGGCTGAGAGGGGTTGTGGGTGGGAGTGCAGAGAGGCCTTCTCCGTGTGGGAGATTAGACTGAGGCTCTGTACTCAAAGGCTTTCCTCATGGTTTCCCATGGCAGGTCTTGTTGAAAAGAGGCAGATAATGGTTCTAAAGAATTTATTGCCATGGTAGAAAATGGATTCGTAAAACCATACCCCACTTCTCAGGGTGTGCTTGAGATTAAATTCCTTTTGCAGGGAGTAATGTTTGGAAAGGCGAGCTTATTGACTAAGCCCTCCAGGCCTCTAGGTACTTCATTAGCATGAAGGACTTGGTTACTCTACATTAGGCCTAGTCTTCATCTCGGTGACATAAGAAAAATTAAGTTTAGGGGAACTACAAGTTGCTTTGGCACTCTAGGCTTTACTGGGTTAGCCAGGTTGGGATTTGAATTCTGGTCTGAAATGATGAATAAAATATGTGGAAATACTTTCCATTAATATGACCCTTGGATCCTGTGGGACCCTGAAAGGCAGCCTGTGCTCTGATTGAGCTAGTTTTAAATCCCAGAGACCCAGCAGATAATTCTGGAAGGGTCAGAAGGCCATTTGCCATTCTCACAGAAACAAGGCTCCTGACACAAGATCTCAGCTCTCCATATAATGTGTCCATCAGTTAAGTAGGGCAACGCCCCAAGCCCCTGGTGTTCTGTCTGGACTCCACCCCTACAGTTACCTGGCAACAGCCAGGTAGGCCTGACCCACTATAATAAGGGCCTGCTTTCCCTCTCTTCACTCTCTTACTCCTGTTTCCTATTTGCTTCTCTCTTGCCCTCTTGGGCTTTTCTCCTCTACCCCCCCCCCCCCCAACTCTCTACTTCTCTACTCTCCCCTTCTCTCTGCCTTTCCCTGCCTCTACTAACCTCAGGCCTGCCCTGAGAAAGTGGGGTGTCGTTTCACTCATCGCAGCTCTCCACCAACAGTAAACACTTTAAAACCATGGACTGCCTCTTCTCATTTTGATCCTGGAGCAAGCAAGCCAGGGACTCTTGTCCCATGGGACGCAGCTGGAGCTCTCCTCCGCCCTTTTCCCTTCGCCCAAGGCTAGAGCCAGCCCTCTGCCCGCCCACTTTGTTCTCAGCTCTTCTGTGGCATCCAGAGGCACCTGCAGTGCCCAAGACTGAGAACCCGCCATCCCCAGACTCTCTGCAGCCTTGGGATCCACAAGCCTGATCCTGCAGGATACCCGAGGACCTCAGACTGCACTTGCCCACCCCTGGAAGGGGGTCCTATGGTTTTTCACAGCCCTACGTCCACCAGGCAGCAGAGTGGGTTACATGACTTTGTCTGCCTTGCCCAGCAGTCAGAGCCCTGGCTGGATGCAGGCCACCATTTTAGCCTGCATTTAGGATCCCATCAGAAGCACTAGTGAAAGAATCACTTGTTTAGTGCTTAAAATGAAACTCGTTAAATACGTGTTGTAGCACACCCTTTAGTTGCACCCATGAACCCATGAGACTTGCTCTACCTAACAGTGAGCCACACTGAGGCTCTCTTCCTGGCACAGGTGGAAACTGGAAGGCCTATAGAGTTTTGTAAGATGCTCATTTTACTGTGCTCACCCTACTGATGCATGAGCACAAGCATTGTTTTATCTTTCGTATTGTCTTCATTTCCTTTTTCAAAGACTTGAAGTTCTTGTCATATGGGTCTTTCATTTGCTTTGTTAGACTTACCCCAAGATATTTAATACTATTTGTGGCTTCTGTGAAGCCTGTGATTTCCCTGAATTTTTCTTGGTTCATTTATTATTTGTATATGGGAGTGCTACCGATTGTTTTCATTAATCTTCTATGTAGCCACTTCACTAAACGTATTTATCAGCTGTAGGAGTTCCCTGGTAGAATTTTTGTCATCACCTCTATATATCACCAATATATCATCTACGAATAGTGATACTTTGACTTCTTCTTTTTCAGTGTGTATTTCCTTGATATCCTTTAGTTGTACTATTACCTGAGCTAGAACTCCAGGTATTCTATTTAGTAGATATAGAGAGAATGGACAACCTTATCTTGTTCCTGATTTTAGTGGAATTCTTTGAGTTTCTCTGTATTTGATTTGATGTTGGCTATAGGCTTGCTGTAACTTGCCTTTTTCACCTCCTACTAACTCAAGATCCACTCTGAATAGGGAAACAAGTAGGCAGAAGATGGATCTACACCTCTTTTTACACTCCTACAGATTCAGTTCATCTAGTCTTATCCCTAGGTTTGTAGTAGAAACTCTGCAGTAGTTTCTATTTTCTCTCTGTTCTGATCTCCAGTGGATAACGAAGATCTACCTCTCCAATCTTCCTTTAGCAAACTTATCTCATTATTCCAGTCTCCAACACCAGCTGACATACCCTGGGAACACTGAAAACTTCCTAAGAGGCAGCCCACAGGTACCATACTCTACTAAATTCCAGGGAGAAAGCAGAAACCAAAAAAAAAAAAAACAAAACAAAACAAAAAAAAAAAAAAACAAAAAAAACTAATCACTAAAACAGCGATAAAAACAGAGAGTGAGATATCAAGTTTTTTGGGTTTAGACTCCATTTTAGAAAACCCAAGCTAAGTTTAAACTCAAGTAAGCTAACAGGCTTGGTACCTTGCTCCAGTTTCCAAGTTTCCCCTCAATAAAACCTGAGCATTGCTTGAGTTCCTAGGCTACGCACAACAAGACCTGCATGTCCAGGTTAATTTCCCAACAAATTCAGCATTTTAGCACCAGTTTACAAGTTAACCCCCAACAAATCTGCACCTCCAGGTTATAAGCCCACCCCATGCCTAACAACCACCAATTAAAATAAAAAATCAAAAGTTAAGTTTATGGTTTGGTTCCCAACACCAGTCTACCAAAGGCCACAATAACATCCCAATTCAGTGCTTGCCAGGCTAGAAACACTCACGCCTCAACTGTTGCTTTCTTTCTTTTTTTTTTGTTATTTATTTATTTATTTATTCACATCAAGATTTTATCCCCCCACCATCTACCCTCTGACTGTTCTACATCCCATACCTCCTCACCACCCCCTGTCTCCATGAGGATGTCCCTACCCCCTAACCTTACCCAACCAGACCTCTAAACTCCCTGGGGCCTCCAGTATCTTGAGGGTTAGATGCATCAAATAGACCCGGCACTCCTCTACTATATATATGTGTTGGGGGCCTCATACCACCTGGTGTGTTCTGCCTGGTTGGTGGCTCAGTATCTGAGAGATCTCAGCGGTCCAGGTTAATTGAGACTGTTGGTCCTCCTACAGGGTTGCCCTCCTCCTCAGCTTCTTCCAGCCTTTTCCTAATTCAACCACAGGGGTCAGCAGCTTCTGTCCATTGGTTGGGTACAAATATCTGCATCTGACTCTTTCAGCTGTTTGTTGGGTCTTTCAAAGGGCAGTCATGATAGGGTCATTTTTGTGAGCTCACCCTAGCCTCAGTAATAGTGTCAGGCCTTGGGGCCTCCCCTTGAGCTGGGTCCCACTTTGGGCCTGTCACTGGACCTCCTTATCTGTAGGCTCCTCTCTATTTCCATTCCTGCAGTTCTTTCAGACGGGAACAATTATGGGTCAGAGTAATTACATGCCTGTAATCCCAGCACTCTGGGAAGCAGAGGCAGGCAGATTTCTGAGTTCAAGGCCAGTGTGGTCTACAGAGTGAGTTCCAGGACAGCCAGGGCCATACAGAGAAACCCTGTCTTGAAAAAACCAAATCCAAACAAACAAACAAACAAAAAACCAAAAGAAAAGCAGAGTTTTGACTCAGGGATAGCAACCCACTCTCTCACTTGTAACCAAAAATAATGCTAACTTTGTATCAACATACAAAGATCTATACCAACATAAGATTTTTAGCTACATGTAGCTCTATAGTTTAAGAGTAGTGTGTAGAAGAATGAAAATACGCTGTGTGGTGGTGGTGCATGCCTTTAATCCCAGCACTCTGGGAGGCAGAGGCAGGCAGATTTCTGAGTTTGAGGCCAGCCTGGTCTACAAAGTAAGTTCCAGGACAGCCAGGGCTACACAGAGAAACCCTGTCTCAAAAAACCAAAAAACAAAAAATCCAAAAAACCAATAGAAGAAGAAGAAGAAGAAGAAGAAGAAGAAGAAGAAGAAGAAGAAGAAGAAGAAGAAGAAGAAGAAGAAGAAGAATGAAAATAGAACCATTTCCATCACACTGCAAAACCTCAAGCTGAAGTGAACCAAAGACCTCAAATAAAACCAGTCATACTAAATCTGATAGAAGAGAAAGAGGGTAATATCCTTGAACATCTAGCAACAGGAGGCAACTTCCTGAACAGAATACCAATAGCACAGTCACAAAGAATTAATAAAAGGGACCTCATGAAACTAAAAAGCTTCTTTAAGGCAAAGGACATTGAGAAATGAACAAAACAGCAGCATACAGAATGGGAAAAGATCTTCACCAACCCCACATCTGACAAAAGACTGATATCCAAAATGTATAAAGAACTCATGAAACTAGACATCAACAAACAAATAATCCAATTTAAAAACAGGGTTCAGATCTAAACAGAGAATTCTCAACAGAGGAATATTAATGACTAAGAAATACTTAACTTTCTTAGCCATCAGGGAAATACAAATTAAAACAACTCTGAGATTCCATTTCACATGTTTCAGAATGTTTAAGATCAGAATCACAATTGACTTAATGTTTGTGAGGATATGGAGCAAGGGGAACTCTCCTCCATTGATGGTAGGAGTTCAAACTTGTACAGTCAATTTGCAAATCAATTCTGTGTTTTCTCAGAAAATTGGAAATAGATCTACCTTATAACACAGCTATACCATGTCTGGACATATATCCAAAGGATGCTGTTTTACCATACCACACGGACAGTTGCTCAACTGTGTTCATGGTAACTTATTCATAATATTGATAAACTGGGAACAATTTGGTTGCCCCACAAGAGAGGAATGGGTAAAGACAATGTCATACAATGGTGTATTGCTTACCTATTAAGAACAATGGCATCATAAAATTTGATGGCTAATTGATAGATCTTACTCAAGATACTCTTTTTTTCTAGTTCGATATATTTTTCATTTACATTTCAAATGATTTCCCCTTTCCTGGCTCTCCCATAAGCCCTCTTCCTTCCCCTTCTTCCCCCATCCACTCCTTCCCACTTCTCTGTTCTGGTATTGTGCTACACTGCTGCACTGAGCCTTTCCAGAACCAGGGGCCACTCCTCCATTCTTCTTGGACATCATTTGATATGTGGATTGTGCCTTGGGTATTCCAAGTTTCAAGGCTAATATCTACTTATTAGTGAGTGCATACCATGATTGATCTTTTGAGACTGGGTTATCTCACATAGTATGATGCTCTCCAGCTCCATCCATTTGTCTAAGAATTTCATGAATTCATTGTTTCTAATGGCTGAATAGTATTCCATTGTATAAATATACTACATTTTTGTATCCATTCCTCCGTTGAGGGACACCTGGGTTCTTTCCAGCTTCTGGCTATTATAAATAGGGCTGCTATGAACATAGTGGAGCATGTATCCTTATTATATGCTAGGGAATCCTCTGGGTATATGCCCAGGAGGGGTATAGCAGGGTCCTCCAGAAGTGACATGCCCAGTTTTCTGAGGAAACGCCAGACTGATTTCCAGTCATGAGTGAGGTAACCCAGACCCAGAAAGACAAATATGGCAAGTACTCACTTATAAATGAATATTAACCCTAAAATAAAGGATAACCATGCCACAATCTACAGACCCAAATATGAGTAACAAGAAAATCTCAAGTGTGGGACCTGTGAATGCCACTGAAAAGGGAAAATAGAAGAGATATTATGGGTGGATGAGGAGAGAGAACTGGATGGGGATGCAAAATAGGGATGAAACAGGAGGGATCACATGCGGGAAAACAGAGGGAGAAAGTCCTGGGAAAGACACTGGAATGGAGCACACATCTCTGGGACTAGCTAGAAACCAAGGACAATGGAAACTCCTAGAAATGTACCAGGGTGACCCTAGCTAAGACTTCTTTTTTTTAAATTTTAGCATCCTTTATTTTATTTTATTTTTTAATATATATTTTTATTTTTTATATTCTTTGTTTACAATCCAAAAGCTTTCCTCTTTCCCAGTTCCCCCCTCCCCATATGTCCCATAAGTCCTCTTCTCTCCATCCATTCTCCTATCTTTCCCCCTCCCTTTTCTCTGTCCTGGTACTCCCCTACAATGCAGGATCAAGACTTTCCAGGATTAGGGCCCTCTTCTTCCTTCTTCATGAGAATCATTTGATATGCTAATTGTATCTTCAGTATTCAGTAGCTAAGACTTCTAACAGTGAAGGATATGGAGTCTGAACTGGTCATCTGCTATACTCAGGCAAGACTTCCAATGGAGGGATTGTGACACCAACCCAGAGCTCTAAACCCTTTAATCTAATATTTGTTGTACCTACAAGGTTTTCTGGGTTAAAGGTAGTGCAGAAGTTGAGGGAGTAGCCAACCAGTGACTGATGCAGCTTGAGACCTCTTCCATGAGAGGACAATCATCCCTAACATTGCTAATGATATTCTTCTATACCTGTAGACAGAAGCATCGCATAACTGTCATCAGAGAGACTTAATCCAACAACTGATGGTTGTAAATGTAGAGACCCATAGCCAAACATTGGGCAGAACTTGGGAAATCCTGTGGAAGAGGGGGAGGAAGGATTGTAGGAGACAGAGGGGACAAGGATACCACAAGAAAACCTACAATATCTCCTCACCTGTATCCATAGAGACTCTGAGAACAACCAAGTAGGGAGCCTGTATGGGGCAGACCAAGGCCCTCTGCACATTTATCACATTTGGGCAGCTTGGTCTTCATGTGGGACTCCTAACAGTGGGAGCAGGTGCTGTCTCTGACTCTGTGACCTACCTTGTGGACCCTTTCATCCAACTGTCTTGTCTTGTATGCCTTAACAGGAGAAGATGAACTTTGTTTTACTGAAATTTGGTAGGTTAGTGTTGGTTGATATCCATGGGAGGCCTCCCATTTTTCTGAAGAGAATGGGAGGAAGAGTAGATGGGATCAGAGTGCAGAGGGAGATGGGGGATGTGGGAGGAGTGGAGAAAGGGGAAAGTGTGGTTATAAAATTATGAAAAACAAAACAAAACCAAAAACAGAGATGCTGTATCTAATGGAAGAGCAAGTTGGGAATAAACTTGAATAGATTGGCACAGAAGACAACTTCTTGAACACCTAGAGTACAGGTGGTTAAGAACAGCAATCAATAAATGGGAAGTCATGAAACTGAAAATCTTCTGTAAGGCAAAGGACATTGCCACTTGGACACAATGACAACCTATAAAATTGAAAAAGATTTTTTTTTTACCAAGTCCATATCAATAGAGGTTTAATACCCAAAATTTATAAAGAATGAAAGAAACTAGATATCAAAAAACCTCAAATAATCTAAAATAGTGCACAGATCTAAATAATGAATTTCCAATAGAAGAAACTAAAAAAGCTGATAACATAAAGAAATCCTCAACATCCCTAGATATCAGGGAAATTCAAACAAAACCTACTTTTAAATTCCATCTCATACCTGTCCGAATGGTAATATCAATAATACAAGTGACAGCTTATGCTGGGGAGGGTGTGGGACAAGGGGGACACTCCTCTGTTGCTGATGGGAGTCCAAACTTGTACACCCAGTATAGAAACAAGTATGGCAGTTCCTCAGAAAACTGGGAAATGATCTACGTCACAATCCAGCTATAGCACTCTTCATCACATACTGAAAGGATACCTCATCCAACTACAAAGGCAGCTGATAAACCCCATTCAACTCTCTTCATAATAGGCAGAAATTAGAAACAACCTAGATGTCCATTAACAGAAGAATGGATAAAGAAAATATGGCACATTTACACAATGAAGTATTACTTAGCTATTAAATACAACGACATCATTAAATCTGCAGGCATGTGGATGGAACCAGAAAAAAATCACCATGAGTGAAGCAACCCAGATACAGAAAAACAAATATGGTAAGTATACCATATTTATAAGTCGATATTAGCTGTTAAGCAAATAATAACTAAGGTTCAATCTGAAGACCCAGAGAGATTTAGCATATAGGGAGGGAATAACTGGTACATTAGGATCTCCCTGTGTGGAAAAAATAGAATAAATTTTGTGGTTCAACTGGAGTTTTTTTGGGGGGCAGGGGCTGAACACAAACAGTGTTGGAAAGGAGAGAGAGAAAGAGAGAGAGAGAGAGAGAGAGAGAGAGAGAGAGAGAGAGAGAGAGAGAGAGAGAGAGATGGAGACGGGACTGAGGGAAGGGACAAGTGGAGAGACAGCTAGAATTGAAGGGCATTTGAGGGGAGATGTGGAAACTTAGTGCAGTGAAAACTTCCTATATTATGAAGACAATCCTAATGAAGTCACCACATAACAAGGGAGGGGCAGAACCCCAACTGGCCATCTTTTGTCATTAAACACATTCCAGTATTAGTACTGGGTTTCATTCAATTGAGTTCCTGGCTGAGAGAATCCTGTTTTAGTTAGGGTTTTTATTGCTACAAGGAAACGCCATGACCAAAAAGCAAATTGGGAAGGAAGTGTTTATTCAGCTTAAGTTTTCACATTGCTGTTCATCAACAAAGGAAGTCAGGACATTTACTCAAACAGGAAAGAAACACGGAGGCAGTAGCTGATGCAGAAGCCATGGAGGATTGCTGCTTCCTGACTCTCTTTTGCTCAACTTGTTTTCTTATAGAACCAAGGACTATAAGACTAGGGTACCACCATTCATAATGGGCAGTGCCCTCCACCTTTGGTCACTAAGAAATGCCTTACAGTTCGATCTCATGGAAGCATTTACTCAAATGAATTTCCTTTCTCTTTGATGATTCTAGCTTGTGTCAAGTTTACACAGGAAGCCAGCCAATACAGATCCCATGGAAATCCCCAAACAGTCCAGGCTGTTGCCAAGACGATTGAATGCTCTCCAAAAACTGACAGCTGAAGTCCCATCGATGAAGTCCACATTCACACAGCAGGTAGAGGTTGAGCTGGTGCCTACATACTGCCCTCACCTCCATGTTCTAGTGTCTATGACCCTGAAAGATACTCTGCAGGTTACCAAAAGAGAAACATAAGTACCAGCCCAACTATAATATCTTTGTTCTACAATCTGTCCTGCCTGGAAACTATGCTAGGACAATGGTGGCATAAACTTTGTGGAAATTAACCAATGTCTGATTTGACTTAAGTCCCATTCTAATAGATGGAACCCATACCTGACACTGCTTCAGTGACCAAGAAGCAGAGACCAGATAACCCAAACATCTAGGGTAAAAATCAAATACCACTGTCCTAAAACAAAGTAACAATAAAATGACTCCTAATGATATTCTGCTATACTCATAGATTGGTATCTTAGTCAGCCATCTTCAGAGAGCTTTTCTCCTGTAGTAGAAAACAGGAACAAATTCAGAGACCTATAGCCAGATATTGCAGAAAGAGAAAAGAAAGAGGGAAAAGAGAGAGAGAGAGAGAGAGAGAGAGAGAGAGAGAGAGAGAGAGAGAGAGAGAGAGAAAGAGAGAGACAGAGAGAGATACAGACAGAGAGAGACAGAGAGAGAGACAAGACAGAGATGCAGAGAGAGACAGAGAGAGAGAAAGAGAGACACAGAGAGACAGTCAGACAGAGAGAGACAGACAGACAGACACACACACACAGAGATAGATAGATAGATAGATAGATAGATAGAGAGAGAGAGAGAGAGAGAGATAGAGAGAAAACACTTGGGACACACAGTCACACAGTTCCAAATGGGATTTCTCCATCAAATCCATTCCGTCAATGCTCAGGGAACCCTGTGGAAAGGAAGGCAGGAAGAGTGGAGGAGACAGAGGGGAAGGGAGGCACCTGGAGAACAAGGCCATCTATAACAACCAAGCAAAGCTCTTATGGACTCGGAGAGACCAAAGCTGCAGTCACAGAGCCTACAGGAGTCTGAGCCTGGTCCTCTGTAGATATGTTATGCCTTTCAATTTAATGTTTTTATAGGATTCCTGAATGTGTGCATGAGTGGATCTCTGATTCTTGTGTCCTCTCTTGGGCTATTTATTTTTGTATATCTAAAGAGACTCCATTAGACAAAATGAAATTTCCTTTGAGGGCAGTTGTTAAGTGGTGATAGCTTTTGGGTTAGGCATGGTGGTGTGTGTCCACTTTCCCTCTTAGTGTTGAGACCCCCTCCCACCCCACCCCACCCCCGCTGGTGCAGACTCACAAAGGCCCTGTGTGTGCTTCCACAGTCCGTGAGTTCATAGTGAATCTGTACATAGTGAATGTCTAGAAGGCCTTGTTTCCTTCGTGTCTTCCGACCTCTCTGGCTCTTACCATCTTTCTGCCTTCTCTCCTGTATGGTTTTCTGAGCCCCAAGAGGAGGGAACTGACGGAGCATCCCATTTAGGGCTGAATGTTTGACTTTTACACATCTACTGTTTCAAGTTCTGCAGGAATGCACAAAGGCATGTTTTGATCTGCAGAGAGAATGGAGCATCTAGCTGTAAAAGAGAGAGCATATGCTTGTGTGGTACTCAGAAAAGAGGAGCCTAACATGCCAAGAGACTGGAGTATCATGTTACCTCTGTAATGGTAACTCAGAAAATGATATCTGGGTGAGGAGTCTCGGTTAAAATCAGGTGAATGGGATGGATAATGGCCTGGTAGGTATTACGTAGTGGGAACTAAAGAAAGAAGAAGATGGGAAAAGAAAGTGAATCTCTACGATGAGGATTTAGTGAGATTAGGTTACAGGACAGGAGGTTAGGAAAGTACAAATGATCAAGGAATGTCTCCTTTGATATCCTGGCTAGTGTGGCACGAAGGGCCAAGAAATCAGAAGTAACAAGGACAATCAGTGACAAGGAAAACGGAAATCACTTTTGGATCGAAGAATATATGAGGATTGAGAAAAAAAAAGATTTAGTTATTTGAATGGAATGAGGCTGAGGGCCTGAGAATTGAACCAAAGGAATAAGAGTGAGTGAGATGACCATTGGCAGGAAGTGTGACAGGATAATCGTCTCTGTGCCTGGAGGGTTTGTGCAGCCGAGGAGAGTACAAGAGGAGCTGCACTGGGTGCAAAGGGCGATGTGAAAAGACAACTAGGAAACATCGGCAATAAACTTAGCAGCATGCCAGTTACACAGTGGAAGGCTCTGTCATTTTGCTTGTCAAATTGGGAGACTTTCTGCCAAAGAATTACAGACTGTGCAAGACTAGTAAAGTATAAAAGAAGTTTTTTTGCTTTGCAGATGGGACCTAAAGTCCACATAATATTTGTGAGTACAGTTGTATACTGAATTTGCAGACTGTTCTTTTTTTTTTTTTGTATTTTTTTTATTTGATATAATTTATTTACATTTCAAATGATTTCCCCTTTTCTAGCCCCCCCACTCCCCGATAGTCCCGTAAGCCCCCTTCTCTTCCCCTGTCCTCCCTCCCACCCCTTCCCACTTCCCCGTTCTGGTTTTGCCGAATACTGTTTCACTGAGTCTTTCCAGAACCAGGGGCCACTCCTCCTTTCTTCTTGTACCTCATTTGATGTGTGGATTATGTTTTGGGTATTCCAGTTTTCTAGGTTAATAACCACTTATCAGTGAGTGCATACCATGATTCACCTTTTGAGTCTGGGTTACCTCACTTAGTATGATGTTCTCTAGCTCCATCCATTTGCCTAAGAATTTCATGAATTCATTGTTTCTAATGGCTGAATAGTACTCCATTGTGTAGATATACCACATTTTTTGCATCCACTCTTCTGTTGAGGGATACCTGGGTTCTTTCCAGCATCTGGCAATTATAAATAGGGCTGCTATGAACATAGTAGAGCATGTATCCTTATTACATGGTGGGGAATCCTCTGGATATATGCCCAGGAGTGGTATAGCAGGATCTTCTGGAAGTGAGGTGCCCAGTTTTCGGAGGAACCGCCAGACTGCTTTCCAGAGTGGTTGTACCAATTTGCAACCCCACCAGCAGTGAAGGAGTGTTCCTCTTTCTCCACATCCTCTCCAACACCTGCTGTCTCCTGAATTCTTAATGACCATCCAATTCCCCAACATAGAAGTCTAAGTGGAGAAGGTAATTTTGAATATGAAATAAGTAATTCTTCCTGGGAATATTTTGATACTTAAATGAGATAATTGGTCTAAATTCTTGTGTTCTATGATATATGCATTCGAATTATATACATATATATATGTATGTGTGTGTGTATGCATCTCTGTGTGTGCTGATTATCATAACACAATTATGAGTTCTGAAACATATACAAAGTCACTTCCAATAGCAGCCATTTAAAATATTTCTCTACTGAGAATAACAATCTTAATTAATTCAATTATATAATCATAAAATAATCTTTCAGGCAATAATTTGACAATCACGCCAGATAGATACACAATTTGAGATGTTTTGTATGCAGAAGAATCCTTTTATTATAGGAACAATATTGCAGTTCACCATTAAGGAAGAATGACAAAATTCTGAAGAGAAACTTGAAATAAAAAATAATCCTGTCTAAAAAAATAAATTCCCGTCTAGAATTTAATGAGAAAAAAATCAGAATGGTCCAGTAGATACTTGAAAAAATATATGCTGTTATCTGAAATTATCTTTAAATGGAAGAATTAAGGTAAGACTTGAAGCAATTTTCCTTATGGTCAGGAGGTTGTAACCTAGCTGGCAGCAAACGAATAGAAAGCAAAATTATAAGCGAATGATGGGTAATGGCTTAAATTGCACTTTTGGAAACCACATGTAGTCTAAGATCTGGGGTAAGCCATTTGTAGGTTTTTCAATTTGAAATAACTTTCTCAGACTTAGAACTGCATAATGAATCGGACTAACTCAAATTACCTAGCAAATGGCTATTGACATTTGGTAAAATATACACAGTTGCAAGAGTCAGTGTTTGAGACTAATTTTCTTTTTGAAATGCATTTGTCTTAAGAAACTGCGATGTGCACAGCATGTCACATCCGGTAAAGTGGCAGAGATTGAACTGCTAGATTGGCTCCCACTTCTGCACTTACCAGAACAGAGCACAGCTGCCTTAGTTGTTAGAACTTAATCATTGCCGCTATGGAGTTATTTTGAACTTGAAATGCACCGAGAGTAGATAGAAGGAGGTGGAAGGGAAGAAATTGCTGGCCTTCAGAGGCCATAGCGTCCTACCTTTCCCCACTGCCCTCTCAATCATTCCCTATGACCTTCCTTATATCTATTCTTGTTCTCTTTATTTCTTTGTTTTCAACTTTGACTCTTGGCTTAGCTAATCTGACGATTGACTTGGGTTTGTGCCGAGTTGAATGTGAGATGGGCCTGAAAGCTAGCTTGATGTCAAGATCGTATTCTTGTAAGATGAACGTGAGTTTTAGAGCAGACAGACTTGACGAACTATGTTGATGAACTATGTGATTTTTGTCAACAGGTCATGTAATCTATTTTCTTAATGTTAAAGTGTCATTCATAAGACCTGGTTTGCAAGGTTATGATAAAGTATCCATCTTTACACGTTTGATATTTGGTACCAAATCTCTCCCTTCTACTCAGACCAAAACCAAACCAAACAACAAT
Organism: Apodemus sylvaticus; assembly: GCF_947179515.1. Classification (NCBI taxonomy): domain Eukaryota; kingdom Metazoa; phylum Chordata; class Mammalia; order Rodentia; family Muridae; genus Apodemus; species Apodemus sylvaticus. Next base: position 160,540,772 of record NC_067475.1, on the reverse strand, counting down.
GAAACCAAACAAAAATTGCCAAACATCTTGAGTTTCAGGAGAGATCTGAAACATGGATTAATGAATGTCTATCAATCTTGGCTCCATGGTATATGGTTCAAGACAGAAAGGGACTTCATAACAGTAAACATAATCTCCGCAATTTTTCCTTTAAGGCTCTATTATTCTTTTTGTCTCTTGCTTTAAAAAAGCATGCCATTATACAAGAATATTAAAGCTGAATATTTGGGTTGGGGAGATCTGTAAGTTCTCTGTAAGAGTCTGTAGGATCCTGTGTTGTGTAAGCATGAAATCCTTATGCAAATCCCAGGTGAGAAGCTAGGTGTCACTGCAATGCCCCTGCCAGCCCAGTGGCGTGGGGGCTGGGGACAGAAGGATTGATGGGACTCGCTAATTCAAGGAACCAAAGTTACGTAATTTTATCTTATAAATAGAAAACAGGTGAGTATTTATACTCTATATCTTGCAGTCATGATGGATTCAGATTTCACCTGGAATACAAGTCTAAATTTTTCATCTGCTAGTTGAGAGGCCAAGTCGGGTGATATTAGGTAGACTGCTTTAGCATTCTGGACTTCTGTGGATAGGATTGCTCAGAGAGTAGTGCTGTAGCTGTACTGTTAGAAGCACACATGTGAGCGCAGTTTCCCAGTGTTTTAGAAGACAGGGTCAAGGTGGGAAAGAGCAGTTTGGAGCTGCTCATCGGGGCAGCCACTTCATCAGTAGTTAGGCCTCCCACTGCTGCCTCTCAGTCCATTCCAGAAGCATGAGAAGATGCTTTTAAATCATTATAATTGTCATCTGGTGTCACAAGACAAAACAGAGCAGCAGCACAGCTACAAAGCCTAAGAATCAATCAAATACACAAGAACAACAATTGCAAGAATGTTTTAAACTCTTTTCTCATGCTAATTTGAAATGAATAGCAGGGTGTCTTCATGCCAAAGAGGGTGGTAAGCCTTTTGGGTGTATTGTTCATTTCTATAACTAGCAGTTGCTACAAGCCCTAAGTATGAAAGACAGATAACAAATACTGCTTTCAGTTATTAACTTGTTTGTTACACATAGGAGTGCTCCTTCTTTATGTAAGGCATATGATTGACCCAACAATTTTGACTTTTTAAATTTTCCTTCATTTTCCCCATCACTCTTTCTTAAGATTAGATATCACAAAGCTCATTTTTCTTCTATAGCATATTGGAAACATATCTAATGTTACAACTTTGACAACAAATGATGTGAGGATGGTTTCCGTGCCCAAATATCCTTGTGTTGACATTAAGGGCAATATTTCCAGTCACTTGATGTGAATCATACCTAGCCACGTTAGACTGTGAGCTACACTAACCTCACTGTGGGTGTCATTTACTCCAGACTCTAGATTATTTAGTATTTATTTACTTTATCATATACTGTATTCTTGGTAAAATTTTTAGCTAATTTCCTTACCTACAAACTCACTTCTAGTCTATTATATACATTATTGACTGAGAATAACCCTACATACTCAGCATCATTGATATCCAAAGTAGAAAACTAGACTATGTTCAGTCAGCTGGATTCTCTTGGTTCTCTGTATTGCCAGGATAAACAAGTGCCTAATGAGCTAGACTAGTTCACTGTGTGTGGTGGAGCTCAGCTCTTGTACCCCCACTTGGTGTTTTGTAATATTTTCCTCTGAGATGCAAACATTCCATCCTGCAAGGAAGCTAATTAGGAGGAAGACAATTAGCTCAAAATAGCTTCAGGAAGTTCCTGAACCTGACCACACTCATTAGAGACAACCTTGCCACAGTAAAACAAACAAACAAACAAACAAACAAACAGACAGACAGACAGGCTGAGAATCCCTCTCAGAGAATTGAAGCTGAATTTGCAGAAAAGACTCAGATAAGCCAAGCTGCAAAGATTCTGAGACCAGACTGGCTGCCTGGAAGAAGAAATTAGACAAGTTTCCTGGAAGAGGTTTATATCACAGTCACTTGGAAAGGACACTCAACAACTTATTGAACTGCCTACATGATATGTAGTGTGGTCCAGGTTCCCATCTTTATGAGCTGTCACCCATGCTTGGGTAAGCCATGGTGGTAGCTGTCACTGAGCCATTTCTGCTCCTATAAGTAACCACTCACACATTCCTGCAAGTAACCCCAATAAAAGTTGTGGTTCACCAAATTTGTCTTTGACTGTGTCTGTGCTTTGGTCTGTCCTGGACTCCCATGTAGGGTGAGTAGACATGTTATTTTATCTCCCCAGGAAAAGTGTTGTTACAGAACACCTGGTGTGAGGTGAGAGGTGGATGAAGCAAAGAATCACCATAAGTTTGAGGTCAGCCTGGGCTGCTTAGTGAGTTACAGGCCATCCTGTTCTGCTATCTTAGACACGCTCTTAAAGAAACAACAAATAACAATAGCGTCTGGGTTTGCTGACTGTATATGGGATGGATCTCCACTCTCTCGATGGCTTTTCCTTTAGTCTCTGCTCCACACTTTGTCTCTATATTTCCTTCTGTGAGTATTTAGTTCCCCCTTCTAAGAAGCACTAAAGCATCCACACTTTGATTTTCCTTCTTCTTGGGCTTCATGTGGTCTGTGAATTGAATCTTGGGAATTCTGAACTTTTGGGCTAATATCCACTTATCAGTGAGTGCATACTGTGTGTGTTCTGTGATTGGCTTACCTAACTCAGGATGATATTTTCTAGTTTCATTAATTTGCCTAATAATTTCATGAATTCATTTTTTAATAGCTGTTAGTATTCCATTGTGTAAATGTACCACATTTTCTGTATCCATTCTTCTGCTGAGGGACATCTGGGTTCTTTCAAGCTTCTGGCTATTATAAGTAAGGCTGCTATGAACATAGTGAAGCATGTATCCTTATTACATGCTCGGGAATCCTCTGGGTATATACTCAGGAATGGTATAGCTGTGTCCTCAGGTAGCACTATGTCCAATTTTCTGGGAAATTACCAAACTGATTTCCAGAGTGGTTGTGCGAACTTGCAATCCCTCCAACAATGGAGGAGTGTTCTTTCTCCACATCTTCAACAGCATCTGCTGTTATCTGAGATTTTGATCTTAGCCATTCTGACTTGTGTGAGGTGGGATCTCAGGGTTGTTTTGATTTGCATTTCCCTTATAAATAAGGATATTGAACATTTCTTTAGGTGGTTCTTGGCCATTCAAGATTCCACTGTTGAGAATTCTCTGATTAGCTCTGTACCCCATTTTTTAATAGGGTCATTTGGTTCTCTGTAGTCTAACTTCTTGAGTATATATCAGATATTAGCCTTCTATCAGATGTAGGATTGGTAAAGATCTTTTCCCAATCTGCTGGTTGCCATTTTGATAGTATCCTTTGCCTTACAGAAGCTTTGAAATTTTCTGAGGTTCCATTTGTCATTTTTTTTTTTTTTTTTTGGTCTTACAGCATAAGCCATTGGTGTTCTGTTCAGGAACTTTGCCCTGTGGCCATGTGTTCAAGGCTCTTCCCTTCTTTCTTTTCTCTAAGATTCAGTGTATCTGGTTTTATATGGAGGTCTTTGATCCACTTGAGCTTTGTGCAGGGAGATAAGAATGGATCAATTTGCATTCTTTTACATGTTGACCACCAGTTGAATCAGCACCATTTGTTGAAAATGCTGTCTTTTTTCTACTGGATGGTTTTAGCTCCTTTGTCAAAGATCAAGTGACCATAGGTGTGTGGGCTCATTTCTGGGTCTTCAATTCTATGGCCTTGTTGGACATCAGTGGGATGAGTGGCCGCTTGGGCCTGAGGGTGTTCAATGCCCCAGTGTAGGGGAATGCCAGGGTGGGTAGATGGGAGTGTGTGGGTGGTTGGGGGAGCACCCTCATAGAGGCAGGGGGAGGGAAGAGCGATAGGGAGATCCCAAAGGGGAGACCTGGAAAGGGGTAAACATTTGAAATATAAATAAAGAAAATATCCAATAAAAAAGAAACAGCAAAAATAAAAAGTATCCAAAATAAGACAAAAAGAACTGTATTTCTAGCCTTACTATGAAAGTGATATTGCTATTCTATAATATTTTACCCTCTATCCCCATCTCTGACCTTATCTTTTGGGCTGAAATCCCCATTCTCTGTGTTAAATGCTTCTCCAATAGCCTTGTAGTTAGTCCGAGTCCTCTTCCACAGGCCAGGATTTCAGAATTATAGGTCGTGTTCTGTGTTGAAGTATAAAAGCTCCCATCAGCCAGGGCTTAGAAGCTGGCCAGAAACACTGTTGCTTTCAGTCACATGTGGTGCAAATATCCTCAGGCAGAAGACTGAATAGCAGGAGGACCTCAGAACCCAAACACCTCCCAGCATTCCCGCTGCTTAAGCTCTTGGCCACTGTGGGCAGACATAGGAAAAAGCTTTAAGACCAGAACTTCCACTAATTCCATAGATGCTCATATCTATCCGAAACCATTAAAAAATACGGTTTGAGAAAAACCATTTATCTTCTATGTTACAAATGCTTTGTTATATTTTGTAATTAATTAAAACATAACACATTTTTGAAAAAGTTTAGATTTTAATTGTACAGTATAAAATATCATAATCATAAAGTTTTAATATTTTATATTGAATGACACAAAAAATACATACATCTGAGAATTTTTTCCCATTCAATATAGAAACCGTCATGTTCAAACTTTGATTTCTTATTTGAATTTACTTAAACTTATCTGTTAGCAGACATGTCCTTTGCACAGCTTACAGGTCATAAGTATTCTCGATGTCATCTTTTCTCATATCAGCAGAAGGGAAAACACCTGTAATATAGAAACTGAGTAAATGAGAGTAGTTTTCTGTTCAAGTGGTTTGTTTTTCAATTTCCCTTCAATCTCTCGAGGTTAGGTATGTTTTTAGATGGAAAGTGAATTTCTAATTCCATATTAGTTTTTGTCTGGGTGAAGCATTCTTCATTGCTCTAGCCATCCTTCCTGCTAAGTAGTGTCAAGCTTTCTCCCTGCCCTGGTTACTCCCTCCTGAAAGACTCACTGTGTTTATAAAACCACAGTGTGTGTCACTGGGAGCCCTTGGGTCCTTGAGGCACTCACAGTTCCCATTTATTGCAGGTTCTCATGCAGTGCCTATAATCTCTAGCTGAGGATTTCTCAGTGTAATACATTTTGAGTCAACTCCTATGTAATTTATTTACATTGAAATCTTAGTAGTGGCTTGCTTCTGGGGAAAGACAACTCAGATTACTCCCTTAAACTCTCACATTGGTCTTTTCACTCAGTAATGCTGCCTTTCTATGGATTTTTAGAGTCAGGCAATGTTAAGATATTAATGATTTTTAGTATGCCAAGTCAAGTGTTTTGCCTTTACATTTTGCTTAAAAATAAGCATACAAAGTAATGGGTTCCACTGTGACATTTTATATATATGTGTCATGTTCTACTTCATCTTTCCTACCTGTGTCCTCATGTTGGTCACTTACCCCTTACTAATACCCATCTCTATTATCTGTCCCCATATTTCTTCTTGCAGGGAAAAGGGCTCATAGACCCAAGAAGCTTATGAAACTTAAGACTTAAGATGTTAAGAGAGTTATGTGACTGACAAATTCATATCAGCAATAATCAGTTTTGGGGGGTAACAGAGTGCTTTGGTGGGACTGCCTGAGGGTTGTACTATGAGCTCTAGGCATACAGGTTTTGTGACTTATCCTCTGTTGGAGTGGCTTCTTATGGTGTAGCTGTCTTTAAGTCACCCATGTACCTTTAAGTAACAGAAGTAAAGTTAGTGGTCCACCCAGCTAGACTTGGGTGGAACCATTTCATTGTCTAGAATTAATAGAGATTTGTACATGTCTCTTAGGAAAAGTGACACACTCCATATTCATCTCTCTTTTCCCCACTCTTAGAAATATTCTTCCCTTTCCCAGTCTTGGTTTTCCCTTTGTAAACTCCTCTACATGTGTAAATACTAAGCACCCCTGTGTGCCCGTGTATACATGCACATACACAAACTACACACACACACACACACACACACACACACACACATGCACATACACAAACTACACACACACACACACACACACACAAACAAACACAGACATATATCCTGAATCTGCCTGCCCAAGAAGATACATGTTTGTCTTTTTTGTGTGGCTTATTTCACTTTAACAACATTTTCGGCGTTATACATTTTCCCTGCAGGTGTCATGATTCCACTTTTCTATACAGCTGAATAAAATTCCACCTTGCATATGTACCACGTCTTTTATAACTATTCATCTGTTGACGGTCTTTCAAGCTGGTTCTATTTTTTAGTTATTGTGAATCATGAGACCAACGATTTGTTTTTATTTGACTGTAAAAGTAGAAGTCACTGGAGTCTCCAGCAATAGAGAGACCTGATCCCATTGACACTGCAGAAGGATTTCAGAAAGATAAGACTTAAAGAGCATCTACATTAGGAATGTGTTCAAGAAGTGAGGTAAATATGGTGGCTGACTCTAATGATGACATAGGTGAAGCAAATTGTTTTAAAAAATATTTCCAAAGCAAAACTAAGAGGATTTGGTCCCTAGTATATATTAGATGAAAAATGACCAAATAATTGGGTGGATATTGATGTCATTTTTCTTCTTATGGGGGGTCAAGGTTTGGAAGTGGGGAGAGAAGTCTTTTACCTTTTAACATGTTGTGGCACATGGGAAGTATTTGTGTGAGCCTCAAGAAACATGAGCCGTGTTTGAGGGATTTAAATGAAGCAAGTTTATGAAGCTAACACACAGCATTCATTTCAGTTGTTCAAAGGTATTTTCTACTTTTACACCATCTGTGCATTTTTATATTAGCTGTTTTGAGCTTTTCCTGTCAATAAAATTATGTTTGGTTCTAACAATTTAGACTAATTTCCATTTGCAAATCAAGAGATAGGTCGAATGTCAACAAATGTGGAGCTTGTGTCTGTAAAACATTGAATAGATAAAATAATTACAATGTGGGTGAACATAAAATAATGATGTGTATATAGCATACTTGTAAAGAGCCCTAGAACTGAAGAAGAAAACATGTTTTTAAAGGCTCTTTGTGCCTTTGCAACAACAGCATCACTTTATTTAAATAAAATTAATTTCTAAAATAGTGTACATTTTAGAAATGTTTTCTCAAATATGTGTGCATCTTTGTGCTTAGCATAGGTGAATGAACAAAATGTGCTGTCTGAAATTCACATTCTAATGAAAATGGGGAGGAAAGGAGAGTCAAATGATAAGAAAGGGACACGACTAATTACTGCTCTGGCGAGTGCTGAAAGGGGCTCTGAAAAAAATGCTTGAAGTAGATTGGGTGAGGGACACAGGGAAGTGGGTTGTTTGATGAGGCTGACTAGGAGTTCTGAGGAAAGGAGATCTGAGCAGATCTGGCCATTTTGTCAGCATTGGTGGACATCCTGGATTCGTGCCCAGACTCCCACAAACTCTAACATGTAAGGATGAGCAAATATATTATATAAAACAATGCATCATTTGATGTAACATATAAAAGCTTTCTTTTATTTTTAAAAATAATTTTATAGCTTTATTTCAACTTAACAGAGCTAAAGTTATTTGAGAGGAAGGAGGCACAGTTGAGAATATAGTCTCTGTAAGACTGGATCGTAGGCAAGCAATCCTGTAGAACATTCTCTTAATTAGTGCTTGATGGGGAGGGCCCAGCCCACTGTGCATGGGGACACTGCCTGGGATTGTAGTCCTATAGTCATAAGAAAGCCTGTTGAGTAGTCTGGAAGGGGACAAACCATTAAGCCACACTCCTCCATAGCCTCTGCATCAGCTCCTGGATCCAGGTTTCTCTCTTGATTGAGTTCTTGTCCAGACTTCCTTCAGTGATGAACTGTGATATGGACATATGAGAACAATAAATCCTGTGCTCCCCAAGTTGCCATTGGTTATGGGATTTCATCCTAGTAATAGTTACTTTAACTATGGAAGTACCTAATACAATGTTATTGCTTTGAAAATAGGTGGTAATCTTCATTATTTAGGGAATAACAACAATGCTAAAACCATTTGTGAATGTTTAGTATGGACACAATTTTCTTCAAAACATTTAAATCCACCAGAGTTGATTTCATGAAATTGGAACGCATGACTATGGAAAGCCTAGTTTATTTATGGTGGCTGTTATAGGTAGAATCTGAAATGTCCCGGCAGGCTCCTGTTTTGAATGCCAGACCCCTAGCTGTTGGTGCTGTTTGGAGGCGGTTGAACTTTTTCTAAAGACACATTTATTATAAAGCAGAATTGCAGTCATATCTAATGATGTGACGGGGGAAACAGGGCAGAGTAGCAGCTTCCTTGTCAGCCTTGATGGCTCGACACACAGGGTACCTACATTACCGTCATCTTTTTTTTATTAGATATTTTCTTTAGTTACATTTCAAATGTTATCCTCTTCCCTTCTTTCCCCTCCGAAAACCCCCTATCCCATTCCCCCCTCCCCCTGCCCACTAACTGCCCACTCCAGCTTCCCTGTCCTGGCATTCCCCTAAAGTGAGGCAACAAGCCTTCACAGGACCAAGGGCCTCTCCTTTCACTGATGTCCAACAAGGCCGTCCTCTGCTGCATATGTATCGGGAGCCATGGGTCCCTCCATGTGTACTCTTTGGTTGGTAGTTTAGTCCCTGGGAGCTCTGGGGAGTACTGGTTGGTTTATACTGTTGTTCCTCCTATGGGCCTGCAAACTTCAGCAACTTGGGTCCTTTCTCTAGCTCCTCTATTGGAATCCCTGTGCTCAGTCTAGGGGTTGGCTGAGAGTATACCCCTCTGTATTTGTCAGGTACTGGCAGAGCCTACCAGAAGACAGCTATATTAGGCTCCCGTTAGTAAGAACTTGTTGGCTTCCCTAATAGTATCTGGATTTGGTAACTGTATCTGGGATGGATCCCAAGGTGGGGCAGTCTCTGGATAGCCTTTCCTTCAGTCTCTGCTCCACACTTTGACTCTGTATCTCCTCCCATGGGTATTTTGTCCCCCCTTCTAGGTAGGACCTCAGTATCTACACTTTGGTCTTCCATCTTCTTGAGCTACATATGGTGTGCCAATTGAATCTTGGGTATTCTAAACTTTGGGGCTAATATCCAATTATCAGTGATGCATACCATGTGTGTTCTTTTGTGATTGGGTTACCTCACTCAGGATGATATTGTCTAGTTTCATCAATTTGCCTAAGAATTTCATGAATTCATTGTTTTTAATAGCTGAGTAGTGTAAATGTACCACATCTTCTGTATACATTCCTCTGTTGAGGGACATCTGGATTTTTCCTGCCTCTGGCGATTATAAGGCTGCTATGAGCATAGTGGAGCATGTGTCCTTATTGCATGCTGAAGAATCCTCTGGGTATATGCCCAGGAGTGGTATAAAAAGGGTCCTCAGGAAGTGTCATGCCCAATTTTCTGAGGAACCGCCAGACTGATTTCCAAAGTGGTTGTACCATCTTGCAATCCCACCAGCAGAAGTCAAATTTTCACTATTTGCAAATGATTTGTTAGTATACTTAAGTGACCCTAAAAACTCTACTAGAGAACTCCTACAGCTGATAAACAACTTCAGCAAAGTGGCTGGCTACAAAAATCAACGCAAGCAAATCAGTAGCCTTTATATATTCAAAGGTTAAGCAGACTGAGAAAGAAATTAGGGAAATGACTCCCTTCACAATAGCTACAAACAGCATAAAGTATATTGGGGTGACTCTAACCAAACAAGTGTCCCAGACTTTAAACTTTACTACAGAGCAACAGTGATAAAAACTGCATGGTATTGGTACAATGTCAGGCAAGCGGATCAATGGAATAGGATTGAAGACCCAGAGGTGAACCAACACACCTATGGTCACTTGATCTTCGACAAAGGAGCTGAAAGCATCCAGTGGAAAAAAGATAGTCTTTTCAACAAATGGTGTTGGTTCAATTGGAGGTCAGCATGCAGAAGAATGTGAATTGATCCATTCTTATCTTCTTGTACTAAGCTCAACTCCAAATGGATCAAGGACGTCCACATAAAACCTGACACACTGAAACTAATAGAAAAGAAACTGGGGAAGACCCTTGAGGACATCGGCACAGGGAAAAAGTTCCTGAATAGAGCACCAATAGCTTACGCTCTAAGATCAAGAATTGACAAATGGGACCTCATAAAACTACAAAGTTTCTGTAAGGCAAAGGACACTGTCAAAAGGACAAAACGTCAACCAACAGATTGGGAAAGGATCTTCACAACCCTAAATCCGACAGAGGCCTAATATCTAATATATACAAAGAACTCAAGAAGGTAGAATCCAGAGAACCAAATAACCCCATTAAAAAGTGGGGTATGGAGCTAAACAAAGAATTTTCACATGAAGAACTTCGGATGGCTGAGAAGTACCTTAAGAAATGTTCAACATCATTAATTATTAGGGAAATGCAAATCAAAACAACCGTGAGATTTCACCTCACTAGTACCTTAAGAAGGGACATAGAATAGAAGATCACCCTCCCTTTTTTTCCCTGCTAGAATAAAAGGAGAAGAAAACTTGAAATCTAGGAAGATGTCCTTTATCTGTCCATGACAGCTTCCTGATCTCAGACTTCCAGCCTTCAGAATCGAGAGGCTGTTTAAGTCAGTGGTCTTATATTACAACGGCCTAAACAGACTGACAGTAGATTCCCAGATTTAAATGAGAATTCCACTGGAGTCTGTGGTGTGTGTGTGTGTGTGTGTGTGTGTGTGTCTTTCTCTTTTACCCTTTTGTTTGTGTGTAGGCCATACAGACTACTATGCCATACTATTAAGTGGATTTCAGAACCAGAAAACTGGAAAGGTTTGTTTTGTTACTAATGCAATTCAATGATGGCTTTACTTTGTAGTGGACTCAAATAATTTCTTCAAGTAAATGTTTTTCTTAAAAAAGACAATAAAAAATCTTTATATTTGATCACCTTCACAATGTGCTATGAAATACTGCTGAAATACTGATTTATGGAAAGATTTATGGAAATCAGACTGATGGGTTTCAGGGAAAATTGAGTCTTAGTTTTGAATGTGCTCCTTGGGAAAGACTGCTTAGGAAAGAAATACTTGGTTTACTCCATGTGGCACCATTCTGCATACATCTATGAATTTAGTCATGATACATGATACTTTTATCTGGAAAGATCCAGAAAAGAGTCTAGGTTGCAAAGATGATTATTGGAAAATGCCGGGCAGTGGTGGCACATGCCTGTACTTCCAGCACTCTGGGAGGCAGAGGCAGGAGGATTTCTGAGTTTGAGTCCAGCCTGGTCTACAGAGTGAGTTCCAGATAGCCAAGGCTACACAGAGAAACACTGTCTCGAAAAAACCAAACCAGAAAATGATGACAGCAACTACTCAGAATGGTCAGTATCTCAAGCATATTCAACTTCTTACATACCCGTGCTTTTTAATTTTTATACCAAGACTAAAGCAGTCATTTTATAATTTTATAAGTCTTCTTTGTAAATGTGGAAACTCAGAATCAGACAGGCTCTGCAGCTCCATTTCATACAGGTAGGTCACAGAGTGTCTATTTATACCTAAATCTCTTTCACTTTGAGGTCTACTTTCTTAACACATTGGCAACTATTACTTAAATAATGCTGCATAGCAAACTGAAGAAGAAATCAGAGAATTTGATGACAAATTTGTTTTCTTCCTTACTACTAAATCTGTGATTCTGCTGAGGTAGTTCTGTATGAGTCTGTAGACCAGCTTGAAGCAGGATTTGAATTTAGCCAGAGTTGGGTTTGAGTTTGAGGGTACATTGCCTTTTGGGTGCACAAGGTGCTTTTACCTTGGTCACCAGAAATGTCCAGTGAAAACACGTTTCGGAAAGTGTTTATCCATGTAACAGCTACATATATTTTAATGTCAGCCACGAGGGAGGCTGAGCCTAATGCACTGGAATGAGAAAGTATCACATCATGAGAAGAAAAGGACATGGCTAAGGGAATATAGTAACAATTTAAATCATTTATCCTTTTGTACCTTCATACATGTATACGATGTGTGTGAAAGGGTGTAGGACTATCCACTAGGTCAAGGGCAGCTAGCAATGAGCATAAGAAGTATTAGAAGAATTAGTGAAATTCTTAGGGGAATGGATGGAATTAGAAAATATCCTGAGTGAGGTAACTCAGTCACAAAAGAACACCCATGGCATGCACTCACTGATAAGTGGATATTAGCCCAGAAGCTTGGAATACTTAAGATATAATTCACAGACCACATGAAGCTCAAGAAGGAAGGCCAAAGTGTGCATACTCTTGTCCTTGTTAGATAGGGTAAAAAATGCCCATGGGAGGAGATACAGAGACAAAGTCTAGAGCAGAGACTGAAGGAAAGACCATCCAGAAACTGCCCCACCTGGGGATCCATCCCATATACAGTTACCAAACCCAGACACTTATTGTGGATGCCAAGAATTGCATACTGACAGGAACATGATATAGCTGTTTCCAGAGAGGGCCTGCCAGTGCCTGACAAATAAAGAGGGGGGTGCTCTCAGCCAACCATTGAACTGAGCACAGGGTCCCCAATGGGGGAGCTAAAGAAAGGACCCAAGAAGCTGAAGGGATTTGCAGCACCATAGGAGGAACAGAAATATGAATCAACCAGTATCTCCAGAGCTCCCAGGGACTTAACTACCAACCAAAGAGTACACATGGAGGGACCCATGTTTCCAGTCACATGTGTAGCAGAGGATGGCCTTGTTGGACATCAATGGGGGGAGAGGTCCTTGGTCCTGAGAAGGCTCAATGCCCCAGGATAGAGAAATACCAGGTCAGGGAAGTGGGAGTGGGTGGGCTAGTGAGCAGGGAAAGGGGGGTGGGATAGGGGGTTTTGGGGGGGAAAGGAGGAAAGGGGACAGCATTTGAATTGTAAATAAAGAAGATATCTAATTAAAAACTCAATTAAAAATGTATTAGAAGAAAATTGACTACCCTTACCTCAGAAACCACCAATAGCTAATAGCTCCTCAGCTAGAAATGGGGGCTCCTGAATGCTCCCCTCTCGTTCTGGAATGCTGTCTGTCTAGACCATGTGAGCACAGATGCTCTGAGCTCCTGAGTGCAGTGGCCCTGCAATTCACAGCAGTCCTACTAGGCTTCTGGACCTTATAATATTTCTATGCCCTCTTCTGAGACTTGGGCTGAGGGAGGGTAATAGAGCTATCTGGGACTGAGCACTGCACACTCACGTCCTCTCTGCACTGGGGTCAGTTTGGAGAGTCATGATAGCTATCAAAGATCCTAATGAAGGGCTAAGATTGGCATTCACTCTATTGTAATTCTGTGTCCTACTACTTCCTGCTGAGAGGGGTACATTGCTGCTTTGAAAATGGGATTCTGTCTATAGTGTCCATTGTTGATACTTTGTAAGGGCTGTCTTTACAAACTAAGAGCTGAAAAATACATACTATTAGATTATGATTTAATTTTCAAGGATTATTAAGATATATGCTCAAAAAGGCTTAGTTTCCTTGCTTACTGGGAGGCAATGCATTTTCTATTTCTAAGGGTCTCTTTTCTCATGCATGTATTTCTCCTTAAATAGACAATTTACACATTAACAACAATGCTTCAGTTAGATGTCTGAGTTCTAAAACTTTATACTTGTTTCATAATTAATATCTCTTATTCATCATGTTCCTTATTTCTTTAGGATTTTAATATATCACAGGGAAATAATCAGTTGACTTATTAAGGTCAGAGTAAAAATATCAAAGAATTATTTTGTTTCAGAGATGCTAATATTGTATTTGACATTTTCTACCTTCCATAGCAAGTGGTTATAATAGCTTCACTCAGACACTACTTTGGTTTATAGCTCTGTGCACTTCTTTATGTTTGCATATTACTTAACATTCAAATTCCATGAATTTGAAATTTTGCAGAAAACATATGCTAAACTCTGCATTCTTGGATGCACGTTTGCCAATATTCACTTAGTCTTTGGCAGCATCCTTCCTATATAATCTGTCTGCAGGTCTCTAAATGTTTACAGAACCTTCAAAATAAGACTGAAAACATCCTATTTTTATTCTTCATTTGTAGTTTTCACTTTCTGTGAGGGCTGTCTTTTGAGAGTGCACCATGGTGTATCTGGAAGTGGCTACAATAGAAGGCAGCATCTTTCAGAAAGAAAACTTCACCTAAGCATTTCATTGCTTTCACCTTCCTCCCTGCCTTCCTTCAGAAGCATCCATCAGGGGGCTGTCAGAGCACAGGGCTGTACTCTGAAAACCTGTTCACCCCGGACAGCCAAGAGCAGAAGTTAGTCAAAGGTGATCTTTTCTTCTATTATGCAGCTCTGCTGAGGAACTTGCCTTTTTGAACTTTGGCAACTTAGTTTCTTCCCACTACACAGGTCTCTCAAAGGCTAAAATGCAATGGCACAGCATGCAAGTTAATTACTTCTCATTGTAAAAAGCTATAAAGTCCTCTTTTCAAAACAATCCACAGTGAGTGGTATGGAACGTACTTCCAAACAGTAGACTTTAGAGGCCAGCAGACAAAATGCTGTATTTCTCTTTGAGCTTGATGACAGGACCTGAGCTCCAGGCTCAATGTGACAGCTCAGAGAATGGGATACTTAGAGTCCCCTTAGAGGTGAGGGGTCTGGGTGTGAGCACGAGAAGAATGGTCCCCATGGAGGTGAACCAATTGAATATATCGGTAAACACCACATTGCCTAGGCTTCCCTCATGTGAGCTGTTCATTTGTATTTCAGCACAAATGGGCAAGGAAAGCACATAAAGGTGATTAGAGTTTAATTTAAATACTTATTTCATATGTGTGTATGTGAGAGAGATAAGAGATACAGATAGAAAAAGATGAGAGAGAGAGAGAGAGAGAGAGAGAGAGAGAGAGAAAGAGAGAGAGCGCTAAAATGGAGTCATTTCAGAACGCACTTGTGATTCTAAAATATTTCAGAAAAAGTCTGACAGAAGGTCATAGACTAGAATGTTAAAGCTTATAGAGGGAAATTGTATCCAGAAACTCTAAGGGTCTGAGAATGATATCTCAAACTCAAATAGTGTGCAAAAGCAAAGAACGTTTATGCAGCAGAATTTTCTTCCCGCAGGGGTCTTCCCATTCAGGAGTGGAGACATTCGGTGGGCTCACAGCCCAGCTTGTATTGCCAGTTAGGGGAATTCCAGGGAGGGGTATGTGCCCTTTTACCTTGATTGGTTAGCTCTGTCTCTAGAGATCTGACTGAGTGTATAATTGGTTAGGACTCTAGGGACTTTGCAGGGTGGTTGCTTAGTCATTCTGGCTAGTCTAGACTGCACTGGCTGCCCCTGGCTGTGGATGTGTAACCACAGGCTCCTGGACCTGGGTTCCCATTCCTGGGACATAGAAGCTTAGTTCTGCTTCCTTGATTTCCTAAGTCACAGCCTGTCATGGAGTCAGCTCTGCCTGAGCTCAGTCCCTTTAAAACCACCATCTTTGACTCTGACCTCTCCACACTTGGCTTATGTATCCAAGTTCATTCCCCTAGGTGAAGGCCCTTTACTCTCTATGTGTAGAGTCAATGAAAGGAGGCATACGACTGCATATGTGTAGTTATTGCAGGACTGAGTCTACACCAGAGAATTTCTATTTCTGTTGAGAAAATATTCATATGTAAGTGCATGAGGCAAGATATTTATTGTATTATTTGGGGTAGTACATCAATTTGACTTTCATAAATATTTTATATTCTTGGTGGAGTTGATTACTAATCTGTACTAAGGAAAGGGAACTATTGTAGAAAAATCTATTGTAGAAAAATTAATGTGTGACATATTTTTAAATAAACCAGCCACATACTATGGCCTATAAAACTCCAATGTAAGTACTTTATAGTAGGCATTTGTTTCCTTTGAAGCCTTTTTCAGAAGTCTCGTTGTCATAAATTCATTTTCTTTTTGTAAAAATTAACTTTTCTGTAGAAATTTATATTGAGAAAGAGTAATACTGAAACAAAATCAAATTTAAATAACTTTCCCATATAACTAATCCTGATAAACAATAAGAAAATTTCAGTATTTTACAAAGAAAGATTTAACTGTACTTTAAACTCCAGAAAACTGAATATGATCTAGATGCTGACAGTTGCCTAGAGCATTCCTGGTATCCCAAAGCTGTATGGTGGTGTTTAAAATGTTCTGAGCATGCATTATGTTAGCATCTCCTGGGAAGGTTCTCATTTGCTTATTTAACAAGAGTAGCTTGTGAATCAAAGTTTCAAACACTGCTTTTTAAATGAAGATCATTGAACTTTTAGAAGACCTTAACCCAACATACGTGGTTCATCTGCCAGTCGGCCGGCCTGTCGTGGGGCCTGTGTCCTATGTGGAGATCAGCAGAGGGGGTGACTCCCCGCTGCATCTTCCCTGCCTGCTGGGGCAGAAAAGCAGCACCAGGTACTGAGATATCCTGAGTTTAAGAGCTCTGGGGGTACAAACCGCCAGGGGTCTGCCTGCACCCAACACCTGAGCACATAGGTGGTTTGTCTACCAGCCAGCGGGCTGTGGGGCCTGTGTCCTACATGGGGCTCAGCAGAAAGAGTGACTTGTTCCCCCCATGACAGAACAGTCAGGGAGCACCTGGTTCACTGAGACAACCCAATTATAACATTGCCTGGGGCAAGGTTCAACAGGGTTCCAAAGGCACAAAAGAAGGCAGCACATCAGCAATCTAGGTCAGAGGAAACCCAGGCATCCATTGTCTTGGAAATAGCCTTAAAGGTCCACAAGAGGTTGAAGCACCAGCCAGTGACAATAAGACTAACACCAGTGAGAACTAGATAGGTAAAGGCAAATGTAGGACCATTACTAACAGAAACCAAGGCATTATGGAAGCATCTGAATGCAATTCCCCAATAACAGCAAGTCCTGGATACGCCAACATACCAGAAAAACAAGAGTTGGATTTAAAAATCACTGGTCATGATGCTGTTAGAGGAACACATGAAGGACATAAATAAATCTGTTAAAGAAATTCAGGAGAAAACTGATCAAAAGCTAGAAGCCTTTAAAAGAGAAACACAAAAATCACTTAAAGAAATTCAGGAGAATATGGGTCAAAAGATAGTAGCCAATAAGGAGGAAATGCAAAAATAACTTAAATACTGGAGAACTTTGATTAACAGGCAGAAGCCATGAAAGAGGAAACACAAAAATCTCTCAAAGAATTACAGGAGAACACAAACAAGCAAGTGAAGGAACTGAGCAAAAACATCCAGGATCTAAAAACAGAAGTAGAAACAACTAAGAAATCACAAAGGGAGACAACTTTGGAGATAGAAAACCTTGGGAAGAAATCAGGGGCCTTAGATGCAAGTATCAACAACAGAATACAAGAGATAGAAGAAAGAATCTCAGATGCCGAAGATACCAAAGAAACCTTGGACTTAACAGTCAACGAAAATGCAAAATGCAAAATGCCTGTAACCCAAAACATCCAGGAAATCCTGGACACAATGAGAAAGCCAAACCTAAGGATTATAGGCATTGATGAGAGTGAAGATTTACAACTTAAAGGACCAGCAAATATCTTCAACAAAATTATGGAAGAAAACTTCCCTAACCTAAAGAAAGAGATGCCCATGAATATACAAAAAGCCTACAGAACTCCAAACAGACTGGACCAGAATAGAAATACCTCTCGTCACATAATAATCAAAACCCCAAATGTACTAAACAAAGAAAGAATACGAAAGGCACTAAGAGAAAAAGGGCAAGTAACATATAAAGGAAGACCTATCAGAATTACACCAGACTTCTCACTAGAGAGCATGAAAGCTGGAAGATCCTGGGCAGAGCTCATGCATACTCTAAAAGAACACAAATGCCAGCCAAGACTACTATACCCAGAAAAACACTCAATCACTATAGATGGAGAAACCAAGAAATTCCATGACAAAACCAAATTTACACAATATCTTTCCACAAACCCAGTCCTACAAAGGATAATAGGGGGAAAACACCAATACAAGGAGGGAAACTACACCCTGGAAAAAGCAGGATAATAACTTTCTTTCATCAAACCCAAAGGAAGATAACCACTCAAATATAAAATTAACATCAAAAATGATAGGAAGCAGTAATCACTACTCCTTAATATCTCTTAACATCAATGGACTCAATTCCCCAATAAAAAGACATAGACTAACAGACTGGATACATAAACATGAGCCTACATTTTGCTGCATACAGGAAGCACACCTCAGTGTCAAGACAAAAACTACCTTAGAGTAAAAGGCTGGAAGACAATTCTATAAGCAAATGGTCTCAGGAAACAAGCCAGAGTTGTCATTCTAATAGCAGATAAAATTGACTTTCAACCTAATGTCATCAAAAGAGACATGGAAGGACACTTCATGCTGGTCAAAGAAAAAATCCACCAAGAAGAATTCTCAATCCTGAACATCTATGCTTCAAATGCAAGGGCACCCTCATTCATAAAAGAAACTTTACTAAAGCTCAAAGCACACATTGCACCTAACACAATAATTGTGGTTGACTTCAATACCCAACTCTCCTCAATGGACCAATCAGGAAAACAGAAACTAAACAGGGAGACAGTGAAACTAATTGAAGCTTTGGACTAATTGGATTTAAGAGATATATAGAGAGAACTTTTCATCCCAGTGCAAAAGAATATACCTTTTTTCTTAGCACCTCATGGGACCTTCTCCAAAATCGATCATATAGTTGGTCACAAGACAGACCTGAACAAATATAAGAAGATCGAAATAATCCCATGCCCCCTATCAGATCACTATGGAGTAAAAGTGGTCTTCAATAACAACAAAAACAATAGAAAACCCACATACACGTGGAAACTGAACAATACTCTACTCAATGATACCTTGGTCAAGGAAGAGATAAAGAAAGAAATCAAAGACTTTTTAGAATTTAACAAAAATGAAGGCACAACATACCCAAATTTATGGGACACAATGAAAGCAGTGCTAAGAGGAAAACTCATAGCCCTGAGTGCCTCCAAAAAGAAAATGGAGAGAGCATACATTACCAGCTTAATGACACACCTGAAAGCCCTGGAACAAAAAGAAGCTAATTCACTCAGGAGGAGAAGAAGTTAGGAAATCATCAAACAGAGGGATGAAATCAATCATGTAGAAACTAAGAGAACCATACAAAGAATCAACAAAACCAGGAGCTGGTTCTTTGAAAAAATCAACAAGATAGATAAACCCTTAGCCAGACTAACCAAAGGGCACAGAGACAGTATCCAAATTAACAAACTTAGAAATGAAAAGAGAGAAATAACAACAGAAGCTGAGGAAATTCAAAAAATCATCAGATCCTACTACAAGAGCCTGAATTCAACACAACTGGAGAATCTGGAGGAAATGGACAATTTCTTAGACAGATATCAAATACCAAAATTAAATCAGGATCAAATAGATCATCTAAACAGTCCCATAACCCCTAAAGAAATAGCAGGGGTCATCGAAAGCCTTCCAACCAAAAAAGCACAGGACCAGATGGCTTTAGTGCGGAATTCTATCAGAACTTCAAATAAGACTTAACACCAATACTCTTCAAATTATTTCATCTAATAGAAACAGAAGGAACACTACCCAACTCATTCTATGAAGCCACAATTACACTGATAGCAAAACCACACTAAGATCCATCAAAGAGAGAGAATTTCAGGCCAATATCCCTTATGTATATCAATGCAAAAATACTCAATAAAATTCTTGTCCACCGAATCCAAGAACACATTAAAACAATCATCCACCATGATCACGTAGGCTTCTTCCAAGGGATGCAGGGATGATTCAATATAAGGAAATTAATCAATGTAATCCACTACATAAACAAACTCAAAGAAAAAAAACCCACACGATCATTTCATTAGATGCTGAAAAAAGTCTTGGAAAGAACAGGAATTCAAAGCCCATATCTAAACATAGTTAAAGCAATATAGAGCAAACAGGTAGCCAACATCAAACTAAATGGAGAGAAACTTGAAGCAATCCCAGTAAAATCAGGGACTAGACAAGGCTGCCCTCTCTCTCCATATCTTTTCAATATAGTTCTTGCTAGAGCAATTAGACAACATAAGGGGGTCAAAGGGATAGAAATTGGAAAGGAAGAAGTCAAATTATGACTATTTGCAGATGATATGATAGTATACTTAAGTGACCCAAAAAAACTCTACCAGAGAACTCCTACAGCTGATAAACAACTTTAGCAAAGTAGCTGGTTACAAAATCAACTCAAGCAAATCAGTAGCCTTTTTATACTCAAAGGATAAGCAGACTGAGAAAGAAATTAGGGAAATGACACCCTTCACAATAGCCACAAACAGCATAAAGTATCTTGGGGTGACTCTAACCAAACAAGTGAAAGATGTATATAACAAGAACTTCAGATCTCTGACGAAGGAAATCAAAGAAGACCTCAGAAAATGGAAAAATCTTCCATGTTCCTGGATTGGCAGGATTAATATAGTTAAAATGGCCATCTTGCCAAAAGCAATCTACAGATTCAATGCAATCCTCATCAAAATCCCAACTCAGTTCTTCATAGAGCTAGAAAGAGCAATTCTTAAATTCATCTAGAATAACAAAAAAAAAAAAAAAAAAAACAGGATAGCTAAAACTATTCTCAACAGTAAAAGAACTTCTGGGGGTATCAGTATCTCAGACCTCAAACATTAGTACAGAGCAATAGTGATAAAAACTGCATGGTATTGGAACATTGTCAGACAAGTGGATCAATGGCATATGATTGAAGACCCAGAAATGAACCCACACACTTATGGTCACTTGATCTTTGACAAAGGGGCTGAAAACATCCAGTGGAAAAAAGATAGCCTTTTCACCAAATGGTGCTGGTTCAATTGGAGTGCAGCATGCAGAAGAATGCAAATTGATCCATTCTTATCTCCTTGTACTAAGCTCAACTCCAAGTGGATCAAGGACCTTCACATAAAACCCGACACCCTGAGACTAATAGAAAAGAAACTGGGGAAGACCCTTGAGGACATGGGCACAGGGGAAACGTTCTTGAACAGGACACCAATAGCTTATGCTCTAAGATCAAGAATTGACAAATGGGACCTCATAAAATTACAAAGTTTCTGTAAGGCAAAGGACACTGTCAAAAGGACAAAACGTCAACCAACATATTGGGAAAGGATCTTCACCAACCCTAAATCCGACAGAGGCCTAATATCTAATATATACAAAGAACTCAAGAAGTTAGACCCCAGAGAACCAAATAACCCTATTAAAAAGTGGGGTACGGAGCTAAACAAAGAATTTTCACATGAACAACTTCAGATGGCTGAGAAGTACCTTAAGAAATGTTCAACATCATTAATCATTAGGGAAATGCAAATCAAACAACCCTGAGATTTCACCTCATACCAGTCAGAACGGCTAAGGTTAAAAACTCAGGAGACAGCAGTTGCTGGTGAGGATGGGGAGAAAGAAGAACACTCCTCCACTGCTCGTGGGATTGCAAGATGGTACAACCACTTTGGAAATCAGTCTGGCGGTTCCTCAGAAATCTGGGCATGATACTTCTGGAGGACCCTGCTATACCACTACTGGGCATATACCCAGAGGATTCCCCAGCATGCAATAAGGACACATGCTTCACTATGTTCATAGCAGCCCTGTTTGTAATAGCCAGAACCTGGAAGGAACCCAGGTATCCCTCAACAGAGGAATGGATTCAATAAATGTGGTATATTTACACAATGGAGTACTATTCAGCCATTAGAAACAATGAATTTATGAAATTCTTAGACAAATGGATGGAGCTGGAGAACATCATACTAAGTGAGGTAACCCAGTCTCAAAAGATCAATCATGGTATGCACTCACTGATAAGTGGATATTAGCCTAGAAACTTTGAATACCCAAGACATAATCCACATATTAAATGATGTACAAGAGGAATGGAGGAGTGGTCCCTTTTTCTGGAAAGACTCAGTGCAGCAATATAGGGGAATACCAGAACAGGGAAGTGGGAAGGGGTGGATGGGGGAATTGAGGAAGGGAAGAGGGCTTATGGAACTTTCAGGGAGTGGGGAGCCAGAAAGTGGGAAATAATTTGAAATTTAAATAAAAATATATCAAATAAATTTTAAAAAAATCAAAAAAAAGAGAAAACCATAATGCATAGAACCATGGAAAATATGACAGACCCCCAGGACTTCAGACTATACTCTGGAGCCTAGAGAGAACCAGTGGTTTCAACCTTATTGATACCATTCCCCTTTAATATAGCACCTCAGGCTGTGGTGACCCCCAACCTTAAAACTGTTTTCATTGCTACTTCATAACTAACTTTTTTACTGTTATGAATTGTAATATAAAATATGATATGCAGGATATCTGATATACCACCCTGGTGACAACATTGTTTGACCCCCCCCCCCAAAGGGGTCATGACTCACAGGTTGAGAACTACTGATCCAGACTGTTTGCAAAGCATTACTGAATGACTGAGAGAATTGGTAGAGAGTTATGTGTTATCTGCTTTGGGAACACTTTGATTCTAGCAGGGGAAGACTTGGATACAATCCCTCTTTCATGAATCTCATAGGGGAACTAGATATATTTTTGATTTATCTCCTTTTTTGATCGAATTAATATTAATCCTTTGACTAGAACTGGCTTCCCAATGCAAGTTGTCTGCATTTTTGACTATATAGTAATAACTCCAAGGTCTTCCTTATGTTAAAATAGTAGGAAATAACAATTAGCGGTAAATTTGGTAAATCTGAATTATTTCAAACATTTTTTCAGTCTTAAGGCTGATTAATGTGCTAGATCAGGGCATTTAATTTGACATATTATCTGTCAAAGCAGACATTCAAATGCTACTGAAAGTACTTAAGATTGGGCAACTCTCAGGGGCTTCGTGATTAGCGATTGAGGTAATTATGAGCAAGAGTTGTTAAAATGTTCACTGGTCAGGATTTTTACTTTGTGTCTTAGAATCCATAAGATCAGATCAGATCAGAGTGCCCACGCCTGTGTTTTTGAACTCAGAATTTCATCACTCACATTTATGATTGTTCCCTGGTCGAGTTTAGGTAAATGTCTGTTCCTGCTGATTCATGGTCACTCATGCTGGCCTTAGAGAGGACAGAATAAAATTTCACAGAGCACTTTGGCATGCCTCTCTCCATTCTTTCTCAGAGACTCTGCACATAAATAATTTATTAGGCACAGAATGTGCAGCAATAGAAAGAGGAGTGGCTGATGAGAGGGCAAGTCAGGAGACATTATCAGAAATGGACAACTGGTGGAAGATTTAAGATGCAAAGCCTTTAAAGGTAATCCGCTGGTGGAAATGAAGTCCTTGAGTATGAGGAAAGTATAATGAATACTATCTTATAATGAGACCTTGATGTACTACCTTGGATATGCTGACTGGGAAAGAAAGATGTACCAATAATGTACCGAACAGCTTGTGATTATGAACTTTTAATGGTTATCTCAAAAATACCATCAAGGCTTGATCCAGCATTGTAGGGGAGTACCAGGACGGAGAAAAAGGAGGGAGGTGATTGGAGAATGGGTGGAGAGAAGAGGGCTTATGGGACATATGGGGAGGGGGGAACCAGGAAAGGGGAAAGCATTTGGAATGTCAACAAAGAATTTAGAAAATAAAAAAAAGCATCAAAAAATAAGATCAAAAGTAAAAACAATGTTTTTCTTTTTAATGTTAAAATAATTAGAATAAAATTAGAATAAAACTAGAAATAATTAAATTACAAAAATTAGACTTAGATAATCTTCAAGAAACTTAGTAAATAAGTATTAGATTTTAACTTTCCACTTAAATTGTTCATCCCAAGCCAGGCGGTGGTGGCACACGCCTGTGATCCCAGCACTCTGGGAGGCAGAGGCAGGCAGATTTCTGAGTTCAAGGCCAGCCTGGTCTACAGAGTGAGTTCCAGACAGCCAGGACTATACGGAGAAACCCTGTCTCGAAAAACCAAAAAGAAAAAAAAAATTTTATTTAAGAGGAACACTCCTCCACTGCTGGTGGGGTTGCAAATTGGTACTACCACTCTGGAAATCAGTCTGGCGGTTCCTCCGAAAACTGGGCACCTTACTTCCAGAAGATCCTGCTATACCACTCCTGGGCATATACTCAGAAGACTCCCCACCATGTAATAAGGATACATGTTCTACTATGTTCATAGCAGCCCTATTTGTAATTGCCAGATGCTGGAAAGAACCCAGGTATCCCTCAACAGAAGAGTGGATGCAAAAAATGTGGTATATCTACACAATGGAGTACTATTCAGCCATTAGAAACAATGAATTCATGAAATTCTTAGGCAAATGGATGGAGCTAGAGAATATCATACTAAGTGAGGTAACCCAGACTCAAAAGGTGAATCATGGTATGCACTCACTAATAAGTGGATATTAACCTAGAAAACTGAAATACCCAAAACATAATCCACACATCAAATGAGGTACAAGAAGAAAGGAGGAGTGGCCCCTGGTTCTGGAAAGACTCAGTGAAACAGCATTCAGCAAAACCAGAACGGGGAAGTGGGAAGGGGTGGGTGGGAGGACAGGGGAAGAGAAGGGGACTTGCGGGACTTTCGGGGAGTGGGGGGGCTGGAAAAGGGGAAATCATTTGAAATGTAAATAAATTATATCGAATAATAATAATAAAAAAATTGTTCATCCCAGATTTCTTTATTTTATCTTTCTGTCTGTTATGATACAAAAGGTACAACTCTTAACTGACTGGCTTAGAAATAATTGTAAATTATTACCCCAAAGAGGAGATTTAGATAACTCATGGTAATCCGTTTGTCATCTCTCTGTTTGTTTGTCTCCCTAGTTCATCTCTCTGTTTATCTATCTATCTATCTATCTATCTATCTATCTATCTATCTATCTATCTATCTATCTATCTATCTATCTATAGCTATCTATCTATCTCTCTATATCTATCTATCTATCTATCTATCTATCTATCTATCTATCTATCTATCTATCTATCTATCTATCTATCTATCTATCTAACTATCTATCGCTATCTATCTATCACTATCTCTATCTATCTATCTATCTATCTCTATCTATATATCTATCTCTATCTATCTATCTATCTCTATCTATCTATCTATCATCTATCTATATCTATCTATCTATCTATCTATCTATCTATCTATCTATCTATCAATCTTTCCATCTATCTATTTACATTTTTCTATAGGGATAATATTCTACACGAGTTAATAAAACATCACCCATCTTTACTAACAAAAATAGAGATTATAACATTGTTAATGTTTTATCATCATCATTTTGCCATAAGCTCAGTAAATATTTAATATTTTCATGCAGTCACAGTTAGCAAGTCTGAAATGTTGCAGAACACCTTTGATAGATAGATCAGTGTGAGTTTTTACCTTGTATCTCTGAGTACCTTTTCTAGCTCAGCACTTAAATTATTAGATAAGACAGGACACATAGGTTGTTACTAGAAATTTAAATAGATGAAAACCTTATTCAGAAAACACATGATAGGGATTTTAAATATACTGTATATAAAATTGTATGTAGTATATGTAAAGTTCTGCATATTTCTTGTTCAGACACAACTTGGTCTAGATCAAACATTTTTGCAAAGATTTGCACAGATGAGCAGGCCTATGGAGATTCTAACTGCCAGACTTTCTTTGGTTCTTTTGTCAGTGAAATGCCATGTTTATTGGCACTTGCATGCTCTCCCGTTCTTCTGCTCTGGTGCCGCCCATGTTATCAGGCAGGGAGGCAGAAGCATCTGCCTAAAGAAACACCAGAATATACTTGCTTCCTAGAAACAGACAGACAAAAAGGAAAGGTAGCTTTTCCTACATTTTCAAGAGGCCTTTTAAATTTTAACTTAAAAAATGCACTTTTAACTGGCATGTGGTGGTTCTGTCTTGCCAGTTCTGTCTCAGCTCAGGGCATCTGAGGTCTGTGATCATCTGAGTCTGCTAAGGGCCATCACAAATCACTGAACTTTGAATCTTGAGCACGTTAGATTAACCTTTGGGATTTGGGCAATAAAAATATGGTGCCCTAGAGAGGAAAATATTCTTATCTTCCTATTTTTGGAATCAACATTTCTTATTCTTGACTGTATCTAATGAGACAACTATTTGGAAGAGTGAATGGTTCCATTGGCTTGTCCAGTTGTCCAGTTGCCCATTCAGCTTCCTTAGATTATAATATAATCTGGTAAAACTGCCCATAACTTGGTGGTTCAATCTAAAGGAGCACAAATGTGAAATTTTCATTAAGTTCCTAAGTATCTAATATATACTAGTTACAGAAGGCAGGGTTTCAGATATAGTCTCAACTACCCCGTATTTTAAACCCATGAACATGTTTTTTTTCTAGAGAAGTAATCAAATTCAAGTCTGTGTGCATGCTAGGTAGCAGGCTGAGGCAGTTTTTAATCTTTTTATTTTACAGGAAAATGTATTAGTCACGGTGGACTGTGGGTTGAACTCTGCTATCCCTGAGTCCATACGCCACACATTTTTTTTCTGTTACCATATTGTGTCAACAAATTTATCAATGAACCTCTTTTTTTATTCTTTAATCCTTTTTTACCATCCAGCCTTCATCCCTTCCTGGTCTGCTCCCCCACCCCCCAGACCTCAACCCATCCCATCCCTCCTCCCAGCACCTGTCTCCAAGAGGATGTCCCCATCCCCCACCTCAATTCTCCCCCCCCCCCCCAGGCCTCCCTATTCCTTGGGGCCTCAAGTCTCTCAAGGGTTAGGTGCATTTTCTCTCACTAAGGCCAGACCAGGCAGTCCTCTGCTGTGTATGTGTTTGGGGCTTCATAGCAGCTGGTGTGTGCTGCCTGGTTGGTGGCTCAGTATTTGAGAGATCTCAGGGGTCCAGTTAAATTGAGACTGTTAGTCCTCCTCCTCAGTTTCTTCCAGCCTTTCCCCAATTCAGCCACAGAGGTCCCCTGCTTCTACCCATTGGTTGGGTGTTAGTAGCTGCATCTGACTCTTTCAGCTGCTTGTTAGGCTTCTCAGAGGGCAGGCGTGCTAGGCTCCTGTAGGCAAGCACACCACAGAATCAGTAACAGTTGTCTCAGGGTCTCGGGGCCCTCCCCTTGAACTGGGTCCCAATTTGGGCTTGTCACTGGACTTCCTTCTCTTAGGCTCTTCTCCATTATTGTCCCTGCAGTTCCTTCAGATAGGAACAATTCTGTGTCAGAGCTTTTGACTGTGTGATGACAACCCATCCCTCCACTTGATGCCCTGTTCATGCACTGGGGGTGGGCTCTACAAGTTCCTCCTCCACACTCTAGAGCACTGCAGTCAAAGTCCCTCTCTTTGAGTCCTGAGAGTCTATCACCTTTCAGGTCTCTGGTACATTCTAGAGGGTTCCCCCACATCCTACCTCCCAAGGTTGCCTGTCTGTTCTTTCTGCTGGCCCTCAGGGCTTTAGTCCTGTTCCCCTCCCAATATCTGATCATGTTACCCTCTTCCTCTCCCTGTCTCCTTTCCCACTCTGGTCCCTCCCTCCCTCTTCCTCATGTGGTTGCTTTCTTCTCCCTCCCAAGTGGGACTGAAGCATCCTCACTTGGGTCCTTCAGCTCAATGAACCTCTTTTTGATATTTGCTAGTTTTCATTTTCTACAATTAGTAGTTTGGAATAAAAGTTGCTTTGAAAAAAATATTTGTTTTATTCCTTTATTGAAAATAGATTATTTTCTCTTATAATACATTCTGGTCATAGTTTTTCCTCCCTCCACTCCTCCCAGTTCCTCCTCACTTCCTTCTAGATCCATTTTCTTTCTGTCTCTCATTAGAAGAGAATTGGCTTCTATGAAATAGCAATCAAATATGACAAAATAAATATAAAAAGATGAAAAGAATCACATCACATCAAGGCTGAATAAGGCAATACAACAGAAGGAAAAGAGCCTCAAGAGCAGGCATAAGAATTAGAGAACTATTTGTTCACACACTTAGGAGTTCTTTAAAAATATTAAACTGAAAGCTAGAATATGTATGCAGAGGACTTGGTAAGACCTGAATAGGCCTTGTGTTTGCTGATTCAATCTCTGAAGGTTCATATGAACCTCACTCAGTTGATTCAGAGGGCCTTGAAACTTCATAAAATACATGAAAGAGATCCTAATGAGGTCTCCTAATAATGGGGGACACAGAATCCCAAGTGACCATCTCCTTTCACCACAAGAAGTCTTTCAATGCTGGGACTGGGTTATATTTAGTTGAGTTGTTGGCCAAGGGGGTCCCATGGAAATCCCTGAACAACCCATGCTTTTGCTAAGGCTATAGGTTGCTCTCAGCAAACTGACAGCAGTGCTCTATTGCCAAGGACAACATCCACACAACTCATTGAACATGCTAAAGTTGATCTGGTGCCTACATAGAACCTTTATCTTTAGTGTGGTATGGTACTGTGCAGGCTACCAAAAGAGAAACATAAACTCTAACCCAGCCACAAAACATTGTCCTACCTGCCTGTAAAATGCAGTGGTTCTCAATCTGTGGGTCATGTTTCCTTTGGGGACAAATGTCCCTTTCACAGAAGTTGCATATCAGATAGTATGCATATCATATATTTGCACTATAATTCATAACAGTAGCAAAATTATAGTCATGAAGTAGCAATAAAAGTAATTTTAGTTTTGGGGTCACTGCAAGAGAATGAATTTATTAAAGGCTGTCACTATTAGGAAGGTTAAGTTCACTGTACTAGGGCATTGGTGACATAAAATGTTTGGGAGGAGCCAACAAACTTCTGATTTGGCTCAAGGTTCAGTCAATGAGATGAGACCCATACCCAACACTGACTGGGTGACTAAAAACCATCGAGTAGATGGTCTAAAGATCTAGAGTAAAATCAATCACTCTGGTCTTTAAAAAATGTAGCAATAAATGATATTCTTGTTTTTTTTTCCTTGTTCTTTCTTTTTTTTTTATTCGATATAATCTATTTACATTTCAAATGATTTCCCCTTTTCTAGCCCCCCCCCCCACTCCCCGAAAGTCCCGTAAGCCCCCTTCTCTTCCCCTGTCCTCCCTCCCACCCCTTCCCAGTTCCCCGTTCTGGTTTTGCCAAATACTGTTTCACTGAGTCTTTCCAGAACCAGGGACCACTCCTGCTTTCTTCTTGTATCTCATTTGATGTGTGGATTATGTTTTGGGTATTCCAGTTTTCTAGGTTAATAACCACTTATTAGTGAGTGCATACCATGATTCACCTTTTGAGTCTGGGTTACCTCACTTAGTATGATGTTCTCTAGCTCCATCCATTTGCCTAAGAATTTCATGAATTCATTGTTTCTAATGGCTGAATAGTACTCCATTGTGTAGATATACCACATTTTTTGTATCCACTCTTCTGTTGAGGGATACCTGGGTTCTTTCCAGCATCTGGCAATTATAAATAGGGCTGCTATGAACATAGTAGAGCATGTATCCTTATTACATGGTGGGAATCCTCTGGGTATATGCCCAGGAGTGGTATAGCAGGATCTTCTGAAAGGGAGGTGCCCAGTTTTCGGAGGAACCGCCAGACTGCTTTCCAGAGTGGTTGTACCAATTTGCAACCCCACCAGCAGTGGAGGAGTGTTCCTCTTTCTCCGCACCCTCTCTTGTTTTTAACTGAGTATCTTCTTCATTTACATTGCCAATGGTAAAACCTTTCCCAATTTCCCCCTCCCAAAAGCACCCCTCCCCAAAGATTCCCTACCCCTCCTCCTACCTCCTGCCTCCATGTATATGCCCTTCTACTTGACACACTCCCACCTCCCCCCAACCCCCCACCCCCTGTCCATTTCCCTTTGTTGGGGCCTCTATTGAGCCTTTACCTGACCAAACACCATTCCTCCCACTGATGCCCAACAAGGCATTCCTCTGCCACATTTTTGGCTGGAACCATGTGTGCCCCTTGGTTGATGTTTCAGTCCCTGGGAGTCTTGGGGTGTCTGGGTGTCTGAAGTCATTGTTCTTCCCATGGGGCTATAAACCCCTTCAGCTCCTCTGAACCACCCTCCAGATCCTCTACTGGAGACCCCATGCCTAGTCCGATGGTTGGCTGCTAGTTTCTGCCTCTGTATTTGTAAGGCTCTGGCAGGGCCCCTCTGGAGACAGCCATGGCATGCTACTTTTGGTACACACTTCTTGTCGTAGTGTTGGGGTCTGGTGACTGTTTATAGGATGAATCCCCAGGTAGGACAGTCGCTGGGTGGCCTTTACTGTTCCTCTGAGAAAGGGAACATGATACTCACAGGAGCAATAAGGGAGGCAATGTGTGGAGCAGAGTCTGAAGTATAAATGATACTCCTAATAATATTCCACTATGCTCATAGAATGATGCCTTATTAAGCCATCATCAGAGACGCTTCCTCCTACAGCAAATAGGAACAGATGCAGAGACTCACAGCCAGGTATTACATGGAGAGAGTCCTTGGAATACACAGCTCTAAATGGAGTGTCTCCATCACATCCTTTCCCCTTAGTGCTCAGGGAATCCCATGGATTAGGAGGCAGAAGGAAGGTAAAAATTGCTTTTTAGGTTATGAAGTCACACTATGGATTTTTAGATACCCTCATTTATAACCCACAGTAGTTACTTTTTTGTTGCAGAGACAAAATACTACAACCAAAACAATTTATATAAGGAATGTATTATTTGGCCTTATGAGTCCAGAGCAGTAGGAGTCCATCATGGCAGGCACAATGTTGGAAGCAGGAAATTGGGAGCTCATTCCCATAACTAGAAGCAGGAAGCTGAGAGTGAATTGGGAGTGGCACAAGGCTTTAATTGAACAAAGCTTGCCTCCAGTGGCATACTTTCCCTAGGAAGGGGTTGCCTGTTTTAATTATTCTTTCTCCAGAGAGGCATAAATGTAACGTTTATAGATCTGTTGCCCAGCTCCATTTTCTAGGAAGAATGTATCAGTACCTACTGGAGAAACACTGGAAACATCAGACAATGAACATAATGGACTGAGTTGAGGGTCTCTTGTTTGTTGAGACAGCATCTCACTATGTATCTCTGGATTTCCTGAAGCTTGATGTGTTTAGCATCTGCCTCAAATCTTTGGCACTACTCCCATGTCTAGCTCCTGAGTGTTTAAAGGTAGCTAGTGATTAATACTCAACTACTAATAAATGCTTCAAAGACAAAAAGAAATCTTCAAATTACCTTGTATTGTGTTTTCTGCATTTGTGAATTAGGAATTGTATTTTTATATGTTTATTTTATTATACTATTCAATAAAATTTAAATTTATTCTTGAATAGGGCCAAAGTTCAAGATATTATGGTATGTTTGGATACTGCCAATGTTTGACTTTATGTCTTTCACTGGGCCTCTGATAATTCAGTTTGAAGGTCAAAACATGATGTAATATTGGAGAGAGCATCTGAAGGGCCAGGCCCTGCCAAGCCTAACTACAACCAGTTACAGTGGAGTGGCAAGAATTGCACCTTGAAATCATCTAATCCGTTGGCATGTTTGACCTGGGAGGTGATGAGGCTCTTTAGAGGCTGTCACCTGTACTTTCCCTGGTGCAAGATACACTCAAGCACCTCCCGTATCATGTAGCCCTGAACACGGTGAAATCTTTCCAGAATTAGACCTTAGCACTTCTTATTTCCTTTACCCAAAATATGTTTCTCTTGATTTTTCCTGCTCTAGTCCTTATCTTCCCACTGTGTTTCAGGGTCAAGAATCTTGTTCTTTTTCCTAATTATTGCATTTATTAACCTCCAGTCTACTTCTTGGCTTACTACTGAGTAAATCCTATAGTGAATGACCACAACATGTAGTGGCTGCCCTACCTTTTAGTGTGTGTGTGTGTGTATGTGTGTGTGTATGTGGTATGTATCTTCCTCTATTTCTTTCCTTTCCAATTCATCAGGATTAGCTGACCACAAGTCTTAGACCAGGATCTTGCTCTTTCTGCATCCCAAGTGCTGGGATAATGGGTGTGTGCTGCTATACTGGGCTTTATGCATGGGTGTTGGAGATCCAAACTTAAATCCTCGTGCTTGTCCTTCAAGGACTTTACCCACAGAGCCATTTGTCCATATGCCCCCCCCCCCCCCACACACACAAATGAGCAGGATATGTATAAAGATTGTAAAATACCTTGCATCAGAAAGGAAGAAAAGAAACAGTATTTGAAGGACTGTATTCACTACCCAAGTGAGCTTCAGATAATCTCTCTCCTCTCTTCTCCTCTCCTCTCCTCTCCTGTCCTCTCCTCTCCTGTCCTCTCCTCTCCTCTCCTCTCCTCTCCTCTCCTCCCCCTCTCTGTGTCTCTCTCTGTGTCTTTTTGTCTCTGTGTCTCTCTGTCTCTGTCTCTCTCTGTCTCTCTTTCTCAGAATGACTTCTTGAGGAAATAAAAATTTCCAAACTGTTCAAAGAATAGAAAGAAAATCTAACACAGATCGTATGGCAGCACCTGTGAAATACAGTTGGACTAATTGCTTCTCAGAGTTTCTTGGTTTGATGGTAATCATGATTTGGAAGCATGTATGCCCTGAATCTATCTTACTAGATTTCAGGCAGAGAAAGACAATTACTTGGGCACAAATGCATTTCCCTCCTTTCCCAGTGCAGAGCTCCTGTGCTACGGTTTGATAAATTGCCTAAACTACCTGGCTGGCTTGAAGGGAAAGTTATGTTTTTACATTTATATTATACAAAAAACTCATGCTTAGGAAATAAATCATCCCCATCTGATGGTATTGCCTCTCTTTCATTTGTTTGCTATTGAGTGTGAGTTAAAGGTTATGTGCAGAACAATCTCAGGGGTGCGATTTACACGTCCAGGTAGCAGGAAAGCCCTGTAACCAATAACCATCACAATGGAGGTGCTGTCAGAACCCAGATTCATTGCCCCCATTCCCAGAGTCCTTTTGTTTTCAGAAGACACTGAAATATATTCTCTTTCCTTAGCCCATGGGAATTTCTGAGATGTCCTTTAACCTGTATTTTTACCATACAATAAATATATAAAAGAAATAAAACTCCTCTTTAAGGTCACAGTTTCGAGAGCTGGGAGTGAGCACACAATGCTATGCTGAATGACTTTAACTATCCAGCCTCAGACACATTTAAATGTGGGGCAAAGCTTGGAGGAACAGGTATAATTTTTTTGTGGCAACATTAACTCATTCCAAACCTTTCCTGGGAAGAGTACATATTGTTAGATGCTTAATTTCATCGTCTTTGGCTTGTCTAAGTCATGGGTCCTCTGCTGGCCTTTCTCAGGGTGGTAAAGATTATGAAAGACTTTCTCCTAACTTATTCTTCAAAGTTTTCCTTTCTCTAGGCTTTCTGAGTGAACAGAAATCCTGTGCTCTGTGTCTTTTAAACAATTTCTGTTTTTTTTTCTGGACCTAGCTAGACATTGGCATTTGTAGAGCATTATGGTTGATCACATTGTCACAATGGAAACTCGTCCTCTGTTTTAAAATAAAGTGACTAATCAATGTGCTTATGCACACGACACAGTTTGTTCTGACAAGACATTAGGATAACAGTGCACTTTTTCACTTTGACGTTTTTATTTCATAAAGAAACTGATTAGCTGTGTGCTTTGTTAATTTTTATAAAATTCCTTGCTAAATAAAGAAGGCACTTAAGATATAAGCATTATTAATTGGTATGCATTCTGATTTCAGCCCAGCTGGCATCTTAGTGTGGGAAATAGCCAGGGGAGTGAGAACCCAGAGCTAGGTAGTACATTATATTCACTGGAGGAGTAAGGTGATTATTATTAAAGACCCGGCTTCAGTGGACTATATCAGGGTAAAAACCTTCCTCCAGGAATAAGTCATTTGTCACTACAGGAAAGATTTGTTTTGAAAGCAGCCTGTGAGATTTCCCTGGAATCTATTTTGTTTTTTGTGCATTAACGATAGAAGAAGTGGGTAGAGACTATCTTTGGCACAGTGCTTGCCTAGCATGCAAAATCCGGAGACTCTTTCCCAGTCCTGAGATACGATTGGAATAAAGCAGAAGCCTTTGAAGTGTAAGATCTTCTACCCTTACTTCTATCTACAAACATAAGATGGCTAGCATTCCTCTCTCTTATCTCTTTGGTGTAGAGTTTGATCATTCCTTATATTGGCTTATCTAGACCTTATATTAGGTCTAGCCGGAAATCCAAGAGTGATGAACCACAAGGCAGTAGATTCCCTTGTGAGAATATGAAGGGTTTAAGCAATGGCTCAGAAGAACCCTGTCAGCTCTTCCAGCAGATGCAGGTATGGCCATATGGCAGGTTACAATTACCATTTACTCCAAATCCAGGAAAGCCTACACTACCTTCCTTTCTTTGTTTCTTTGTTTCTTTGTTTGTTTGTTTGTTTGTTTGTTTCTTTTTTTTTGAATTTTTTCTTTATTGCTATATTTTTTATTTACATTTCAAATGATTTCTCCTTTTCTGGATCCCCACTCCCTGCAAGTCCCATAAGCCCTCTTCTCTCCCCCTGTCCCTCCATCTACTCCTTCCCACTTTTCCTGTTCTGGAATTCCCCTATGCTGCTGCATTGAGTCTTTCCAGAACCAGGGGCCACTCCTCCATTCTTTTTGGACATCATTTAATATGTGGATTATGTCTTGGGTATTCAAAGTTTCTAGGCTAATATCCACTTATCAGTGAGTGCATACCATGATTGATTTTTTTGAGACTGTGTTACCTCACTTAGTATGATGTT
Organism: Apodemus sylvaticus; assembly: GCF_947179515.1. NCBI lineage: Eukaryota > Metazoa > Chordata > Mammalia > Rodentia > Muridae > Apodemus > Apodemus sylvaticus. The sequence goes on along the minus strand of NC_067475.1, from coordinate 160,506,013 downwards.
CTCCAGCTCCATCCATTTGTCTAAGAATTTCATGACTTCATTGTTTCTAATGGCTAAATATAGTACTCCATTGTGTAAATATACCACATTTTTTTGTATCCATTCCTCCGTTGAGGGATACCTGGGTTCTTTCCAGCTTCTGGCTACTACAAATAGGGCTGCTATGAACATAGTGGAGCATGTATCCTTATTGCATGCTGAAGAATCCTCTGGGTATATGCCCAGGAGTGGTATAGCAGGGTCCTCAGGAAGTGTCATGCCCAGTTTTCTGAGGAACCGCCAGACTGATTTCCAAAGTGGTTGTACATCTTGCAATCCCACCAGCAGTGGAGGAGTGTTCCTCTTTCTCCACATCCTTGCCAATACCTGATGTCTCCTGAGTTTTTGACCTTAGCCATTCTGACTGGTGTGAGGTGAAATCTCAGGGTTGTTTTGATTTGCATTTCCCTAATGACTAATGATGTTGAGCACTTCTTAAGGTGTCTCTCAGCCATCTGAATTTCTTCATGTGAAAATTCTTTGTTTAGCTCCGAACCCCACTTTTTAATGGGGTTATTTGGTTCTCTGGGTTCTACATTCTTGATTTCTTTGTATATATTAGATATTAGCCCTCTGTCGGATTTAGGGTTGGGGAAGATCCTTTCCTAGTCTGCTGGTTGACGTTTTGTCCTTTTGACAGTGTCCTTTGCCTTACAGAAACTTTGTAGTTTTATGAGGTCCCATTTGTCAATTCTTGATCTTAGAGCATAAGCTATTGGTGTTCTGTTCAGGAACTTTCCCCCTGTGCCCATGTCCTCAAGGGTCTTCCCCAGTTTCTTTTATATAGTTTCAGTGTGTCAGGTTTTATGTGGAGGTCCTTGATCCATTTGGAGTTGAGGTTAGTACAAGGAGATAAGAATGGATCGATTCGCATTCTTCTGCATGCTGACCTCCAATTGAACCAGCACCATTTGTTGAAAAGACTATCTTTTTTTCCACTGGATGCTTTCAGCTCCTTTGTTGAAGATTAAGTGACCATACTACCTGACGTTCTTAAGAATCAGGCATGCACAAGGTACACAGACACTCATCTCTATTCATACAGTAAGAATAGGTAAATCTTAAAAATATGTAAGTTCTTCAAAAGCTTGAGACCAAAGGAGGTTATATTTCTAAGGGGTAGACATTCAACCTTGAATGATTGTCTCAAAGTGAACAAATGTCAGTTTTCAGAATTAACCAGCCCTTACTACTGCACCATGGAGTCCTAGGCTGTACACACATACAAGAATCCTGCTTGCTAAAAACCTGGCACTATGAATTCAATGCAATAAAATATGTTTGTTTAAAGCTTAATGACAGACACTCATGTTTGGGGAAAGTCTTTTGATTTACATAATTTAAATATTAAATTTCCAGGCAGTCAAAATGGATATTCTATCATCTTAGCAACAATTGCATAAACCATTGCCTAGAGTGGTATGGCATCAAAAATATGAAGATCACTTATAAAATCCACATTAGAGCAGATGGCCAAGAGGATAGCCAATTGGACTGAATAATAAACAATACAGATTAAGAAACTCATACTTAATTAAAGAAGATTAAGTGCACATGAAGGGGACATAAAGACTGTGGGATCCTCTCAAAGGATTAGCATGTTGGTACTGTGCCATGTTCTCCTTTCCAATGTGTAGCTAAACGAGAGACTCTGATGGGCAGGACAGATGAAAAGACTTCATTAGGATGCTATCTTCAATAATCCAAATCTCTTGATTCAACACACAGGGACAGTGTCATAAATTCTTGTGTAATTTGGGCTGAGTATTCCTCTCTTTATTCTGCTCTATGCATTTGGATCCCATTAACTTTTAAAAGGACTTTCATGCACAGATGATAATAGGCACATTTCATGGGTGCAGTGGCTTAGCTTACTTTACAGTCTTCAGCTCTGGGAAGTACCGCTTGACCGAAAATGTTAATTCTCAAGGGCTTTACCCTTAGCAGGTACTCTTCAATCAATATCCCTACGATGAATGAAGAAGGTTGTTCAATATGAAGAACAAACTGTTTCCCCTTCGATTTAAAAGCACTTCACAGCTGTATTTCAAAGGTCATCTGTTAAACACTGTTCATTTTTTAAGATCCTCCTCACGTTAACATCTGTATCCATTTTCTGTTCATTCATTTGTTTACGTACTCATTCAATTGTCAACATTGACTGTGTACTTTTAGGGAGCTAGCTATTTTGTTATATCTGATTAATAAAACATAATCTTTAACACTGATGGGTTACCAGTTTAGAGAGACTATTGAACATGTAAATATTACACACAGCAAAACTGTAAGAGGAACAACAAACTCTTCATGAACATGAAAATGATTTCTCCCCTGGCTTAGTTTGAGAGACGGTAAGAAAGTTAAATGAGGAATCAGGAATGATACTGTTTGAACAGAATCTAAAGTAGGACTTTGGATTCAATAGCCTATTGACCAATCCTCTCTATACATTTTACAATCTAAAAATGTACCATGGTTAAGGCTACTTTCCAACTACATACAAAGCAGCAGAGGCTTCTATGATCATGACTGTACATATCTGGCCATGTGCACAACACATTGTCAACAGTCTTTGCAGAAGACATTTCCTAATACTTGGTTTGGAAAATTATTGCTTTCCTGGGTGGTAAAGTCAGAAATAGTAGCATGCAAGAGGATATGATAGGACAATGCATCAGAATAGAATAAGTATGAAGGGGAAAGTGTATGGATCACAGTGGGTAAGGTGAAGAGGTCACAAAGCCAGAGAGATAAAGACTGAAAGATGGCCTGTGTCAAGTTAAGGAGTTTAAAATATGAGTTCTCTGATGTTACTAGAGAAAAATCTGAATTTGTTTAGGAAGACTTGATGCTCTTTGTGGAAGACTACAAAACATATTTGATAGAAATTTTACATAGAAAATCCAAGTGTTCCCCTTATTTTCCATGCTTTGAATGCAATTCATGCATTATTTTAACATTTATTTTATTCTTTTAAGTACCAGAGATTGAATCCATGGCCACACCAACACTATGCCATTGTGATGTTCCCTTAGCCCTGCCTTCTTAAAACAATACAAAAACACACCTTTGCCTTCTTTTACAATCACTATATTTCTTCTCAGTTTGGAATTGTCTTTAATCTGAAATGCCCAGTTTTCCGCAATAAGCCTTGGGGATTTTTAAGAGTGTCTTTTGTGGTATATACATGGCATTTTATTTTATTTTATTAACATATAAAGGTTATAGTTATTGTATACAGCCAGATACTTGAAGATGTATGTAACAGTTTTCTCTCCCCTTTGTTGGGTATTCCAGCTAATGTCATCCCAGTGGATAGGCACAGCCCCTGATTAAGGGATGGAGCCATCCATCCATCTCAAAAATATTGACCCAGAATTACTCCTGTCTAAAAGAAATGCAGGGACAAAGAGTGGAATAGAGACTGAAGGGAAGGCCATTCAGAGACTGCACCACCTAGGGATCCATTCCATCTGCAGACACCAAACCCAGACAATGTTGCTGATGCCAGGAGCTTCCTGACTGGAGCCTGGTATAACTGTCTCCTGAGAGGCTCTGCCTGAGCCTGACCAATACAGATGCAGATGCTCACAGATAACCATTGAACTAAGTATTGGGACCCCAGTGGAGCAGTTAGGGGAAGGACTGAAGGAGCTGAAGGGGTTTGCAACCTCATAGGAAGAACAACAGTATCAACCAACCTTACTGCCCAAAGTTCCAAGGACTAAACCACCAGCCAAAGAGTACATATGAAAGGACCCATGGCTCCAGCTGCATATGTAACAGAGGATGGCTTTGTCTAGCATCTATGTGGGGGGGGGTCCTCTATGGGATGGGATAGGGGGTTTCTGAAGGGGACACTGGGAAAAGTAATAGCATTTGAAATCTATGTAAAGAAAATATCCAATAAAAGAAAAGAAAAGATTTCCTCTACTATATTAATGCCTCCTCTTTAAACTCAACCATACTCACTGCTTCTGGGCACACAAACATGAAGATGAGCTATGGCTTTTCATCAGAAGTGTTCATTGGGCTCTGCTTACATTTGAGGGCTTACTTAGCCTGCATCAGCTTCCAAATGGCTACAAGCCATTTCCAATGTCTTCCTGTCTGCACAGTCAGGAATTCCCATCCATGACACCACTTCTTGGTCCTGACTTTCCATTAGCCATTTTCTAATGCTGTGACAAAGTCCATGGGAAAATCAACTGTTCACTGAAAATTCAAGTTTGCATCTGCGTTAATAGATGTTTTGAAAACATTTCTTGTGAGCTATGTATAGTAAACTACTTTGCAAATGAAAGTTGCTGTGTAGCTTTTGAGATTTTATATAAGTTAAAATAACTAAAGCATTAAAAATTTCAGTATATTCTCTTTTGTCTCTGGGTTTAGTAAGGATACAAATGCAGTTTACTTGTAATCAACTCATTTGCTCTGTAACAATGGTACAAAATAAAAAAGTATGAATAGATTTTCTCCTTGTCCTCAGTTTGTTATAAGACCCCAGGATATGTTCTGAGGCAAGACACGGGCTTCTTTGTGCTTAGAAAAATCACTTGAGTTTTTACCATGCAGTTTTTAACACTATTGCTCTGTAGTATTGCTTGAAGTCAGGGATACTGATTCCCCTAGAATTTCTTTTGTTGTTGAGAATAGTTTTAGCTATCCTGGGTTTCTTGTTATTCCCGATGAATTTGAGAATTGCTTTTTCTAACTCTGTGAAGAACTGTGTTGGGATTTTGATGGGGATTGCATTGAATCTGTAGATCGCTTTTGGCAAGATGGCCATTTTAACTATATCAATCCTGCCAATCCACTGCATGGTATTGGCACAGTGACAGACAAGTGGACCAATGGAATAGAATTGAAGATCCAGAAATGAATCCATACACCTATGGTCACTTGATCTTCAACAAAGGAGCCAAAAACATCCAGTGGAAAAAAAGATAGTCTTTTCAACAAATGGTGCTGGTTCAATTGGAGGTCAGCATGCAGAAGAATGCGAATTGATCCATTCTTATCTCCATGTACTAAACTTCACTCCAAGTGGATCAAGGACCTCCATGTAAAACTGGACACACTGAAACTAATAGAAAAGAAACTGGGGAAGACCCTTGAGGACATGGGCACAGGGGAAAAGTTCCTGAACAGATCACCAATAGCTTATGCTTCAAGATCAAGAATTGACAAATGGGACCTCATAAAATTACAAAGTTTCTGTAAGGCAAAGGACACTGTTAAAAGGACAAAATGGCAACCATCAAATTGGGACAGGATATTCACCAACCCCACATCTGATAGAGGGCTAATATCCAATATATACAAAGAGCTCAAGAAGTTAGACCCCAGGGAACCAAATAACCCTATTAAAAATGGGGTACAGATCTAAACAAAGAATTTTCACCTGAAGAAATTCAGATGGCCGAGAGGCACCTTAAGAAGTGCTCAACATCATTAGTCATTAGGGAAATGCAGATCAAAACAACCCTGAGATTTCACCTTACACCAGTCAGAATGGTTAAGGTCAAAAACTCAGGAGACAGCAGGTGTTGGCGAGGATGTGGAGAAAGAGGAACACTCCTCCACTGCTGGTGGGGCTGCAAGATGGTACAACCATTGTGGAAATCAGTCTGGAGGTTCCTCAGAAAACTGGACATGAGACTTCCAGAGGACCCTGCTATACCTCTCCTGGCATATACCCAAAGGATTCCCTGGCGTGCAATAAAGACACATGCTCCATTATGTTCATAGCAGCCTTATTTATAATAGCCAGAAGCTGAAAAGAACCCAGATGTCCCTCAAAGGAGGAATGGATACAGAAAATGTGGTTTATTTACACAATGGAATACTACTCAGCAATTAGAAACAATGAATTCACAAAATTTTTAGGCAAATGGTTTGATCTGGAAAATATCATCCTAAGCGAGGTAACCCAATGACAAAAGGATATACATGGAATGCAATCTCTGATAAGTGGATATTAATTAGCCCAGAAGCTCTGAATACCCAAGGCACAAATTGCATAACAAATGACTCCCATGAAGAAGTATGGAGAGGGTCCTGATCCTGGAAAGGATTGATCTAGCATTGGAAGGGAATATAAGGACAGAGAAAAAGGAGGGAGGTGATTGGAGAAGGGATGGAGAAAAGAAGGTTTATGTGACATATGGGGAAGGGGGATCCGGGAAAGGGGAAATCATTTGGAATGTAAACAAAGAATATAGAAAATAAAAATATTAAAAAAAAAGAAAAAATCACTTGAATTTTAGGCCTTAAGGTGGCAACTATGGATGGATATGATTCCTAAACTGTTTTATGGGAGCCAAAAATAGCCATTTAAGGTCAGCTTTGTAGATTCAATTCTTTTTTTTGAAAGGTAGCAAATAACCTACTGCTTAGTTCATTTTTAAAAAAATTGAGATTATAATATAATAACATCATTTCTGCCTTCCATTCCCTCCTTCTAAATCATACCATACATCTTTTCTTGCTCTCTTTTAAACTCAAGGCTTCTGTTTTCACTGGTTATTACATGCATATATGTATCCACATATGTATTCTTAAATGTAATGTGACCAATCTGTATTACTTCTAAGCATGTTTTGGGGGATGACTGTTTGGTACTGGATAACAGTTGGTGTCTTCTGCCCTGGAAAAGACTATGTCTCTCACTTCTAGCATTTTCTGGTTGCCTGTAATTCTTCACGTATGGTTGAGGGCTCATGGGCTTTTCCCTTCATCACATCTATTGTTCTTGTCCTTGTTCAACTCATGTTTGGGCAGTCGTGTTGGTGACACTTTATCAGTGTGGCTTCTACACTAGGACAAACAGCAAACTCTCAGTCCTCTGGCTCTTACCATTCTTCACTGTCTTACACGATGTTCCCTGATCCTTTGGTAAGGGAGTTGTTATGTAGATGCATCTTTGGGACTGGACTCAGGACTCTGCATTTTGATTATGGTTTTCTGTAATAGTCCCCATTTGTTGCAAAACTCCCTGGATGGGGATGAAGACCATACTTATCTGTTATTTGTGAATATAACTACAAAATATTAGATTATTCTCAGGGATTATGCTAGCTTAGTAGTGATTGGAGGTCTTCTCCAATATTCATGACTTCATTTTTGCTGATTAGTTATCTAGCTTTCCAGGAGCAGGAATGATTTCACTTTTGTTGAGTGGCCTTAAGTCTAACTAGAGAGCTGTTGGTTACTACTAAGGTATGTGTGTCACTACTGAAGTCTTAAGGGCATGGTGCTATTCTGGTCATTGATGTGGTTCACAGTAGGCAGCATAGCTATGATTGGCTGCTTCCCTCTTTTGGAAGTGTGCATAGCAGATAAAGGGAGAGGGAGAGGGAAAGAGAGAGAGAATGTAAGTTCGTGTTGTACGTGTTCATTACTGAGTGCACTGAAGCCAGAAGTAGAGATTGGGTACCTGCCTTGGCTGCTCGCTACCTTTTTAGATGGGGCCTTTCACTGAATCTGGAGCTAACTGATGTGGTAAGTGACCAAGAAGGCCCAGTGATGCTCTTCCTCTCCATGGTCAGCGCTAGGATTCCAGGGGAATGCTGCTGTTCCTAGATTTTGACCTGGGTACTGGGGATCTGCACCTTCATGTGTACAGCACATGCTTTACTTACTGAGTCACCTCCTCAGCACTAAAGACCTATTATCTTTGCATGTGTGTATCTGAGAGACAGGCATGGGCATGTGTGGTACACATGTATGGTGTATGTGACACGTGTGCATACTGTATATGTTGTGTGTGTGTGCGTGTGTGTGTAGTGTATATGACGTATGTGTGTGTGTATGCATTTCCTTGTGGTTGCAGATATGCCATGACACATGTATAGTGGTTAGAGGAAAAACATGCTGCCTATTTGTTTTCGCCCCTTACCTTGTTTGAGACAGGGTCACTTTGTTGTCTCCTGCTGTGTGTTCTAGGTTTCTTGACCTGTGAGCTTCTGGAGAGTCTGTCTCTGCCTTCTTTCATCTTGTCATGGAAGCACCGGGTAAAGGCATATGCTGCTTTACCCGGATTTGTATAGGCTTTGGAGATTCAAATACAGTCTTCGCATTTGCCCAGCAAGCACTATAGCCATTTGGCCTTCTCTTCAGCCTCTTTTTGATTGTTACAATATCTACTTTATTATCGAATGTGAAGGGTGTTTCTCACTCTTAATCACTTAACATTATTGATGCGTAAATACAGTGGGAAGGTGATGACGAAAAGTGTTGTTTAAGTGAAAGGAAAATTCCTTCAAACCTCTCTACACAGAGGTAAATTACAGGCTTTCAAGCTGGGCAGGTGCTGCCCATTTATCAGCTTAAATTGTCATCTGTATGGACGGTAGAAAGGCCCTTGAGGAGAGAGAAAAGTCATTCTTTTGTAAGGGGGGTTCTTATGATCTTTTCATTAACTCTCTTCTAACATCTAAGGATTTTTCTTTTAGAAAGAGCAGAATTATAAAAAATTGAACATTGCTCTGAGAATTCAGTTGTATTGGCTGATTTTAAATGTTGTACCCTGAATCCAGACAGGTCATAAATTCCCATTATTAGAAAAGATATATGCCCTGCTATCAACACGGCAGATCTTTAGCAATCAGATTCTGGTAAGTTTTAAGCAATATTTTGGGAGGCGATTCAGTGGGTGATTACTGTGAGAGGGAGAGGGAACAGGGGAGTCAAAGACAGAGGGACAATCAATATGTTTGATTTGCTAGTCTCTCCAGGCAAGCAGTGACAGCTCTCAAGGGTACTGAGTGAAGATTTTTCATGGGTTCCTCGCATATTTCACATTGAAGAATACACAGATCTATCTTTGTCTTTACGTCCCTAGAATCCAGCCATGCAGAACAAGGTCCACAGGTTTGGAATAATTAATCATAACATGACTCAGCATCATGGAGACTATCAAATACAAAGGTAAATTCATTGTTTTTCTCTAAAACCAGACACAGTAATTGCAATTATTTCCCTATCACAGAAACGTGTTTATAGTACATTACATGCTGCAGCAAGCAGCGGCATTTGCAGTTGTCTAAACTCTTAATATGACACTGGTTTGTGAGAGATGGACAGACCAAGCTGAAATGTCCAATCAAGGCAAATATAATCATGCAGATGATTTTTACTAATTATCAGCAAGGGGGTTTGGAAAGTAACACCTAGGCTAAATGTCAAACCAAAGGCCTTACTTTGGAAAAGATTCAAAATATAATATGTGATTGGGTATCCATATACAAAATAGAAAGGAGAGGAAACCAAAACATTGTTTTGAATGGCATGTGCAATACGGTTAAAGTCTACTGTCTAGTCTGTTGTCTGCATCTGCATTTAAGCTGCAGAGGGCTCTTGAATTAGGGTTGGATGGAAGTTGAAAGGAGTTGTTCCAAACATACTTATAGTTTAGTGACAAAAGGAATCTGAAGGGTTATAGCAGCTGCTATGTGAGAAAAACCTTAAAGCCTTTAAGCAAAATCAGTCAACCAATCAATCCATCCATCCATCAATCAATCAATCAGTCAATTAACCAATCTATATTGTTTTGTTTCCTAATTTTTCAAGTCTTTTCCGTTCTCCATGGAGGCATACATGCTCAAATTTTTTTTTCATTCTTTTTTTTTATTCGATATAATTTATTTACATTTCAAATGATTTCCCCTTTTCTAGCCCCCCCCCCCTCCCCGAAAGTCCCGTAAGCCCCCTTCTCTTCCCCTGTCCTCCCTCCCACCCCTTCCCAGTTCCCCGTTCTGGTTTTGCCAAATACTGTTTCACTGAGTCTTTCCAGAACCAGGGACCACTCCTGCTTTCTTCTTGTATCTCATTTGATGTGTGGATTATGTTTTGGGTATTCCAGTTTTCTAGGTTAATAACCACTTATTAGTGAGTGCATACCAATACATGCTCAAATTTAAGTTAAGCTGTTTGTCAGACCATTGCACAAAGGGAACACTTGATAAAGAAAGAGATGTACAAAGAAATCTGGAAAAAATGTGTACCTTTCAGAGAATACAGTACTTTCAATTAATTATATATGTGTTTTAGTTAAGTAAATAAACGTTTTGCTGCAATTGAAATCAGCTGAATTTTCATGCATTGTGTGTTCCGAACATTCTTATGTTGAAATCAGAATGTTTAAGGCAAGAGGAGGAAGGCCTTTGGGTGATAACTAGGTCATGAGAGCAGAACATTTATTAATGGAATTCATGATGTTATGAAGGGCACCTGAAAATTGTGTGGGGTACACCTGTGATCCCAGCCTGTCGGAGGCAGTGATAGGAAGGACATGAGTTTGGGCTATACAGACCCTGGCTTGGAAAACAAATCCAATCAACAAAACAATAAAGACCAAAGAGAAGCAAACAAAACAAACCCACAAAAGTACCAGAGAGAGCTCATTTGTGCCCATAGGATTCGAAGACAGAGCAAAATGTCAGTATCAGCAAAGCAGGGAGCAGTCTTCAGCAGGCGCTCAGTCTGCCAATATCTGTCTTCATCGTGCATGCCTAGCCTCTGCAACTGAAAAAAGTTTCTGTTAATAAGCTACTCATTTGTGGTGTTTTGTTATAATTATGCAATGGATATTGTAAACATGTTCAAATTACTAATTATGTATAAATTACTTTGACTCTGGTAATCTCAAGTAGACTTATTGTCTATGTCTAGTCAACTGTCTAGACAACAGGTTTGCTTTTTTTTCTAATATTTTACATTTTTTTAAATTTTGTGTTCCTTATAGTTTGTAGCCCAGACTCTGAAGTCTGGGCTTCTAAGTTTAATAAATGCTTCCAGACAGACTGCTGCATTAAGAAAAAGATATTAAAAATTACTGTATAGCATTTGTGATATTCTATTAACTTGTTATTATATCTGTAAATAGTGAAATAATGAAATGGCATTTCTTTTCTAATCTACAAGTTAGGTTTTTTTCTCATGTTGAATTTTTCCATATTTGATTAAAATCAATTTAGTTTTTTTATGCTTGCAAGAGAAGCAATATGAATCCAATTTATAAAATCATAAAATTTAGAATGAATCAAGTATGGGTTTGGCTTTTGCTTTGTCCTGATAAAAGCTCTGCAGACCGTGCCTGTGATTCCCTGCACTGGGCTGTGTTCCTGCTTCGTTGGGCCAGCTGTAAACTGTGCTCTGAGTGCTTGCTTGTACTAGACATGCAGTAAGCACAACGTTTTTCAGGAGTGGAAGGATCTAGAAGTTCCACAAGACTGGTGCTGCACAGCACATTGATAGATTTTCTTCAGAGAACCATGGCTGTGGAGATGTCTACAGCACAACTCAGGGTCAAGAGGGAATGGAATTGTGTCAAGGCAGGAATTGTAATTGTCTGTAGCTAGCTTCTAGAAGCTTCCTTTCATTCTACATTTTAGTCATTACACTTTGGTGTCTTTCCCAATTCGTTTCTTCTGCCTGGAATACTTAAATTTTTTTCCTTCTACTAAATGAATTGGTATCATAATTATTGTTCCACATCTGTGGGAGGCCTTTGTTAAGTGTGCACTAGAACATTCACCAAGTTATCCACTTCCGATATGTGAGAGACCCACCCTTATGTTCTCATACTGTTCAGTGAACTTGGTGTCTTCTGTTTCTACTTTATCATCTTAAAAAAACAGATTTTACTAATCTAGTTAGATTATCCTGTGCTTTGGAAATAAGCAAGTCTGAAATCACAAGTACATGAAACAATGAAGGCTTTCTTCTCACTTGTTTCTTGTTCTGATTTAAGCACAGTCCAGGACTGGGTTCAGTATTATATAATCCTTGGGGACAGCCTTTTGTGTGCTGCTGATTGACTTTCTACAGAAAGTGTTCCTTCCTTTGGATGCTGATTTTTGTTGTTAATGTTATTTTGTTCTGTTTTGGTATACTTGTTCAAGGGAAGAGATAATTGCTGAAAAATTGCTTAAGGGTGTATTGCTGTCTCTTGACTTGCTCACATTCTTCTGCTCAATTGAAATGGCATCAGAAGTATAGCTGTCCATACACCCCAAAGGAAGACAGCCTGGTGTCACAGTCTGCTCTCCACAGGGATAACTGAATACTCAATGCTAGGTAATTTATAAAGAGCAGAGATTTAGTTCTTACAGTTTAATGGTCTGGGAAGTCCAAGGTCAGTGTGCTAGCATCTGGAGAAGACTTTCCTGCTGTGTTGTCCCGTGGAGGAAGGCAAAATGAAAGGGTGAAAGTCTTTGGGTGCCCTTATTATTAAAACAACTATGACAAGTTTACCAGTGGCTGAACTTGCTTTAGGCGTATACCCAGTCTCTCTTTAATGGATTAGTCCATTCAGAAGGGCACAAGCCTCATGACCCCATACCTCTCATTTGATCCAGATTTCCAACACTGGAGATTCCAACACCCTTTGAAGCCATATGTATACCACCAGCCCCAACACTGGATAACAATTGTCTTAGTCACTGCTTAATGGCTATGACGAGACACCATGATCAAGGTAACTCTTATAAAAGAAAACATTTAATCAGAAGCTTGCCTACAGTTTCCAATGGAAGCTTGGTCCATTATTACCATAGCAGGAATCAGACAGAAATGGCCCTAGAGTAGTAGCTGAGAGCTATGTCCTGATCTGTAGGCAAAGTGAAAGAAAATGTGGGCTTGATATGGCTTTTGAAACTTTAAGGGTCACCCCAGTAACACACTTCCTCCAACAAGGCCAGACCACCTAATCCTTCTAATCTTTTCAAAGAGTTCTGCTCCCTGATGACAAAGCATTCAAACATAGGAATCTGTGGGCGCCATTCTTATTAAAACCACTATGACAATGATAATTACCCTTGAATTTAAAACATTAAGGAAAGCAGAGGTGGAAGGAAATGGTTTTTTTTTCTGAGAAAGTGCTTTTAGCTTTTAAAATTAGCCTTGATCTAATTATACAACATAGCTACTAAAAGGATTTGCCACTGGGATTGTTAACCCATTTTCAGTGATTATTGAGTAATTGTGCACAGTAGACTAGGTTAAGAAAATTGAGAGGCCTAGTGTAATCTCTTTTTCTGGAAGTTTATAGGCAGTGGGGTAAGAACACTATGAACTAGTGAAGCACTGGAGGGGTCACTTGTGGAAAGCTGCGGGATGTCTGTATGCACCTGCTGTTCCTTATTACTGCTCCATGTGCTAAGTCCAGAACAGGTAAGTGTATAGAAAATTTTCAGCCTTGTCAGAGAATATTTTATTTTTTGGATCTGATAATAAATTTTGTTCTTTAAATTTAAATTAATATTAAGAAAAATGAAGCTATATTTTTGTCTTGTCTTTCTATTTATTTATTTTCTAGGAAATTATGCATATTATATTTTGTGAAAGTTTGTCAGTCTTTGACAGATTGGAAAAATAGTTAATCATGACAGATGATTTGGGAAGTAGTGGCTTTAGCATTTCTGAAGGAATAAGGGAAATGGTCCTTGGAGATCACGCACTTGAGAATGGGCCTTGGGAAGAAGCTAACAGGAGGCAATCCTTGTTTTCCTTTTAAACAACTGACAAATCTGGTAATATCTGGGGAGCGTCCTTTAGTGCACATGGAAGTTTACTATGATGTATTTTCTTGTGACATACTTTCTTGGTGGGTGGGGAAGAAAAGCTAAAATGTGTGCTGGGTAGCAGATTATAGATTAAATGTACTGCTGGTGAAATGTCAATGTCTAGCCTCTGGTTACTTCATTTGACACTCTTCCTTGAGTATTTTACATCTCGGGGCACACTCTCACCTACATTTGTCACCCCCACCCCATTCCCCATTAGTTGTTGTTCCAGTTCTGAAGGATAATGCACACAAATATCAACATAGGAAGCACATGTTAAGTCTTATCATAAGAGAAAAGATGGAGTACAAGCTGCTGAAACTCAAAAGAAGCTCAGAAAACTCTAACTCTGGGCTCCTCACAAAAAATATGCAAGCAATAAACAGTTCTAGAGGAGGGGATGTTTCTTAATGATGTACATTGAAAAGGGAGCCTCAGCGGCTGGCTTCCATGAGTCACCCACGCTGGGGCAGGCTCAGTGAGGCAGCTTTGCTGGGTGGTTCAGCGATGCAGCTTCCAGGAGTCACTCAGGCAGGGGTCGGGCTCAGATATGCAGCTTGCATGAGGCATGGTTCAGTAATGCAGGTTCCAGGAGTCATCAACACACATACATGGATGGGGCTCAGTGACACAACTTGCATGAGTCAGCCATTGCCCATGCATGGGCAGGCTCAGTGGTGCAGCACACTCCTGGAAGTAATCTATAAGATCACCGGTTCACCAAGCTGGATGTAGGTGGAACCATTTCTTTGGTTTGTTGTCTGTCTGCCGAGGTGTACACATGTCAGCAAGAGTCACCAACACAAGCACATGTGCTGAGACATATGCATGCCGGTTTGACAGTTGAAAGTGCCATTTGTATATCAAAACAATGAAAGTAATCTCAGACTTCATTTTCCGAATACATATCAATCTATAGTTAAATTTTCTACTACACTAGATTTCAGTTTAATGTATATAAATTAAAATTAATATTATTAATCTATTGAAATAATTAACTCAGTTACATGCTGCTATAGTTTAAGATCTAAGCCTAAAATTTTTTCTGAACTTTGTACGGTTCAGAACAAATAACAGCTACAGCGCAAAGTTATTCCGTAGGAAAAAGTGTACTTTATCCTGAAAGCTAAACATTCTTTATTCTTATAGAAAGGCAATTCTATAGTCAGTGTTCACTAATAAACACTTGAAACAAACACAGTGCTGTGATTATTTGTTTTTGTTTTAATTTTCTTACTGTAGCAGTTTGGTGGAATGGCTTGATGAACTTTGAGTGGAGCACCTAATAGGTTGTGTCAGGGCGACCCTGGGAGAGCCCAGTCAGGCCGATGGGAATGGGATACCGGAGCCATTGTTTGTGAGCACACCTTAGTGGGTTTGGGTGCCTGTCACCCCTGGATCACAGCGTGAGGAGCGTTTCTCTACAGGAAGTACTGACAATTTTCCACAGATATTTTAATCACGATTGAGCCCTGCCTAACAATTCCTGGTATTTGTGACTGCTATTTGGCAAGAGTGTGGATTCCAGAAAGCAAGTCTTGCTAATTTAAGAGTCAACCATATTACCTAATCTTAAGTGTTCCCTGTTCAAAGCTGATTTTAAGAAGGAAGATTGACATCTACTATCTTGTACTTATTCTTCTTTAGCTTCTCAGCTATAAGTAAATATGCCAAAGGTGGGGTAAGATTTGATCTTATAGAAGTGAAAGGGTCTATGCAGAAAAGTTCTCCTAGATAAAACATAGATTGCCTTAGGAGTTTCACAGGCAATGGAAAAACTATGCAAAATACCATCTTAAAGGTCAAACCAATAAGTGTCTTATTTATTAATTAATTAGCTAATTAAATTTAAGCTTTATTTTAGATGACTTAGGGTAATGTCCTTTTATTTATTCTGTAACATGGTTATATTGTACAAAAGGCAAATGGACTAGTGTCTTTTGTAAAACAGGGTTCAAAGTAATGTGTTTGATAGCAGAGGAATACGTCTTGTGTTTTGAAGATTTTAGGCCCTTTCACAGACTGAGACGAAAATGGTAGGGGGTGAGTACTAAATTTCTTAGAATTTGTGTTACTGATCCCCTGAAAGGGTGTTTGAACTAACCTCAAAAGAAATTTCTGTCACCTTTTTACAGCTCTGGCAGTATTAAGAATCAGAGGACAAGATAAAAAGGGTTTGCTCTGTGCAAAAGAAACTTTTGAAAGGACTTCAGAAAAGACTGAAACAAAAAGGTGTCCTAGATGGTGAAACATCTTTCAATTTCATACACAAACATGGTGCCAAATAATTTTAAGTTCATGCTAGTGTTTTAAGGTTCATGCAATTCATTATATCTACTCTAAAAGTGCTCTATTTTATGAAACATGTTAAATATGACACACAGAAGTTCAGCTCTTAAAAGGAAACCATCTTTGTGTTAACATAAATGTGCTGCTTTAATTCTGAAAGTTCTTGAAGTATTATGCATTTCTTCATAGAACTTAAAGTGCAAATCTTGCTTTATGGAGCGAGAATCTGATTGTTTTTGTCCACAGGATAAACCAGGAGCCAGATATTTTAATTCTGATGTTCTGTTTCTTAGTACACACATTTAAACACATGAGTACAGTGTTACCTACAACAGTAGCAGATTCCTTCTTGCTGTGTCTTCCAGGCTCACACTTGTTCAGATGATTCTTAGATGGCCTTCCCACTCTGCAGTAAAGTCTCTTACTGTGCATTGCTAAGCATTGGAAACTATTTAGACTATAATTTCTCCTCCCATAACTTTCCTCTTGACCCTCTGGTATGAAACAGAAAGCCCAGACAGGTATCCAAGATGTTCTGTGGATACTTTGCAGTTATCTTTGGTATTCTTCAAGTCTCTCCCTGGGCAAGAATGTTCCAGTGACCTCACAGTTCAGTTATTTTTTTACATTTCTCATAGCAGAGTAGAATTGCTGATTTTTAGATTTGCAGACTTTCTCTAGTCATTGTTTTGGAAATCACCAATCTTAGGTTATCTAAACTTGGTCATCACTATTTATCAAAATTAATATTTGACTTCAATAGTCATACTCTTTACCTGTGAGGGAATACAACATTTAGGTCTAATTCTCTACATTGGTATCAGTTGTTCTCTCTCTCTGTCTCTCTCTCTCTCTCTGTCTCTCTCTCTCTCTCTCTCTCTGTGTGTGTGTGTGTGTAAACAATGATCTCTAAACATGTCAGTTTACCACAAGCTCTCACTATCTCATAGATCCTGGGGTATCTTGGATGGTTGACTCAGGATTAGGCTCTTTCGTGAGGCTGGAGCAAGTGTGTAGTTTAGAGGAAGTCCAATTTCTACTGGTTCTGCAGAGTCAGTTCCAATCTAACTCAGATGTCCAGAGTTAGAAACTTGGTTCCTTGTTGGCTTTTAGTTGGAGGATGTAGGTAAAAAAAATGCCTGGGAATTAAGAAGCAGACATCAGGAACCTGACCTCAGAGGGGATGGCCAGAGGAAAAGGCCCGCACATATCGTCCACAGAATAGAGTACGAAGGGACAAAACAGGAGTGAGATCAGGAACCTGGACCACAGTGGCTGCCTGAGGGTGGTTGTCAAAGAGTTTCTCCTCTGTTGCTGTGGTGAAACACTATCTTAGGAGAGGAAAGCGTTCCTTTGGTTCACATTTCCAGATCACAGGCCATCACTGAACTTGCAGGCCATCCTTAGCTAGTTTTCTTCTGTGGACCAGAATCAGCTGCCCAGGGAATGGTGCTGCCCATGGTGGACTCACCTACGACAATTAAAAAACAGGACCCTCCCCCCACCCACCCCCCCATCCAAGATGTGACCACAGACAAATCTGATTCTGGCAATGCCTCAGGTGATATGACCTTCTGGGGTGACTGTACCCTGCATCAAATGGACAGTTAAAGCTAATTATGGTGCCATGCAAGTCTACAAATGGGAGCACTTTAGGGCTCTCCTGAGGATTAGTAGTTTGTACTGGAATGAATAAAGTTGAGACAGGGGATTGTCATTATGAACCTTTCTGTGTCTTCTGATTTCAAATATTACTGACTGGTCATACTCTGAATAGTCTTCCAACTATTCACACTCATCTAGCCTTTAGACAATGAACTAAACTATAATTTTCACCTTAATTCCTTCCACCATTTTCAAAAATCAAAGTGAATAAATGCTCTTTCCCCATATTAGTCAAAATTAGCTTTCTTTTTTTAGAACATTTTATTCAGTTTTAGAAATGTGGGTATATGTAAATGTGTTATAATTGGGTGCAAAGTATGCTGGCACAAAGTTCATGTATTAATTTCAGGTTTTTTAATTGTGCAAAATAATGTTTTCAGTGGGGAGATGATACTCCATTCTGCCCCAAAGTTATCAAGTCAGTCTGCATTGCATAGCTAAGCCATTGAGTTCTTGATATGCTAAACTCACCCTGAGGCTGAAGGAGGTTTATCTGACCATAGATGTGGATAATTCAAATGCTTATCACCTTTAATACAGAAAAGGAAACTATAATCATCTTGCACCAATTTTTGCAGTACTATACTCTTGAATTCTGAATTCTCAAGGAGTAATTTCTGAAAGTGTCTCTTGGCATTGTGCTATTTGCAAATGATGGCTGTATTACTTTAAGAAAATTCAATATCTGAGCATCATTATTTACCAAATACATAGAGGAGAAAAGTGTTTACTGTTTGTACTATAAAAAGATTTCATTTTACACCATGATACACTGTGTGGTTCTCATAGACAGAGCTCTTCTCCAGTGCACTAAGGAATGTGGACTGCATAGCAGATGTGTGCTGGGCACAGGTTTCAGCCATGCTTTTATTGTGGAATGAAAAGAAAGATAGGTTGTTTCCTCATATAAGTTTATTTCTGATTAATTTGTATTCAGGGTCAATTTTAACCATTTTGACAAATACCTCACTCCTTCTTTGAAAATCTTAATTATTTCCATGAGTAATCCTGTCATAGATTTCTTCAATCAGTAAGATCACAGCTATCTTTTAGTTCATCTGAGGCCCTTGGAGATTCTCTGAATTATATCATCAAGATGCTAAATGAGGATATAGGACATCTATGATCTCCTAATGCATTCGTTGCCATGGAAGCTCATCTTCTGGCCCGATTTCATCAATTTTTTTTCGAGCAAGTAATTTGATAATTCTTTCCAAAGAGAAAATGTCATAATGTTCTTGCTACCAAATTGAAAGAAGCAAATGATTTCTTTTAGCCCATCATGGCTTCATCCTAATAGGCATATTTTGATTATTTTATTTACACTCAGCAGAAAACTAAGACTCGAATTCATTTTAAGTGTATTACTAGAAAATGTTTCACTTTAAACTTCTTTCTCTATACTTCTGAAAAATATGATCTTAACTAATCTGTAAATCCTCACAGGGCTTTGTTTGAAGAAGAATGGCTAATGGAATCACAGTTAATGAAACCCACAGCTACCATCTACCTTCATCATTAAACGCTGCATCTGAACAGCACATTTATCACCATCGGCGGTTGGTGCCCTGTCTGGAGTCACTTGTCAACCTGCTTGTGATACTTGCTTCCTGGAATGAGATGCAACAGGGACGGAAACATGCCTTGCATGCTTTGCTGTGAAATGCCCTGTGCCCAGGGGGACATTTCAGCTCCCGCAACTAATCTCAAACTCTAGGCAGCATTTTTATTTTACGATTATAGACACAGACCCAGTGGGCACTTGCATACTTAACTTTAATGCTGCATGAAAAACAGGGACATCATGAAATTAATTAGGACGTTTATTTTCAGCCCTGAGAAGAAAAACAAGTTATTATGTACTGGCTGCTGACTGTCCTCTAGGTGGCAGTATGTGGCTAGGAGAGGGAGGCTGCATAGTTCTTGGGCAGATAGATTACCAAAAAGTTAATAAAAATAAAAACAAAAAACAACCATGAGTTTTCTCTTAGAATTGTGTTCTTGCATCCATGTTTGGGCTCTCTCTAATGTCAGAATCCAGTGTGAGACCCCGACATACAAGCCCTCTGTGATTGAAATCATTGTTTTGGTTCAAAGACATGATCTGTTCTTTAATACACATCTCCATTCACCCACAGCAGCATTATGTGCCCTGAGGGTGTGATGGAATATCTTCTGATGGACTGACTGACTGTCAATACTCAGTTGAAAGTAAACATCTCAACTGTTTTCTCAGTTTGTGTTTCAAAATTGGAGCTCAGAAGTCTGGCAAGCACTAGAAAAGATAAGAACAAATACATAGGCACATTGTCTTAAAAAAAAAAAAATCCCAGAGATAGGTATTTGTTTTGGAATTCTGAGTGTTTCTCCATGAGACGCTCTACCATCTGGTTGTGTTGGGAATTAGGCTTTGACAGATCTTCCAAATCCTCTGCCAGGATTTCTACAAGGATCCACGTTTATCTCTGCTTATTATAACACACAGACCCACTTTCTTTAACTGTGAATACAATTTTCATATAAAAATGCAAGTAGTGGGAAAGGGCATGTGAATTCTTCTGACATTCTTTTCTGTCCCCCTAAAAAGGAAGTACTGGTGTCCTGCAAATGATGAAAATATGTAATCATAGCCCTCTCTTGAGAAAGACACAAAAGATCCAGATGGAGCCCTCCGGATGTTGCAGTGCTGGTTTTGAGCAGAGGCTCTGGGTCTGCGAATCATATTCAATCTGTGTCTGATTCAATTAGAAGTCTTTCCAGACAAGCAGGTTACATCATCTGAAGTTTCTGATCTCCTTTAAGCCCCTGATGGCAATCACACCAAATGATCACTTCAAAAAGAGAGCGCAAACCCTCAGAACCAATCACCCCAATTCCAAATGAGACTTTCAGCCCCGCGGGCTTTCTGCAGCTGTTACCGGAAGCCTCCCGGGGGGCGGGGGTGGGGGTGGGGGGTGGGGGTGGAAGCTGCAAGCTCCAAGCACCAGTACTGCAGGCCTTCTCAGCAATCTCTTAATGCCATGTTTGTCAACAGTGGTTCATTTTCTTTGTCTACGTTTTAAAAGGGCACTGAAGTCCAACTCATTAATTCAGTTTATTAAAAAAACAAAACAAAAGAAAAACGCTGGAAGAGCAGCTATTTAAAATGACCTTTTCTCGCTACACGGAATCGCGCAGCCTTTGTAAGGGTGAAGGGGATTTTCCTTTTCTTCAGTTATTTGAGTGTTTTTAGGTTAACACCCCTCCCGCCCCTGACACTCCAAATATACCCAGCGTTTTCTCTAGCCTTAACTTTCATCTTTCTGGCTTCACGCTCTAGATGGACTTAGTGCTTTCCTGTCCTTTGCGAAGTCATATGGATGGTCTTGGGTTCATTTCCAGCACTGCTGTTTCTTCCTTTCTCCTGGGTGTAGATCAGCCTGTTGAGTGAAGCAGGCACTTCCTTTCATTCTGTGAGTGTATTAAAGTGTCGTTGTCCAGAACTGGAATTCTTCACTCATATTTGATCAATTGGCAACATACAAGTGGTTTTTCATTTCCTGATTGAAGAGAGAGGCTGTCAAGGGGGTGTTTTCCTTGTCAAACAGGAAAGGCCAGCCCTGCTTCCAGTCACAAAGAGTGTGCTCTTCTGCCATTTTCATAAGGACTCAGCCTCTAGCACCTTGAAGTTCCCATCTTTTGTGAGAGCCAGTGATATTTGGAGGAAAATGTCACATATTAAATGCCCGTTAAATCAAAGAACAAGGGGGGACGGTGCCACCCAAACGTTTGGACTGCTCAGCTAATTATATTGAGGACATTCGGACTGTTGGATATGCAGGGATTTTTCCTTGTTTGTAAGAATCTCAATGAAAGCATTTATATATGGACACCCATTTATTTTCTTCCTATCACTCGTAGGGAAAAAACAAAACAAAACAAACAAACAAACAAACAAAAAACAAGCGTCTCTTTTTCCTTTGTGCGCATGTGCAAAATGAAGCAAGACTTAGAGAGCAGGGGCGCAGTGACAGAAAAGGGTAGGCATCTCCTGACACCAAGCTTGCTTCCTCCAGCGCTTTGAAGCTGCTGGCTTCTGAGAAAGTTAGTGATATTTGGAGGAAAATGTCACCATTAGGGCGTGCTGCAGCTTCCAGTGGACCGAAGGGATTCCGTGGCTACCATCCGCATGCAGTGCCGTAGGTTCTGAAAAGCCTTGTGGATCTGTAATCGCTAAAAGAAGTAATCTGTAATTGCTAAAATTGTCTTTGATTACTCTGAGTCTGTTAACCTATTAGAAAGAATTCTTAGTTGTTGTGAGGTCCAGGACCTGCCGTGGACATCTTTCCACCGTGCACTTTATGCGGGGCTCATTTTTAAGACCCTGTTAAATCTGTAAAGTATATGCATGTCGCAGAGCAGGCAATGCATCTTGTAAGGTCTGCAAACAACCAATTTTATTTTTCTGAGGAAGTCAGAATATTATTTTAAAAGCCTGTGTGTGTGTGTGTGTGTGTGTGTGTGTGAGTGTGTGTGTATGTGTGCACACACTTGCTCGTACACATATATGTAGATATGTGCTAACTGTTTTCAGAATTTTGAGCTTGTACAAATAGGGCATTTTAAGTCATGGCTTTGTAATTCTCAAGGGAAACTCATTAGCCACTGCCTTTTACTCTATCTGAAAAGTCAGAGAAAAACCATGGTAACAAACATTGTAAGCTAAAGCATCATCGTAAATGTTAAGAAAGTGGATATAGAGCAATTGGCTTCATATTGGTATATGAAACACAATAGGGAATTTCAGAAATACCCAGCCTACTTTCCAGTAGCTTCAAACTAGAGTTTGCTTGTCCTGAAATCTGCCCAGACTGCCCAGAGTGGACAGCAGAGTGGAGTGAAATGGGTGGCCTCTGAGGGCAAAGGCCTCTCACACACAAGAGAGACACCCTGTCCAGTCTGCCTAGTCCGAGCTAGTTAATACTCACCACAATATTTAACTTCATCTTTGCTAATGATCAGAGTTATTTTCTTTCCATGAACTATTATTCACTTATTTAGAGGACTTACTGCCAGATGACTGAGCACACTGTGTCACTGAGGGTGATTCTTATTCATGAGTTCAAATGAATGCATATGATTGGCCATATATGGCTTTGAGGACACAGCAGGCAGTAAACATTGGTTTCCATATTATTTAATGAATTAGTAGTAGGTCTATGTTGCTACTCATAGACCATAATTTGTATCAGGGGATGCATGGGAGAGTATATAATTTGGTTTTTACTTGGGCTACCTAAACTCTAACTATTCAAAATAGACTAACAGTTTCACCCTCTCAGAAAGCTTCTGAGCAGAAAAACAGTGAGTCAAGTGAAGAGGTAACCTATAAAAGTGAGAGAAAGATGTCTTGAAAAGTATCTATCTGACAGGGGGCCAGTATCCAGAAATAAGAGAAAATTTCAAAGTTCCTTGACAAAGAAGTATGACAATAACCCAATCAAAGCAATTCTAAAGAGCTCCACATAGACAGTCTGGGAAAGAAGACATTCAACTGATCAACCAATCAATAAATAAACACCCAGTGTAATGACTGGCTAGGGAAATAAAAATGAAAGTCACTGCAAGGTATTATGTCACCCAAGAAAGGATGGCTATTCTAACACCACAGCCCTGCCACAAGCAAAGGTCACAAGTGCTAAGAGGATGTGGAGAGAGGGAACCCATGCACACTGATGGAGGGAATGTAAATTATTCAGTCACTGTGGGAAAAAAACCTTGTTCTCAAATAACGAAAGAGTCATCACGCAACCCTGGAATCTGAACAATATCTATATCCACGTCTGAAATGAAATCAGTATGTTCAAAAGATAGCTGTCCTCATGTGCATTATAGTCCTATTCACAATAACCAAGAAATGGAAGCAACCAAAGTATATATTAATAAGTGAAAGGTTAAAGAGGATTGGCCATATACATGGCATTATGTAGTCATAGAAAGTATAAAACTGTCATTTGACACTTTCTGTACATATATTTCCATATATACATATATTGCCAGTAGGTATACATATGTATCTATGTACACACAGGCACACAGACACACACAGACACACATACACACACACTCACACACACACAGACACACCGACACACACACTCACACACACACACATACACACACACACACACACACACACACACTGAGGGAGAGAGCTCTATGTTAGATGACCATGTACAGACAGGAAGGTAATACATGATCTCACTCGTCTGTGGAGTCTGAAGTGTTGGTCTCACTGAAGCTGAGCATAGGAAGGCACAAAGCAGAGGCTGAAACACTTGGAGGAAGGCTGTGAGAGGGATATAAAGATTGCTCAACATGTTCTGAGTGACGGCGGGAAGACGTTTTCATGTGGTGCTGCAGAGCAGGGTGACTGTAGATTATAACTCTCTGTATATTCAAGGGCTACAAGAAAAGACTCTGGATGGTTCATTGTAAAGTAATGTTACATGATCGAGGAAATGGATATATTTAGCCTCATTTAAACATTTAGTGACTTGTACATACAGTAGAACATTACATAGTTTCCTATGTGTACACATAGAGGTTTTTAATCTATGGGCCAAAAATAATTTAATTAAATTACAATATAAATATTCAAAGTAACAAAACACTAAATAGTTTAAATAATCAATAAGAACATAATAGAAATAACTCAGATATCCTTTGAGCCAGGAAAAATGAGTACAAATTAATTGTCTATAGATCAAAAGAGAAATACCATAGCAAACCCAGAGCCGTATCTGAAGAGTTTGTGAATTCTCACAGATATGGACACATTTTACATCAACTTTTTGATTTTTATTTTTAAGAAACAACTTGAATATATAAGCTAAGATAGCCTAACATTTAGTATAAAGCTGCCCGTGACTCCCGATTTTCCCATGCTTGCCTGAGTACTGGAATCAGAGGCAAGTTCCACCAAGCTGGTGTGATTCTTGCTTCGTCTTCTGATGGATTGTGTGTGTTGGATCTTTAGCACTAGAATGGAGAATCTGGTACTTCTTCTTCATTATCCCAACCACCCCACCTTTCTCTTCCCTCTTATCTTGGGCTTCTCTACTTTTCTGTCCTTTACATAAAAATACTTGACATAGAACAAATTGAAAATTTAAATCAGAGTTATACTGGCAACTTTAAATCCCATAAAACAATTATGAGTCACCGTTAAAAAACCTCCACTTAGCACATTTGTGGTCCTTCGAGGTGGTAACTGTAATCTCGTGTTAAATCACAGTGTAAACAGAAGTTAGTTTCCAAGTATTTCATACAAGTTAATAATATATAGAATATGCAATAAAATTGCTGACCTCAAGAATATTAGCATCTAAAAAGTTAAATGTTTTACACCAGGGGATGGTACACATTCTACAATGGTACTCTAGGGAATTCTTCACACTTTTGCATTTGTAATAATTGGTCTGGTAAGTGTTGATTCAGCCACAATCATTAATATTTATGAAACGTGATTGCTCAGTATTTTTTTTTTATAACAACAGGAGACACTGTGGAATTCCTTACCAATTGGTGTCTGCTTGTGCTATGAATAATGAAAAAAATTATATAAAACAGTCCCTGGAACAAGGGAGGATTTACAGTGGGAAAACTTGGGACAGATTTCTGATCCATGCATTAGTTGATAGAGAGGTGAAAAGTACATTAGTTCTGTTGCTCATCATTTCCATCCATCTTGGGAAAGTCTATACCTCAAGACAAAGTCAGAATTTATTAACTTCTATTGCATAATTAGGATATTTTCTATACAAAGTTAATATTACAATATCAATTTATATATAATATATTATATGCATATATGTATACATATATATAAATGGGTTGTTGCTTTTAAAGTTACTTGTGATATTCAGCTTTAGTTAGCAACTTGACACAGTTCTAGAGTCAGCTACGAAGCAGTTGTTTAGATCGGACTGCTCTGTGTCCACAATGTCTATGGAGTATCTTTTAATTGCTAGTTCATGTAGGGGGACCCTGCCCACTGTAGGCACTGTGAGCCATGCCGGGTGTTCCTGGGCTGTATAAGAAAGCAAGCCACGGAGAAGACGCAAGCAAGCAGTGCTCTTCTATGTTTTTGCTTCAATCCTTGCCTCCAGGTTCCTGCCTTCAGTTCCTTCTCTCCATCATGAGCTGTGACCTGTAGGCAAAAATAAAACCTTCCTTGCCATGGTTGTTTTGGTGATGATGTTTACCACAGTAATAGAAGACTAAATTAGAGCATCACTACTGTTTAACTTCAAAAGATGTATTCTAAAAGTAACTCCTCACCCAATAGTTTATAAAACACTGTAAACCTGCCTCATCGTTTCTGTCTTGCTTAGCACTAAATCATACATTCAATAGTATTAGTTACTAACACATGTAAGAGATTTTACACTTACCATGTAAAATAGTTGAATTTGGATGTGATTCTTTTATTAATCATATTTTGCTTCTGTTTCACCATCAAAACCTGTCTTGGTGATTTGTTTACTCTAAGATTTTCTTCTTTTTATTATATGCGTTTAGAAGCTGTCTGTAAAATCTTTTGTTTCTTGTTAGAACATTTGTTTCAAATATTTTACTGTTTATGTCTTCTATAGACTACTTTTTTAAAAAAAATTTTAAGACCTCTGTTTTTGCAGTCATAAAAGAGAAAATTTAGCTACATCAGAAGGAAAAATTAATATATTTTTACTCACTTTATTTTGTGTTTTAATCTTACAAATAATTTCTTTTATTTTTTGAGACCACAAAGGAATGACATCATTGTCACCCTCTCTTTCCTCCCTCCAAATCTTCCCACGTACCCCCATTCCTCTTAAATTCATGATCTCGCCTTTTATCAATTTTCATTTTATACATGTATGTGTACTGTACGTGCATGAATACAAAAATAACAACAACAACAAACCCCACCTGTATGGATGTTCTTTCAGGCCTGGCCGCTTGGCTCTGGCAACCAATTAATGTGCTCTTTCCCTCCCAAGGCAGAGCAGTTGCCTTCAGAGCAGTTGCCTTCCCCACGTTTTCCCGTTGCAGCATGTACATCTGTGCAATGGTACCGTAGTATGTTGTTTCTCCTCATGACTCTGGAACTTACTCATGGCTGCCAGCATATGAATGTATACTTTTATAAACATTTAAAATTAACACATGATTTTGATGCACAAGGGAAGGAGGATTCACCAAGGGAGGGACAGAGTGGGGCACCCTCTCAGACGCAAAGAGGAGGGGTGAGGGGGTGAAGAACTCCGGGAGGGGAAACTGGGAGCATGCACCATTTGGGATGGAAATAAATAAAATAATTAAAAAAACTTAATAAAAAAGAATAATACAAAATATTTTCTCAAATGGCTTTTCCTTCTTCTCTGTTAGGATACGTGAGAAATTCGCCTGGCTTCCAAGTGGCAGCCCTTCACTCTTAGAAACATTAAGTTGAGCCATACACACGTAAAATCACAAAATATCTCATACTACTTAAGGGAGATTATACATCTGGCTTGAGTTGCTTCACAGCTGTTTTTGGCCATGTGTGTAGGCTGGCAGCGTACATGAGGGCTATGGCCAGGATTATTCATGGCATGGAGATGTGGCTGAAAGAGCAGGTCTTGCATTTGGCATGCATGTGACATAGAAAGCCCTAGAAGTGATTCTTTGGTTGTGTTTCACTTAGATTCAGATATTCTGTGTCTTGACGGTTCAACCAATAACTTAACACCTCTGGGCACAGTGGTGGTGCCATTCAAAAATGATATGGCCTTTGGTGTTTGGTAACATAGTGTATCATTTACTGCTGTGATTTATTAATTACCTGCATATGGCCTTGCCATTTCATTCACGCATATTCTTTTTAAATTGTGTGTGTGTGTGTGTGTGTGTGATTTATTCTCCAGCTGACAATATCCTACTGACATCCTGGAGATGTGTCATTTTTTTCACAGCCCATAGCTTACTTTTTTTCTAGGACTACTTGGTGACA
Source organism: Apodemus sylvaticus (assembly GCF_947179515.1). Lineage (NCBI taxonomy): Eukaryota > Metazoa > Chordata > Mammalia > Rodentia > Muridae > Apodemus > Apodemus sylvaticus. Next base: position 160,478,437 of record NC_067475.1, on the reverse strand, counting down.
TTTTTTCTTTCACTTTAAAATAACATATATTTTATTACTCGTGGTTTGGATTGATGAAGCTTTATTAGAAGTCAAAGACCCTGTCAAATCCTAAAGGGTATTTATGGGACTGAAACTGACTATGGCACCTAAGAACCCTGAGGCTAGAGCATAGTTCCCCTGGGAGAAATTACAGTCATGCCACTCAAGTTAACATCACGGGTGGCTTGAGGTTAAACAAGGCTTGGGTGTTGGTTGGAGAGACTTAGTCTAGTATGTTTGTGTTCTACAGACTCATATTTAGTCAACTGTAAGCTTGCATACATTTTGTGAGAAGTTTTGCATACCTGTCAACAGTGCTCCTGCTGGGGACAAGGAGAAAGAGTGACTTTTAGAGCTTCGCCTTAGGGCCGTCATCTAATGCATAAGATAGCTCTTAGGAAAACGCTCTTCAAAGATTACCTTTTTGAAGAATAGTGCATTCCTTTATTTTTATAGCATTGTTTGAACTACAAGCTTAACTGTATAACTAAGCGTCATAAGGCAGACACTAAGGCAACCCAAGTTAGTGACTCAAGGTAGAGAGAGAAGATGAGAGGGCAGAGCAGGCACACAGACGCCTCCTTCACCTTATCTTGTAGTGACAAAGGACTGTGTCCTTACATGTTTGTGAAAGAGGAACACAGAGAAACACACACACACACACACACACGCCTATTGTGGTGAGGGGAGGCAATATGACAAAGATATAAAAGCTGCTATTTCTCCGATGACATGTTTTAGGAAAATAGGAGAACAGATTTCTGATTTTGTCTAGGAATGGACTTTATCTTTTGTCATTTGACTTCTGCATTGTGTGATTTGTGTGTGAGCCTATGCTTATATACCTCCATGTGCTTGTGCATATACATGTCCACGTGTTTGTGTGAGTGTCCAGGAAAGGAAAACAGTTCCTCTGGTGTTTTCTGTCTCGTCTCATTTTTTATGTCTCTTACAAACCTCGGTGGCTTTCCTAAGGTCTGAAGTAGCTGAGAAGAAATTTCAAGTACTTTCAGTTAGACTCCTATCTGCTCTAAGAACCTCTCTTCCAGGGTGTGGTTTATTTCCCTATCAGTCGCCAGGTGGGACCCTCAGCACCATGTCACCATTGTCACCGTGAAGAGTGGCGAGTGCAAAGCAGGTGTTGCAGAATATGGTTTCGATGGTGACAAGAAAACCACACTGCAAACACAGAAGGGAGTAGGTCACTCAAAGACGGAATTACTTCAGGAGACAGTGAGAATTTGTCACTAGTGACTTGAGGCGACCAGTGAGATCAAATTTTGGCTAAATTTCTGCTTTCCTGGGGCCGAGGAGTGTAGCAGGGGCCTTGCCTTCCTTGGATATTGGGAAAGCACTGTCTCTGTCATGCGCCCTCTCTAGGTCCATTCATTGATCTCAAGCATGCGCATCATCCTGGCTTGAACAGGAATTTCTGAGTCCCAGATGATGTTGGAACAGCCTCTTTTGCATTGGAGACTATGGCTGTTCCTAGGCTCCCCAGGTGTCTCTGGTGCCCAGTAAGCGTGAGAGTCTCTGCCAAGAGAGTAAGAGCTGTGCCAGGTGAACGTAAACGTCGGGAGTCTGGCGAGGAGGTTACAGTCACAATGTGCACAGTAAAGCAATGTCTGGGGAGTGTGGTCAGTGGCCAGAGTCTAAGAGGACGGCGAGCATTTGTTTTATCTCCGTTTTTCATTTCCGTACTCACCGCACTATCGCAGGAACGAGCATGGTAATGAGGCACTAGCTAATCCCACCCCAGACATTCATTTTCGCTGATTGTTTGAAACCGGAGCAGCACTTAGCAACACAGACTCACCTGCCTAGAAGATTAAGTAATTAAAAGCTCAAGGCGGACAAGGTTTTTTTTCTTCCTGTTTTTCGTTTTCTTTCTATTAGCTGGGTGAAAAGAAGGAAAGGGCAGCAGGAAGACCATTTTCCCTCTACTGTCACTCTCCGTTAATAAAATAGCATAAACTCCTCAGCATTCGACGGTAGTGTGAAATGGTGCAGAAGGCGCAGTTAGAAGATAAATCACCACGTATCCATAACATTTATCTAAAAAGGTATAATAAGGGCAATACTTTTGACAAATTATCTGATGACTAAAGGAAAACAATGAAAGCCCCTGATTTTAAAAACTAGGTAGATTAAAAAAATACTGTCTCAAGTCACTGTGCTTCCAGCCTCTTAACAGTATTCCAAATTATCACTGGTCTAATGAGAGGTCAAGGAGACATCTGCAAAATTACCAATCCAGGCAAAAGACACCATGTTACTACTGTTGTGAGGAGAGGATCCATTTCTGCTACTTTGTTCTTTTTCTGAGACAATGTTCAAATGAAGCCTATTAATACTATCTTTTGCCCAGTCTTGCCCTCGGCAGGGTTGGTGTTCAAGTGTGCCCTGTTGAGGATACTTGGTGCTCTTGGGTGCCCATTTGCTTTTGAGCCTGTGTGTATGCAAACCTTCTTTCAAAGGTAGACTCTCTTTCAAATGGCAATATCCTGTCTTTAAAAGTTTCAGGCATTCTAGCATTTCAAGGATGCTGAAATACCTGCTCTGGGCAGCAGGGTTTTGACTGAATTTCACACGTTATTAATCTCTCCGTATTCACTTCATACTCCAGGCCATGTGGTTACACACTGCCTCTAAGCTGAGGTGTGCTGCTCCACTCCTTGCTCTGAGGTGCAGCAACAGCAGCATGTGGGAAATGATCCTGTTTGTCATCTGAGGTCAGCTGGTGAAGTCTGGGGGCGACCGGGGGATCGGGTATGAGACACGTGTTCAAGGGGACTGACCATGACCGTGCGTGAATTCAGATTCGTGCATGTAACGACACCCTCCTTTTCTTTCTTCTGAAGCAAAGAGGTGAGAGCTGTTAAAATTCTCCTCTAAGGTGCTATGTGCCGTTTGGTAGAATGTGAAATGTGACTTTATTAAATATTCATCCAATCTGCAGGACTTGTACAGCGTTTATCACCGTTTCAATTTTGAGCTTTTATTATCTGCCTGCAGCACCGCCACCCTGGACTTCTCTCTTCTCTCCCTTTGATTTCAACAACAAAAGATGCAGATCCTTTTGAAAATATATCTCACACTCATGTGTAGCCTTAGTAAACAATCTTATAACATTCATTCATGCATAGTTGTCTTGTGGGCTATGGTAGCCATGTTTTTTTATTTTTATTTTTTTTATTTTATTTCAGTTCTTTCTCTTGTATGAATTCAGAAGCCTGTCATTTCCTGAGGCAATTTTTTTTTTCAGCACACCCAACTCTCTGTGGCACTGTCTGGAGCAGCTATGGATGGAGATGGGGATGTTGTGAGGTATAGTACTCTGTCCACGATAGCCAAGCAGCTTCAGAGAATACCAGACGGGGTAGGTGTATACCACTGCTCTGTGGCAGATGGACTTTCAAATAGCATTCACAGAGAGCTTTCCAGTTCATATCAAGAAACACGTGCCACGCGCCCTATGTAGTATGCTGACACGTCACAGTTGATACCCTCATATATTTTTCCCTTCACTTGATGGGGAAGGAAGGGAACTGAGGTTCCCTTTTCAAACAAAATGTTTTCTCCCTAAATCCCTCTCCTTACCCCCACTCCCTGTGAACTGTGACTACACCAAATCTATTGGTTGAAAATTCTATGTGTTTTCTAACACATGTGCCCATTAACTGCTGTTGGCTGCCCAGTGCTGGAAAGATGCAGGACACATCTGGGTTTGCTCCATGACCTGTTGACTCTGGGGTTGCTATGCTCAAACATGGTATTTTGTTTTTCATTGTTGGGAAAGTGATTTTTATGCAATTTTTTTGTTTCATTTTTCTCTGCTCATTTTAACATTAATGTAATAAGATTTGAAGCTCTCACAGAAATTGGTGCTAAAACCATCCCCATTAGACAGCTTGTTATCAAATATGATATTTATAAAATCTTGACAATAAACGGCATGACCCAGTTTGGTGTGTGACTGTGCTTTGTACTGACTTTTATATTGTATTCTCAAACAATTATATGGCCAGTTTCCTCAAATGGAGGAAGCAAGGTTTGCCAACAAGCTAGGTGGATTGTTCAGAGGCTCTCAAGCTTCTTCTAAAGGCAGTTTTAAATATCAAGAAACTTTGGTCAGAAATTGTGATTGTTCCAAGCCCTGCAGTAAATTTGGTCATGGAAGTTAAGCAAGTGTGTTGTTTTCTCTTGGTAACTGAAAATAGTTTTCTTTTAACTTGTGATTTGGCAGGTGATCCTCCAGGTGAACACCGACACTTTGGTTACATCATTGTGACAGTGGGATGTCACATGATGCATGTTGTGTAAGTCCTTTACCACTGAACTTTAGCTGTAGCCCTAGGTACCTTACATACCCAGTGATGTTTGGTTTGGCTATGAAAAATTTTGTAAGTATTTTAAAATAGGCACCATGAGTGTAACTCTTACAAATCTAAACCTAACCCAAGCCCACCAAACAAACCAACAAAATACTAAACAAAACACCAAAACTCAAAGGAAGAATTCAATAGAAACGGCAAAGAGTAAATGATCTGAAAGTTCCTTCAGTTTGTATTAAAAATAACTCTTTGGGCCTTGGCATGAGCAGACTATGTGTATCTTGGCCAAGGCCCTTCTGAACCGTCTCTCTGTGACAAATCACTCTCTTGTCAGGTCCCACACTTTGTAAACTGCAGTAACGGGCACAGATGTTGCTACATGGCTTTGATGCAATGAATCTCTGGGATGTTCTGTGTGTCTGGCTGTATTTCACACACGCCCCTCCCCTGGTTTCTTCTCCTGAGTTATGAGAGTGCTTCTACCATTGCTAGTCCATCAGTTGCTGGGTCTCCATGGTTAGTTCTGGCTCATTTCTTCACTTCCTAAGACTGCATGTACTCACTCCTCCACTGCTGGTGGGATTGCAAGATGGTGCAACCACTTTGGAAATCAGTCTGGCGGTTCCTCAGAAATTTGGGCATGACACTTCCAGTGGACCCTGCTATCCCACTCCTGGGCATATACCTAGAGGATTCCCTGGCATGCAATAAGGACACATGCTCCACTATGTTCATAACAGCCCTATTTGTAGTAGCCAGAAGCTGGAAAGAATCCAGGTGTCCCTCAACGGAGGAATGGATACAGAAAATGTGGTATATTTACACAATGGAGACATTAGAAACAATGAATTCATGAAATTCTTAGACAAATGGATGGAGCTGGAGAACATCATACTAAGTGAGGTAAGACAGTCTCAAAGATCAATCATGGTATGCACTCACTGATAAGTGGATATTAGCCTAGAAACTTTGAATACCCAAGAAATAATCCACATATTAATGAGGTCCAAAAAGAATGGAGGAGTGAGCCCTGGTTCTGGAAAGACAGAGTGCAGCAGTATAGGGGGATACCAGAACAGGGAAGTGGGAAGGAATGGATGGGGGAACAGGGCGAGGAAAGAGGGCTTATGGGACTTTCGGGGAGTGGGGAGCCAGAAAAGGGGAAATCATTTGAAAGGTAAATAAAGAATGTATCGAATAAAAAAATGAAAAAAAAAGGCTGCATGTACTCAGTTGAGACTGGAGTGATGTTCTGCTCTCCCCGTCTGCGTGATGGTAGTGGTGGTGGTGGTACCAGGAAGCTGATCTGTTTCTTTCTGCTAAGGAACTCCTAAATGAGGATAGTTAGTAGAACCCCACCCCTAATACCTTCACCCCAATTGCTTCCACTGATGGTTACCGACTTGAACGGCCTACTGCTCTCCTTCTGTTTTCATTGGCTCTACAGTTTCCTTTTATATATTTTTTAATTCTTACTCTGTTTCCAGTCTTATAATGTAAGGTGCTAGGAAATTATCTTTGACATTTGAGATGCTGCTTCACTACCCTGTGGAATGTATATGCTTGACCTTAAGTAATGGCTTGCTTACACTTAATGTTTGAAGTAAAACCACGTGTTGGATTTGAAGCAAAGTGAAATGTTGGAGGAAAAGTCTTGGATCAGAAAATAAATAGCAAAGCAATGCCCTCCCCCAATCCATAACAAAGAAGACAGAGGAGATCAGGTCTTGTTTATAGAGAAGTGTGTCTGGCTTTTAAGGCTTTAATTAGTTCTTAGCTGACCATGATATTTTTAAATATTCTCTATTAATATAATAATTCTAAATAAGATGAAGTGATTGTGTTTTCAGAAACTTGAAGCTATAATACTTTGTGTTCATACTTTCTCCATGTCTCCCTGTAAATTATTTATTGAGCGCTTATTTTCTGCCAAGCATGGGGCAAGGTCTTAGAACTTGACAAAATTGATGGCCACGGTCAGTGCCTTTTAAGAGGCATTATCTTTTGGAGACATTAAGGCAAAACAACAGCCCAGCAAGTATTGTAAGCACAATTTTAGGAAGTGTGATTGGTTATACAAATGAATGAATGGTATAGAACCATGAAGGCTCATTAATTCATTAGAGAAGGCTTCTCTAGAATATCCATTTACATCGAGACTGTGCTGAAGTTGAGAGACAAAGAAAATGTGCTGGAAAAGTAGAGAGGGCTAGGCAGAGAACGGTGGTTATACTGGCACCCAAGGAAGACAAGGCCATCTTGCCATGTAACAGAAGTGGACAAATATTCCAGAGATGGGGAGTCAGGGAAGCCATGGATCCACTTTGGAACTAGAGAACCAGATCAGACAGGGCTGCGGCTTAGGTGTTTATATCTGGGCCTAGTCATAGCAGGAAGCCGTAAGTCAGCAAAGAATGAGGATAGCAAGAAGGAAACAAGAATAACTGGTACCTCCAAGTTCCATAGCAGAGGAGTGGTGGAGACCAAGAGTTGAGCAGGCAATGCAGATGGTTCCCACGCTGCACCTGCCTGCATCCAGGTACTTCCTGGGGGAAGGAGACCATGCCAGATTCTCACCTCTGAGAAAGGCAGAAGAGCTGTTTTACCATGGTGGTTTCTTTTGGTCCAGAGTTCACATGGATAACTCTAAGCACCAATGACAATTGCACATAGAGAACAAAGATTTCTGTGGTCTTATTCTCAAAAGGAAATATTCATTTTGCTTTTATGCATGCTCTGATAGTGTAAGTGGAGGCAGGTATTAATCTAACGTGTGAGCTGAAATAGCTTCTCAAATTCACAGTTTATACATGTGAGCCATTTTATATTTCATATGAATTTTAGTGTGATTTATATGATTCAGGCTAAATAGTCAAAGTTGATTGTGTATGACATGGTGCCTGGCAAGGAGCTTATGTCCCTATATGTTTCTACTTACTTTGACAAAGTGTTCACCTTTATATAAGTTTTATTTTGCTCTGAAGACATTGCAGGGAATTTTAAAGATGTCAAAATTGAAGTGAATGCAACTTCTAATTTCATTTTGAATTAAAAACCCATCAACAGTACAAAACTTGACAATTAAAACAAGTTAAAGCTTTGTGTAGAAAAACATATCCTTGGAGAAATTAAAAAGCCAATCATCTCACAACAATAAACACTTGCCTGCATTGTTTATGCGTGGCGTTCTGCTTGTTAAAGAGGCCTAGATGCTTCATCAGCGTGTGGAGTTCATGCTGTGTAGGTGAATTAAGAGTTGCTAACTGCTTGAATCGTCAACTGTGCATTTTGGTAGGTTTTGTCTTGAATGGTAATGTGGCTTTTTAAGTATCACTGTGATGAATTTTATTGTCACGTCAGACATAGCCTGGTTTTCCCCGCTCATGTTCATTTTGTCACTGTCAATGTGCTACCATAACATTAACTATGACCAGAGGTAAATGCTAGGGAGAGCTCTGCCTGCCACCGCTGGTTTACAGTGGTGCAATTTTGTTTTTATTTCCTTTGATTTTATGCTGATATGGGTTGCAGCAGTATTTGCCTGCAGCCTCTCTCAACTTTTCCTTTTAATTAAAAAGCCTAATTGGGAGTAATAAAAACTTCCAATTAAGCCTTTTAAATAAAAACCGAATGCTCAAAGTGGCTGTGGTAGCTGACAGAGGCTGGCACTGGCACGTTCATTGTGGAGGGTTCTATTACTGCAGTACTGTTTGTGGTGCACAGGTCTAACCTGAGACCTGTGTCTTAGGAGCAACAGACATCAGCGATGCCCAGACAAACACAACTGTGTGCTTAAGCAGTGAGGGATTTTTTTTTTTCTCTTTTGCTGAGGGACTTCATCTTTACGGAGGCTGGAGAATCCTAAAGAGACAATAAAAAGAGTCCAGTGTTAGAACTGAAAGCAAACTATTTCAGTTTATGTATTATACTTATTTAGGTAGAAACAATAGCCATGAAATGTGCCATGTAACGATTCTTAATATATTTTCTCTTCTTTTATTGATTTCACTGGAGTAATGGGAAAGACAAAGCCTTCCACGGAGGGAGGCTGTGATGGTTCCCTTTAAAATTGGGCAGATTGCTGCACAGTTTGATCCTTGTATACTAATTGAATAACAAGAACGGAAACAAACTTTCCCCAGTACTTGAAATGTGTAAATAAGTGGTGTTCTGGGATTTGTCTGCAAATATAATCTTTTAATGTCAACTTTAATTCCCATTAGCTTGCAGTTTCATTTATATTTGGGAATGGAGTTAATTCACAGGGAGGTGCTTTGTTGTACTGGGAAGATTTGTTTCAGTGCTGGCTCTTATTTCTCTCTATTTAAAAGTTAAAGGTAGAACACATTCTAGTTATGAATATCTCAGTTAAGCAAAACAGGTTTTAAAATAACTTCATATTATGATCATTAACTTATGTTTGCTACTTAAAACAGCGTTACTGTTTATTTGCTTATTATGTTATCTAATGTTCGTAGAACATTTAGAGTGTATAAAATAAAAACTATATACAATCATAATTGAAACTACTGTTTTTGTGTATGTCTGTCCATTTTGGAAAAAAATTCTTTCTACCTAACCATAAAACCCAAGAAAAGGGAATAGATTGAGGTGATGTGGTTTATAATGTTTTAGCTGTTATTTTTACCAGCGTGCCCAACCACTTCCTCCTTCTCAGAACGTGCATATGTGCACTTTGTTATTCAGATGCTTGAGAATGAGGATGTATGTATAACGGTCGTGAAAACTCAGATTTTGTAGTCATGATTTTGGCCTGAGTTTTACTTGCAAAATCTGCTAGCTCTGTCATATTTGACAGCTTTTCTTCCTGAGCTTTTGTTTGTTGCTGCAAAAAAATTGGAAAAATAATTTACTTTCCATTAGGTGGACACAAGAACTATGTAGGCTTTTATGTAGTGATGCCATGGTCCAGAGCTAGCATGATAGAAATATTATCTGTTATGATCCCCCAAATTTTTCTCCTTTCAATAATTTATAGATTTCATATATTATTTCTATATGTTACACTGGACAAAGTTTATTTGTTCCTTGAGCCATTCATCTTACAACATTGAAGAATTATTTACTAAAGTCTATGATGACATATCAGAACATTTTGAGTATGTTCATTCAGGGACAGCTTATTTGTGAAGATTACTCACGTTCTTTGTGTTGGTTTTGCTAGCTGTTATAAATGATGTTTTCCTGATTGCATCTTGAATTGGCTGTTATTTATATGATGATCATTGATTTTTATATTTCCTTCTCTTCTATCAATTGGCTGAACTTCTGGTAACAAATGAAATTCAACATTAACTTAAAGAGTATAAGGGGCATAAAACTAAAAGTAACCAGTCTATAAAACTTCCAAGAACCAATATCTTCATAGATTTAAATTTTTTCTCAGCTGAATATTATTCATTTTAAAAAGGGTTTTGTTTTCTTCGATATTAATATTATATTTCATACCCAGAATATTTTATCACTTTTTAATTTTGCTTTTGGCAACAGGGCTTTACTGCATTCTGGCCTGGAACTGTGATCCTCATGAACCAGTTTCCCGAATTCTGGGATTCTTGTTTGAAGTACTTTTAAAATTTATTTTGTGTGGGGGGGAGGGGAGAAGTGCAACACATGTAATATCTGCGTGTGTGTGTGTGTGTGTGTGTGTGTGTGTGTGTGTGTGGCTCATTTATATGTGCATGTACTTATCTGTGCAGAGGATGGATGTGTTAGGTGTCCTGTTTGTCACTCTCCTTCCCTAGGACCTAGGTTCTCTCTGAACCTAGGCTGATCTGAGAAGCCAGAAGCCGCAGTAATCTGCTGCCAGCTCCCTCCTATTCTCGGTGTTGGGGGTTACAGGTACCTGTGGCCATGCCTGGTGTTTAGCACAGGTGTGGGGATTTGAACTCATGTTCTCAAGTTTGAGCTCTTAACCTACTAAGCTTCCCCCTTGTTCACATATTTCAGCATACAATTTTGCACTTAATAGAATGGTGGGTCTTTTCCTGACTCTGCTAGGTGACATTTTGTTCATGTTTTATTGCCTATATAGTTCAATCTTTCTTTTATTCTTGATAAGGTATTATAGACACTTCCTAATACTGTTATTTAAATTTGTGGGTCTCTATATCTGTTTTGGTCAGCTGATGGGCAGAGCCTTTCAGAGGACAGTCATGCTAGGTTCCTGTCTGCAAGCAAGAGTATCATTAATAGTGTCAGGGATTGGTTCTTGCTCACAGGATGGGTCTCAAGTTGGGCCCATTAGTTGGCCATTCCCTCACCGTCTGCTACAACTTTGTCCGTTCACTTCTTATAAGTCGGACACATTTTGGGCCAAAGATATTGTCAGTGGGTTTGGTGTCCCTCCACTGGGAGTCCTGCCTGAGTATAGGAGATGGCTACTTCAGGCTCTATACCCCAGTGCTAGGAGTCACCTTCATAGACTCCCTGAAGACTCCCTTAGCCCAGGTCTCTGGCGAGTCCTAGAGACCCCCATCCCCATCTGCTTCTCCTGGCCCTCTCTCCCAGGCTCTCCCCATACTTGATGCTACCACTCCTTCCCCTCCCCCCACCACCTGGCTCCCTTTATCCATAGACCTCAGATGACTCCCCCTGCACCTCCCCCTGTCTGAGGGAGGTTCAAGTATCCTCCCTTGGGCCATCCTTGTTATTTTTTTTTAATTTATTGATATATTTATTTACATTTCAAATGATTTCCCCTTTTCTGGAGCCCCCACTCCCCGAAAGTCCCATCAGTCCCCTTCCCTCCCCCTATTTTCCCACCCATCCCTTCCCACTTCCCTGTTCTGATTTTGCTCTATACTGCTTCACTGAGTCTTTTCAGAACTAGGGGCCACTCCTCCGTTCTTCTTGTACCTCATTTGATGTGTGGATTATGTTTTGGGTATTCCAGTTTTCTAGGTTAATATCCACTTATTAGTGAGTGCATACCATGATTCACCTTTTGAGTCTGGGTTACCTCACTTAGTATGATGTTCTCTAGCTCCATCCATTTTCCTAAGAATTTCATGAATTCATTGTTTCTAATGGCTGAATAGTACTCCATTGTGTAGATATACCACATTTTTTGCATCCACTCTTCTGTTGAGGGATACCTGGGTTCTTTCCAGCATCTGGCAATTATAAATAGGGCTGCTATGAACATAGTGGAACATGTATCCTTATTACATGGTGGGGAATCCTCTGGGTATATGCCCAGGAGTGGTATAGCAGGATCTTCTGGAAGTGAGGTGCCCAGTTTTCGGAGGAACCGCCAGACTGATTTCCAGAGTGGTTGTACCAATTTGCAACCCCACCAGCAGTGGAGGAGTGTTCCTCTTTCTCTACATCCTCGCCAACACCTGCTGTCTCCTGAATTTTTAATCTTAGCCATTCTGACTGGTATAAGGTGAAATCTCAGGGTTGTTTTGATTTGCATTTCCCTAATGACTAATGAAGTTGAGCATTTTTTAAGGTGTTTCTCTGCCACCCGAAGTTCTTCAGGTGAGAATTCTTTGTTTAACTCTGTACCCCATTTTTTAATAGGGTTGTTCGGTTTTCTGGAGTCTAACTTCTTGAGTTCTTTATATATATTGGATATTAGCCCTCTATCTGATGTAGGATTGGTGAAAATCTTTTCCCAATTTGTTGGTTGCCGATTTGTCCTTTTGATGGTGTCCTTTGCCGTACAGAAACTTTGTAATTTTATGAGGTCCCGTTTGTCAATTCTTGATCTTAGAACATATGCTATTGGTGTTCTGTTCAGAGACTTACTCCCTATACCGATGTCCTCAAGGGTCTTCCCCAGTTTCTCTTCTATTAGCTTCAGAGTGTCTGGCTTTATGTGGAGGTCCTTCATCCATTTGGATTTGAGCTTAGTACAAGGAGACAAGGATGGATCAATTCGCATTCTTCTGCATGCTGACCTCCAGTTGAACCAGCATCATTTGTTGAAAAGGCTACAGATTCAATGCAATACCCATCAAAATCCCAACTCAATTCTTCACAGAGTTAGAAAGAGCAATTCTCAAATTCATCTGGAATAACAAAAAAACCCAGCATAGCTAAAACTATTCTCAGCAACAAAAGAAATTCTGGGGGAATCAGTATCCCTGACCTCAAGCAATACTACAGAGCAATAGTGTTAAAAACTGCATGGTATTGGTACAGTGACCGGCAGGCAGATCAACGGAACAGGATTGAAGATCCAGAAATGAACCCACACACCTATGGCCACTTGATCCTCGACAAAGGGGCTGAAAACAGCCATCCTTGTTATTTAGCTACTTGGGGTCTGTGGACTTTAGCATGGCTGCTTTGTACATTATAGTTAATATCCACTTATAAGTCAGTACAAATAAATATATGAATGGAAAAATATTGGCTGTATAGTTTACCCTTTTGTTTCAAACTAATGTCTCCTTTTTTTCAAGTTAATTATTTTTGTAACTTTCGAGAATGATGAGTTGGTTAAAAAAAACAAAAACAAAACCAAGACATAATCTTTTATCATTTTCTTTTTGTTTCATTAAAACATTAAAGTCATTCTTTATTTGACTTATCTGCAGATATTCCCAGCTTTACTTAAAAATACACATAACATTAGTCACAATTTATTTTTTATTAGATATATTCTTTATCTACATTTCAAATGATTTCCACTTTTCTGCTTCCTCCCCCCACCCCAAAGTCCCATAGGCCCTCTCCTCTCTCCTGTTCCCAAATCAACCCCCTCCTGCTTCCCTGCCCTTCTATTCCCCTACACTGCTGTGTGGAGCTTTTACAGGACTGGGGCCTCTCCTCCCTTTGATGTCCAACAAGGCCATCCTCTGCTGCCTATGCTACTGGAGACATGGGTAATTCCATGTGCACTCTCTGGTTGATGGTTTTATCCCTGGGAGCTCTGGGAGTACTGGGTGGCTCATATTGTTGTTCCTCCAATGGCGCTGCAAACCCCTTCAGCTCCTTGGCTCCTGTCTTTAGATCCCCCATTGGGGACCCTGTGCTCAGTTCAATGGCTGGCTGAGAGTGTCCCCTCTGTATTTGTCATGCACTAGCAGAGCCTCCCAGGTGACAGCTATATCCTGCTCTAGTCAGCAAGTACTTGTAGGCATCCATAATGGTGTGTTGGTTTTGTAACTGTATATGGGATGGATCACTAGGTGGGGTACTCTCTGGATGGTCCTTCCCTCAGACTCTGCTCCACACTTTTTCTCTGTATCTCCTGTGGGTATTTTGTTCCCCTTCTAAGAAGGACCAGAGTATCCATACTTTGTTCTTCCTTCTTTTTGGACATCATTTGATATGCAAATTGTGTCTTGGGTATTCCAAGCTTCTGGGCTAATATCCACTTATCAGTGAGTGCATACCATGTGTGTTCTTTTGTGATTGGGTTACCTCACTTAGGATGATATTTTCCAGTTCTTCCCATTTGCCTAAGAATTTTATGAATCCATTGTTTTTAATAGCTGAGTAGTATTCCATTGTGTAAATATACCACATATTCTGTATCCATTCTTCTATTGAGGGACATCTTGGTTCTTTCCAGATTCTGGTTATTATAAATAGGTCTGCTATGAACATAGTGGAGCATGTGTCCTTAATTCATGCTAGGGAATTCTCTGGGTATATGCCCAAGAGTGGTATAACAGGGTCCTCTGGTAGTATCATGTCCAGTTTTCTGAGGATCCACCAGACTGATTTCCAGAGTGGTTGTACCAGCTTGCAATCCCACCAGCAGTGGAAGAGTGTTTCTTTTTCTTCACATACTGACCAGCACCTGATTTCTCCTGAGTTTTTGATTTTAGTGATTTTGACTGGTATGAGGTGAAATTTCAGGGTTATTTTGATTTGCATTTCCCTGATGACTAAGGATGTTGAATATTTCTTTAGGTGCTTCTCAGCCATTTGATATTGCTCAGGTGAAAATTCTTTGTCTAGGTGTTCACCCCATTGTTTTAACAGGGTTATTTGGCTCTCTGGAGTCTAGCTTCTTGAGTATATATATATATATATATATATATATATATATATATATATATATATATATGAGCAATCTGTTGGATATAGGCTTGGTGAAGAATTTTCCCAACTTGTTGGTTGCCATTTTGTCCTATTGACAGTGTCCTTTGCCTTACAGAAACTTTATAATTTTATGAGTTCCCATTTGTCAATTCTTGATGTTAGAGCATAAGCTATTGGTGTTCTATTCAGAAAAATTTCCCCTGTGCCCATGTGCTCAAGGCTCTTCCCCAGTTTTTTTTTCTATTAGTTTCAGTGTGTCTGGCTTTATGTGGAGGTCCTTGATCCACTTGGAGTTGAGCTTAGTACAGGGAGATAAGAATGAGTCTATTTGCATTCTTTTGCATGCTGACCTCCAGTTGAACCAGCACCATTTGTTGAAAAGGCTCCCCCCACCCCACTGGATGATTTAACTCCTTTGTCAAAGATCAATGGACCATAGGTGTGTGGGTTCATTTCTGGCTCTTCAATTCTATTCCATTGATCTACCTGCCAGTCACTGTACCAATACCATGCAGTTTTTAATACTATTTCTCTGTAATACTGCTTGAGGTCCAGGAAACTGATTGCCCCAGAAGTTCTTTTACTGTTGAGAATAGTTTTAGCTGTCCTGGGTTTCTTGTTATTCCAGATGAATTTGAGAATTGCTTTCTAACTCTATAAAGAATTAAGTTGGGATTTTGATGGGAATTGCATCGAATCTGTATATTGCTTTTGGCAAGATGGCCATTTTTACCACAAGCATGCCAATCCATGAGCATGAAAGATTTTTCCATCTTCTGAGGTCTTCTTCAATTTCTTTCTTCAGAGACTTAAAGTTCTTGTCATACAGATCTTTCACTTGTTTGCTTAGAGTCACGCCAAGATACTTTATATTGTTTAACTCTGTACCCCATTTTTTAATAGGGTTATTTGGCTCTCTAGAGTCTATCTTCTTGAGTTCTTTGTATATCTTGGATATTAGCCCTCTGTCGAATATAGGGTTGGTAAAGATCTTTTCCCAATTTGTTGGTTGCTGTTTTGTCTTTTTGACAGTGTCCTTTGCCTTACAGAAACTTTGTAATTTTATGAGGTTACATTTGTAAATTCTTGATCTTCTAGCATAAGCTAGTGGTGTTCTGTTCAGGAACTTTCCCCCTGTGCCCATGTGCTCAAGGCTCTTCCCCACTTTCTTTTCTATTAATTTCAGTGTGTCTGGTTTTATGTGGAGGTCCTTGATCCATTTGCACTTGAGCTTAGTACAAGGAGATAAGAATGGATTGATTTGCATTCTTCTTTATGCTAGCCACCAGTTGAACCAGCACCATTTGTTGAAAAGGCTATCTTTTTTCCCCACTGCATGGTTTTAGCTCCTTTGTCAAAGATCAAGTGACCATACATCTGTGGGTGCATTTCTGGGTCTTCAATTCTATTCCATTGATCTACCTGTCTGTCACTGTACCATTACCTTACACTTTTTAACACTTGTTCTGTAGTACTTCTTGAAGTCCTGGATACAGATTCCTCCAGAAATTCTTTTTTTTTTTGTTTTTGTTTTTTTTTGTTTTTGTTTTTG
Source organism: Apodemus sylvaticus (assembly GCF_947179515.1). Classification (NCBI taxonomy): domain Eukaryota; kingdom Metazoa; phylum Chordata; class Mammalia; order Rodentia; family Muridae; genus Apodemus; species Apodemus sylvaticus. Next base: position 160,462,504 of record NC_067475.1, on the reverse strand, counting down.
TTTTTTTGTTATTCCAGATGAATTTGAGAATTGCTCTTTCTAACTCTATGAAGACTCGAGTTGGGATTTTGGTGGGGATTGCATTGAATCTGTGTATTGCTTTTGGCAAGTTGGCCATTTTTACAATATTGATCCTGTTAATCCACGAGCATGGGAGATCTTTCCATCTTCTGAGGTCTTCGAGTACTTTTTTCAGAGACTTGAAGTTCTTGTTATACAGAACATTTACTTGTTTGGTTAGAATCACACTAAGACTTTATACTGTTTGTGAGTATTGTAAAGGGTGTCTTTCCCCTAATTTCTTTCTCAGTCTGTTTGTCTTTTGAGTGTAGATTTGTTTGAGTTAATTTTATATCTGGCCACTTTACTGAAGTTGTTTTTCAGCTGTAGGAGTTCTCTGGTGGAGTTTTTCTTGGATCACTTAAGTATACTGTCATATCATCTGCAAATAGTAATAATTTGACTTCTTCCTTTCCAATTTGTATCTCTTTGACCTCCTTTTGTTGTCTAACTGCTCTAGCGAGAATCTGAAGTACTATATTGAATAAATATGGAGAGAGAGGGCAGCCTTGTCTAGTCCCTGATTTTAGTGGGAATGCTTCAAGTTTCTCTCCATTTACTTTGATGTTGGCTACTGGTTTGCTGTATATTCCTTTTATTATGTTTAGGTATGGGTCTTGAATTCCTGATCTTTCCAAGACTTTTAACATGAAAGGATGCTGAATTTTGTCAAAAACCTTTTCAGCATCTAGTAAAATGAGCATGTGGTTTTTTTCTTTGATTTTGTTTATGTAGTGGATTACATTGATGGATTTCCGTATATTGAACCATTCATGCATACCTGGGATGAAACCTACTTGATCATGGTGGATGATCCTTTTGATGTATTCTTGGATTCAGTTGGAAATAATTTTATTGAGTATTTTTGCATCGATATTCATAAGGAAAATTGGTCTGAAGTTCTCTTTCTTTGTTGGATCTCTGTGTGGTTTTGGTATCAATGTAATTTTGGCTTCATAGAACAAATTGGGTGGTATTCCTTCTGTTTCAATTTTGTGGAATAGTTTGAAGAGTATTGGTGTTAGGTTTCTTTGAAGGTCTGATAGAATTCTGCAGTAAAACTATCTGGTCCTATGATTTTTTTTTTTTTTTTTTTTTTTTTTTTTTTTTTTTTTTTTTTGGTTGGGAGACTTTCAATGACCGCTTCTATTTCTTTAGGGGTTATGGGACTGTTTATGTAGTCTATCTGATCCTGATTAAATTTTTGTAGTTGGTATCTGTCTAGGAAATTGTCCATTTTATCCAGATATTCCAGTTGTGTTGAGTATAGGCTTTTGTAGTAGGATCTAATGATTTTTGAATTTCCTCAGTTTCTGTTGTTATATCTCCCTTTTCATTTCTGATTTTGTTAATTTGGATACTGTCTCTGTGTCCTCTGGTCAGTCTGGCTAAGGGTTTATCTATCTTGTTTATTTTCTCAAAGATCAAGCTCCTGGTTTTGTTGATTCTTTGTTTAGTCCTTCCTGTTTCTCCTTGGTTTATTTCAGTCCTGAATTTGATGATTTCCTGCCTTCTACTCCTCTTTGGTGTTTTAGCTTCTTTCTGTTCTTAATGCTTTCAGGTGTGCTGTCAATCTGCTAGAGTATGTTCTCTCCAGCTTCTTTTTGGAGGCACTCGGAGCTATGAGTTTTCCTCTTAGCACTGCTTTCATTGTGTCCCATAAATTTGAGTATGTTGTGCCTTCATTTTCATTAAATTCTAAAAAGTCTTTGATTTCTTTCCTTATTTCTTCCTTGAACAAGGTATCATTGAGTAGAGCATTGTTCAGCTTCCATTTGTATGTGAACTTTCTGTTGTTTTTTTGCTATTGAAGACCAGCCTTAATCCATAGTGATCTGATAAGAGGCATGGGATTAGTTTGATTTTCTTATATCTGTTTTGTGACCAATTATATGGTCAATTTTGCAGAAGGTACCATGATGTGCTGAGAAGAAGGTATATTCTTTTGATTTAGGATGAAATATTTTATAGATATCTATTAACTCTATTTGGTCCAAAACTTCTGTTAGTTTCACTGTGTCTCTGCTTAGTTTGTGTTTCCCTGATGTGTCCATTAAGGAGAGTGGGGTGTTGAAGTCACCCACAGTTATTGTGTGAGGTGCAATATGTGCTTTAAGCTTTAGTAAAGTCTCCTTTAAGAATGAGGGTACCCTTTTATTTGGCACATAGATGTTCAGAATCGAGAGTTCTTCTTTATAGATTTTTCCTTTGATGAGTATAAAATATCCTTCCATGTCTTTTTTGATGATTTTTGGTTGAAAGTCTATTTTATTGGATATTAGAATGGCTACGCCAGCTTATTTCCTGGGACCATTTGCTTGGAAAATTGTTTTCCAGCCTTTTACTCTGAGGTAACTTTTGTCTTTGACACTAAGATGCATTTTCTGTATGCAGCAAAATGTTGGGTCCTGTTTATGTATCCAGTCTGTTAGTCTTTGTCTTTTTGTTGGGGAATTGAGTCCATTGATGTTAAGAGATAGTAAGGAATAGTGATAGTTGCTTCCTGTTATTTTTAATGTAATTATGTTTCGGTGGTTATCTTCTTTTGGGTTTGTTGAAAGAAGATAAATTTATTGCTTTTTTTAGTGTGTAATTTTCTTTCTTTCATTACTGTTTTCCATTCATTATCTTTTGAAGGGTTGGATTTGTGGAAAGATATTGTGTAAATTTGGTTTTATCGTGTAATATCTTGGTTTCTCCTATGGTAATTGAGAGATTTGCTGGGTATAGCAGCCTGGGGTGACATTACTGTTCCCCTAGAGTCTGTATGAGATCTGCCCAGGCTCTTCTGTCTTTCATAATCTCTGGTGAGAAGTTTGGTGTAATTCTGATAGGTCTACCTTTTATATATTACTTGACCTTTTCCCCTTACTGCTTTTAATATTATTTCTTTGTTTAGTGCATTTGGCACTTTAATTATTATGTGACCAGAGGCATTTCTTTTCTGGTCAAATCTGTTTGGAGTTCTGTAGGCTTCTTGTATGTTCATGGGCATCTCTTTCTTTAGGTTGGGGAGGGTTTCCTGTATAATTTTGTTGAAGACATTTACTGGCCATTTAAGTTGGAAATCTTCACTTTCTTCTATCCCTATAATCCTTAGGGTTGGTCTTCCCATTTTGTCCTGGATTTCCTGCATGCTTTGGATCAGGAGCTTTTGCATTTTGCATTTTCTTTGACAGTTGTGTCAATGCTTTCTATGGTATCTTCTGCATCTGAGATTCTCTCTTCTATCTCTTGTATTCTGTTGTTGATGCTTACATCCATGACTCCTGACTTCTTTTCTATGTTTTCTATGTCCAGAGTTGTTTCTCTTTCTGATTTCTTTATTATTTATACTTCCATTTTCAGATCCTGGATGGTTTTGTTCAATTCCTCACCTGTTTTGTTTTGTTTTCCTGTAGTTCTTTAAGGGCTTCTCCTTGTTTCTTTGTGTTCTTTTGTATTTCTTGAAGGGAGTTTTTTATATCCTTCTTGAAGCTCTCTATCAGCATCATGAGCTGTGCTTTTAAATCCAAATCTTGCTTTTGTGGTGTGCTGGGGTATCCAGGACTTGCTGTTGTGGGTTTATTGGGTTTCAATGGTGCCATGTTGCCTTGATTTCTGTTAGTAAAGTTCTTATGTTTGCCTTTTGCCATCTGGTTATCTCTGGTGTTAGTTGGTCCTGCTGTCTCTGGCTGGAGCTTGTTCCTCTTGTGTGTCTGCAAGCCTGTCTCAGCACCCCTGAGTGACCAGCTCTCCCCTGGCACAGAGCGCTGCAGTGTTGCCCAGCTCCTGGGTACAGGTGGGGCCCTGGTGGACAGAGACTCAAGTGATTTTACACTCGGGTGTTCCCTGTGTTCTTGGTTATAGCAGCCTGCTCAGTTGCAGGAATGAAGATGGTGGCCTTTCCTCTAACTGTGGGACTCCTTGCAGAGAAGATGACCCCTGGCAGGATAGGTGTACGGAAGGCTGTGGAGTTGCCCAGCTCCTGGGTTCAGTTGGGGATCTGGTGGATTCTGTCCCAAGTGATCTTACACAGGATTGTTCCCTGCGGTTTCTGGCTGTAACAGCCCACTCAGTTGCAGAACTGAAGATCATTTTTTATCATTTTCATGTCTGCATTTTAGTGTATTCTGTCATTCAATTCATTCTCATCTCCTCTTTTGCTCCTAAGTTTTGCAAATGTTGCTCTTTTGATATTACTAAACTTACTGCTCATAAGTTTCCCATAGTTTCTTGGTTTATTTGCTGCGTTTACAATTTTTCTTGTCTTAAGTCCCATATCACACCAGGTTCCAGACTCCTTCTAGGTGTGTTTGTTTCTTCCTTCCTTCCTCTTCCCTCCTTCACCCTCTCGCTTTATTTTTTATTTCTCCTGTTTTTGAAAATATTTTTCTCTTATAATATATCTTGATTAAGGACTTCCCTTATTCTACTCCTCTAAGTTCCTCCACACTTCTCTTCCAGATCTGTTCTTTTTCTATCTTTCATGAAAAATATAGTAAGCTAGAACAAAAGCATCCACATCAGAATAGGATGTGTGTCTTTGCTGCTTCCTGTGAACTGGCTTGCCATTCACGCTTTCCACCCTGGTCTCTTTCCTTGGTCACTCTTAGGATATCACTCTGTGCCTCTGTACATCATTCTCCCATGCATTGCCCATGGTGGAGTGCTCAACAGTCTCTACAGGGCATGCTTCTACATCTGAAGTTCGTCCTAGATTCCACAGGTGCCAGTGCTCACTGTGAGTGCTTCATGCAGCAGATAAGGCCATGAAACATGTCTTTTCACTTGTATATAATTCCCTATATTTATTCATTAAAATAATTCTATGAATTAAACAGTGGCATTTAAATTTGGAGAAATTAAGATTTCCAAGTTACAGAATTAGCTGGTAACATAGAATAGTCAATTTATCCAAACTGACATCTTTGGCATTGTTTACAAACTTTGAAAAACATCTTTTTGATCTTCTTGGGTATTCCAAGCTTCTGGGCTAATAACCGCTTACCAGTGAGTGCATACCATGTGTGCTCTTTTATGATTGGATCACCTCACTCAGGATGACATTCTCCAGTTCAACCCACTTGCAACCAACTAAGCTTTTCATGAATTCATTATTTTTAATTGCTGAGTAGTGTTCTATAGTGTATATATACCACATTTTCTGTATCCATCCCTCTGTTGAGGGACATCTGGTTTCTTTCCAGCTTCTGGCTGGAAATAAATAAGGCTGCTACGAACATAACAGAGCTATGGGAGCTATTACATGCTGGGGAGTCCTCTGGGTATATGCCCAGGAGTGGTATAGCCAGATCTTCCAATAGAATCATGCCCAGTTATCTGAGGAACCACCAGACTGATTTCCAGAGTGGTTGTACCAGCTTGTCTGAATTTCAAGAGATGAACTCATGCTTTAAGTTAATCAGTGAGAGGATTTATTTTGTCTACTCTTTTTTTTTTTTTTGGTTTGTTTGTTTGTTTGGTTTTTTTTTTAAATTTTTTTCGAGACAGGGTTTCTCTGTGTAGCCCTAGCTGTCCTGGAACTCACTTTGTAGACCAGGCTGGTCTCGAACTCAGAAGTCCACCTGCCTCTGCCTCCCAAGTGTTAGGATTAAAGGCGTGCGCCATCACCCATCACTGCCCGGCCTTATTTTGTCTACTCTTGCAGGCTCCCATAATGGCATATGTACAAATAATAGCACAGGCTGGTTTTCAGTCACTGAAGAGGGCTGTCTTGACTTCTGCCACAAAGTGGAATAGTGAAGAGGATTTAAACTGATGCTGACCCTTCTCACATTATTGAGACAGAAAGTCACTTTTTCATATGTGATCTGAAGGTTTATCTCAATCCTGGCTCTTTTACTATTTCCAGAAAACTATTTTCAAGGGACAAAAATAGAATCCATAATTTTAGTATTAGCATCACTCAAACAATTAGTAATGTCTACAACTGACTTTCTTTGTCAAACTCCTGGGCTGCATTGTCGCTGAAGCATGTATTTTATATAGCAAACATATTCATAATTTTGCATAGCTATATTTGAGCATTCAGCCTTAAAAGAATGTCTGCTTGATACACTAACTTTATGAATTACTCTATTATCAAGGATATAAATGAAGCAGGTACTTTGTCAAATTTTTTGTTTTCTTCACAAAAAGAATAATGCACTTCAGCAATGAATTATAAGCCTCTCATCACTAACTTCTGAAGCCACAAGGAAATCTCTGCAGCAGAACCATCCTTCATAGTCACCATTCATGAGATTATGTTTTATAGATGAGCAGTTGTAATGTATATTAAATGGTTCTTTTTCTTGCTGCATTTGCCATCTCTAATACTTTACTAAACACACTGAAATGACCTAGAAGCACATCACTTGAGTTCCTGAATCTCAGTCTCTCAGCTCACTGCTGTATACTGTCTAGTTAATCAGATAGAAGCTGACTTTCTGTGGCTGTTCACTACAAAATTTGTCTCCATTCATGTTAACCTAACCACTCTTTGACTTCCTTAGTCAGTGGGATTCTTTCTTGTAGATAGCTTCAGATAGATTGGTGGAAATTTGATTAACCATTGTCACCAAATGATTAAAAATGTACATATTTAAATTTTATATATGTATATATATATATATATATATATATATATATATATATATATATGAGTGCTATATCTGTATGTATACTTGCATACCAGGGGAGGGAAGATCACAGTACAGATGGCTGTGAGCCACCATGTGGTTGCTGGAAATTGATATCAGGACCTCTGGAAGAGCAGGCAGTACACTTAAGCACTGAGCAATCTCTTCAGCTCTGAAAAGTACATGTTTTAATAGACATTTATTCCTAGACAGGGTGTCATGATCTATAGAAGTGTTCACTATAGAAATGCTCACTGTTCAACAGAGTTCTTTGTCATCTTTTTTATATACTACATGGGCATTTTGTTAGAGAAGTTGACTTGAAAGGAAATTAAGCCATTTTAGCCATTTACTTGATTGAACATTTCATTATATTATCCTAACTTACACACTTCATTTCCTTAACTATTTGCTACTCAACTTAGAAGTCAGTCTTTTCTTGACATTGGACATTAAAGGAAGGCTATAAGGTATAGACTTTTTGTGTAAAAGGAGGAAAAGGTATTAGACATTACTTGGTAATAAAACCAATGCTCAAGAGAGAATCTATAAATATTTGCATGAAATTAAATTGTTTTTTGTTAATTTGCAAAGTGTGATTGGGTTAGAAGCATTGCCATCTTGTTCTTCTGTGTTCCTCTGAATGGGCAGCGTGGTGGGACCAGGCAGAGACTGAAGTTCTTCATCATGCTGAACATGCCACGTGCAGTGCCTGCTTTCATCTTGGCCCTTTCTAGCATCACATCATTCCATGTGAAAATGATTTAAGTTTTTAACTTTAGAAAGGCAAATGAAAAATGGTCAAGAAATAATCGGAGCCAGTGTTTCACTGCTTAAGAACTAAGAGGGGGTGAAAGCTGTATAGAGATAAACTTCGATCTTGCACTTTGAAAATGAAACTTTGAGTTTGCACAATTTTACCAGGATGTTAAATTGCTTCATACAAGTCAGATTGTGAGTATGTGTGGACTGAAACCTTAAAAATCTCATAAAGTATAATGTTAAGAACTTTGTAAAAGCAGAAAGGGACAAGCTTGCAGTCTCAAATGTCTCCACAGAGTTCTCGAGTCATCACAGGATATCTTGCTATCTCCTCTTCTGGATCAGTGTGCTCTACATGACATGTCTCATTCCCTTTTAAGTGCATCTCAAGTATGTATACATCTACCTTTGTGACAAGAGAAGTAGAGCAAGTAAGTTAGTAAATTAATTAACTGATACATTTCAACTTTATGGCCATTTGTTACAGTGCCTATATCTGACTGCCAAATATTTGCATAAAAACATCCATTGTCCAGAACATAAAATGCAATTATGACACTATACTATACATAAGTATGGTCTCCATTTCCAGGCTTCCTTTTCCATCTCTCTTCTTTTCTCTTCTATTCACTCTAAACTTTGACAGGTAACTTGAGCTTAATGGACACTTGAAGAAAAGGAAACTTGGTTTCAATGACAAGCCTATTGCCCCTAAGAGGCTTCCTAAACTCTTGTCATAGTTAAGATTCTACTGCTGAGATAAAACACCATGATTAAAACCAATATGGGCAGGAAAAGGTTTATTTGGTTATTGCATCTTTATCACAAGCCTCCATTGGGAAAAGCCAAGATAGAGAAGCAGAGAGAAGGAGAATGCTGCTCACTGGCTTACTCTTGTTCAGCTTGCTTTTCTTATAAACTCCAGGACATGCTCAATGGTAGCATCACCCACCGTGGGCTGCTCCCTTTCACATCAATTATTAATCAAGAAATGACCCTTAGACTTTGCCACAGGCCAAAAAGATAAGGCCATTTTTCCTATTGAGAATTTTTTTCTTCCCAGATGACCCTAGTTTGTGTTAAGTTGACAGACAGACAGGCAGGCAGGCAGGCAGGCAGACTGACAGACAGACAGACAGACAGACAGACAGACAGACAGACAGATAAAAAAGCAAAGAAACAAACGCCTTACCAGAACAGCTCTGCTTTGACCCATTCAACTTCAGCGTCCCTGGATAGAGTCTCCTCAATTGAGGACAGTTACTGTTGACTGCCCAGCTGGGCCAGCAAGATGAAAGGGTGTGAACTTCCCTATACAGTTCCTGCTTCTATTGTCAACCCCAGATTTAATGGATTAATGAGCATTTATTGTACAATTAGCGCAAGCTATAAAATAATGTAACTAAAATCTTCTCTAGAAGGTTTCATGAAATCATATATTTATCAGAAAGTGAGTACATCGGAGAGGAAATCATAAGATGTACTGCCCAGCTGGGCCAGCAAGATGAAAGGGTGTGAACTTCCCTATACAGTTCCTGCTTCTATTGTCAACCCCAGATTTAATGGATTAATGAGCATTTATTGTACAATTAGCGCAAGCTATAAAATAATGTAACTAAAATCTTCTCTAGAAGGTTTCATGAAATCATATATTTATCAGAAAGTGAGTACATCGGAGAGGAAATCATAAGATGTACATATACATTTGCCCTGATGGTTGGGTTCAAAAATGCAGTGATTAAGGTAAAAGGTAGTAGTTATAGGTAGACATGCTTTTCAAAACCCAGTTACTAATGAATGATGAATATTCCTGAAACTGCATACTGAAATCTTTGTTCCTTTACCCTATTATTATAAAACATAGGTGGTCTCATACAGGATCAAATTTTTCTAAAGCTGATTATTCATCTCCCTCCCTCCCTCTCTCTCTCTGTTTGTCTGTCTGTCTGTCTATCAGTCTATCTGGGGCACTGAATAACCAGGAAGGAATAGGGCTACCTACCAAAATGACAGAAAAGATAAATCAGAAAGCAGGTCTTAGAGGCACTCAAAAAGTCTTTGTGTATGTCTCACTGTAGTTTAAAGACTACTTTTTGTAGCTAGAAAATAGTTTAGAATGGGCAGAACAGGAAGAGAAGATTCTTAGTTTCCCTTCTACTTCCTTCAACCAACTCCACGTTTTTCCTCTAGACCTGAGTGCTCTAAGCTTGGATGAACTCTTAAGTAGAAATAAAAATGATAATTTTCCTATATTTCTTCTTTTTTTCTATGCACTCATAATAGGAAAATTTTCATTAAACACGGGAAGACAAAAATTGGGAAATGCACTTTCCCTGAACTCTCTAGATGCTCTATAAAATGTTCAATTAACTGTCCTTGCCACCATCCATATTTCTTCTCTTTTGCTCCGGATCACTTGAGGTCTCTCTAGTGGCTGAATTAACATTAAGAGAGACTCAATTCACTGTTTTTACTGGTGAAACTACTGCTATTAATCATTTCATTTGCTTTGTGACTTGTCATGTAAACATTTAGGGAACCATAGCTCAGCAGGACCTAAAACTACCGTAAAAGTAAACTGGGCTAGTAGCTAAGAGGAATAAAACATACTTATTTCCTTTTTCTTTGTTTTCCATATCTAAGCATCTCTTTAAAGTGTGTAAGCAAATCAGTAACACCCAACCATGTGATTCCATTATGCACAGTGTTTGCAAAAGCAACAATGACAGAAATCACACAGAAGCAATGATACAGCTGGGAATGTGACACATTGACCCCCAGGGAAATCTGTGTGAATATCAGTGCTGTCTGTGATCTAGTAGCTGTGTGAAAAGTTACTTTGAGCTTACTTTCTCATTTGTACAACAACAGAGTAAAACTTTATTCACAAGTTGTTGCAAGGATTTAGTGACACAGAGTATGTGAACCATGAAGAATATCAGGTGTCAGAGGATGCTAAGGTGTTAGTGCTGTGATGTTATTATCACTAGAAATCAAACAAGAGCTTTTCTTCATAATCAAGTTATTTTCCTTAAGAGAGCACAGGACAAACTGATTTCTCTTCACAACAATGTAGCAGAGAACTTCTACCAGTTTCTTCTACTAGAAAGAAGTGAGTGTGTGAGAGAAGGGGTTGCTATAGTGAATACTGATGTTCCTCCTAGGGTATTCTTAGGCAGGTTGCTTCAAAGCATCATTTAATATTAGTATAGTAAAAAAGATGATGGCCATAGTATAAAAAACCTTGGGCTTATATCATGCCTATTGATGGTTAGTGATTCTATTAAATTCATGATTCGTGTGGGGACTTAACAGATGAGTAACAATTTCAGAGACTAATGCATTGCTAGTCCTTCATTGATGGGATTGGCTATAGTTTTAGTCTTCTGCACTCTGTTTCATTTAAAGATCTTGAGACAGTGGCAAGAACTTAAAAGCAGAATCATGCAGACTAGGTGTCGGCCGGTGGAACACTCAGAGGCTGATGGAAATGTTGCCCTCTCTGGAATGGTCTCTACTGACCTGTAACTACTAATATGTACTCCACTATCACTGAACATTTATTTAGGCTAGCGATACCTAAACCTCTTTGGATCTTAGAATCCTTTTTCATTTTTAGAAACAATAGAGGAGACAGAGACTTATTGCCTACTTAAATTATATCTACATTGGTGTTGCTATATTAAAATTGAAAATAAAAACATTTAAAGCATTGTGAGTAAGGTTTCATGCCAAGAAAATTTTGCAAATTTTATGTCCTGCTTACTAGAAAAAAATCTAGATTCTTACTTTTGCATTTGCATTCAGTTTGTAAATACTATGTAAATAAAAATGTGTGTGATAAAGCAATCACTTTTCAGAATTTTATTAGAATAAATATCGATGTTTCAGGATCACAGAAAATATCTTGAACATTCTTTTGGCCTTTTGACTCTACTACTAAGAGCTACTGATGTAGGTTAGTCAATTTTTCCTTATGTCTCACCTTTTAAACTCAGTCTTTTGGAAATAGAACTACCATTCTTGAGCATCCTAGTATGAACTTATACATCTTTGCATTCTTCCTTGTGGTCAAGAAGGAACCATTAACAATGATGTAGATTTGAGAAATTAGACATGGTCACAATTGGTGGCCCTGGCATTTTGCAATTTGCACACTGACTCCAACATTTAATAACAGCTTAAAGATAACCAAACCAGTCCCTTTCCCTTTACAAAGCTTTAATTCCCAGCTTGTAAAACAGGGATAATAATGTTGATTTTATGATGCTGTCCTGGTAATGAAATCAGAACTTATATGTGAAATGCTTAAAATCTAAAAAGGAAAGTGCTCCATTATTAAATATTGTGTTACTCTTCCTGGAAAGATACAGAGAATCATTTACTCACCCAGATAGAAAGGGCACTAACACACCAAAGAAAATATTCAGTCCAAGTCTAGGGTAAAGAGCTAGTTGAAGTCACTTATTGGACCACTGGCATCTCCCAGGAGTCTAAGCCACCCAGAAGACTCCCTAGTCAAATGTTTATTCCTTATAAAGTGGTTATTTGCTTCTCAGAAGGGAAGTTAACTGATATGGATCTTCTGAAGGCCAATTGCCCTCTCCTTCCATGATGGAAAAGTATTATGAGTTCTTGAGAATCTCTATGCTCAACAATGTTGTATCACTCCTCTAAAACATGGTGATGATCTCGTCCAAGTAAGGGAGACAGCTCCACTGTGTTAAGTCACCATATTTACTGTGATTTTACCCATGCTCTGATCTGCTTATAAACACATGCAAACTCTCTCTTCAGGGTTATTGTGTTCTGCAGTATATCCTTGAAAGAAACCTTTCCATATTGGCAATAATGTACTTAGGTTAAAATGTCATTCAACTTAAATTTCTCAGTAAACAATTGTAAAGCTTTGGATTTTTACGTTAAGAAATTAGTTTCCAAAGGGCTCTGTCATTATTACTCCTGTCAGAAGATCAAGCATGCTTGGTAAGTGTATATAGATTCTCCATCCTGGGCTAGAATAATAAAATATAAGACTTGCTTTCTTTGCTATGACAAGTAAGGTAATTTGTTTAAATTTCATACATTTGGTAGATAAGAGACGATATTGACTGACCATGAGAGAACATGGGCATCTGAGGAAAAAGGTGTGGTCTTGATACATAGGAATCCTTTTTGTGCCTTAACTAGCAGCCAATAAAAATGAATTTATCACATGTTTCTGCACCCTTAGTACTAAAGGTTTTGTTTTCTTTTGTTTTGTCTGCTAGACCTTAAAAGCTTTCATAGGATAGTTTATCAGCCAATTTATTTTCCAGGCAAGAGCTTACCCTTGGGATATATATTCTAAGGGCTCAGTATTTTATCTTATTTTTAGATCATGGTAGAGATGAGGCAAGAAAGAGGGCACTGTACAGGGTCGAGTGGAGAGGCATATATTGGGCATGGAGTTATCAAGAAGGAAATTTGTACAAGGGCCGTGGAAGTGGAATTGGGGAAGGGGTACTGGTGGTCCCATGATCTTAGCTTTGCTTTTCCTTATTCCTGCCTTCATTCACTGAACTTTGTGTTGTGACTGTTTTTGGAGACAGTTTTTTTAAATTTTTTTTATTCGATATATTTTTTATTTACATTTCAAATGATTTCCTCCTTTCTAGACCCCCACTCCCTGAAAGTCCCATCAACCCCCTTCCTTTCCCCCTGTTTTTCCACCCAACCCTTCCCACTTCCCTGTTCTGGTTTTGCCCTATACTGCTTCACTGAGTCTTTCCAGAAACAGGGGCCATTCCTCCGTTCTTCTTGTACCTCATTTGATGTGTGGATTATGTTTTTGGTATTCCAGTTTTCTCATGGTACCTTCTCCAAAATCGACCATATAATTGGTCACAAGACAGACCTCAACAAATACAAGAAGATCGAACTAATCCCATGCCTCCTATCAGATCACTATGGTGTAAGAGTGGTTTTCAATAGCAACAAAAACAACAGAAAGCCCACATATACATGGAGGCTGAACAATACTCTACTCAATGACACCGTGGCCAAAGAAGAAATAAAGAAAGAAATCAGAGACTTTTTAGAATTGAATGAAAATGAAGGCACAACATTCCCAAATCTTTGGGACACAATTAGAGCAGTGCTAAGAGGAAAACTCATAGCCCTGAGTGCCTCCAAAAAGAAAATGGAGAGAGAATACATGAGCAGCTTAATGGCACACCTGAAAGCCCTGGAACAAAAAGAAGCCAATTCCCCCAGGAGGAGTAGAAGACAGGAAATCATCAAACTCAGGGCTGAAATCAATCAAGTGGAAACAAAGAGAACCATACAAAGAATCAACGAATCCAGGAGCTGGTTCTTTGAGAAAATCAACTAGATAAACCCTTAGCCAGACTGACCAAAGGGCACAGAGAAAGTATCCAAATTAACAAAATTAGAAATGAAAAGGGGGATATAACAACAGAAACTGAGGAAATCCAAAAAATCATCAGATCCTACTACAAAAGCCTATACTCAACACAACTGGAGAATCTGAAGGAAATGGACAATTTCCTTGACAGATACCAAATACCAAAATTAAATCAGGACCAAATAGATCATCTAAACAGTCCCATAACCCCTAAAGAAATAGAAGGGGTCATAGAAAGTCTTCCAACCAAAAAAAGCAGAGGACCAGATGGTTTCAGTGCAGAATTCTATCAGACCTTCAAAGAAGACCTAACACCAATACTCTTCAAACTATTCCACAAAGTAGAAACAGAAGGAACACTACCCAATCCCTTCTACGAAGCCACAATTACACTGATACCAAAACCACACAAAGATCCAACAAAGAAAGAGAACTTCAGACCAATTTCCCTTATGAACATCGATGCAAAAATACTCAATAAAATTCTTGCCAACCGAATCCAAGAACACATCAAAACAATCATCCACCATGATCAAGTAGGCTTTATCCCAGGGATGCAGGGTTGGTTCAATATACGGAAATCCATCAATGCAATCCACTACATAAACAAAATCAAAGAAAAAAAACCACATGGTCATTTCATTGGATGCTGAAAAAGCATTTGACAAAATTCAGCATCCTTTCATGCTTAAAGTCTTGGAAAGAACAGGAATTCAAGGCTCATACCTAAACATAGTAAAAGCAATATACAGCAAACTGGTAGCCAGCATCAAACTAAATTGAGAGAAACTTGAAGCAATCCCACTAAAATTGGGCACTAGACAGGGCTGCCCCCTTTCTCCTTATCTTTTCAATATTGTATTTGAGGCACTAGCTCGGGCAATTAGATAACATAAGGAGGTCAAAGGGATACAAATTGGAAAGGAAGAAGTCAAACTATCATTATTTGCAGATGATATGACGGTCTACCTAAGTGACCCAAAAAAACTCCACTAGAGAACTCCTACAGCTGATAAACAACTTCAGCAAAGTGTCAGGTTATAAAATAAACTCAAGCAAATCAATAGCCTTCCTATACTCAAAGGATAGGCAGGCTGAGAAAGAAATTAGGGAAATGACCCCTTTCACAATAGCCACAAACAGTACAAAGTACCTTGGGGTGACTCTTACCAAACATGTGAAAGATCTGTATGACAAGAACTTCAAGACTATGAAGAAGGAAGTGGAAGAAGACCTCAAAAAATGGAAAAGCCTCCCATGCTCATGGATTGGCAGGATTAATATTGTTTTTTATTTTAATGCTTATTTATTTTTACTTTTGAAGACAGGGTCTTACTAGCAGCCCTGGCTCTCCTAGCTTGGAAGTCACTATGTAGAATGACCTCAGAATTACAGAAATAAATGTATATCTGCCTCCCATATTCTGGGATTAAAGATATATAGATACCATGTCTGGCTTAAGACAGGACCTTAATGAGATAATTATGTCTACATGAGGTTATATGAAAGGATCTGATACAACACAATTGGTGCTTGAGCTAAGTGAAAGTGGGAATCTGGTGGTACTCAGAGGTGTGTGTGCTCCAGAGAGGCCTGAAGCTCCCTCAGTGTCCCTGACGTGATGCTGTGTTCAGCCTCAAGGTTGTTTCGGAGACAAATTCAAAATTCAAGAACAAGGATTATTAACTGGTAGAGATGCTTTGTTAAGAAAACTGAGAATAGAGCTGCTATTATCAGGAATTTATCCCAAAGGACAGACATTCAAGGACAAGAGTTGGTTATAATGGCATTGTTGATAATAGAGAAATCAAAAATTGTACCCTAATGGTGATTAAAGGCCTCCTGTTCATGTTCTCCAGTAGACCCTACGCAACCATGAAGAATGATGATGGCAACATGGAATTGTGTATGTGGCAAATTCTGCCTAGACCATGGTGCTGAGACCATGAAACCATAGCAACTGGATAGGCTGATCGTGATTGGCTCTGGAGAATGTGACAAGTGTAGAGCCACCTTCCAAGACTTCTGTGCAAGAACTAGAAATGAGTATCTATCACTATCATGGGTCTATCACTATTTTTCTCGTTTTCTGCTCCTTGTAGTCTGAATATGTATGGATGTGAACAAATTACAGTAAAGTAGCATATTCAAGCATTTGTCATTTCTGTTAAAATATTTCAGGTCCTGTTTTTAGAATCTTTTTTTGATTTTCATTAATGTTTTAGGGCACTAAACAAAGTAATTGATTTTCTTAAGGTTTTCCATGTGTGTGCACACAGTGAGTGTGTGTGCTCATGACAACATCACTGTTTCTGGACCGCTGGACACAGTGATTTATCTTATCGCCAGACACATCTTACAAAAAACGAGTCAGAAGAAAACTATAATTCCCTTGACTTCTGCCCTCCAGTTTCAGTTCAGTGATCAACTTCTCAGCTGCCCTCAGCTTGTCCACAGAGCTGTGACTCTGAGTAACTCCCACCCCACTTCTTTCCTGTTGCTGAGGCTCAAGCTTAGTCTACAACTCACTGCTCTGCAGTGGGCAGGAAGAAAAGAAAAAACCAGCATCAGCTACAGTCACAATGGAGCCAGCTCATGGCTCTAGGAGCAAGACAGACAGAGATGCACCTATACTTCTTTCATTTATTCAATACACACGCTTGCTGGGTTTTAGGATCCTGCCAGTGTTTCAGGCAAAATATGGAGCACCAAACAACAGTCTTTGCTTCCCCAAGGTACACGATCTTGTAAAAGGTACAACACTCAACAATCATTTACTTCCTCCTTCACATTTTTAACTAACATAATGGCATGAAGTTGCAGAGGACAATGTGGCGTTGAAATAAATATCTGCCTTGTATAATGGCTAAAATCAGTACCATCGGTGTGGTGGATCATGTGAAACATTTCATCATTCCACTGTTATGGTGATACATTCGAAGGGCTCTTTTAGCTATTATGATGGATGTGTAATGTCATTATTGACCACAGTGACCCTGTTGTATAAAATGGAAGGACACAGAGAACACAAAACAAACACAAGCACATAGCATGGAGTCATGTGACACACCGGGAGAAGATCATCATCTCCGGGCCACGGAAAAGATCTTGCAGAAGGAAGGTGTCTATAGACACCCAAGCTTTGGATTTTGCCCTCAGCACCATGAGTGTACTAATTCATGATATCCAAGGCACTTACCATGTGAAATTTTGATACCTGGTGGAGGCAGCATCTGGGGATAAAGAAGGCCAAGCCATGTTCCACATGATTTTGAGGCCAGGAGTGGCAGCATTTTCTGTCTTTGTAAGGATAGTCCTGTCACAGTGCCTGTCATGTGTTCATGTTCTATGCTTTAATGCTGGCTGGCTGGGTTGTAAATACCATCAACAATGAGGAGTGACTCATTTTGAAACTATTGTCATTAATTAGTCTTAAATATAAACTTATTTTATTCTGCTCTGAGTAATTTTTATAAGAATCTCTCTGCTGTTTGTACTAAAATTTGCATGTTCTTAAGGCAACAAATTCTTGGTCATTTATTTTATAAATGGCTTTTGATTTACCTTAGAATTTTAAACAAACAACCATACCTTTGCAAGGTATATTTTGCCTTAGTAGCTGTTTTACTATTAAACTCCATGTTGTAAATGTTGCAAGCTGAATTAGAATAAATTTAAACTTCCTTAATTGAGTTAGGTTTTGTTAAAGTTATAGAACTATGGATAATTAAGTCAAGAAAAATAAACTGCATGGGATACTAGTGGAAAAAATCAATACATGCAAATCCTACTGCTGTTTTTTCTAGGGTTGCTAAATTACAAACTGCAGACTGCTTTGGTGTGCTAAATTTGGAGCCTCTGATTTAGCTGCTATACATTAGCAGAATGATTGTTTTTTTTTTTTAAAAGCAATAGAGATAGCTTCAGATAATGACGTTAATTTCTTTCTGTCTATCTTTCTGAATACTAATGTTTCACTCTCAAATATTTTTTTTCAAAAGAGACTGTTAGTCACATCATTGGTATTTTTTTTCCTTATAATATCCCTCTAAGTAGCAATGCTCTGAGATTTGGCATTAAACAAAATGAATAGGTGGTAAATAATTCCTTTAAATGGGCCTCAGTATTTTTTTTCTGAAACAGTGATTATTTATGTTCCTTAGTCATTGGGTATTGGTAGAGTTATTACATTATTAAATTTTGGAACTAGTTTCTGGTCTGAGCCAGTGCCCCTGAGCAACCTTTTGTGCAAGCTCTGTACCCAATCCCACAACATCCAGAGGAAACTGTACTCCCAGGACCTCTAACACACCCAGGATCATAGGTGAGGAGGTCACAACACCTGCCCCAAACCGGGAGTAACTAGGACACCCAGGGATGCAGGGATACAGGGATGCAGGAACCTCCACCCCACCAGTGGCATGGATTCCTTCCAGTCTGAGCTGGTGACCTGAGCAGAACTTGGGCATGAGCTCTGCACCCAATCCCACCACACCCAGTCGTGAGTTGGGAAGCTCAACTCCCAACTGCTCTCACACGCTCAGGATCATAGGATCACAGGATCTCAGGAGCTTGATCACATCAGGATTTCAGGAACAAAGCCTCAAGAGACAATTGGACTCTGAGGAGTACAGATACAGCCAAGATCAGAAGGGACAGGCTCCAGTCATAGACAATGAGTGTAGGTAGAACCAGAGATAACCAGATGCAAGAGGCAAGGGCAAGAACATAAGCAACAGAAACCAAGGTTACTTGGCGACATCAGAACCCTGTTCTCCCACTATAGCAAGTCCTCTATACCCCAACACACCAGAAAAAACAAGATTCAGATTTAAAATCACTTCTCCTGATGATTATAGAGGACTGTAAGAATGACATAAGTAACTCCCTTAAAGAAATACATGGGAGAATACAGGTCAACAGGTAGAAGCCTTTAAAGAGAAAACAGAAAAATCCCTTAAAGAATTAGAAGAAAACACAACCAAACAGGTGAAGGAATTGAAGAAAACCATCCAGAATTTAAAAATAAAGGTAGAAACAATGAAGAAACCACAAAGGGAGACTACCATGGAGATAGAATACCTAAGAAAGAGATCAGGAGTCATAGTTCCAAGCATCACCAACAGAATACAAGAGACAGAAGAGAGAATCTCAGGTGCAGAAGATACCATAGAAAACATTGA
This sequence comes from Apodemus sylvaticus, assembly GCF_947179515.1. Taxonomy (NCBI): domain Eukaryota; kingdom Metazoa; phylum Chordata; class Mammalia; order Rodentia; family Muridae; genus Apodemus; species Apodemus sylvaticus. The sequence continues at coordinate 160,443,470 of NC_067475.1, read as the reverse complement.
CACAACAAAGTAAATGCAAAATCCCAAAAGCTCCTAACCCAAAATATCCAGGAAATCCAGGACACAAAGCAAAGACCAAACCTAAAGATAATAGGTGTAGAAGAACACAAACATTCCCAACTTAAAGGGACAGTAAATATATGCCACAAAATTATAGAAGAAAGCTTCCTTAACCAAATGAAAGAGATGCCCATGAATATATAAAAAGCCCACAGAACTCCAAATAGATTGGATGTGAAAAGAAATTCTTCCCATTACATAACAGTCAAAACATCTAATGCATAAAACAAAGAAAACAAAGAAAGAATATTAAAAGCAGTAAGGGAAAAAGGTCAAATAACATATGAAGGCAGACTTATCAGAATTACACCAGATTTTTTTTTTTTTTTTTTAGATTTTTAAGAATTTTCTCTATTTGTTTGCATTCTGAATGCTTTTCCCTTTCCTGGTTTCCCCCTCCCCATCAGTCTCATAAGCCCTCTTCCCTCCGCCCATTTCCCAATCACCCTCTCCCATTTCCCTGTCCTGGTACTCTCCTACAATGCCAGATTAACTCTTTTCAGAACCAGGGCCCTCTCTTTCCCTCTTCTTGGGTATCATTTGATAAACTGTGTATTGAAAATTCAGAGCTTCTGGGCTAATTAATATCCACTTATCAGTGATTGCATACCATGTGTATTCTTTTGTGACTGGGTTACCTCACTTAAGATGATATTTTCCAGTTCCAACCATTTGCCTAAGTATTTCAGGAATTTATTGTTTTTAATTGCTGAGTAATATTCCATTGTGTATATATACCATATTTTTTGGTATCCATTCCGCCACTGAGGTATATCTGGGTTCTTTCCAGCTTCTGGCTATTATAAATAAGGCTGCTATGAACATAGTGGAGCATGTGTCCTTATTGCATGCCGGGGAATCCTCTGGGTATATGCCCAGGAGAGGTATAGCGGGGTCCTCTGGAAGTGCCATGCCCAGTTTTCTGAGGAACTGCCAGACCGATTTTCAGAGTGGTTGTACCATCTCACAATCCCACCAGCAGTGGAGGAGTGTTCCTCTTTCTCTACATCCTCGCCAACACCTCTTGTGTCTTGAGTTCTTAACCTTAGTCATTCTGACTGGTGTGAGGTGAAATCTCAGGGTTGTTTTGATTGGCATTTCCCTAATGATTAATGATGTTGACCATTTCTTTTTTCTTTTTTTTTTAATTTTTTTATTTGATATAATTTATTTACATTTCAAATGATTTCCCCTTTTCTAGCCCCCCCCACTCCTTGAAAGTCCCGTAAGCCCCCTTCACTTCCCCTGCCCTCCCACCCACCCCTTCCCACTTCCCCATTCTGGTTTTGCCGAATACTGTTTCACTGAGTCTTTCCAGAACCAGGGGCCACTCCTCCTTTCTTCTTGTACCTCATTTGATGTGTGGATTATGTTTTGGGTATTCCAGTTTTCTAGGTTAATAACCACTTATTAGTGAGTGCATACCATGATTCACCTTTTGAGTCTGGGTTACCTCACTTAGTATGATGTTCTCTAGCTCCATCCATTTGCCTAAGAATTTCATGAATTCATTGTTTCTAATGGCTGAATAGTACTCCATTGTGTAGATATACCACATTTTTTGCATCCACTCTTCTGTTGAGGGATACCTGGGTTCTTTCCAGCATCTGGCAATTATAAATAGGGCTGCTATGAACATAGTAGAGCATGTATCCTTATTACATGGTGGGGAGTCCTCTGGGTATATACCCAGGAGTGGTATAGCAGGATCTTCTGGAAGTGAGGTGCCCAGTTTTCGGAGGAACCGCCAGACTGCTTTCCGGAGTGGTTGTATCAATTTGCAACCCCACCAGCAGTGGAGGAGTGTTCCTCTTTCTCCACACCCTCTCCAACACCTGCTGTCTCCTGAATTTTTAATCTTAGCCATTCTGACTAGTGTAAGATGAAATCTTAGGGTTGTTTTGATTTGCATTTCCCTAATGACTACTGAAGTTGAGCATTTTTTAAGATGCTTCTCCGCCATCCGAAGTTCTTCAGGTGAGAATTCTTTGTTTAACTCTGTACCCCATTTTTTAATAGGGTTGTTTGGTTTTCTGGAGTCTAACTTCTTGAGTTCTTTATATATATTGGATATTAATCCCCTATCTGATGTAGGATTGGTGAAGATCTTTTCCCAATTTGTTGGTTGCCGATTTGTCCTCTTGATGGTGTCCTTTGCCTTACAGAAACTTTGTAATTTTATGAGGTCCCATTTGTCAATTCTTGCTCTTAGAGCATACGCTATTGGTGTTCTGTTCAGAAACTTTCTCCCTGTACAGATGTCCTCAAGGGTCTTCCCCAGTTTCTTTTCTATTAGCTTCAGAGTGTCTGGCTTTATGTGGAGGTCCTTGATCCATATGGATTTGAGCTTAGTACAAGGAGACAAGGATGAATCAATTCGCATTCTTCTGCATGCTGATCTCCAGTTGAACCAGCACCATTTGTTGAAAAGGCTATCTTTTTTCCATTGGATGTTTTCAGCCTCTTTGTCGAGGATCAAGTGGCCATAGGTGTGTGGGTTCATTTCTGGATCTTCAATCCTGTTCCATTGATCCTCTTGCCTGTCACTGTACCAATACCATGCAGTTTTTAACACTATTGCTCTGTAGTATTGCTTGAGGTCAGGGATACTGATTCCCCCAGATTTTCTTTTGTTGCTGAGAATAGTTTTAGCTATCCTGGGTTTTTTGTTGTTCCAGATGAATTTGATAATTGCTCTTTCTAACTCTGTGAAGAATTGAGTTGGGATTTTGATGGGTATTGCATTGAATCTGTATATTGCTTTTGGCAAAATGGCCATTTTATCTATATTGATTCTACAGATCCATGAGCATGGGAGGTTTTCCCATTTTTTGAGGTCTTCTTCCATTTCCTTCTTCAGAGTCTTGAAGTTCTTGTCATACAGATCTTTCACATGTTTGGTAAGAGTCACCCCAAAGCCCAGGCTGATCTGGATCCGGAAGTGGGAAGGAGTAGGTGGGAGGACAGGGGAAGAGAAGGGGGCTTACGGGACTTTCGGGGAGTGGGGGGCTACAAAAGGGGAAATCATTTGAAATGTAAATAAATTATATTGAATAAAAAAATAAAAAAAATTCAAATGAGATATTTTCCTCAAGTCTGTTGTGGAGAAATGCAGCCTATATATTAATTGAAACTGGGGAAATAGAAACAAGTATAAATATCAACTCTTGAAAAACCATGCATAAAAAAAAAGAGTCACCCCAAGATACTTTATACTATTTGTGGCAATTGTGAAGGGGGTCATTTCCCTAATTTCTTTCTCAGCCTGCTTATCCTTTGAGTATAGGAAGGCCACTCATTTGCTTGAGTTGATTTTATAACCTGCCACTTTGCTGAAGTTATTTATCAACTGTAGGAGCTCTCTAGTGGAGTTTTTTGGGTCACTTAGGTAGACTATCGTGTCGTCTGCAAATAATTATAGTTTGACTTCTTCCTTTCCAATTTGTATCCCTTTGACCTCCTTATGTTGTCTAATTGCCTGAGCTAGTGCCTGAAGTACAATATTGAAAAGATAAGGAGAAAGGGGGCAACCTTGTCTGGTCCCTGATTTCAGTGGGATTGCTTCAAGTTTCTCTCCATTTAGTTTGATGCTGGCTACCGGTTTGCTGTATATTGCTTTTACTATGTTTAGGTATCGGCCTTGAATTCCTGTTCTCTCCAAGACTTTAAGCATGAAAGGATGCTGAATTTTGTCAAATGCTTTTTCAGCATCCAATGAAATGACCATGTGGTTTTGTTCTTTGAGTTTGTTTATGTAGTGGATTGTATTGATGGATTTCCGTATATTGAACCAACCCTGCATTCCTGGGATAAAGCCTACTTGATCATGGTGGATGATCGTTTTGATGTGTTCTTGGATTCGGTTATGTTGACCATTTCTTAAGGTGTTTCTCAGCCATCTGAAGTTTTTCAGGTGAAAATTGTTTAGCTCTGTACTCCATTTTTTAAATAGGGTTATTTGGTTCTCTGGGGTCTAACTTCTTGAGTTCTTTGTATATATTGGATACTAGCCCTCTGTCAGATTTAGGGTTCGTGAAGATCCTTTCCCAATCTGTTGGTTGATGTTTTGTCCTTTTGACAGTGTCCTTTGCCTTACAGAAACTTTGTAATTTTATGAGATCCCATTTGTCAATTCTTGATCTTAGAGCATAAGCTATTGGTGTTCTGTTCAGGAACTTTTCCCCTGTGCCCATGTCCTCAAGGGTCTTCCCCAGTTTCTTTTCTATTAGTTTCAGGGTGTCAGGTTTTATGTGGAGGTCCTTGATCCACTTGGAGTTGAGCTTAGTACAAGGAGATAAGAATGGATCAATTCGCATACTTCTACCTGCTGACCTTCAATTGAGCCAGCACCATTTGTTGAAAAGGCTATCTTTTTTCCACTGGATGGTTTCAGCTCCTTTGTCAAAGATCAAGTGACCATAGGTGTGTGGGTTCATTTCTGGGTCTTCAGTTCCTGAAGTCCTAGCTAGAGCAATTAGACAATATAAGGAGGTCAAAGGGATACAAATTGGAATGGAAGAAGTCAAGCTATCACTATTTGCAGATGATATGATAGTATACTTAAGTGACCCAAAAACTCCACCAGAGAACTCCTACAGCTGATAAACAACTTCAGCAAAGTGGCTAGTTATAAAATCAACTCAAGCAAATCAGTAGCCTTCCTATACTCAAAGGATAAGCAGACTGAAAAAGAAATTAGGGAAATGACACTCTTCACGATAGCCACAAACAACATAAAGTATCTTGGTGTGACTCTATCCAAACAAGTGAAATATCTATATGACAAGAACTTCAGGTCTCTGAAGAAGGAAATTGAAGACCTCAGAAAATGTAAAAATCTTCCATGCTCGTGGATTGGCAGGATTAATACAGTTAAAATGGCCATTTTGTCAAAAGCAATATACAGATTCAAACACAATCCCCATCAAAATCCCAACTCAGTTCTTCATAGAGTTAGAAAGAGCAATTCTCAAATTTATCTGGAATAATAAAAAACCCAGGATAGCTAAAACTATTCTCAACAGTAAAAGAATTTCTGGGGGAATCAGTATACCAGACCTCAAGCAGTACTACAGAGTTATAGTGTTAAAAACTGCACGGTATTGGTACAGTGACAGGCAGGCAGATCAATGGAATAGGATTGAAGACCCAGAAATGAACCCACACACCTATGGTCACTTGATCTTTGACAAAGGAGCTGAAATCATCCAGTGGCAAAAAGACAGCTTTTTCAACAAATGGTGCTGATTCAACTGGAGGTCAGTATGCAGACGAATTTGAATTGATTCATTCTTATCTCCTTGTACTAAACTTAACTCCAAGTGGATCAAGGACCTCCACATAAAACAAGACACACTGAAACTAATAGAAAAGATCAGTGGAAAAGTTCCTTAACAGAATACCACTAGCTTATACTCTAAGATCAAGAATTGACAAATAGGACCTCATAAAATTCCAAAGTTTCTGCAAGGCAAAAGTCACTGTCAAGTGGACAAAACAGCAAACAACAAATTGGGAAAAGATCTTCACCAACCCTACATGTGACAGAGAGCTAATATCCAATGTATATAAAGAACTCAAGAAGTTAGACTGCAGAGAGCCAAATTAAAAAATGGAGTACAGAACGAAACAAAGAATTTTCACCTGATGAACTTCAAATGGCTGAGAAGCACCTTAAGAAATGTTCAGCATCATTAGTCCTTAGGGAAATGCAAATCAAAACAACCCTGAGATTTCACCTCACACCAGTCAGAATGGCTAAGATTAAAAACTCAAGAGTCAGCAGGTGTTGGCAAGGATGTGGAGAAAGAGGAACACTCCTCCACTGCTGGTAGGACTGCAAGATGGTACAACCACTCTGAAAATCAGTCTGGCAGTTCCTCAGAAAACTTGGCATAACACTTCCGGAGGACCCTGCTATACCTCTCCTGGGCATATACCCAGAGGATTCCCCAGCATGCAGTAAAGACACATGCTCCACTATGTTCATCGCAGCCTTATTTGTAATAGCCAGAAGCTGGAAAGGACCCAGATGTCCCTCAATGGAGGAATGGATACAGAAAATGAGGTAAATTTACATAATGAAATACTACTCAGCAATTAAAAACAATGAATTAATGAAATTCTTAGGCAAATGGTTAGATCTGGAATATATCATCCTAAGTGAGGTAACCCAATCACAAAAGAGCACATATGGAATGCAGTCACTGACAAATGGATATTAGTCCAGAAGCTCTGAACATCCAAGACACAATTCCCATATCAAATGATTCCCAAGAAGAAGGATGGAGAGGTTCCTGGTCCTGGAAAGACTTGATCCAGCATTGTAGTGGAGTACCAGGACAGAGAAATAGGAGGGTGTTGATTGGAGAAAGGGCAGAGGGAAGAGGGCTTATGGGACTTATGGGGAGGGGGAACTGGGAAAGGGAAAATCATTTGGATTGTAAACAAAGAATATGGAAAATAATAATAAAAAAACCCTCACGCAAACATAAAAAAAGGAAAAAAAATAAGGTGTAACAAAATACTCATTGGAGCAAATATGGAGACGAAGTGTGTAGCAGAGACTCAAGGAAAGACCATCCAGAGACTGCCCCACCTGGGCATCCATTCCATACACAGTTAGCAAATCCACACTATTGTGGCTGCCAAGAAGTGTATGCTGATGGAAGCCTAATATAGCTGTCTCCTGAGAGGCTCTGCCAGAGCCTGACATATACAGAGGTGGATGCTCACAGGGAATCATTGAAATGATCATGAGGTCCCCAGTGGAGGAGTTAGAGAAAGGACTTAAGGAGCTGAAGGAGTTTGCAACTTCCTAGTAAGAACAATATCAACCAATCAGAGCTCCCAGATTCTAAACTACCAGCCGAGGAGTACACTTGGTGGGACCCATGGCTCCAGCCTTATATGTAGCTGAGGATGGTCTTGTTGGGTGTCAATGGAAGAAGAGGCCCTTGGTCCTGTGAAGGCTCGATGTTCCACTGTAGGTGAATGCATTGGCAGGGAGGTTGGAGTGGGTGGGTGGGTTGGGGCACACCCTTATAAAAGCAGGAGGAGGGGGGATCAGATAGGGGATTTCTGGGGGGGATTGGGAAAGGGGATAACAATTGAAATGTAAATAAATAAAATATCCAATAAAAATTTTGGAAGTAGTTTGAAATTTTGGATGTTAAGATATAGATACATTCAGTCATCTTTATTTCTACGGAAATAGTTGGGAAATGTATAGAACACTTGTTTTTAATTCGAACATAAATCCTTTTAATAAGTCGATTTCTTTCCCTCTTTGCCTCTGTATCTGGGTCAAGTGTTATGAGATATAATTTTTTATAAAGGTTAATAGAGAAATTAAATGGAAGACCATAGACTATATTCCTAAGAAAACCACACAAATATGGCCGTGGGAAGCATCCAACTAAACCTTTACACACACACACACACACACACACACACACAAAATCACAATGCACTGTGTATATAAATTATATTCACTTACATTCTTTCTGTATGTTTTAATTTCGGCCACTGGTTGTGCTCCCATGTCTCTTCCTTTTCTTCCTTCTCTCTTTCCTGCCTTCCTGCTCTTTACCAGCCAGCCCTGTTCACAAGCTTGCCTTGTGGTACAGTATGACTCTTCAGGTGCATACTGAATGCAGTATGCTGGAAACCTCCAGGAGCCATGCTGAGTTTAATTGCTGGGACCCACATAGCAGCCTCACAAATCCTTCTTCTCATCTTTCTCTGATAGTTTCTATACATTCCCTCTGCTTTCTTTTTCAGTTTAAATCCTTATAAAGGAGACACAACGATTTTAGTATCAGAATGACTCTTTCTCCAAGTGGGATGCCCACAGGTGATATAAATACTCCTATTGGAATGGTCCACCTGATACATTGAGGCTCAAATTGCATAACCAACTTACTTTCCTCATATTTTTCTGACTGACTTAAAGCCAATCTAATGAGACATTTTAGTATCTATGAAATCTATGGGGATTTAACACCAGTGGTTATTGGATTTGATATTTTAAAAACATGTGGGCTTTGCTTCTTCAACTATAGAAATGGAGATTGTGGTATTCATTGAAGGTAATTAAAGTTAGACCAGCAGGGGTGCTTGTTAGAAACACAGATTCAAGTCTATGCTCTAATGTGGGACATTCCAGGCACTCGATAATGAGCTTGTGCATTTCTTTTTTTTTTTAAATTTATTTTCTATATTCTTTGTTTACATTCTAAAAGCCTTCCCCTTTCCCAGTCCCCCCCCCCATATGTCCTATAAGTCCTCTTCTCTCCATCCATTCTCCTGTCTTTCCCCTCCCTTTTCCCTGGTATTCCCCTACAATCTTCGGATCAAGCCTTTCAAGGATTAGGGCCCTCTTCTTCCTTCTTCATGGGAATCATTTGATATGCTAATTGTATCTTCAGTATTCAGAGCTTCAGGGCTAATTAATATCCACTTATCAATGATTGCATTCCATGTGTATTCTTTTGTGATTGCATTACCTCGCTTAGGATGATATTTTCCAGTTCCATCTATTTGTCTAAGGATTTCATGAATTTATTGTTTTTAATTGCTGAATAGTACTCCAATGTGTATATATACCACATTTTCTGTATCCATTCCTCCATTGAGGGATATCTGGGTTCTTTCCAGCTTCTGGCTATTATAAATAGGGCTGCTATGAACATAGTGGGGCATGTGTCCTTATTGCATGCTGGGGAATCCTCTGGGTATATGCCCAGGAGAGGTAGAGCAGGGTCCTCTGGAAGTGTCATGTCCAGTTTTCTGAGGAACTGCTAGACTGATTTCCATAGTGGTTGTACCATCTTACAATCCCACCAGCAGTGAAGGAGTGTTCCTCTTTCTCCACATCCTTGCTGTCTCCTGAGTTTTTAATCTTAGTCATTCTGACTGGTGTGAGGTGAAATCTCAGGCTTGTTTTGATTTGCATTTCCCTAATGGCTAATGATGTTGAGCATTTCTTTTTATTTATTTATTTATTTATTTTTACATTTTTTTATTCGATATATTTTTTATTTACATTTCAAATGATTTCCCCTTTTCTAGACCCCACTCCCCGAAAGTCCTGCAAGCCCCCTTCTCTCCTCCTGTCCTCCCACCCACCCCTTCCCACTTCCCTGTTCTGGTTTTGCAGAATACTGCTTCACTGAGTCTTTCCAGAACAGGGGGCCACTCTTCCTTTCTTCTTGTACCTCATTTGATGTGTGCATTATGTTTTGGGTATTCCAGTTTTCTAGGTTAATATCCACTTATTAGTGAGTGCATACCATGATTCACCTTTTGAGTCAGGGTTACCTCACTTAGTATGATGTTCTCTAGCTCCATCCATTTGCCTAAGAATTTCATGAATTCATTGTTTCTAATGGCTGAATAGTACTCCATTGTGTAGATATACCACATTTTTTGCATCCACTCTTCTGCTGAGGGATACCTGGGTTCTTTCCAGCATCTGGCAATTAAAAATAGGGCTGCTATGAACATAGTAGAGCATGTATCTTTATTACATGGTGGGGAATCCTCTGGGTATATGCCCAGGAGTGGTATAGCAGGATCTTCTGGAAGTGAGGTGCCCAGTTTTCGGAGGAACTGCCAGACTGCTTTCCAGAGTGGTTGTACCAATTTGCAACCCCACCAGCAGTGGAGGAGTGTTCCTGTTTCTCCACACCCTCTCCAACACCTGCTGTCTCCTGAATTTTTAATCTTAGCCATTCTGACTGGTGTAAGGTGAAATCTCAGGGTTGTTTTGATTTGCATTTCCCTAATGACTACTGAAGTTGAGCATTTTTTAAGATGCTTCTCCGCCATCCGAAGTTCTTCAGGTGAGAATTCTTTGTTTAACTCTGTACCCCATTTTTTAATAGGGTTGTTTGGTTTTCTGGAGTCTAACTTCTTGAGTTCTTTATATATATTGGATATTAGCCCTCTATCTGATGTAGGATTGGTGAAGATCTTTTCCCAATTTGTTGGTTGCCGATTTGTCCTCTTGATGGTGTCCTTTGCCTTACAGAAACTTTGTAATTTTATGTGGTCCCATTTGTCAATTCTTGCTCTCAGAGCATACGCTATTGGTCTTCTGTTCAGGAACTTTCCTCCTGTGCCCATGTCCTCAAGGGTCTTCCCCAGTTACTCAGTGCAAGAGTATAGGGGAATTCCAGAACAGGGAAGCGGGAAGGGGTAGATGGAGGAACAGGGGGAGGGAAGAGTGCTTATGGGACTTACGGGGAGTGGGGACCCAGAAAAGGGGAAATCATTTGAAATGTAAATTAAAAATCTATTAATAAAAAAAGACAAAAAAGAAAAAAAAGAGTATAAATGAAAAAAAAGAATGTAAATGAAAAAAAGAATATAAATGAAAGAAAAAGAATGTATGAGCTGGACTCTACACTATATGACTGTAAAGCAGAACATCTACATGTGCCTAAGAAATATGATTTCTCTTGCTAATGTATCCATACTCTAAAATGTAATAGCATAACTATGTGTATGCGTGGTTACCACTATGTGAACATATGTACTTCAATGATAGTAAACATATTCATTATGCTATACAGTCATTACACCACCCATCTCTGCTATGCACTGTGAAAGCAATTTTTGTATGTATTTAAGGTATACATCATGCTATTTAAATATTCTTATGAATAGCAAAATGTATATTTCAGCAGATGACTTGATGCCCATTAGCTCATAGAGGAGCAATTATTTTTGTGGTGAATGTACCAAGAATGTAATATTTTGGCAAATTATATGATGAAGTGGGCTCCCCTTGCAACAACCAGGCCCCCGACTCATCCCTGGAATCTGCGACCTTGTGACTCTCATCATTTACTCTTACCTCTTACGGCTCTCACTGTTTAATTTCTGTATGTATTTTTGTGTAGAAGTGAGTATAAGGGTGCATGCATATATAAGTTCATATGCTCTTGTGCATGTGTGACTCAGTCAGTAAAGTGCTGGTTACACAACATGAAGATCTGTGTTTGATTCCCAGCAACTACACAAAAAAGTTGTGTCTGTAATTGAAGCACTCGGGAGGCAATAACGTGAGGATCCCAGTGGCTTGCTGACCAAAATAGGTGATGTGTGGATCAGTAAGAGGCCTTGTCTCAAAATGTAAGTTGGAGAGGGATTAATACAGTAAGCATGGACCTCTAGGTTCCCCACAGGGAATACTACTATCCATGCAGGAGAGTGTGCACATGAGTGCGCACACATACACACACACACACACACACACACACACACACACAGAGCTATGCTATGCTTTTGTCATACCTGAGGTAATAAAATGCTTTTATTTTGTGTCTGGCTTGCTTCAGTTAGTTTTCTTAATGCTCCCAAGACTCACCCATGCTGTGGCAGATGGTTAGGTCCCCTTCTTCAACAGAGCTTACTGTCCTCCTGAGTATGCTATGCAGGTGTACTATATTTTTATTTTATTGGCTATTTTATTTATTTATATTTTAAGTGTTATCCCCCTTTCTAGTTAACCCCCACATATCCCCTCCCCTGTCTCCCCTGCTTCTATGAGGGTTCTTCCCTACCCACCAACCCACCCATATACCAATTCCTGCCTTAGTACCTGGCATTCCCTGCTGGGTCATTGAGCCTCCAGAGGACCTAGGGCCTCTCCTCCCATTGATGCCAGATAAGGCCATCCTCTGTTACATATGCAGCTAGGGCCATTGGTCCCTCTTTCTTTGGTTGGTGGTTTAGTCCCTGGGAGCCTTGTGATAGGGTGGTCTGGTTCGATGATATTGTTGTTTTTCCTATGGGGTTACTAACCCCTTCAGCTCCTTCAGTCCTTCCACTAACTCCTCCACTGGGGACCCTGCACTTAGTTGAATGGTTGACTGCAAGCATCTGCATCTGTATTGGTCAGACTCTGGCAAAGCCTCTTAGAAGACAGCTATATCAAGCTCCTGTCAGCAAGCACTTCTTGGCATCAGCAATAGTGTCTGGGTTTGTTGGCTACATATGGGGTGGATCCCTAGGTGGGGCAGTCTCTGAATGGACTTTCCTTCAGGCTCTGCTCCATTCTTTCTCCCTGCGTTTCCTTTCGACAGGAGCGATTCTAGATTAATATTTTTGAGACAGGTGGATGGCCCCATTCCTCAAGCGGGGACCATGCCTATCCACTGAATATGGTCTCTACAGGTTCTAGCTCCACTTTGTTGGGTATTTTGTGCTTCCTATTAGGTCCAGGAAACCTCTTAGTCCCTGGTATCTGGGACATTCTAGTGGCTACCCCCAGTTCCCCATGACCCACTGCTATACACCTCTATTCAATTTCCTGATTCTCTATACTTCTCCCCTGTCTCCTCTCACACCTGATCCTTCTCTCTTGTTTCTTCTCTGTCCTCTCTCTCTCCAAGATCCCTCCTCCTCCTCCAAGATTCCTCCCTTGATTATTTAATTCTCCCTTCTGAGTAGGACTGAAGCATCCATACTTTGATCTTCCTTCTTCCTGGGTTTCATAAGGTCTGTGAGTTGTATGATTGCTATTCAGAGCTTTGTTTTTTTTTTTTTTTGTGAGTGTTTGTTTGTTGTTGTTGTTTTGCTAATATCCACTTATCAGTGAGTACATACCATGTGTGTTCTTTTGTGACTGGGTAAGTTCACTCAGGATATTTTCTAGTTCCATCCATTTGTCTGTGGATTTCCTGAAGTCATTGTTTTTAATAGCTGAATAGTACTCCACTGTGTAAATGCACCACATTTTCTGTGAAATGAATATTCCTCTGTTCAGGAACATCTTGGTTCTTAGATCTTTGTGTTCTTATGTCTTTTTGATATTTGTAGACTAATTTTTGCTCAGGTTTATACTTTCATGAGCTACTTTGCCCATCAGTGACATAGTAAGCTTCTCTCTATCATTGCCTGAACTATGAGACCTGACCTATGACCCTTTGTATATCCTCTATGCATGAGCTATGCATTGCTTAGGAAGTCTCTCATCACTAACAGAACTGAAGGAGAGTTAGAAGAGAAATAGGTAGACGCAGAAAGTGAAAGAAGTTTCCCTGAGATGGTGGTTTCTCCTTCCAGGAAGATAGGAGAAGAAATGGTGGGAAGGCATGGAGGTAATATCTAAGCAGGACCAACGGGAGAAGAGGGAGAACCCAGAGTTCCTGAAAAATACTTAAGCTTACATCTACTTAGTGTATTCTTTGCCCCAGGATCCCTCCCAGCTCAAGGGGTTATCCTGTGCTCCTTTTCTCAGTAGCTAGGTCTTCTGTTCTTCCTGGACATTCGATTCTTTATTTGTGCCAGGAAATGAGCTCAGCGATTCCCCAGCCCACTCTGAGTGCATTGTTACAGAGCATATCAGCCCCAGCACGGTTTTCCACTCTCTAAGTGGGGCTGAACATGAAGTCACTAGGGTTGCTGAATCATTCCTTTGTGGCTTTTACTTTGCTTTTGGCTGCTATTGTAGAATCAATCAGCAGCAGCTGCTTCCACATGGAAATATTCTCACTTTGCGTACAAACTGTGATTTGGGATTTTGATACACCGGTTCATAGATTTAGCCTTATATTTTTTCCATGGATACTGGACAAATTGAATTATTTTTAAAAGTAGAGTGGATTTCATGTTTAAAGAAGCCTGCATAATTGCCTTTAGCTTCTTTCTATATTTAAACATTTCTTTGAGGAGGAAAGCACAGTGCCTAATACCTTTGAAGCTAGAATTAAAGTGCATTAGAGCTTGCTTGAAACTTGTTATCTGTCATCCTAAATCCTCTTGAAGTTAGGTATAAAGAATAATAGATATGTATGCAGTCAGGATACTGAAGATTTTTACTGGCTTTGGGATTAGAAGATTTTCAAACTATCAGTGTCTAAGCTTCAACTGCCTGACAGTCTTGACAAGGCCAAAATAAGATTCTAATGGCTGTGATTGTAGAGGCTGTTTTTCCAGAGATGAGGCAACGTGTCAATTAAAAGGGTATTGAGATAAAGAAATAGAAACTAGATTAAGTTTAAACTTTTTCATGGATGATAAGAAAATCCATTTTCGAGTTACAGTGCATGGAAGATATACTACAGAGGCAAAGCAAGAATACTTTACTAGTTAAAAGATTGCCCTTGGTCTTCAAAGCTTATTGACTTCCTCAGACTCATTGCAAAACAGTCTATGGATATATATACATGTATGCTTATATGTATAGATGTATATATATTTATATGTATTTGTATACATGTATATATACACACATGTATATATAATGCATATATATATATACACACATATTAAGTAAAATGAAATTCCAAAGCCAAATAATGACAGAAACATGTAAAGAATTTATGAGCAGTGATTTTGTTTTCTCTCTGTCTTTTTCCATATTCCATACCATTTGAACACTGAGCACTTGATATCATCAGTGAAGCTTCTAATCTCATAAGAAAGCCTGGAATATATATTTCATGTATATACACAAACATAAATATTGTGTATGTTTTAACATGATCATCTTCTTTGAGAGCCACAGTGAAAACTCAGCGTGTGTCTGTCTATAAGGTGCACAACACCAAGGTAACACTTGTTGCACTGACCAGTCCTTGTGAATAAAGTAGGTTTATTCACATTTAGTTTATTTTTACCGATTCTATTTCTTTGTTTTCTATTTATTTAAAGGGAATATATAAGTGGTAAAAAGGAGAGAGGTTATTGGAGAATGGGTGGAGAAAAGAAGATTTATGGGACATATGGGGAGGGGGGAACTGGGAAAGGGGAAATAATTTGGAATGTAAACAAAGAATATAGAAAATAAAAATATATAATAAAAAATTTCTAGTGGATACTTTAGGTCCATTCAAGATGATTATAATATTCAACACATCAGCCCATGTTAACACTTCTCATTTAGTTTATAGTTTTGTGGCTGAGGTATGATGTGCAATGTTTTTATTGCATTCTGTACATTTTGTCCATTTTGGAAAGAGACTGTGTAGCCTTTTAAATCTCTGCTTAGTTGCTCTGTCTTGACTGAGCATTTGCCCTGGTACTCTGAGCTTTGGTTCCAAAAACAGCTTCTACAATATTATTTGGGCCTTCTTGGATTATTAGGCATTGGCATCACCATTATTGTTCTCTGTTAGTACAACCTCAAAATACAGACAGTGGTTTGTATGGCTGGGGATCCAAAGTAGGAGGTAGGGCTCTCAGCCCAGGAGTGCTGTGAATCACTGTACTGGGATCTGAGATTCTTCTTGGCTATGTTACTGGGCTACTCGTACCTCTACATGGTTCAAAGACACACAGACTTTGAATGGAGTTAGAACAGTACCAATATTTGTTAGTGGGACATCTGTCCATCTGCCTTACTAGTGGTGCCGATCCCATGGCACATTTGAAAGGAATACTGGTTCTTCCGTGGGGAGTTTTATTGAGCAAATTTGTTTGTGTGTATGCGCCCGTGCGTGCATGCATGCTGGGAAGGTAACTTATTTGTAAGGTTTTCTTTCTGGAGGTGTTATCTGTAGTGTCCCAGTGAGGAATGATGTGAAAGGCTTGGTGTGTCTTGTGAGGAAAGCAGTGATGGCAGGCACTTCCTTCAGGCAAGCATTGCCTCAAAGGGGATGGTGGTAAGCACCCCTCACATCTCCGTGTTGGCCTTCTTGCACCAATGTGTTTGGGACACTGAGTGACTTCAGTGCCAAGGATTCCAAAGCAGCTCCATGGTGGAATTGTTTGCTCTTCTTAGGTATGCCATCATACCATCTGCAGTTAGTGATACTTTGGCCTCTTCCTTCCGATTTATATCCCATTTATCTTCTTTAGTTATCTTACTGCCCTAGCTAGGACTTCAAGTACTATATTGAAGAGCTATGGAGAGAGAACAGCCTTATCTTGTCACTGATTTCAGTGGGATTGCTTTGAGCTTCTCTCCATTTAATTTGAAGTTGGCTGTGGGCTTGCTGTGAAGTGCCTTCAGTATGCTTAGGTATGTCCCTTTCATCCCTAATATCTCCAGTACTTTTATCATGAAGGGCTGCTGGTTTTTTTCAAAGTTTTTTCTATATCTAATAAGATGATCATGCGTTTTTTTCATTCAGTTTGTTTATGTACTGGATACATTGATTTTCATATGCGGAACCATCCCTACATCTCTGGGATAAAGTCTACTTGATTAATTGTGGACATTTTTTGATGTGTTTAGATTCAGTTTGCAAGTACTTTATTTATTGGGTCTTCTGCATCTATGTTCATGAGAGAAAGTGGTCTGTATTTCTCTCTTTTCTTGGAATCTTTGTGTTGGGTATCAGGGTGACTATGACCTCATACAATAAATTCAGCAAATGATCTTTCTGTTTCTATTTGTAGAATAACTTGAAGAATGTTGATCTTAATTCTTCTTCAAAAGCCTGTTAGAATTCTCTACCAACACCATCTGGCTCTGGGCTTTTATTGATTGAGAGACTTTAAATGACTGCTTCTATTTCTCTAAGAATTATAGGTTTATTTAAATTGTTTACCTGTTATTAATTTAATTTTGGTAAATGGTATCATTTGAGAAAACTATCCATTTCCTCTAGAATGTCCAATTTTATGAAATATAGGTGTTTAAAGTATGACCTAATGATTCTTTTGATTTCCTGGTTATCTGTTTTTAAGTCTCCATTTTTATTTCTGGTTTTGTTAATTTGAATATTTTAGCTCTGCTTTGCATTACATTGGATAAGGTTTGTGTATCTTGTTGATATTCTCAAAGAACAGCACAGTTAGTTTCATTGACTCTTTGTATTTTTTTAACTTCTATTTTATTGATTTTAGCCCTTGCAAAGACCAGTAGTAATGGAGGACATGGGGTCTGAACTGGCCATTTTCTGTAGCCAGGCAAGGCCTAAAGTAGAGGGATTTAATAGCTGAGTAGTACTCCATTGTGTAAATGTACCACATTTTCTGTATCCATTCCTCTGTTGAGGGATATTTGGGTTCTTTCTAGCTTCTGGCTAGTATAAATAAGGCTGCTATGAATATAGTGGAACGTGTGTCCTTATTGCATGTTGGAGCATCTTCTGGGTACATGCCCAGGAACCCCAATGGAAGAGCTAGATAAAGGACCAAAGGAGCTTAAGGGGTTCGCACCCCCATAGGAGGAACAACAAAATAAACCAAATAGTACCCCCCAGAGCTCCCAGGGACTAAACCACTAACTAAAGTGTATGCAAGGAGGGACCCATGGCTCCAACCACATATGTAGCAGAGGATGGCCTTGTTGGACATCAATGGGAGGAGAGGCCCTTGGTCCTGTGAAGGCTAAATGACCCAGTATAGGGGAATGCTAGCACAGGGAAGCAGGAGTGGGTAGGTTAGTGAGCAGGGAGAGAGTGGGTGGGATAGGGGATTTTGGAGGGGAAACCAGGAAAGGGGATAACATTTGAAATGTAAATAAAGAAAATATCTAAAAAAAAAAAGTAGAGGGATTGGGACACCAACTCAGCCACAAAACCTTTGGCCTACAGTTTGTCCTGATGAAAAAATGCTTGCTGGGACTGTCAGCAAAGAGACCAGAGAGACTTCACCTAGCAATTGAGGGGAGCAGATGCAGAGAACCAGAGTCAAATATGGAGCTCATGGAGTCCTGTGGAAGAATGAGGGGCACACCATGAGAACACAACCCACAGAGTCAACTGAATGGGACTCAAGGGAACTTGCAGAGATTGGTAACCTGTAGGGTATCAGCTAGGCCCTTTGCACATATGTTATGTGCGACTAGCTTGTTTTCTTGCAGAAATCCTAACTGTGGGAGTGGACTCTGTCCTTGACTCTTTTGCCTCTGGTGGTACACTTTTCCTCCTACTGTTTTTTTTTTTCTTTTGGTCCATTCTTGATGTGATGTTATGTGTTGGAGTTTATTGAAGCTTGCTGTGCCATATTTGATTGATTTTTCTGGGAGGCCTGCTCTTCTCTGAGGGGAGGCAGAGTAGGCCTCTGGGAGATAGGGAAGATTGGGGAGACATACTGGGAGGAAGGTAGAGAGGGGAAACTGTGGTCAGGAAGGAATATATGAGAGAAGAAAAAGATCCAAAATGTTTGAGAATTCAGAACTGTGTAGAAGAGTTGCAGTGAATGAAATAAAGAAGAAATAAATTTCACCTGCTGGCAAGCTTCCAAGGAAATCAGAGTATAGTTAACTTCAAGCGAATCTGGGTGCTGGTTAAGAGATTTCTGTTATTTATTTACCATTATATATTGTTATTATATATTTCTTCGTTTTTCTAAGTTCTGTGACACTGTATCTCTGGTAATTAAGATGGTGCTTGTGTATTAGTGTTTATTATGTTCTAAATATTTTTACTGTTTCTTAAGGTAGATTCAACATTATTCAAGAGAGTGACTGTGCCTACATACTCAAGCATCTAGAATGTTCTGAAGATATTCTTTCCCAATGCATAGTAAAGGCTTATGAATCTGTTGCTAGGGAGGACCTGAAGACTTTTAAATTTAATATCATAGTCTCCGTGCTGAAGAAGTTGGGAAGATGAGGAGCTCATCCAAGATTAAAGGCAGGTCAGGGGTGCTATCAGTCCAGGCTGAGCAGTTGAATATTCATCCAGTTCTTGCTTAATCATTTTTATGAGCTTGATGATCTTTAAAAGAAAAACTAAATTTATTTAAATAGTTTATAACCTCTAATAGCCCATAATTATATAAAATTTCTTAGATGTTTTAATTTTTAACAAGGCCTTCATTTTGTCATTTGTCATTGATACTGGTGACAGGAATAGAATATGTATTAAAATGTCAAGTATACTAGGATGATGACATTTTATCTAAGCACATAATTAAATTGCATTTTAGAACTGATAATTCATATTTCAAAGGAGATGGATTGTATTTGAGAATCCTTCTTGGGATGTCTCCAGTTGGTATTTGATAACTGTACTAATCATCTCTATGTATGATCCCAGAGCTGCCAAAAGAGAGGAAATGATACTTTCCATGGCAACATAGGAAGACCATGTGAAATTGAAGGTGTCTAAGTGGTTCTTCAAGGTATAGAGGAGAATAAACATTTTGTGCCTCCTAGAATGGCCTGGTGCCAAAAACAAACTGATCATCGTCATTACAGTGAAGGGAAATATGGAACAATTGAGAATGTTTACTTACTAGAAAGCAACAGCATTCACAGGGCTGTCAGTGATAGCAATGCCAGTGTTGACACCCAGCAGTGTTTGGTACCTGTGTTTTGATCCATGTTGTATGAAGTTTTCAAATTTCCAAGCTTCCCACTGGAAAAAGGCATAATTGTAATTGTTGAAAATGTATATATTATGATTATGCTTTACAGTTACCTAAGCATGGTCCTACAGGACAGAGATATTAGTAAGGGTGAAATGTATTTTACAGAGCTGTATAAACATTTAAATTCATATATATATATATATATATATATATATATGAATTATATATATGCATGCAAATGCACAAATAACAATGGCTTTCCAGATGTTTTATCATTCCTATGGAATTTTATCACCAATAAAAGGATTACAAGTCCTTTCAAACCATGCAGATTTACATTATGCTAATATTCCTGCTTGATGTGCTTTGAAGAACTGCTATATAGTATCAAATGACTTTAGCTTAATGTTTAGAATGGGTAGTGCTCTCTCACATTGATCAAGTCTCCCTAGTACTGGCATTGCAAAGACAGAGTGCATTTATTTCATGTATGTCAATAGCTCTCACACTGTGTAGGAAAGAAAATAACAATTTTCTGGAAAGTTCAGAGTATCATAAAAGCTACTGGTTAAGCAGAAATGCATGAAACTCCATTTACAGAATGCAACAGCAACCAAGGTTAGTAATGTCTTACAAGTACTAAAGAAGAACAAGTTTACAAATATTGCAACTGTCTGTCTTTCCTGCCCCTAAAAGGTTTATCACATCACCTGAGAGTAGCATCAATCAATAAAGAAAAAGTAAACAGTGGTGGTGACCAACATTCAACAGCCTCCGAGCATTCCTTAGAGGTTTCAGCCATCTCAGTTATGAGTTGTCTTATAACAGAAGAAATAAAGCAAAAGCATAATCACCTCATAGGGAAATATAAAAAAATACTGTTAATTTCACCAAGAATTTGAAAGCAATTCTGTTTTCGTAGATAACTAAAATGGAGTTTTTAAAGTTTTAATTATTCTTGCTGCGAAAAAAATGCTCACAGTAACATTAATCTTTAAAGATAAACACTGCTTATTTAACATGTTTGGAAACCTGAACCACATTTTCAATTGCCAGTAGTTATGCTTTGTTCTTGGTAGGAACATTTTTGTTTCTTCTCTTTTAATTCTGATTATAAGCCCTGGCTACATTGACTCCTGTAGTAGCAAAATTGATCTCGAGGAAAGCCCTGGTGTTCCTCATGAGAATCAAGATTCTTTGTGGCAGTTGATAAATTGTTTTCCAACAATGCCTGAGCTGCATCAATATCATATTCAAGCATCAAGTTAGCCCCCAACCACAGGCCCAGTTTTTCAGTAGGAGCAACTGAAGTCTTGTAGTCCAAGTTACCTGCCAGTAAGAATCTGGTCTTCATTGAATTGGTAGACTCTCTCGTTTTGCATGTATTATAGAATTTCTAAAGTCTGTTTAATCTCAGGAATCTGATCTTTTAGCCTCTCCCCCATCTTTTTGCAAAGTTGAGTTCCATAGATTTACACTTCTAATATTGTTAATCTGGCTCCTTTAGTGCTGTATCTGCAGTCTCATTTCCAGGATGCTTCATAAAGGGATCTGTGCCTTCCACAAACACTGCTTCAGAAGTCTTGGTGGAAACTCCAGCTGCAGCTTCTAAGTAACATCCCTCCTTAGCCTTGGCCATCTTGAGAAGGCTGCCAGTTCTTTTCTAATGAGAGACAGAAGGGGAGTGGATATGGATGGAGGGGTGCTGGGAGAAACTGGGGGGCAGAGGGGAGGAAACTAATCAGGGTATATTATTTGAGGAAAAAAGTAAAAAAAAATAAAAGGAAAAGAAGTAAAAAATGTTGTTTCATTGATTATTTGTATTGTTTTTGTTTGTTTATGTGTTATTTTATTGACTTCAGCCCCATGTTTGATTATTTTTTTGCAGTTCTTTTGGGTGTGACTTTTTTTTTTTGTTTAGCATTTCATGTGTGCTATTAAGTTGGTAGTATGAGATGTCTTCTTATTTACTATATTTTATTATATTTTATTTCATTTTATTTTATATAAGCATTGTCTTTTATAACTGACCCCAAAAATTCCACCAAAGAACTCCTGATCCTGATAAACAACTTCAGCAAAATGACTAGATATAAAATTAACTCAAACAAATCAGTAGCCTTCCTGTACTCAAAGGATAAACAAGCTGAGAAAGAAATTAGGGAAATGACATCCTTCACAATAGTCACAAATAATACAAAATACCTTGGTTTTACTCTAACCAAGCAAGGGGAAGATCTATATGACAAGAACTTCAAGCCTCTGAAGAAAGAAATGAAAGAAGATCTCAGAAGACGGAAAGATCTCCAATGCTCATGGATTGACAGGTTTAATATAGTAAAAATGGCCATCTTGTATAAAGCAATCTACAGATTCAATGATATCTCCATCAAAATTCCAACTCAATTCTTCATAAAGAAAGAGAAAAATTTAAATTTATCTAGAATAACAAAAAACCCAGGATAGCTAAAACTATTCTTAACAATAAAAGAACTTCTAGCAGAATCAACATCCCGGACCTCAAGCTACCCTATAGAGCAATAGTGATAAAAAACAACAACAACAACAAAAAAAAAAACTGCACAGTATTGGTACAGCGCCAGGCAGGTAGATGAATGGAATAGAACTGAAGACCCAGAAATGAACTCTTACACCTATGGTCACTTGATCTTTGACAAAGGAGCTAAAACCAACCAGTGAAAAAAAGACAGCATTTTCAACAAATGATGTTGGGTTAACTGGCAGTCAACATCTATCAGGATGCAAACTGATCCATTCTTATCTCCCTGTACAAAGCTTAAGTCCAAGTGGATCCAGGACTTCCTCATAAAACCAGATACACTGAATCTAATAGAAGAGAAAGTGGGGAAGAACCTGGAGCACATGGCCACAGGGGAAATTTTTCTGAATAGAACACCAATAGTTTATGTTCTAAGAACAAGAACTGACAAGTGGGACCTCATAAAATTGCAAAGCTTCGGTAAGGTAAAGGACATTATCAATAAGACAAAATGGCAACCAACGGATTGGGAAAACATCTTTACCAATCCTACATCTAATAGAGAACTAATAGCCAATATATACAAAGAACTCAAGAAGTTAGACTCCAGAGAATCAAATAACCCTATTAAGATTGGGGTACAGAGCTAAACAAAGATTTCTCAACTGAGGAATACCGGATGGCTGAGAAACATCTAAAGAAAAGTTCAGCATCATTAATCATCAGGGAAATGCAAATCAAAACAACCCTGAGATTCCATCTCATACCAGTAAGAATGGCCAAGATCAAAAACTCAGGGGACAGCAAATGCTGGAGAGAATGTGGAGAAAGAGGAACACTCCTTCATTGCTGGTGGGACTACAAGCTGGTAAAACCACTCTGGAAATCACTGAGCATAGGGTCCCCAATGGAGAAGCTAGAGAAAGGACCTAAGAAGCTGAAGAGATTTCAGCCCTGCAGGAGGAACAATAGTGTGCACCAACCAGTACCCCCAGAGCACCCAGGCACTAAAGCATCAACTAAAGAGTTGATATCTGGTCTTGTCTGGTTGGTGGCTGTTTTGTTCTTGGTATTTGGTGCCTTTTTTGGTTCTTAGGAATGTGTTTCCTATGTTTTTCCTGGTGGGGAATTCTTCTAGGATCCTGCTAAGTGTGACCACTGAGGGCTCCAGGTAAAATGTGCTTCTATGTGTTGGTGGCTGAAAGTTAAAATGTGGCTGATGGGGGAGGTGCAGTGTGCTGATAAAGTTCATAGGAGAGAGGAAAGCAAAGTGTTCTGCCAAAATCTGCTTAGTCCCCTGGGAATGAGGTAGAGAGTGAGGAGAGACCACAGCAGGAAATCTGCTACAGGGCTGTGGATGAAGCTGGAGAATAGATATGGAGGAGAGGAGTTATAGTGATCTGTGTGCCTTCCTGGCTACATTGGTAGGCATGGCTAGTGGGTTCCCAGGAATGCTTGCTGGAGTTTGGTAACTGGGAAAACAGCATGGATGAAGAGGAAGTTTGGAGATACTGTGTGGTCTGCCTGAGGCAGGTAGGAGAGGAGGTAGAGTCCAGAACAGGAGGTCTGCTACATAGTTGGCATGCAACTGAGTGATTGGATTTTAAGGGGAGGAGGGAGAAGTGAAAATACCCAGTTAGGCTAGATTCGCTTGCCAGACTGGTTTGAAGGTTCCCAGCAAATGCCCATTGGAGTTGGAGGTTGGATAAAGCTATGAGTAGGGGAAGTGGGTTTGGAGAAGATGATCTGAGTGATATATGGGAGGGAGGTGGCTGAGGTGGGTGGGGCTGCAGCCAGTGCTCATCAACAGAACTGGGAATCAGACTGAGAGAATGGATTTGGAAGAGGGAAGGAGGAAGCAGAGATCTGCAGGCAGCCTACCTGCTTTCCTGGTGAGAATGCGCTGTTCCAGTTTCTTAAATGGAACTTGTAAAGTGCCAAACGCCTTTTCCTTCTGAACCTTTTGCCCTACTGATTTTTAGTGACTAATATGGAAAACAACAGAATCTTACAAATAAGTAACTATAATTTTACTGTGAGCAGAATACCGCACTTAAGACTTTTTAAATGAGTTATCACAATGAACTTTGTCTTTTACTCTGCATTCAAAATGTCAATTATGGAATGGTGGAAAAACCATCTTTCAAGATGAGATTTCTCTCTAAATCAGTGGTTCTCAACTTAAGGGTCACTGCTTCTCTGGCAAACCTCTATCTCCAAAAATATTTATATTACAATTCATAACTGTAGCAAAATACAGTTACAAAGTAGCAATGAAAATAATTTTATGGTTGGGAGTCATCACAACACAAGGGAATATATTAAAGTCTTGCTGCATTAGGAAGGTTGATAACTATAGTTCTAAATAATAAATTGCATTCATAAAAATCAAAATCATATCAGAACATGACATAAAGCAAACCAGATATTAGTAGTTTGTTGTTAGTATAGTTGCTAATTAATAATCCAATTATCTCAATCTAAGGTTTGTTTTTTTTATTAGAGTCAATTCATTGAAATTAGTAATTGTTAAGAAACATATCCACACATTTATAATATTTTTGTGTACATCCATCACTTTATCTATTTTATATAATCTATCATCTATCCATCATCTCTATCATCTATCTATCTGTCTGTCTCTCTGTCTATAATCTATCTTTTGTACCTACTATTCTATGCATAGCTACCCATTGGTCATCTACCCTATTACCATCTATCTATGAACTTCTTTCTATCAACTGAACAAATGTCATATCCATCAATCTAATATCTACCCATGTGCTTAGAGGAGAATTGTCATTCTTAATTGTTTAACAACTAACATTTAATTCACCTAGAGCGTTATCTGTTTTCTCTCTGGAGGAGACTCTGAAGACAGTATGCCTGCCACCTGGTCTAAGTGCAGCTGCCACCACCCACCATGAACTATGGGTATTTCCTAGTCTCATACCTGCTTTTCTTGCCGCTTGGTCACCCAGCATTTTTCTGCTGTTCTTTTCATGCGGTACATTTTAGTTCTCCTGCAACAGAATAAAGTCATACCCTCTCTGAGCCCTTCCCCCATGTCTTGCATCTGTACTTCAGTAGATTTGCATGGCCACTGTTTCTGTATTTAAGTCCTAGTTTCAAGACCATCTCTTAAGAGAAGCCCTGCTCACCATATAGACTAAAGTTTTTCATCATGTTTTTCACTATCCATGATTTCTTTCTAGTTTAATTTTGGTAATATTTTTAAGAAGCCTTTGAAAACCTGCATACACGTAACATTATACAGAATGGACATCCAACTCAAAAACAAAATTTGAAGAGTCAAAGGCAGATTGCCATGGTCCAGGTTTTTCCGTGACTGTGGCTTTCTAGAGTGGTCGCATCTAATAGCCGAGCAGAACCACAGTTATGTTCATGTAGAGGCAAACAGGAGAAGACTGGCTTCCAGGCAGCTCTCTCAAAGGCCACCTCCACAATGACACACTTCCTGCAACAAGGCCACACCTACTAATGGTACACTTCCTGGGGCAAGCATAGTCATAGTTTATAGTCAGCAGCACATTTGAGTGATTGGATTTGGTCAATTAAAGGCATCAGTTCTTGCCTCATTTTTTCTCCTTTCCTTCCTGCTGTCTCCTCCTCTTCTCTCTTACTTTCTTTGTTTACTCTCTCCCCAGTTCTTCAGACAAAGCAATCTGGTATGTTTTATCTTTATCTTTAAACAACACCTTTCTGTGTCCCATTGTGTGCTGTGGTTGGCTAGTAGCCTGAGCTTCACAGCCTTGTGCATTGGCCTCCTTGCCAGAAATGCCCAAAAAATATACCTCACTGTAAGAGTTACACAGTTCTAGGAGTGGGGCTTATCATGATGCAGACTGTATAAAGGCCGGCTCTCTACTGTAAATATCTAGAAGAAAAGATGGAAGAGGCAAGATAGGAAAAACCTCACAAGCAGAGAGATTGGGTACTGTGAAAATCAATAGCTGACTTACTTCCTCTCAAATTGACTTTCTAACTCAAGAGTCCTGCAGACTCCAGCCCCAAATCCTCTGAAGTACATTTAAACAGTCCTACTGAAAACTGTTTTATGTCATTTATTTTATAGTTTTCTTCAGTCTTTCTGAAGCCTGAGTATTGATGCATACTTCATTAAAATCTTAGAGTTTTTATTAAATTTTGCTAATCATAGCTCTCAAACATGAACAAGAATAATATAAGTAGGGTCTAATCACATTTGCTGTCTTCTCTAACTGTTTGAATGACCAAGCGTCAGGGCAATCATATCCTCTGGCACCAAGAGTGGAGTACTTACCTGGGTAATTCTGCCTCACTCAGGGCAGCAGACTGTGAGTGAAAAGCTGAAAATAGCATTTCTACAGAACTTTGTTAACATTGAAAATGGAGGAGAACAAGTTGTTTTTTGTTTCTTTGCTCTTTGTTCTTATTTTTCATTATTGTCTATGGCTGTGGGTGAAATATTTAATATGATTACAGGACTAGATTAAATTGAGGCTTATGTGAGAATCTAAGGGAACTGCCTATGGGAAGGGAAGCAACATTTCTGGTCATCAAACTATGTGTTAATCCAGAAAGGGGATCCAGACCATTGTACACAGTGGAGCTGCTCACTTGGAACTCACCGTCTGGCTGGTGATCAGTCGGACACCCTTGCAGCCTTTCAACTGGCAACGCACTTTGTCTCATATCTACTATGAGCCATTTATCATTTCTCTATAAAGTTGTATTTAGCAGTCTGCTTTTTCTAATCAATATTCTCAAGCTTTTAAGTGTTCAGCATAAAAACAAAGTCTAGTTATTGCTTTCCAGTTGAAATATTTAGGGTTTTTGTCTTACTGGAAACTTGTCAAAATGTCTGATGTAGATTTTTGAGGATATTTTTTTTTAATCAGGAAACTATTCTTATCATTGAAGTTATTGAAAAAGCAAGTTAAAAAAAGACTTGCAAAACCTATTTTTGCTATTAGCAAAATGTTTAGGCTTTTGGTAATAGTTAGGAAGGATTTTTTCCACAAGCCAGATGAAATCACAATCAATTTGAGTATTTAAAGGGAACAAAAGCTTCATACAAACTGAGAAATTACCCAGGAAGGAGAGACAGAGCAGCAGCCCCTCCCACATGACTGTTGCCAGTTTTCATGTTTATTCTTACATCCCTTACACTTGCACAATCTAACACATTTATTCTTCCCACAGGAGTTACTCTGGTATGCATGGCGCATTAATATGCACATTTAAATGAGTAGTCAGGTTCCAGGTTATAATAAAAACCACTTATAAAAAGTGCCTTCCTGATTTCAGATCTTTGAAACAGCCACAACAGATAAAATTATTTTTCAAGGAAGGTAAGTTGGACTTTATTGCTTCTTTCTAAATGTTCAAAATTTACTTTATTAGTTATTTTATAGTGTGTCCCTAAATGAATACATTCATATCAGACCAAGGGGAATGAAGCCCGGCACTTCGAAGGCTCTCTAATGAGCCGTGCAGAACTGAAATAAGTACATATGCATTCTGCAAATGGACCATTAATTGGAAAAAGAACCAAAGTGTGAAGACATAATCCTATAGGATGGAACTCAAAATGGTGATATATTTTTAAGGCATTAGGAACTTTCGATTTACTTTTGTGAAAGAAAAAGTAAGGTTAAATGTGAAATCTATTTTTTTCCTCATCTACCTCAGCCAGAGCATTTCCATCAAACTGTGGAAACATCAAGAAAGAAATATTTATTTTTGGAGAATTTTGTCAGCTAAAGAAGAACTGTGCTCTTGAACTACTCAATTTTCCTTGATATTTAAATATCTTATATTGTCACAGTGCTTGGTTACTCTCTCAGGTGCTGCAGAAACTGATTAAGGCATGATATTCTGACTGCACGAGAGACAAAGACATGTCAACACTAACAAGTCCCAGATCGAACATGAGCTGTGTCTAGATGGATTCATCCTCTGCACCAGGATCTGTTGAGAGTAATGGTTCATTACAATTGTACCACAGGCATGCTTTGATCTGTCTGTGATGCACTGCATATTTGGACAGCCAGCTCCTTCCAAAGAACAGCTCACTACTGCCTTGCATATGAGTGCTGTCCATGGTAATATGTACAATTTCTCTACCTTTCTGAAGTGAAGTCATTCTCTTCCTTGGTCAAATGAGTTCTCAGCACTCATTTCTCTCAGCCCATTCATGACTTTTTTCTATCTCTCTTGTCTCTGCGTGTTACTTTATCATGCCATTTAAAATCAGTGCGTTGTAGACGATTCTCTGCAAAAGGATGTGGCCTGGAAATTGGTAAGTTGAAGAATGGAGGCACAGTCATTGCTTCATTTATGGAAACTATCATTGCTTCAGTTATGGAAACTCGCCCCCCCCCCCCTTTTTAAAATCTGTACCTTCCAGTCAGCTTTTGTTCTGAGAGTATATTTTTTGCTGTTGTTGTTAGTGCACCTGTGATTTGGCAATTGATGAAACTGTATGTGAAATGGTTCTTTATACAGTTGTATGTTTTTTTGAGTAGAGGACACATATCTTGTTTCTCAGATATTAAAGAAGTTTACAGCAAATTAAGAAGAACTGATCAAGAACTATATATGACATCCTGAGTTTTTTATATGATTTATATATGATGCACCAGGGCTTTGTAAGTGCTGATCACTGACATCATTCTGCATTATTTTGGTGGGATCATTCATGAGATGATAATTGGATGATACAAGAATTCTTCCTGTTCAGGGGAAAAGAAAAAGATCCTATTTGAATTCCCACCTGATATCATTTTAGCTTTCACGTGGGCAAACTTGATATTTGGGGAATTCAATATGTTCTTGCTCAATAAACCTTCACTGAAACATGACAAAACAGAAAAAATGTTGAATTCTATATAGTTTAAGTAGGAAAAAACAGCATTTATTGTTGCCAAAGAAAAATTCTTAGCACTAGGCTTAAAACAACAGCATTTATCATTTCTTGTGATTTTTTTGTTGGGCAAATATTTCTTCAGTGCTGTCTGGGGTCACCTCAGCCATGCTGTGGGCTGATGGTATGGCCTGGACACCTGATATTCTCCCTAGAGTCTTGTCCTATGCTTTTCCATAGGTCCTTTCTCTAGAAGACTCTTCTCCAGCTCTTTTCAATATAGAGGCTGAATTTTATGAAAAGACTCTGGAAAAGAGTTTATAAAATTTCTGCTTTGTCACTTTTTGTAATGCTAGCCACCAAGTCCCATGTCCAAATACAGAATTAGTACTGGACAGATTCCCCTTAAATGTGGTGAGTAGGAGGCATGGCTCTTTAGGAAGCACTAGTGTGGTGTCCAGCTTACAGAGTGACTGGTGAAATTATGTGTCAGCCAAGTAAGTAACTTAGAGACAGAAATAGATTCTATCATTCTATCATGGCATTTAAATATGCAACTTGAGAAAATTTTTCTAGCCATCTGATTTTGGAACAACTCATGATTTAAAAATCTTTGGAGAACAGAAAATAGTAACCAATTGTTCTATTCAAAAATTTTCCATAAAACATTCAAAAATGAAAATCTATGGGAACATAGTAAGGCAAAAATCAATCTTAATAAACTGAGAGTCATTCTTATGAGTGATTTTTATACAAATTGACTCTATGAAAAAGATGATAAAAAACATTTCCAAAATTCAAGTAAAATAAAACACATGTAGAATGAGTAAGGAAAGTCAATTCAAGGAAGAACTATTCTTATGGTTACTTCTAGTGTCACTAATATTGTTTTTGGTATTAAGTGGTTTGTGACTAAACATTTAAAAAAAACTAACGCTAACATGAAAATACTGAAAAGACATTTGAATTAAAAATATTTTTTTAATAATATTCAATCCTATTCACTAATCTAAACACAAAAGTGGGGCAGGGAACATTTTTAAAAAGGGGAAAAATAGGCCATTAAAATGAACAAAACAGAGAATTAAAATGAACAGAACAGAGAATTCTCAGAAGAAGAAATCGAAATTACTAAGAAATATGTTTGAAAGTGTTCAACATCATTAGCCATGTAATGTAAATGTGAAATAAAGGTACTTGGAGATTCCATCTCACCCCAGTCAGAATGGATGGCAAAATGAAAACAAATGATAACAAATATTGGTGAAGATGTGGGGGAGACATCTGCTCACTGCTAGTAGGAGTCTACCAGGATTACAGTTCAGCTCTTATGAAAATCAGAGTGGAGAGTCCTCAAAACCCTGAAGGTAGAACTACTGTATGAGCCAGTGATATACCACTGCAGAGCATGTATTCAAAGAACTTCAGAATCTACCACAGTGCAACTCTATGTGAATGTGTTTATTGCTGCCTTATTTACAGGAAGTAAAATAAGTCTAAATGTGCATCAACTGATGAACAGAAAATAAAAATGTGGTACATATACACAATGGAATTTTGTTTAGTTCTAAGAAAAAACGAAATAAAAAAAAAAGACTTTCAAGAAAACTGTTGAAGAGGCAGGTGGATTTCTGAGTTTGAGGCCAGCTTGGTCTACCGGGTAAGTTCCAGGACAGCCAGGGCTACACAGAGAAACCTTGTCTTGCAAAAACAACAACAACAACAAAAAACCCTGTTGAAACTGGAAAACATTGTAAATTAGTTAAAAATCAGTTAACCCAGGACCAGAAAGACAAATGCCCACCTTCTCTCTCATACATGAATATTAGTTTCTGAAGTTCAGATTTGTGTGTTTAATTTTGAGCACCTGTGGAGGTCAGAAAGCTAGAGAAAGTCCACGAGAGGGGAGGAGAGGAGGCTTTAAGATATGAAGAGGTGGTAATACACATGTGATATAGAAGTGTGGTGGTAGACCCCTTGGTCCTGGAAAGGCTTGAAGCCACAGTGTGGAGGAATACCAGGACAGGGAAGTGGGAGTGGGTTGATTGGAGAACACGAAGGGGGGAGATGGCTTATGGGATTTTCAGGGGTGGGGGAACCAGGAGAGGGAACAACATTTGAAATGTAAATAAACAATATATCTAAAAATGGTATAAGTTGAGCTGGGAAAGGGTTGGGAGAAATAAAGAAATACGGGAGTTAGGGATGTTAAACAAAATAAACATGCATGAAAATCCTTATGAATACTCACTAGTTTATAAAGTAATTAAAATATAATTAATAAAAGAGTTTGAACACCCATTACTTACATGGATGTATGAGTCCTCCAGAAGACACACAGGTTATCAAGAGAAAATATGTCAGTAAGCGAGGGCAAGGAGAGATTGTGGAAGAGAACAAAGAAACAATGTGAGAGCTGGAGGCTGAGGAGGAGGCTGAGAAATTCTCTCCTCTGCATATGCACGGCTGCTGCACACAGGCACTCTCTACAGACATCATTACCTGCAAGACATGCACATGGTTGATCCAGGAGGGCCACATTCCAGCAGGTAGTAAAACTGGACTCGCTGGGTTATAGAAGATGGAGAGAACTTCTCTGGAGGTTTCTAACCACTAGAAAACGCACAATTTAGGCAGCAAGGCTAAAAACATTGTTAACTATTAAATGTTAAATCTCTACCTCATTATAATACATACCCAGGTAAAAACAGCATAGTAAAACTAAATGGTTCACTTGTCTACATAAAAATAAAAAAAAAATGCTGGCAGAAAATAAAGAAAATCTCTTTTTCGGATATTTCTGTATCTTGGTTTAATTATAAAACTTAAATATTAATCTATACTCCCTAAATTTACACTTTAACTGTTGTCTCTCATATGCTGACCCAGATAAGCCCTGCTTCTGGCAATTCTATATCATTTGTGTATAGGAACATTTCCCCGCTTCCTTCCCTAACACCTGCAAAGTTTGCACCTTTCCTCAAATGTTGAACCTCCCTAAAGCATCTGACTTTTCTGATGGTTAGGTAAATCAGCTTGACCTCCCTCCCCTTTAAAATTTTTTTCTTTCCATTGAGAATCTCATTACCATCTCTCAGTTTTTAAGGTCTCAGGATATAACAATACTAATGAACAAGTTGGAATAGAATATGTGAAGCAAAATTTTAATTTGTCAGTGGAAAATTTTCCTTTGAGAGTAAAAGAAAAAAATCAAGGCCATGTAGTGGATCAAAGTTCAGACAGTACATAACAGTCATGACCGAAGTGTTACCTGGTATTGGCAGACAGAATTTAGGTGCAGGAATATTCTGATTTACTGAATTTGTCTTTTTAAGGAAGATAAAGGAGTTGCTCTAAAGACAAGCTGAGCACTCACTGCTGAGTCTCAGAAGTAAATAGCTCTACTCCAAGGGATTTGGGGATGAAGGGCTGTAAGACTGTGTCTGCTTTGATAGACAGACAGTGGGAAAGGAACTATGTAATTACGTGCATCGACTGTGGCTAATTCAGATGGTGCTAATTGTTCCCCGGCTGCCAGTCAAGGTGGCGCTCTGAGACTCCACAACTCTGCCGAATCTCCTCAGAGAGCAGAGAGCAATGGGAGGAAGCTAGCCATGTTTGAAGAGGAAGAATGAGCTTTGTGTCAACAGTGTGTGGTCGCATCCCAACATTCACTGCGGGAGGCAGCGGTGGCAGCAGTGGCAAGAATCGTGATTGTTGCTTTTTGTTAATGTGGTCTATAGCTTTTTCTTTCCTGTCAAGGAACGCTTGCCTCATTTGAGTTATTCAAGAGTCTTTACCAGCAGTCACAAACAGATGATTTGTGAGGTGCAGAGCACAGGCCCAGCACAGAACAGCCAGGAGCCTGCACCAAGAGCCCAGAGAGATTCTCTGCAATGTCTTGTGGAGCACGCAAGCAGAGCAGTTTGCTCCATCTAAGGAGAAACAGACACCTGCTTTTTGTGCGGCTGAGAGCCCCTGTTTAGCACAGACCTATCCTAATGTGTTGTTTTCTAAACCATGGACAAGCTTAGATAAAACTAGGCATTGAACCATGATCATCCCAGGAGGAAGAACAGGTTAGTTACAACCAAGGTCATGTATTGTTTCAAATATACACATATAAATATTATCATTTATTAAACAATTTTATCAACTACACTGATGATCTAAATGGTTCAAGCTTACTCACTATGCTACGCCGCCAGTTTCTCCCCTCTCTGCTCTAGTGTCCGGCTTGTTTTCTTCATTTCTCTGTCTTCTCCACCTCTTTCCATGCACATTGCCCATTCATGGATTTTGATAGTCAAGTCTTAAAGGAATCTGGCTAAGTTTAATGACATTTTGTCCAAAGAATGTGACTTTTTGTTAGGAATTTGTGCTCATCTGTAGTGGTCAGAGTCCACTCAGGGGCTCCCACTGGCAGTTTTACACCTCCATTTGGATATTTTCTTCCTTCTTCTTTTTAAGAAAAAATCCTTTTAAAACTAAGTGGTAAGAATGTCTACTTTTTACTGTTTGTAGAGAGCTTTCCTATTTTAACGTTTGCAGCAAAGCTTATGGAGGTATCTGCTACACAGGCCAACTGTATGTGATCCCTGTAAATACTACACAGGTCATCTGAATGTGATCCCTGCAAATGCTACACAGGACATCTGGATGTGATCCCTGCAAATGCTACACAGGACATCTGGATGTGATCCCTGTAAATGCTACACAGGACATCTGTATGTGATCCCTGTAAATGCTACACAGCTCATCTGTATGTGATCCCTGCAAATGCTACACAGGACATCTGGATGTGATCCCTGCAAATGCTACACAGGACATCTGGATGTGATCCCTGTAAATGCTACACAGGGCATCTGGATGTGATCCCTGCAAATGCTACACAGGACATCTGGATGTGATCCCTGTAAATGCTACACAGGACATCTGGATGTGATCCCTGTAAATGCTACACAGGTCATCTGTATGTGATCCCTGCAAATGCTACACAGGACATCTGTATGTGATCCCTGTAAATGCTACACAGGTCATCTGTATGTGATCCCTGCAAATGCTACACAGGACATCTGGATGTGATCCCTGTAAATGCTACACAGGACATCTGGATGTGATCCCTGTAAATGCTACACAGGGCATCTGGATGTGATCCCTGTAAATGCTACACAGGTCATCTGGATGTGATCCCTGCAAATGCTACACAGGACATCTGGATGTGATCCCTGCAAATGCTACACAGGACATCTGGATGTGATCCCTGCAAATGCTACACAGGACATCTGGATGTGATCCCTGTAAATGCTACACAGGACATCTGGATGTGATCCCTGTAAATGCTATATAGGCATCTGTAGGAATCTCTGTAAACACCTGATGATCTCTCCACCTCCCTGGACAGCCTGGTGTGTCTGGTTACGTTAGCTGCATCTGCTTTTGATGCTCCTCCTTTCCATTCATCTCCATCCTGCTTTTTTGGTTATCAGTTCCCACTTAGCTAGACTGTATTTGGAGCTGAGATGAATCTCATTCCTATAATAACACTATTCAAGTATCTCCTTTCTAGTCATGATAGATCTGAATAAAGTCTGCCTTTCAGTGCTTTGACAGGGTTACTGAATTTATACAATGTACCAGTGTGCATTTGCATCATAGAATCTGTGAAGTTAATAAAAGTTTTATTTATTGGCTGAATAAGTATTATTTTTCTCACCCCTGAGAACCCTTGTCCTGTGACACCTGTATATGACAGGCTCATTTTTTGTCTCATATACTCTTTATTTTCACTTTCTCTTATTATATTTATTCCTCCTTGATGATGTGACTAGTAAATATATTTTTGTAAACATAGAAAATGCGTGTTGCTGTGTTTATGTGTTTATATCAGAGATCGAAAAGAATGACAAAATTTATATTTTTCTTTAAAATGTAGAGCTATCTTATTTTTTGCCCTTGGCTTATTTTCCTAACTATAAGTCTTTAGATGTTTTAAATCAAAGGAAAAATAAACAAATCAAAAGACCCTTTAGATTTCTTTTGATTTAAAAGATATAAAAATTATTATTTTGAGTAATTTGCCTCTTAAAATCCATTTTTATGAATGTTGAAATAATTTATAAAAACATTTAAATCTCAAATTTC
Source organism: Apodemus sylvaticus (assembly GCF_947179515.1). NCBI lineage: Eukaryota > Metazoa > Chordata > Mammalia > Rodentia > Muridae > Apodemus > Apodemus sylvaticus. The sequence goes on along the minus strand of NC_067475.1, from coordinate 160,408,680 downwards.
ACGTATTCTAAAATCTCCTTTGCAGTTTGTATTTTTTTTTTTTTTTGCCTTATGATCAATATTTTCCCTGCCTATCATAGGAGGCCAGGTGGGGTGCTTTCTGGTATCACATTGACACTTAGGAGGTTTTGGTTTTGGGAGCCTTTAAGGTTTTGAAACTTTGAATTGGGGTTTCTCAACTTGTAATTGATCGGGAAGAAATGCTTAGAATAAGGGTTAGGTAAGAACTGAAGGTAAGCACAGAGAACTCTGAAGCACAGACTGGCTGTTAGAAAGGCCAGGTTGCAAACTGACCTTAATCCTTCTCACTGACAGAAGCAAGGAAGCTAAGAGAAAGAACAAGGAAGAAAGCACAAAAGAAAGGGGGGGCTTGAGAGCCAGAAAAGTAGTCAGGCACGACTGAAAACTGGGTTAACACAGAACAGTAACCAACACATATGAAACAAAGGATCTGGGAAGCTATTAGACTACCTTTTATGTCATTAGTTAACCCTGAATATCGGTTGAATGTCGTATTCATTCTTTTGGTTTGTATTAAGATGTACCTTGCAAAAGAAATCTGAGCTGGCTGTGTAGGAGGTTTACCTGGGTTTCTGTGCTGCTTCTTGGCTGGGCTGGGACTTTGCTTCCAGCTTTGGCTATGTAGAGATCAGAGTGGGTGAAAGTAAAGTCAGAACTAGTTAAATCCCAAGGTTACTTTTTCCTCACAGTGGGCATTACGGCCATCCAAAAGGGGTGTATTGACATGCAACAGCAAGTTATTTGTGTTATAGGCAATTCACTTTCAAGTTTATCCAGAGGAATCATGTTTCCCCTGGCAAGTTCTGTATCAAATTTATAGCATTTCAGGTTAATGTTACTGAGCACCAGGGGAAGGCAGTGCAATTGAGAGTGCGAGCCAAATAATCTTCCGTAATAGTAGACTCGTGCTTGCCTCGCTTGACCTTTGATTGCTTAGATGTTATGGGCTGCAGTATCTCGGAACAGTGCACAACACGCTGGACCTTCAGAGTCTCGGCATCTGCTCCGAGAGAGATGATTCCTATCACTCTAGGTACCTGCTCTAGGCACTCACGGCTACCCGTGCTGGCCGGGTATAACAAAAGCCGTTTCTGCCGCTGTGGTAGTAAATGGTCTTCGATGAATTTTTTTCCCAAAGAGCTTTTCCTTATAGAACAATTCACACTGTTGTTGACCTTGTAGAGTACTCATTGTCCTTTACAAAAATAGTCATCGTGGACTAAAGAGCTAACATTCCATGGCTGTCACGGCTGGCTGGTCTAACTCCAGCCACGGAAACTTAAGAAAAGGGATTTTAAGAGTTCTCTTGAATCGTTATGCACTGTCTTATGCTTGAGAAAAGCTTTTTCTTTTTTCAGTAGAGATTATATTACCCAAGTGATTGGCTTTCTAATTTCCTTTGGGAATTGTTAAACTGCACAATGGACTAACTGGTTTAGAGTCGTAATTCTGTTTTGTGTTTTAGATACTTTGACTAAAGGGAGATTTCAGTTGGTCTAATTTATCTTGAAAAATTAAAGCTATGAAAGCAGTTTCTACTACTTGTGTTTGAAGGAATGCTTATTTTACAATATCATGCGACTATTTTTGTGTTTTAAATTTTTGCTTGCTAAGCACATATTGTATGAATTCATGTTTTTATGTCTTTTTAAGAAGCTACGGTAGAGCTGTAGAGAGACAGCTCAGCAGTTAAAAGCACTTGTTGTTTTTGTAGAAGGCCTACGTGTTGTTCCTATTACTCACATGCTAGCTCCCAACTATAAGTGTGTCCAGTTCCAGTCTTCTCCCCACTGCAGGCTTCATGCATACCTGTGGTACACATAAATACACACAGGTATAATACTCATACACATGAAATAACTCTGAAAAATTGAAGCTCTGATTGTGATGTATGTGAAATATTATAACAAAATCTAGATGTTTAGAAGGAATATTTGCAGCTATGGGTAATGAAAACATTATGATAAAACCAAACAAACCTGAAAATGAGAAAACTAGTGCTAAAGCTGATGGCAAAACCATTTGATTTCCAGCAGCCTCACTAGGTAATTTCTGGAAATATTTTTTGAAGCTGATTTTGACTGTCCTCTCTGTGTGGAATGAATTAAATATCTCTTGGTATCCAAACCTTCTCTTTCAGATCAACTAAAATGGATAGAAATGCGCATTCCAGTGACCACCGTCCCTTTCCAGGAGGAAGCGTGCCTGCCTCTCCCTGGATACGCTTGGCTGAGCGTGTCTCCGCCGGCCATCACTGCAGATATTGCAATGGAGCAATTACTAAACAGCTTCTGTAGTCAGAAATGATCAACTTGACTGTGGTCAACCAGGATGACAGATGAAGCGTGGAGATAAAACTAAAGTCAGATAGACTCCTGGCTTGGAGGCAACTCAATAGCTAAACTTACAAATGGAAATAGCCTTGCTATAAAATTGAAAAATACTTTAGTGAGATTTTGATTTTAAGAGTATTTAAGAACAGAAGAAATGTTAAGTATTGGTTCTAGCCATCTTTTAGCATGCAGCTCAGAGAAAGAAGATTATTGTAATGACCAGGGATCACCTAAAAGTACAAAAGAAAGCACCAGCCAGGAAAATTGAAAGTTTTTCTGCCTCAAGTTTCATTCCTATAAATGAGTAAATTTGAATAAAATAACCTGCACTAAATATCTGTTATGAAACAAATAGTATTATATTGTAGAAATATCTGAAAATGTAGTAGGATGTTCAGTATTTGATGCTTCACAGACGTGTAAATGCACACACATGCACATACACACACACAATGGATTGCATTGGCTTTAGTAATTTATCGAATATTACATGCAAAGTACAGTCAAAAAACCATGTAGGCTAGGAGCACTATTTTCAGGCTTCTGAACAGTGATTATTGCAGTTTGTAAAAAAACAAAAACAAAAACAAAAAAACAAAAACAAAACAAACAAACAAAAAAACCCCCAAACCTCCAAATTATGTGTGTGAGCATTTTAACTTTGAGGTTTTCTTTTAGAAATATTTTTGATATTTCTAGTTAGTTTATCTCCCCACATAAAGTTTAGAACTAACCTGTTTTCATGCAATCTAATTAAACTGTAATTTTAATCAACGTCTCATTGAATCGATGAATCTACACAAGCATTTTAGCATATAAAGCATTAAAATTCATGAACATGTTATTTTGTTTTTTATTTAGGATCTCCTTGATGTTTTTCATTAGTGTTTTGTGATCTCTCTGTCTCTTTCTCCATCTGTCTGTCCCTGTGTATGTGTCTGTCTGCATGTGACTGTATTTACACTACATATACACTACGATACATTGGGAACTGGGTGCAGAGGTCAGAAAACAACCTCAAATGTTGGTCTGTACTTACACATTGTTGGTGCATACGGCAAGCTAGCTGGCCTGTGAACTTCTAAGGAAACTCTTGCCTTCATCTCACAGAAATGCCGGGCTTACAGCTGCATCTGCCATCTTTATGTGGACTCCGGGCGTCTGAAGTCAGAGCCTCATTTTGTGTGGCACGTGTTTCACCTACGGAGCCAGCCCCCCAGTCCCAGTGTTCTGTCTCACACAGATCTTTTCCACACTTTTAAAAATATATACCTATGAATTTATGTGATATTATTATGAATACATTGATTTTCAAATGTCATTTTCCAATTATTATTGTTAACACACACATCTCTTCATCTCCATGGGATCTTAATCAATAATTCAACCAGATACAAATAAAAATACCTAGAAAGTTGCATGTGCACCAAACATATATATTTTGTTTTACATCATTATTCTCAAATTAATAAGGCATGGCATAGCCATTACACTTGGTCAATGTAAACATTGCCATTTTATATAAAGGTCTTGAACACTAGAAGATGTTAGTATGTGTAAGGTCCCAAGACATCACAGAATGGCTGGGTGAAAATATAACAGAAATTGACCGATCTGTATTAGTCCTATAATCTGCAGCTTTCTAAACTTGACTGTAGCAATGAGCACCTTTAATGCCCCTTGTGTTTGTAACTATGTGTCTGAACTTTAGCCAGGATAACCTAAGAGCTCTGGATGCTGCCTTCAGTCTTCGTTACTAATGACCTTTGATTGAAGATCCTCTACGTATTATCCCACAAACACCTTGGTGGCCCCTCAGCGTTCCTATAAGACTGGGTCTTTTCACTGCTGTTTGGCGGAGTCGCCTTGCCAGCATAGGCTCCTGCTCAGTGATGTTAATCGGAAAACAGTCTAATAGCTTAGGCTCATTGGATGCATTTTTAACCACAGCTACTGTTATCTTAATTTGTACAAAGGAACAAGATAAGAATTTTCTCCTAAAACCACTATTATTTTACTATTAGGAGAAATTAATGCTCAGATTTGATCAATATTAAATCAACTTGAAGCATATTTCAGAAGGAGAACCATTTATAGTTGCCCAAATTTAAAAACCTCAGGTTAAAAAGGAAAGAAATATAATAGCTAAGGGTCTGTCCACTATTGCATGTCTGTAAGCACAATACTTGAGAGGCAGGAGGAGGATCGAGTTCAAAGGTAGCATCAATTACATAATGAATTCCAGGCCAGCCTGTTTTACATGAATCCTTGTCTCAAAAACAGGCAAAGAACACAAAAACAAAATGCTACCAACCATAAATGAACCAAACCCAAGGATCTGTTGGGGAATGACTCCAGGGGAGGCTGATAATGCTGCCTGGTTATTTAGCTTTAGGATCAGCACATAATCCAGGCAAAGTCACGGGACAGGCATTCTGAGCAGTGCTGACATTTAGTTTATACAGCTAGAAGCTCTGCTAAAGCCTGTGACTGTGCAGCACAGAGTGCAAGCGATGTGGACTCAGGATTGCTGCATGCAGGCAAGGGGAGCTAAAAGATTTACATGTGAATTTTTGTGCACCGAAAGGCGGCTCATATTTATATAGCTCACAATTTCTTTAATTCTGTTTTAGTGCTGGAAGCATTTGCATATTTAAGGACTTCCACTATAGTTAAAAATGAGACACTGACAGTTATAATGCAGTGATAATGGATTCACGTGCGCTCTCTGTGATGGAAGATTGTTTAGACTTCAAGGTTTATTTTGTCCTGCACCAGAGTCATTAATCTTCCTTCCTTATTTTCTTCCACTACTGGGATATGACAAGGATTTTCTTTCACCTTGAAAATTCATATATGGTAGAGGGTTTCTATGCCTTAGTCCTGCAGTCTTAACATATCCTATGGAGTAAAGGCAAATTGTTTTTTCATTCTTCACACCGTTATATCCTTGAGAAATAGTTTTCAAATTACAGATTTGATTCCTCTCCTGGTACTGGAAGATCATAAACAAATGCATTTTTATGTTATTTTTCTTTAGTGGGCTTTATGATTTCATCCTCAGCAACTGGACTAATTCAATAAGCAGCAGACCATAAGATAGTGAATGGATACACTATTAATTTTTATTGCTAAAGTTTCTTTTATGTACTGTTTGATCTAAAGATGTTATTCACATTTTTATGATGACAGCAGCAGACTTGAAGCAGATCTAATGCTATAATTCTTATTGATAAAGCCTAGGTATTTCAAAAGTAACGGCCCAAGGAATGGCAATTACCTACGTAACCAGGAAGTCGAGGCTGTGAGAGGAAACTGTAGACAGGACAGAGTTGTGAAGGGCTGGGGACGGGAAGACAGGCTCAGGGCAGGAACCTGGAGATGATTTTTCTTTGTTCTCCATAATGAGAAGTGCAGGCCATAAAAACAATTTTTCTAAATTGCCTTAATTCTGTGGTTATACAGAACTGCAGATGAGGCAGATCTCCAACTAAACTGGCTGGTCAAGTTGGGAGAAAATAAGAAAATGAAAGCAATGGATGTGAGAGTTTTCTTAATTGCAGACAGACTGGTGCCCTGGCCTTATCGCCCCAGATATTTGGACTGAATGTGCATCTGTAATTAACACATGCAGTAGAATCTCCCCCCCCTCAGTTCCCACTGACTCCGCTAGTGCTACTGATTAATATTCCCTTATGAGACCTGAGCAAAGAGAGCAGTGGACAATTTATAACGCAGGAGGAGAGTGATATTAGTTAAAGCCTTGAAGGGATCATATTACATCGATTTGGCTGGTATTTATTGCAGGATCACTATGCATAAAGTTTATGGAAATGCAAATAAGGTTCGGTATTTCTCAGAACTTAACTGGAGAAAAAGCATTTATTTGAAGAAGGCAATAATATAAGTAAATAAATAATTCCACATAAGCATATAGCCTTCCTCATCACACACCAGCACATTCCTCCCTCTCTCTGTGGTCGGAGGTCATGGGTGTAACCTGAACAGGACCCACTGCTGAGTGGGATCTCGGCTCCTCATGCTCGTGTTAAGAGTGTCCCTATCCACGGGTCCATCTCTGCAGCCACGAGATGCCTTTTTCTAGCGTATGATTTGAGGAGATTGTTTTTTGCACACGTCTATGTAGTTGTTGGAGTACCATTTGTCCTGAAGACCCAATGATGTGCTTTGACAACCTTTAAAAATGAGCGAAGACACATATACAAGAGTTCATTCCGGAACACAGAATATTTTCTCTTTATTTGTATTTCTACATTTGGAAGTTCTGCTACTTCAGTGACTGAAGATTTGTAGAAAATAATAACATTTTGAAGCATGAGCTTTTCCCAGTTTTTAAAAAATCCTAATTTTTTTATAGGAAATTCAGAATCAGCTTGTGAATTTCTGCAAAAATCCATGAGTTGGTATTTTTGTGGATATTATGTCAAAAGTCAAATTGTGGTGCATTGACAATAATAGTAAATCGTCTTTCAAATTCTCAAAAATGAATGTCCATTTATACCCTTTTCAATTTCTGTATATTTATATTTCAAACGAAAGTAGCCTCTAAATTTTATTTTTGAGATGTCTGTTGCTAGTATATAGCAATAAAACATAAATTTGGTCAGTGTTCTGTAAACTTGATACATGATTAGTTGTAATATTTTTATAGATTCCTTAAAAACTTTGATACATAAGATCATGATATCTGAAAACATGTTATATTTTGATATTATTTCTTTGCGTATCCACATTTAATGTGTTTTTAGAATACTGACTTTTATCTTGGCGATATTTCACAGTTTTTATGTCTTTTTTTTGTTCTCTGCTTCTTTCATTACTTTATTTGACATTAGAAGAGTATTTTAGTGTAATCTTTTTAATTCTGTAATAATTTTAATACTCCTGCATTAGAGCTGGCTCAGGGGCTTATTTTGTATCTCCTATCAGAATCTATGTAATTTTTATAAAAAGATTTCAGCATTATTATTATATAAGTTATATCTAAATATGTTATAAGTGATTGATCTAAAAAGTATGAGAAAAATGAGGCAAAATGCATATGGTCTATAATCTGGAAACCACTGTCATATTTTACTCCCATTTTTCCATGTAAATTTGAGCTACTACCTGATGCCCTTTCATCACTCTGCTAAAGCATTGCTCCAACAGGTGTCCATTGCATTATTATTTAGTTTAATTATGTGAATGGTTTCTGACAATGTGATACATGCCATAATGCTTTCTCATCACTCTAACCCCCTATATTCTCTTATCTTCTTTCCACATACAAGAATGCCCTCTTTCCTGCCAACTTGGTTCTTCCGTGTCTTTTTGTTTGTTCGTTTTGCTTTGCTTTTGCTTTGTAACATAGTGTGTTTCACCAGGGCTGCATGCGTGGTGTGAACATGGACACGGTGTTAACAACTAGGGTATGCTTAATGAGTGAGTGTACATGTCACCTAATACATTGACTTCCTCTTCTCTCTTAACCCTAAACTTGCATTAGCTCACTTGGGAGAAGTGGAGGTCCTATGATTCCCTCCCTGACCTACAACTGAATGCTTACTAGCTCAGTATTGTGGAGGCCTGATGCAGACAATTATTGTGAGTTCATGAATACATGGTCATGCCAGGCCAAAACCACAGCATTTGTGGCTTTCCTCTCTGTCTTCTTTGGTTCTTACATTCTTCCTGCTGCTCTCCTCCAGGGTGTTCCCTGAACCACAGACGGGGTGATGTCGGTGCCTTGATTAATATTGCACACCCAATAGTCACTTGTTCTTACTATCTTGACAAGCATGTGTCTTTATACTGTCATTCAGTACATAGAGAAACTTTCTTACCAAGACTGAAGACAGTGGTATTTTATGGAATTTTAGAGCTATATTAAATATTAAAGGGACAATTTGACAAAATGCTTATTTATAGAAACAGTAGTGGTAGGCTTATCCCTATTGTCTATGACCTCTAAGCTGTGGGCTTTTAACCAAGTACACAGTATCAGGTATAAATTCTCTCTTAAGGAGCAGGGCTAATAACTAAGGAGAAATCGATTTGTTGCCCCCATACCTGTTGTGCTGCTATTGTATCACTAAGCACTTCTTGTCTGGAAAAACTGGTCTTGTAGCATGCAACATCTAAAGCTGAGAAGGCCATTGTTGACTTTTCTCCCAAGTTGCCCAATAGCCAACTACCTGTGTCAGGAAGGTCTTCTGTGCCTACAGCCTCCAGGTCTTACCATCCATTTCTGGTGGGTAACTAATAACAATGGCTGAATGAGTTTTAGGGTTCTGGGAAGCTTCCTGCTCAACAATAGGAAGTAAGGAATTAAGTATCCCAGGCCTGGCAAGGGGATTTTAGCTTAATAATCTTTGACTTCTGGGATTGGCTTTATCTACAATACATGGTACCCCTATAGAAAGTATTTTTTTTAATATTTTAAAACTTAGTATACAAAGTAAAGGTCTCCTATATAGTTTCTTCACAATATTGACATGTATGTTCTTTGTTTTAAAATGTTATATTTCTATGTTTTATAGAACCAATAATACAGTTATACTTTATACAAGTTTTAAATTAGTCAAGAGAAAATAAACTCATGATTGTTTTTACAATATTATTTTTACTCCAGTCTTTTTTTTCTTTTTACAAATGTCTATTTGAGTCTATGTGGATGCCTCTAGAGGCTAGAAGAGGCCACTAGATTCTCTGAATCAAATGCTCTTAACTGCTAAGCCATCTCTCCAGCACCTCCTGTTTCTTTCTTTCTTTTTTTAAATTTTCTATATTCTTTGTTTACATTCCGAATGATTTCCCCTTTCTCGGTTCCCCCTTCCCCATAGGTCCCATAAACCCTCTTCCCTCTGCTCATTCCCCAATCAACCTCCTACCACTTCTCTGTCTTGGTAATCCCCTACATTGCTGCATCAAGCCTTTCCAGGACCAGGGCCCTCTCCTTCCTTCTTCTTGGGAATGATTTGATATGTGAATTGTATATTGGGTATTCAGAGATTCTGGGCTAGTATCCACTTATCAGTGACTGCATTCCATGTGTGTTCTTTTGTGAATGGGTTACTTCACTTAGGATGATGTCTTCTAGCTCCATCCATTTGTCTAAGAATTTAATGAATTCATTGTTTTTAATTGCTGAGTAGTATTCCACTGTGTAAATATGCCATATTTTCTGCATCCATTCCTCCATTGAGGGACATCTCGGTTCTTTCCAGCTTCTGGCTATTATAAATAAGGCTGCTATGAACATAGTGGAGCATGTGTCCTTATTGCATACAAGGGAATCCTCTGGGTATATGCCCAGGAGTGGTATAGCAGGGTCCTCCAGAAGTGACATGCCCAGTTTTCTAAGGAACCACCAGAATGATTTCCAAAGTGGTTGTACCATCTTACAGCCCCACTTGCTGATTGATTTCCAGAGTAATTGTACCAGTTTGCAATCCCACCAGCAGTGGAGGAGTGTTCCTCTTTCTCCACATCCTGGCCAATACCTGCTGTCTCCTGAGTTTTTAATCTTAGCCATTCTGACTGGTGTAAGGTGAAATCTAACGTTTGTTTTGATTTGCATTTCCCTAATGACTAATGATGTTGAACATTTCTTAAGGTGCTTCTTAGCCATTCAAAATTCTTGAGGTAAAAATTCTTTCCTCAGCTCTGTACCCCATTTTTAATAGGATTATTTGGCTCTCTGGAGTTTAACTTCTTGAGTTCTTTGTATATATTGGATATTAGCCCTCTGTTGGATGTAGGGTTGAAGATCTTTTCCCAATTTGTTGATTGCCACTTTGTCCTTTTGACAGTGTCCTTTGCCTTGCAGAAGCTTTGCAATTTTATGAGGTCCCCTTTGTCAATTCTTGATCTTAGAGCATAAGCTATTGGTATTCTATTCAGGAAAATTTCCCCTGTGCCCATGTTCTCAAGGGTCTTCCCCAGTTTCTTTTCTATTATTTTCAGTGTGTCTGGGTTTATGTGGAGGTCCTTGATCCACTAGGAGTTGAGCTTAGTACAAGGAGATAAGGATGGATTGATTTGCATTCTTCTGCATGCTGTCCTCCAATTGAACCAACACCATTTTTTGAAAAGGCTATCTTTTTTCCATTGGGTGGTTTTAGCTCCTTTGTCAAAGATCAAGTACCATAGGTGTGTGGGTTCATTTCTGGGTCTTCAATTCTATTCCATTGATCTACCTGCCTGTCAGTGTACCAATACCATGCAGTTTTTTTTTAACACTATTGCTCTGTAGTACTGCTTGAGGTCAGGGATACTGATTCCCCTAGAAGTTCTTGTACTGTTGAGAATAGGGTTAACTATCCTGGTTTTTTGTTATTCCAGATGAATTTGAGAATTGCTCTTTCTAACTCTATGAAGAACTGAGTTGGGATTTTGATGGGGATTGCATTGAATCTGTATATTGCTTTTGGAAAGATGGCCATTTTTAATAATGGATACAAATTGGAAAGGAAACAGTCAAATTATCACTATTTGCAGATGATATGATAGTATACTTAAGTCACCCAAAGAAGTTCCACCAGAGAACTCCTACAGTTGATAAACAACTTCAGCAAAGTGGCTGGTTATAAAATCAACTCAAGCAAATCAGTAGCCTTCTTATACTCAAAGGATAAGCAGACTGAGAAAGAAATTAGGGAAATGACAACGTTCACAATAGCCACAAACAATATAAAGTATTTTGATGTGACTCTAACCAAACAAGTGAAAGATCTGTATGACAAGAACTTCAGGTCTCTGAAGAAGGAAATTGAAGAAGACCTCAGAAAATGGAAAAATCTTCCATGCTTGTGGATTGGCAGGATTAGTATAGTAAAAATGGCCATCTGTGTTTCTTTATAAGATTGCTGTACAATCTGAAATTACTTGCTTTTCTTAAGTGTGTGTGTGTGTGTGTGTGTGTGTGTGTGTATAGGGGGTGACATAGTTTATGTGCATATGTGCACTTGTTTGTTCAGGTGTATGTTTGATAGCATTGGCACATAGTCTCTCAGTGAACATGGAGTTCACCATTTCCGCTAGACTGGCTACTCAGCAAACCACAAGGCTTCACCTGTTTTCTTCCTTTGGTGCCGAGGTTGCACATGCTGACTTTTACATGGGCACTGGGCATCTAAACTCTGCTTTTCACACTTGATCAGCAAGCTTTCTTCACTGGTCATTCACATAGGTCTTCATATGCATATGCTGAGTTAAGCACAATTAATCTTCTGTTTATATTTATCTCTGAATATATTTACATTTTCTTAATTTTTGAAAGATGTAGATGGTAAGATTCTTAGCTGGGAGGTTTTGCCAGCATTTTAATCATGTAATCTATTGCCTTCTGACAGAACGTGTTCCTGATGTTAGAGTTATTGTGGTTCCTAAAGGGATGTTGTCAAGTTTTTCTGTTTGTCTTTAGCTTTCAACAATTTTCGGAAAAAAGTGTCAGATTAAACAGTGTTTTTAGCCTGACATCTTTGGGACTCATTGAAATTTTGGATCTGTCTTAAGGTTTTAAAAATAAAAATGGGAAAGTTACAGTCATCATATCTTCAGATAGTCTTTCTGTTACTTGCTTTGTGTTTGTCATTTGACACACCCACACAGTGGCATTCGGGATGGTACCCAGCACTCTACGAGGCTCCTGTCATTCGCCTTCAATTTTTAATCTCTCTGTCCTTCAGATTATACCTACTTTATATATCAAGTTTTTTTTTAATTGCAGCCTCATGCCTACTCTTTAGTTCTTCATGGACCATTTATCTAGTCCCCGTACACAGGCAATACCAAGATAGGTTTATGAAGAAGCAAGGTATATTGCATATTACCTATTACATATTATCATTTTTTTCTTGTGACAATTCCATAACACATATATTTGGCTATGTCCCCCTCCAACTACTTTTACACTTTCTTTTCCTTTCCCTATCACACAGCTCCCTTACCTTTCTCTAATAGTATCTTTACTACTTTCAAGTCATTTAAAAAAGCTCACCATGTGTGAGCAGTTATGTACGTGAGGGCACAGTATGTGTGTATTTGTGTGAAAGCATGTGTATAGATGTCAGAGGATAACTTCAAGTGTCCCCTCTTTTTCTCTCTTTTCTTTTGAGACATGTTTAATTAATTATAATGCATAATCCTGGTTCAGGGTCGCTACCCACCTCAGTGGCTTATGTTCCTGAATGAAAAATGCACACATAGTCTTTATATTTTAATACGTCTTAAGATGTACAACAGCAGGGTGACTGCCTAGCCTCTGTACCTCCAGAATCTACCTCTTGTGGATAATTCTGAGTTACTGCTTACTAATTTCTATATTCCATCTTGGATGCTCCGGACCCCTTTGTGTTGTCCTCTAGACTGCTTTCTTGGCCTAGAGTCCAGAGTGCTCTCCTTGCTTCTCTAACCTAGCCTCTCTTTCCCCCTTTCCTCAACTCCTAGTGCCTTTCTCTCCACAGTCCCAAGCCCAGGAAATCCTAAAACCCTGCCTCTGTCTGTCCTCCCTGACAATTGGCTGTTTGTATCTCTATTTACCATTAGAAACAATTGGGGTGGGGGGGGCGGTTCCAGAGGTATTTTTTCAGGAATTTAATTAGCATTCATAGTATAAGCAGCTAGAGATACATGGTTTCTCACTTGCCTGGAAGTAAGTGGAGTAGCTAAGCCAGCTGGCTACCTTTCTAGGCTGGAGTTAGAAGCATTTGCCACCATGTTTGACATTTTAAAAGAATTTTATAATAAAATTTAGGTTCTGTGTTTGCAAGGCTAACACTATATATCACCAAAGCTAGTTCCCCAGACTCTCACAATTTAGTTTCTATACATGTAAGGAAGGTTAGGTTACTTGCCTTTCTGTATCTAATATCACTTAATCCAATGATTTCTCCTTCCACCCATTTGGTTTATTTACAGGTACCTAGATGGGTTCCCACACTTGGTTATCACATCATGCTAATCATATTTATATAGGATCCTTCATGCACGCTGAGTTTTTTGTACAACTGGTATAACTATAGCTTAAAAATAAAGGAAGGTTAAAACTTGGACTATATCACACTAAAAATCCACAGCACCTCAAATACACAGTTAGCAGAGCAAATGCACCCCACATTCATCTGACAAAGAATTAAAATTCAGAATACACGAATAACTCAAAAACAATACCACCACAAAACAATCTAGTCTGAAGGACTATTGTCACACAAGCAAAAACAAATGTTGATGAAGGTAGGCTGAGAGAGGCACCCTTTATACTTGCTGGCAATATAAATCAAATTCATGCCACTATAGTGGAGAACAGGACTGACATTCCTCAGAAATCTGAAAATACAGCCATGTACTTTGTGGAGTGTTTCCTGGGATCTTCTTAAGGCACAGGCTGTGAGAACATCCAAGAGTATTTTCCTTCAGAGAATATTTCCACAGTATTTCATCTTACTAAGTCTCCAAGTCCAATGTATGTTGTTTATATGTTCAAGGGTGTGTGGCCATCCACTGGTGGATAAATAACCTACTTGTTCTGGTCCCCCCAAAGATACTTGTCCCACAAAGCTAATGTTATAAATATTTCCAGTCTAGTTTGAGAATGTAAGACCCCCCAAAACTGCGGGTGCCCCAGCACCCCACACCCTGGAAGGCGACACCTAAATCACTCTTGAGAAACGGTCTCGATGCAATAACATGAAGATTTCTTTATTCCATAATTCTGGGTTCCACAGCTGTACATCATGCAGGGTTAGAGGACTGTGGACCGCGAGTGCAGAATTGCGACAGCTTTTATAAGTTTACGACAAAGCCCACAACTCACAAACCAATCATTTCTTAGCATGGAGAGCCTGCCAAATGTGAGCCAATTGATTTGTACCACTTCATAGTTTTTAGGCCAATCAGTTTAAATTATGGGAGCCCACGCTCAGTGGACCAATTAGTTTCCTATTTTCTTGAATGTCTATAGCTGCGTGAACTCCTCCTGCACAGGGGTAATGGCATAAGCAGTTTACAGAAGCAAGATAAGCTTAGCTCATTTCTAGTTACCTTGTGGGGCCAGGATCACCTATTCAAGGCCTTTCTGCTAGCTCTAAACAAAGGGCGGGCTCTGGAATGTGACATTTTACCTAGTTTCTTTCTTTCTTTTTTCTTTCTTTTTTTTTTTTTTTAGATTTTTTTTATTCGATATATTTTTTATTTACATTTCAAATGATTTTCCCTTTTCTAGCCCCCCACTCCCCAAAAGTCCCGTAAGCCCCCTTCTCTCCCCCTGTCCTCCCACCCACCCCTTCCCACTTCCCCGTTCTGGTTTTGCCGAATACTGCTTCACTGAGTCTTTCCAGAACAAGGGTTCTTTTACCTAGTTTCTAACAAAGCGAGATGGCATTTTAAACTTCTGACTTCTTGAGTGTCATTAGAGTTAGGCTGTATTATTTTCTATCCTTTCAAGAACACAACTATTAGCAAAACAACAGTAGGTTTCCTTACAGGTTCTATTATCTTCGCAGTCATGGGTGTTGACTAGGCTTTTGGGAGCATGAATGACATCTTTCTGAGAAGCATACCCATGGCCTATCAGAATGTATTTGGCCGTAAGCATGCCACTCTTACATCAACGGGCATATCTTGAAAGGCATGTCAGTATTTTAAGGTCCTGATATTGGTAACACTATCAATATTTTTCTCCCATAGCAGCCTCCAAAGCATTTTCTGGGACTGTGTAAACAGTAGGACATTTACCCTGTTAGCTGAAGATGCCTTTTCTAAGTGAAATTTTGGTTATAGGCAATTTACTGGTAATTTTGAAGATATAATTCTGTGGTTGATTGAATAACTTCCTCTTAAAGATGAACATATCCGTGTCCCTAGTTCATGTGCTGTTACCTTACATGCAAAGACACTTTCAAAGTATGATTAAAGCTTTGCATTCAAGTGGTCACAGTCTTATTATGTGTGATATTAAAATCTTTCTCTCTGTGTGAGAGACATGGCAGTGTGAGAAGAACTAGACACACTCTGCTGGCTGTGAGATGCTTGTATATATGTGCAGAGAATATAAAAAAAAGGACTTCTAGAAGCTAAAAGTGACCTTAGCTGTTAGAAGGCAGAAAGAAAATGAAGGAATTAGTCCTGTAGCCCAAAATGAGCTAGATATAGAAGGTAGAATATATGTGTATGTATAAAGGTATCATGTATGTGTGCATATAATTTTTTCTTTTATTAAGCCCAGGTTTATGGAATTCAGTTTAATTTAAAATTATGGTATAAAATTCAATTGCATTTTATTATAGCATAATTTAATATTTTCATTAGGGCATTCATGTCTTCAAAGGATAAATATAAAATAATAAATATTTGTTAGTAAGTAGTACATAAAATTGATAGTCATTGTACTGTTTTTCTATATTTGTATGGAGTTGAAATTTCTGTAATCAAAATAGAAAAAACCATGCTGTAGTTAACATGGTTACACATGACACAGTAAATTCCGTGGGGTTTAAATTTTTGAAAGTGTCAGAAGGATATTAAACTTTATTTCATCATTCACATTCTTTGACATCTTTTGTGTGTGTGGTAGGTGTATGCCCTGTATGTCATTCAGTCAAAGGCACAGTATCAAGAGATCTCATCTTCAAAATCAGTAAAACCCTAGACATTTGAATTAGCTGATGGAGAAGAAACATGTGAAGCATTGAAATTAGAGATCCAGGCTGAATATCAATTCATTACATAAAGTGCATGAAGCTCTCAATATTTGCAAATGTAGATAAGTAGAGCTGTTTAAAGCCTATGCTGTTTTAAATATTTTTCTCCTTTGTTATTTTTTAAAGAAAAAATAGACGCAAGTAGTAACCTTGTTAAATCTTCATATATTATATTTGCATTAAAATCTTTATTATTCAGTAAAGATATTAATGTAAAAATATCTAACTTAAATGTCTACAATTTCAGAGAAATTAATGGAGCAAATGAAAGAATACATTATAATTTAACGACCTCTTTAAAAATATTGGTATGTCTTGGGTAGCAGATTGTCAAATGGATATGTCTTTAATATTTACTAAAAAGCTAATGGTGAAAATGAGTTCAAACCAAGCCTACGTTTTGATTTTTCTTTATTACTTTGCTCTGGATTAGGGAAGATAAGAGTCAAGCACAATTTATAACCTCAGAGATTGAGCTGACAAATTCTATTTTTCAAAAATTAAGCACAAACACAATTTTATTTTGATTGGAGCGAGAGACACACAGGTTAGTGTTATAATTTATTTCACATCACTTTGGAATAAAGGAATGAGTCATTAGAACATCTGTGTTTTTCTAGTTATCCTTTTAATGACATATTTCACCCTACCAAAGGTCCCAGACCTGCTTCTGTGTCAGTAATGAGAACTCTTTTTCTAGCTCTGGTACCTGCATTCCCACCTTCCACATGATGCTTCTGTGTATTTTAACCTTTTCTTTTATACCTGTGAATATCCTTAGAACCTAATAACATTAACTGAAATAGCGATGGCTTCTCTGGAAGTATCTTTTGTTAACTTCAGGATTGAGGTTTTTTTTCATCCCCAGAACAGAAGGCCTGATTTGCCTGACCCCAGAGCCTTGGTTTTACAGTTATGTGTTCACTTCCTGAATAAGACAAGACCCAATCCATTACTAACAAATAAAGTTATATCTATTCCCAAGTTACCAATGGTTTTTATTCTACTTCAGAAAAGCATTCTGCATTTTTACCTTACATTTGAAACTAAACCTAGATCATCAAAAATCTGTGGAAGATGTCATTGAAGTGTATAGTGCTTCCTTGTAATGACATTTTTTACTCATTTCAAATATGACCAAAATAGGATGTGGCAGAAATGCTTCTCAGAGATCAGGATATCCTGAAGTAGATGACACAGAAATTGTGTAAGAGCCAGAGATAGGACACCAAATAAAGCCCTCTAAATCAGCATTTAGTAAAGTTCATATGAATTTAGAGCCTCCAGCAGATGCTCAGGGCCTGCACATGTCTGTACCAAGCACTCTATATTATGGACTCCAGTAAAGTGTTCCTTGTGGTATTCCCATGTACACAATTGACCGGGCCTCTTTTTCTTGTGTTTTCTTTTGGGATCTTTTGCTTTTGTCCAATTTTGATATGATAGTTTTTATCTATTATATTATTACATTTCATTATTATCCCTTAGAAGCCTGTTTGTTGTTAAATGGGAGACAGAAAGGGAGTAGATTTGGGTGGGAGGGGAGGTGGGCAGCAGCTAGGAGGAACAAAGGGAGGGAAACCATAATCAGGATATATTGTTAGAGAACAATTCTATTTTCAATAAAAGAAAAAAGAAATTAATCAAACAAAAAGAAATGTGGCTAATTATGTGAGTGTGGTCAAGGTGATTTTCTTCTGTTTTTTATTTCTTGCCTATTCATGAGAATAGTTGCTTCTCTGTTGGAAGGGCCTTCAACTCATTTCTTAGCATTGGGAATTCCTTGTCATTCCTTAATTTGGGCTTCCATTAACTGCATGCTCCACAGTCCTTTTCTTTTCTGTTCTTTTACTTATAAGCCATAACTTATAAGATAGTTGTCAAATCATAAATATTCAAACACTGGAGGGCTAGAGAGATGTCTAGGTGCTTGTGCTAATACACATGGACTAGTGTTGAATACAACCCAAACCACAATGCCTCAGGTTTCTGTGGGCATGAGCTGAAGTACATACATTCATACAGAGACATATACATAATTCAAGTAAAAAACTGATGTGCGTACATTCATACAGAGGCATATGCATAATTCAGTAAAAACCTCTAAGTAATAAAATCTAAACTCTGCTTTTTAATTTTATCTCTTGACAGCTTTTTCAGTCTATGACTTTGAGCTATCTCAGACCCAATCTCTTGCCCATGCCAACTAAGATGTAGAATGCTGGGTAACCTGACCTCCCGTTATAACACAGAGCAATAGTAACAAAAACTGCATAGTATTGGTAGAGAGACAGACAGGTAGATCAATGGAATAGAACTGAAGACCATAACCTATGGTCATTTGATCTGTGACAAAGGAGCTAAAAACATCCAGTGGAAAAAAGACAGCATTTTCAACAAATGGTGCTGGTTCATCTGGAGGTCAGCATGCAGAAGAACACAAATTGATCCATTCTTATCTCCTTGTACAAAGCTCAAGTCCAAGTGGATCAAGGACCTCCACATAAAACCAGATACACTGAGTATAGACTTTTCTTTCTTTCTTTCTTTTTTTCTGAGAAAAAAAAACTTTAAGAGCACTGGATAGCATCTTCTTGAATACTGCTGTGTGTTAAAAAGGGTTTCCCATTCTGGGCTCCTATTTCTAGGGCTGCTTCAAGGTTACTGTGAATGGAAAACCACACATTTTTTTTTATCAGATAAACATAAAATATGATGATGAACAGGGGGAAATAATACTTCTATGCTCGTAAGATGCTGTTTTTAAAGCTATAGAAAATATTAAACATCTAAAAGAAAAAAAACCCCAGACACACTGAAACTAATAGAGGAGAAAGTAGGAAGAGCCCCAAACATGTGGGCACAGGGGAAAAGTTCCTGAACAGAACACCAATAGCTTATGCTCTGAGGTCAAAAAATAGACACATGGGACCTTGTAAAATTGCAAAGCTTCTGTAAGGCAATGAACATTGTCAAAAAGACAAAATGGCAACCAATAGATTGGGAAAAGATCTTTACCAATCCTATATCTGAGTAAGGGCTAATATCCAATATATACAAAAAACTCAAGAGGTTAGACTCTAGAGACACTATTAAAAAATTGGATACAGATCCTTCTGGTTCCCATCTGTGCCAAGAGATGATCCTGTGCCACAGTGCTCCATACTCAACTACTGCCAGGAAAGAGCAGATCTCCCAGGAGTACTGTAAGCACAGGCAAGACCACCACTTTTGCTCTGAGGGACCTGCTTGGAGCCTTCAGAACACAGAAACAAAGGAACAGCCTGGGACAGGATCCTTATGGTTTTCATCTACTCCTGGAGCTGATCCTGAGCCCCAGAGCTCCACACCAAAATACCAGAGGGAGAGAGCTGGTCTCTCAGGAATGCTGACACACCTGTGAGTACAGGTAAGACCACCACTTTGAATCAAATTCCTGAATCAAGAGGGACCTGTCCAGAGCCATCAGGACTCAGGAACAAAGGAAAAGTCAGGAACAGAATCCTTCTGGTTTCTATCTGCACACCATAGGTGACCCTGTGCCACAGTTCTCCGTCTTCCAGGAGTACTGACACACAGGCTTGCAAGACTGATCAACCACAGTCAGAGACAGCAAGACCAACCTACACCAGAGAAGACCAGATGGCTAGAGGCAAGGGCAAGAACATAAGCAACAGAAACCAAGGTAAAATGGCAACATCAGAATCCACCATAGCAAGCCCTGAATAACACAACATACAAGAAAAGCAATACTCTGATTTAAAATCACATCTCATAATGATGATTAGAGGACTTTGAGAAGGACAAAAATAACTCTGTTGAATAAATACAGGAGACCACAGGTAAATAGGTAGAAGCCCTTAAAGAGGAAACACAAAAATCCCTTAAAGAATTACAGGAAAACACGCAAATAGGTAAAGGAATTGATCAAAACCATTCAGGATCTAAAAATGGAAATAGAAACAATAAAGAAATCTCAAAGGGAGATAACTCTGGAGATAGAAAACCTAAAAAAAGAGATCAGGAGTCATAGATGCAAGCATCATCAACAGAATACATGAAATAGAACAGATAATCTCAGATGCAGAAGATACCATAGAAAACATTGACAAAACAGTCAAAGAAAATACAAAATGCAAAAAGCTCCTAACACAAAACATCTAGGATCTAGGACACAATGAGGAGACCAAACCTAAGCATAATAAGTACAGAAGAGAGCAATAATTCCCAACTTAAAGGGCCAGTAAATATCTTCAACAAAATTATAGAAGAAAAATTCCCTAACATAAAGAAAGAGATGTTGGACCAGAAAAGAAATTCCTCCCATGACATAATAGTCAAAACACCAAATGTATAAAACAAAGAAAGAATATTAAAAGCAGTAAGGGAAAAAGGTTGAGTAACATATAAAGGTAGACCTATCAGAATTACACCAGACTTTTAACCATAGACTATGAGAGCCAGAAGATTCTGGTCAGATGTCATACAGACCCCAACAGAACACAAATACAAGCCCAGGCTAATATACCAAACAAAACTCTCAATTACCATAGATAGAGAAACCAAGAAATTCCATCACCAAACCAATTTTTTTTAATATCATTTACGATCGGCTCCTTTATTACAATATAGATAATGAGCTGAAAATAATTATAACTTAGAGAAGATTTTCTTTGCTTTTTTATCTCACAGAACAGATTTTTACAAGTGTGCTCTATGGAGGTCTATAGTTACTGACACTACTTAGGAACTAGGGCCCACATTAGGTATGTTTACATAAACTAGGTTGGTTAAATTTAAAGTCATACATTTTTTCTCACATATTTTAATACTTGTTTTTGCTGGGATTTCTATTGCTATTATAAAATGGCATGACAAAATGAAACTAGAGGAAGAAAGGGCTTTTTTATAGATAACATGTCCCAGTCATATTTCATCATCAAAGAAAGTCAGGGCAGGAACTAATGTCAGGAACCTGGAAACAGGAGCTGAATTAGAAGCCCTAGAGAGTCCCTGTTGACTGGCCTGCTCCTCATAGCTTGTTCAGCATGGTTTCTTTTTTTTTTCATTTTTAACTTTTTTTTATTGAATATAATCTTCATTTACATCTCAAATACTAAAACCTTTCCCAGTTTACCCCTTCCCCAAAACACTCAAACCTTCCTCCCACCCCATGCCTCCAAGTATATATGCCCTTCTACTTGACCCACTACAACACCGCCCTCACACCCATTTCGCTTTGTTGGAGCCTCTATTGAGCCTTCACAGGACCAAGGACCTCTCCTCCCACTGATGCCCAACAAGGCATTCCTCTGCCACATTTTTGGTTGGAACCACATGTACCTCTTGATTGATGGTTTAGTCCCTGGGAGTCCTGGGGCATCTGGATGGCCAACCTCTTTGTTCTCCCCATGGGGCTGTAAACCCCTTCAGCTCCTCCATTGGGGATCCCATGCCCAGTACAACTGTTGACTGCTAGCATCTGCCTCTGTATTTGTAAGGCTCTGGCAGGGCCCCTCCAGAGACAACCATAACAGTCTCCTTTCGGTACACACTTCTTGTCGTCCACAGTAGTGTTGGGTTTGGTGATTGTTTATAGGATGAATCCCCAGGTAGGGCAGTCTCTGGATGGCCTTTCCTTCAGTCGCTGCTCCACACTTTGTCTCCATTATTTGGTTTCTCTGAGAAAGTGAGTATTTTGCTCACTTTCTCAGAGAAACCAAAGCACCCCCTCTTAAGTCCTCCTTTTTCTTGAGCTTCCTGTGGTCTGTGAATTGTAACTTGTTTATTTTGAGCTTTTGGGATAACAACCATTTATCAGTAAGTGTATACCATGTGTGTTCCTTTGTGATTGGGTTACCTCACTCAGGATGATACTTTCTAGTTCCATGCATTTGCCTAAGAATTTCATGAATTCATTGTTTTTAATAGCTGAATAGTACTCCATTGTGTATATATACCACAATTTCTGTATCCATTCTTCTGTTGAAGGACATCTGGGTTCTTTCCAGCTTCTGGATATTATAAGGTTGCTATGAACATAGTGCCTAAGAATTTCATGAATTCATTGTTTTTAATAGCTGAATAGTACTCCATTGTGTATATATACCACAATTTCTGTATCCATTCTTCTGTTGAAGGACATCTGGGTTCTTTCCAGCTTCTGGATATTATAAGGTTGCTATGAACATAGTGGAACATGTGTCTTTATTACATGTTGGAACATCTTCTGGGTATATTCCCAGGAGTGGTATAGCTGGGTCCTCAGGTAGTACCATGTCTAATTTTCTGAGGAACAGCCAAACTGATTTCCAGAGTGGTTTTACCAACTTGCAATCCCGCCAACAATGGAGAAGTATTCCTCTTTCCTCACATCCTCTCCAGCATCTGCTGTCCCCTGAGTTTTTGATCTTAGCCATTTTGACTGGTGTGAGGTGGAATCTCAGTTGTGTTTTGATGTGCATTTCCCTGATAACTAAGGATGCTGAACATTTCTTCAGGTGCTTCAGGGCCATTCTAGTATCCTCAGTTGAGAATTTCCTGTTTAGCTCTGTAACCCATTTTTGACAGGGCTATTTGACTCTCTGGAGTCTAACTTCTTGAGTTCTTTGTTACATTGGGTATTAGGCCTCTATTGGATCTTTTACCAATTTGTTGGTTGCCAGGCAAAACCAAATTTACACAATATCTTTCCACAAACCTAGTCCTACAAATGATAGTTGAAGGAAAATGCCAACACAAGGATGGAAAATATACCCTAAAAGAGGCAAGAAAATAATCTTCTTTCAACAAACTAAAAAGAAGTTATCCACATAAACATAGAAATTACATCAAAAACAGCAGGAAACAGCAGTCCCTATTCCTTAATGTCTCTTAACTTCAGTGGACTCAATTCACCAATTAAAAAGACTTAGACTAACAGAATGTATATCTAAACAGGAGCCAGAATTTTGCTGCATACAGGAAACTTACCTCAGTGTCAAAGACAGACACTACCTCAGTAAAGAGCTAGAAAACAAATTTCCGAGCAAATGGTCTCACGAAATAGGCTGGAGTAGCCATTCTAATATCAAATAAAACCTATTTTCTACCAAAAGTTATCAAAGAGGATAAGGAAGGACACTTTATACTAATCAAAGGAAATATCTATCAAGAACTCTCAATTCTGAGCATCTATGCTCCGAATGCAAGGGCACCCACATTCATAAAAGAAACTCTACTAAAGCTAAAAGTACACTGTGCACCTCACAAATAATAGTGGGAAACTTCAACACCTCACTCTCATCAGTGGACAGATCGTGGAAACACAAACTAAACAGAGACATAGTGAAACTAACAGAAGTTATGGACCAAATGGATTTAACAGATATTGACAGAACATTTCATCTTAAACCAAAAGAATGTATCTTCTTCTCAGCACCTCATGATACCTTCTTCAAAATTGACCATATAGTTGGTTACAAAACAGACCTCAACAGATATAAGAAGATTGAATTAATCTCATGCCTTCTATCAGATCACTATGGAGTAAGGGTGGTCTTCAATAGCAACAAAAATAACAGAAAGCCTACCTATACATGTAAGCTAAACAGCACTTTACTCAATATTAACTTGGTCAAGGAAGAAATAAGGGAAGAAATGAAAGCCTTTTTAGAATTTAATGAAAATGAAGGCACAACACACCCAGAATTATGGGACACAATGAAAGCAGTGCTAAGAGGAAAACTCATAGCTTTTAGTGCCTCCAAAAAGAAACTGGAGAGAGCAGACAGTAGGAGTTTTACAGGACATCTGAAAGCTCTAGAACAAAAAGAAGCAAATGCACCCAAGAGGAGGAAATACTCAAACTTGAGGGCTGAAATCAACTAAGTAGAAACAAAAAGAACTATACAAAGAATCAACAAAACCAAGAGCTGGTTCTTTGAGAAAATCAACAAGATAGATAAACCCTTAATCATACTAATCAGAGGGCACAGGGACAGTACCTAAATTAAGAAAATCAGAGATATAACAACAGAAACTATGGAAATTAAAAAAATATCAGAAAAGACATAACTACAAAAGCTTATATTCACGAAAACTGGAAAATGTGGATGAGATGGACAACTTTCTAGCCATATAACAAATACCATCAGATAATTGATCTAAACAGTCTCATAACCCCTAATCAAATAGAAGCAAAAGCAACCCAGAACCAGATGGGTTTAGTGTAGTATTCTATCAGACCTTCACAAAAGAGGTAATACCAATACTCTTCAAATGATTCTACAAAATAGAATCAGAAGGAACACTACCCAATTCATTCTATGAAGCCACAGTTATGCTGTGTATTCTCCCTTGGAGATGGAATAGTTTCTGTCTAATCATGAACTTGTCACAATTTCCTCTCATAGAGGACTTCATAAGAGATTTTTTTCTCTACTTTTACCATGATTAATATTCCAAATAGATTTTAAAATCTGGTTGAGTGCATATTACTTTTTGCTTCAGAAGATATGTGCATATAAAATGCATTTAATTATTATAAATTATTTTGATAACTTATAAAAGGCAATACTGAGTTGTATATTTTAAAATAAATTTTATTAGTTTAATAAAAAGACAAAATTAAAATAAAGAAAAACAAAACCAAAAAAAACATTGTAACTGCAGGCAGATGTGAAATAATTCTTTTATGGCACTGTACAACTTCCTAAGAAAGCATAAGAAAAATCTTTATTAGCTAAATTTGACTTGATACAATTAACACAGTGTAGCTCACCTGTTAGGTAAATTTTAGTCACACAATTGGTTTTAAATAAATGTATTGGAAGGCCTTAACATTCATTTTTAAGTCAGTCAACCATATTAGAACTTCAGAAGCAATTTACTTTGGAGAGTTGAATATACATATGTTTAAATTAAATATATGAAGGTACAAAATGTCTGTGATAAAAGGTTCATGTTTAGTTTCATTTGGACAAATGTACACAGCTGTACAAACATCACAACTGAAGTTCCAAGAAAAAAGCCATACCCATGTTCAAGATACTATGAAGATCTGAC
Organism: Apodemus sylvaticus; assembly: GCF_947179515.1. Taxonomy (NCBI): domain Eukaryota; kingdom Metazoa; phylum Chordata; class Mammalia; order Rodentia; family Muridae; genus Apodemus; species Apodemus sylvaticus. The sequence goes on along the minus strand of NC_067475.1, from coordinate 160,383,578 downwards.
TAGAACTCCTTGGTTGTAGAGAGCTGGCATGGTCCAGATACAAAGTCAAATTATCTTCATCCCCTGACTAGCCATTTGTTGCCCTTATTTGTGTCTGAACTTACGTCTTGAGAATTTTCTTTTGGAATATATTATTTTAACAGTCCACTATCTTCTGCTAACTCAACAGCTAAGAATGCCAAAAGCTCAGATAGCATCTGAGACCCATAGCATGTACCTGTGTCCTTTTTTGTAATCAATTTCCTTGACATCCCTGTCAAATACAATTGTATGTGTTTGTTTTAAGAAAAGGTTTTACATGCCCTTGAATGCTGTGTTCTCAAAGATGAGCTAGAACTTCTGATGTTTCTGCTTCCATATCTGGAGTTTGAATTATGTAGTGTTTGCCATGCTGGATTCATGTACCACTGGTATAGAATTCTAAGCAAGCACTCTACCAACAAAACTGCATCACCACTCTCACCAATGTACTTGAAAATGTCCTGATTTATGATGTTCTTTTGTCTTATAATTATTAAAATCCTAGGGAGGGGCGCTCCACCATCTTGGCTCCTGGATGCCATAGAGATCTAACAGACAGTGCCAGGTACGCAGACAAAGCCCGAGGCTAACATCGCTTGGGTCTCAGCCTGTCAGGCTTTTGCCTGCACCCAGGGCCTGGGCAGCTCTGCGGGTCATCTGTGTGCCAACCATGTTGGGGGTCGTTTGCCTTGCAGAGTGATCAGCACTTGGAAAAGGTCCCCTCAGCTTCTGCCATCTTTGCTCCCTGACAGAGCAGAAGGGCAGCAGCAGGTTCACAGAGACAACTCAAGTATAGCATTGCTTGCAGCAAGACACACCAGGGCTCCAAGGGCACCCAAGATGAGGGCAGCACACCAGCAATCTGTGCCAGGGAAAATCCAGTCATCCAGCGGTGTGGAAATAGCCTTACAGGATCACAGGAGGTTCAAACACAAGCCAGTGACAACAAGACCAACTAACGACAGAGATAACCACCTGGCAAAAGGCAAACGTAGGAATGTTACTAATGGAAATAGAGGCTATAAGGCAGCATCTGAACCCAATTCTCCAACAACAGCAAGTTCTGAATAACCCAACACACCAGAAAAACAAGATTTGGATTTAAAATCACTGGTCATGATGCTGTTAGAGGAACACAAAAATGACATAAATAAATCTCTTAAAGAAATAGAGGGGAACATGAATAAGTTAGAAGCCCTTACAATGGAAACACAAAAATCACTTAAAGAAATGCAGGAGAAATTGAGTCAACAGGCAGAAGTCATGAAAGAGGAAACACAAAATTCTCTTAAAGAATTACATGAAAACACAAACAAAACAAGTGAAGGAACTGAGCAAAACCATCCTGGATCTAAAAACAGAAGTAGAAACAACTAATAAATCTCAAAGGGAGACAACTTTGGAGATAGAAAACCTTGGGAAGAAATCAGGGTCCACAGATGCAAATATCAACAACAGAATACAAGAGATAGAAGAAAGAATCTCAGATGCCGAAGATACCAGAGAAACCATTGACTCAACAGTCAAAGAAAATGCAAAAGGCTTGTAACCCAAAACATTCAGGAAATCCAGGACACCTAAGGATTATAGGGATAGATGAGAGTGAAGATTTAGAACTTAAAGGGCCAGCAATTATCTTCAACAAAATTATGGAAGGAAACTTCCCTAACCTAAAGAGAGAGATGACCATGAATATACAAGAAGCCTACAGAACTCCAAACAGACTGGACTAGACCAGAAATACCTCCTGTCACATAATAATCAAAAACCTAAATATACTAAACAAAGAAAGAATGTTAAAGGCAGTAAGAGAAAAAGGCCAAGTAACATATAAAGGAAGACCTATCAGAACTACACCAGACTTCTCACCAGAGACCATGAAAGCTAGAAGATCCTGGGCAGATGTCATGCAGACTCTAAGAGAACACAAATGCCAGCCAAGACTACTATACCCAATGGAGGAGTTAAGGGAAGGACTGAAGGAGCTGAAAGGATTTGCAACCCCATAGAAAGAAGAACAATATCAACCAACCAGACCCCGCCCCCTCAGAGCTCCTAGGATTATACCACCAACCAAGGAGTACACATGGCTCCAGTCACATATGAAGCAAAGGATGGCCTTGTTGGGCATCAATGAGAAGAGACCCTTGGTCCTCTGAAGGCTTGATACCCTAGGAATTTGAGGGTGGGGACACGGGAGTGGGTGGGTAGGGGAACACCCTCATAGAAGCAGGGCAAGGGAGATGGGATAGAGGGTCTTGTTAGGGAACCAAGAAAGGGGACATTTGAAATGTAAGTAAAGAAAATATCCTATTTGAAAAAAGCATAACACAATGCTCCCCAAACCTAGAAAACAAAATGTAATGCCTAATAAAAACAACATATAACCTAAAAGAACTACCCTATAACCAACTAGAAGCAGACACACACACACACCCACCCACCCACACACACACCAAACAAACACCACCACCACAACAAAAAACTTATAGAGCGAACTATGTCTGACCATAAAAAAGAAAAAAAAAAAAAAAAGAATGCTCGGTAACAAGGCAACTCAGTTTAGGAAAAAGACAAGTATTGTGTGTGTGTGTGTGTGTGTGTGTGTGTGTGTGTGTGTGTGTGTGTGTGAGAGAGAGAGAGAGAGAGAGAGAGAGAGAGAGAGAGAGAGAGAGAGAGCGCAGATCTGGTATAGAAAACAAGTTTCATTGGAAAAGGATTTTTGAGAATAAATTTAATTATATATGCAAAGATGTTGGAGGAGTGTTGACCTTCAGAGAATGTTATTTACTTTCTTTATATGTCTAACAATTAAACCATCTGTATCACCCTGTGTTATTATGCAAGAATTTCTTCCTAATATCAAGAATTTGACAGTGTGTCTGCTGTATAGTGTCATTCGACAAACAGTATTAAAATTGTTGCATTTACATTTCTACATATTTTCTCATTCTATTTTTTTTTAACAAGGTTGTTTTAAATAGAAAAACCTTTATTTCTCACCTTAAACATATGCTGGGAGTATTTTTATGGGTGGACTAGCTCTTGTAGGTTTCTTCTCAGAAACACAGTAAAATGAAGGGGACACAACCAACATTGCATAGCATGGGGAAGTTGGATGCAAAGAACTCACAGTTATTCTTGCTTAGTTTGATAGAATTTAAGTGGGATTTTGAATAGTGACATACAGTCTGCAATGAATTGTTAAGGTATTGATATTTTTAAATTCACTATCTGGCCTTTTAGTCTGATCTATTATATTAATAGCATACACTGATGTTCAGCCAATTTAACAATAATTGAATGTAATATGATGCATGAAATCCACTGTGTGATTACCTTCAAGATGGAAATTTATTTTGTGAATGCTATGATGTGCACTGAAATGAAAAGTTCAGATCTTACCTTGAGATATAGTTACAATGATATCTCAATACAAGTGGCTCACTGTATTTTTCAAATGCATTTAGAAGGGAATAGGATAAACCATTCATATATGCGACCTTTTAGTGATACAGCAATAACATATTGGTACTTTCCTTCCTTTTCAAAGAAATGCTATTTTACATTATTCTTTAGCATCTTCTTTAATAATATCCATCATAATTAATTATTCATGCCTTCTCACATTAATGCCATGAACATTTGTTACAAAATATTTCCTGCCCATCGAGTTCTACTACTGACCCTTTACCTTAGTAGTTTAATATGTATAAATATTGAAGAAGTGCTCCCTTTAAGGTCAGTGGGCAGATCTTTGTATCTAAGCTACCATTTTAATGTTCTAGAAACTTTTTATCTGCACCCTAACTAGGATTCCCTCTAGAATCTATCCCTATATTCTGCTTAACGTCCATTGCTAAACACATTCAAATTACAGTTTCAAACTCTTTTTATCTATACAAATGTAACTAAAAGGAGACAGCCCTCATCTGGGATCCCTGTGAATTTGGAGTCCTGCCTCCTCAACTGATGCCATTTCTTGGTCTCTATCCATTTGTTAAGGCAAATGGTTGGTGTAAGTTAGAGTGTGCTATTTAGCTTTGCATTGCTTTTACAAAAATCCTTAAAATAAACACCTGTCTTAGTCAGGGTTTCTATTCCTGCACAAACATCATGACCAAGAAGCAAGTTAGGGAGGAAAGGGTTTATTCAGCTTACAGTTCCAAATTGCTGTTCATCACTAAAGGAGGTCAGGACTGAAACTCAAGCAGGTCAGGAAGCAGGAGCTTATGCAGAGGCCATGGAGAGATGTTCCTTTCTGTCTTGCTGCCCCTGGCTTGCTCAGCCTGCTCTCTTATAGAAGCCAAGACTACCAGCCCAGGGATGGCACCACCCACAATGGACCCTCCCTCCCTTCATCACTATTTGAGAAAATGCCCCACAGCTGGATCTCATGGAGGTACTTCCCCAACTGAAGCTCCTTTCTCTGTGATAATTCCAGCCTGTGCCAAGTTGACACGCAAAACCAGTCAGTACAACACCTTAAAGGAGGAAAGTGTCATTTTGGTGACAGTTTCAGACACTTGAGTCTATAGTCACTTGGCTTTGCTGTTTCTGGGACATGGGTGAGTTACAGTGTTAAAATGGGAGTGCATACCTCATGCAAATTCTGAAGCAGAGACAAACTGAGAAAGGATCCAGTGCTTCAATCTCCCCTTTAAAGGGATAACTGGGCAAACTTTCTCTCACAAGGCCCCTTTCCCATGAAGGTTCTATCACTTTCCAATTTATCATAGGCAAGTGATCACACATTTAGCACACAGGCCTATGAAGTATGCTTAAAAATCTACACCATATTTGTTCCTGGTATCCACCTATGTCCATGTCACAGTTAAAAATGTATTTAGTTTCTTTCCCAGGGTCTCCAAAATTAACTGTTCCAGCAGTGCTTAAAATCTGAAGTACAAAGCCTTCTCTAAGGTTTAAAGAAAACTCAGCCACAGACTGCTGAAAAATAAAAATGCAACTAAAATAAAATAAAATAATTTGTTTATGCATAGGAATGAACATCACTCTCCAAAAGTGAGGAGTGGGAGAACAGTAAGGAAGGCTTAGACCAAACTAGACAAAACCTAGGTGAACACACGTTAAACACTATAGCTCCACATTTGGCATCTGAGGTTCATGGTGGTGTGGTGTGAGGTTTAAACAATTTGCCAAATCTTATCTCTTAGACACTGCGGGCAGTAGCCTGCATGGCCACCTTCTTGGTTAGGTTCTGCCTGTCTCAGGATTTTCCCTGTTCAATTACATTAGTTCAGGGAAGGCCTGTGATTGGACATGGAAAAGGGAGGCAGAGCTAAGAGTTGGGGGTGACTGAGGGGTTTCAGGAGGACAGGGAAGAATAGTGGCCAAATGGTGTTATCAAAAGGTTAGAATGATTGGGTTAAAGCTTTATCATTATAGGTTGGCTCTGAAATTATGTCTTGATATCTTGTTAATTATGATTTTATTAATACATAAATCTAATTTGTTAACTGTTAAGTTTTAAGAGCCTTGATTCTACTGGGTAATTAGGTGTTGAGATGACTGACCATAGGGTGTGGGGGGTATTGCATGGGAGAGAGAGAAACTGGGGGGGCACTAGTGAAAAGATGGTCTGATAAGAGCCCTGTGGCCCCATGGGGCCAGAGAGTTGGCTGGATGAGAGATCACGTGAGCGAGGTCAACAGGTGGGAGCCATGTGGCCATTGGTTGCTGGCACTAGGGCGAGAATGTGCTGCTCCATTTTTTATAATATTTTCTGCAACATCTGCCAACTTCTGGAAGCTTTCACAGTAGAGGAAGAATGGTTTATTTTGGCCTTTTGCACATAGATCTGTTAGGGGACATTTAAAACTGAACCTATTACACTTCATATCTCAGATTTTGCATTCCTAGATCAAGTGTCAGGTTGTTCATATCACAAACATTCGTGAAAATGATTGCATGAATGGACTCTTTCTACCCAAAAACTAAAAACAAAACTGCTTATCACAGTGCTGTGTTTTTGAAATTTAATTGTCAGTGTATTGTTTTGGGGACATGGGACATTTAAGAGACAGTTATGTCATGAGGGCTCAACACTCACAGATTATCTCTGAAATGGGAAGTATTGTTATGTGCTGTGCATCCCGTATTTCAATACCCAACCTCTCTCGTATACTTATTACTACGTTGATGCCAGTGGCCATGTTATAATGCAGCCATCAGGTCTCCAGGAGATGTGGCTTCTCTTGGAATTTGTAGCCCTCGCAGTTTTGAGAAATGCATCTTACTTATAAGTCACCTAGTCTGTGGTATTCTGTTTAGTAGTAGAAATGTATTCAGACACACAGATTACCATCAACTGCTCCAGTTCCTTCCATGACTGCACTTTCTTCTCACCAGTCTAGCTATAGTTCCACTGGAGCGCTTCTAGAATCTAGAACATCTTAATCATAATCTTGCTTGGGACAAATCTTTCTACTCCATCTTTATTATTTATCTTTTTTATTAGTTAGGATTCCTCAGAGAAATAGTACCAATGGTGTTTGTGTATGTACGTGTATGCAGGAAGGGGCACATTATAAAGGCCTGACTTATGTGACTATAGACACAGACAAGTCTCTTGTGCTAGAGTAAGAAGCTGCAAATATGGGTGGTATCATTCTAGTGCAAATTCTGTCGCTCAAACAGATCAGCTGATAGTGTAATGCTCAGTACAAATTCAAGTTCCAACAAGTGAGGACACTGATATTCTAGCTAGAACATACCCATGCAGAATCTTTCTTTACCCCGGTTTGTTTTCTTCCCTGGACCAGGGTCATCACAGAGGAGACCAGTGTGCTTTACTTGGTCTACACATCAAATGTTCATCTCATCCAAAGCACAGAAACACCTAATTATAATGCTTAAATGAATAAAACAACTACAATCTACTCCACTAATGTGGGCAACCAAAACTATCATGAACTTCCAGGTACATTATGAGTGTGCATTTCTCTAGGAAAAATAAAAGCATATCTGAGTCTCAAGTCCTGAGCAGACTGCATTCCTAGTATCTCATATGCTCCCAGAGTATGTGTGTACCTCTTGTCCCACATGTAAGACTCTCCACCCAACTTGTGTTTGTCTCATTCCTTCTTACCCTTGTAATTCCTAACCTAGAAGTTATGCCTTGCACTGTGGAGGTGTTCAATAAGTGTTCATTGAATGCATGAGCTGTTCAATTAACCTTTAGCTTGAATTCTTACTAACATTCAACAATATAATTATTTTGGCTTGATTGCTTGTGTAAAGCCAACATTTACTCCTGGCCAATTACCGTTGAATATATATGTAACAATATTCAACATTCTGGTTTCATTAACTTTGCTCTCGGATTTATAGACTAAACCTTCTCAATCCAGGGTTTGAATATTTTATGCTGATTAAAGCTTTGGCTACCTTGTTAGAATTCTCTTTGTTGCTCTCCGTGAGGGAAAAGGATGTTCAGTTTAGCTGCTTTAAATTAGAATGTAGAATATGAAAGAAAAGATGCTTCTGAATAAAACTGGCTTAGATAAGAAAGCTGGTGCTGGGTATCTTTGTCCTTAGCTACTGCCTCCTCAGTCTAAAGACTGTTAGAAAACCACTGGAAACAAATATGCTTCAGGAACTGCTGAGCAGGTCAATCTTGATATGGTATAAATATTATTTGCATCACATTGATGCTCATTTGTATGTGAAGGTAACTGACTTTACAACAGTTTTTAAATAAGGTGTAGATGAGTTGACATACCAATTTGATGACAGAGTAGATGTAAAGTTAAACGTACATATTTCTTCCTTTCATAGTATCAGAATGTCTGCAAAGGGTCCTTCAGTTCCTGGTCACATGCTTTCTTTCTTTATTTGCATGGGTATATATGCTCTGTGTTTTACATATATATACTGGTCAATTTCCTGTATAACCCAGAAACTCCCTGACCCTTCATGTGCCTAGGAGTAGTATTGCCCACAGTAGGCAGGGCTTTGCCACATCAACCATTAATCAAGAAGATGCCCCACAGGCCAACCTGACAGGCAATTCTTTTTTTTTTTTTTGTCTTTTTTTTTTATTTGATATAATTTATTTACATTTCCACTGATTTCCCCTTTTCTAGCCCCTCCACTCCCCGAAAGTCCCGCAAGCCCCCTTCTCTTCCCCTGTCCTCCCACCCACCCCCTCCCACTTCCCCGTTCTGGTTTTGCCCTATACTGTTTCACTGAGTCTTTCCAGAACCAGGGACCACTCCTCCTTTCTTCTTGTACCTCATTTGATGTGTGGATTATGTTTTGGGTATTCCAGTTTTCTAGGTTAATATCCACTTATTAGTGAGTGCATACCATGATTCACCTTTTGAGTCTGGGTTACCTCACTTAGTATGATATTCTCTAGCTCCATCCATTTGCCTAAGAATTTCATGAATTCATTGTTTCTAATGGCTGAATAGTACTCCATTGTGTAGATATACCACATTTTTTGCATCCACTCTTTGTTGAGGGATACCTGGGTTCTTTCCAGCATCTGGCAATTACAAATAGGGCTGCTATGAACATAGTAGAACATGTATCCTTATTACATGGTGGGGAGTCTTCTGGGTATATGCCCAGGAGTGGTATAGCAGGATCTTCTGGAAGTGAGGTGCCCAGTTTTCAGAGGAACCGCCAGACTGATTTCCAGAGTGGTTGTACCAATTTGCAACCCCACCAGCAGTGGAGGAGTGTTCCTCTTTCTCCACACCCTCTCTAACACCTGCTGTCTCCTGAATTTTTAATCTTAGCCATTCTGACTGGTGTAAGATGAAATCTTAGGGTTGTTTTGATTTGCATTTCCCTAATGACTAATGAAGTTGAGCATTTTTTAAGATGCTTCTCCGCCATCCGAAGTTCTTCAGGTGAGAATTCTTTGTTTAACTCTGTACCCCATTTTTTAATAGGGTTGTTTGGTTTTCTGGAGTCTAACTTCTTGAGTTCTTTATATATATTGGATATTAGCCCTCTATCTGATGTAGGATTGGTGAAGATCTTTTCCCAATTTGTTGTTTGCCGATTTGTCCTCTTGATGGTGTCCTTTGCCTTACAGAAACTTAGTAATTTTATGAGGTCCCATTTGTCAATTCTTGCTCTTAGAGCATACGCTATTGGTGTTCTGTTCAGAAACTTTCTCCCTGTACCGATGACAGGCAATTCTTAAACACAGGTTTCCTCTTCTAAGAAGACTGTGGTTAATATTAACCAGCACAACATCTTAATAAGGTATCACTTTCCTCAACTAACGAGAGAAATCTAGTCTTATAATAATAATTTTCCCAAGGCTATATAGCTATGATATTTCAAATCCTATACTTGTTTCTGGACTTATCTGGTAGTGGGCACACAAATCTACAGTTTTTAAAAACACCCAAAATTTACCCTATGCCTATTAAGAGGTAATTTATTTTTCCTTTTATCCCATAGGATAACCAGTTTTTCCTTTTGATTTGCAAACAAAGTATGTCACATTTAAGAGAATTTGGCTAGAATAATCACAGCGCTTTTCCAGTTTTTTCTTTATTCTTTGTTTACATTCCAAATGATATCCCCTTTCCCGGTTCCCCCCTCCCCATAAGTCCCATAAGCCCTCTTTCCTCCGCCCGATCCCCAACCAACCCCCCCCCCCCACTTCTCTGTCCTTGCAATCCTCTACATTGCTGCATCAAGCCTTCCCAGGACCAGGGCCCTCTCCTTCCTTCTTCTTGGGAATGATTTGATGTGTGAGCTGTGTCTTGGGTATTCAGAGCTTCTGGGCTAATGTCCACTTTTTTATGGAGGTGGTTTAAAGATGCATGATTTACCTGCTTTGGGCTCCTTCCCAGCCTCTCTACTCACAGCTGGACATGGACACCAGGCCACAGATGGAACTCCAAACAGCCCAGACGTCTTCCCTGGCACACATAGAACTTCATGGATTGCTGGGGGCTGATGTTTGGAAAGCTGCTTTTTTTTCTTGAATCATCTTTGGCAGTAAGATCTGGCTAACAGCATGGAAACAGAGGGTCCAGAGCTGAGGTCTACCTTATGTATCTGCGTCAGTTATTTTCTTGTTTTAGTGACAAACACAAAAAGAACAACAACAAAACAAAACATAAAGGAGAAAGAACTTATTTCAGCTCATAGTTGAGAGGTCACAGTTCATCATGGAAAGGAGGATGTGGAGGTCATAGGGCAGGCATATGGACTGGGAGTCTTCACATGGGGTTTGGTTCGGTCATTGTCACTCACCTTCAGGGTGTAGCTTTCTTCCTCAGTTAAACCTTTCTTGAAATGGCCTCAGAGACACACCCAGAGGCATGTACCTCCGGGCTGAGTCCAGACCTAGACAGCAATATGAACCATTGCGCATCTCTGCCATGATTTACTGCCATATATAAAGTGAGTTTATCTATTTTTATACAGATGATGTATTTCCATCAATAGTTTAGAGCTCTCCTTCCTTCCTAGTCATAAATTCACCCTCACCCTATGCTGTACAGTGCTGTCCTCCTCACTGCCATTACTGCATTTTCCTTCTTCTCCATGGTTGACAGTATTCCCTTCTATTTGCAATAAAAATAATGATATGTAATTCAGACTTCTGATTTTGCTTTTAAATTCTCTATTTCCTTTTCCCATTAATGTAAGACTCTTGGAACATGTTCATTTTAACTATCCCCATTGGCTGTTAAGTAATATAATTTATTTGGTTGAAAGAGCTGCAAAAATATTTGATGGATTTTTAAAAATATCAACTGGAATATTTGTATAATTGTATAAATTATACCAAGGTAGAATTTGATTTCACTATTTAAAACTGATATTCCAAATATTCACAAAATCAATAACATACTATCTTGTTATATTTTAACTCTATAAAATTAAATTTTTATCTGTAAATAATAGGGCCATTTTGTAGTACTGTAAATCATTATAAAATTTTGTCTTATTTATTATGGAAGATTTATTAAGTTGATATTTATGATAATTTAATTATAGTAGAAACATATTCTTAACAAAAATGTTGATAACCAAAACATTGTTTTCCGGACACAATAGTTCCATTGTACACATCCAATGTTTGGTATGCTAAGGTCAAGCTAGGCCAAATTCCATCATGAATTGGGTGCAGGCCCTTGATTCCTTCTCGTAACTAAGGGGTTACTAGCAGTAGTTGATGGCTGTTAAGGAAAGAAAAATTAGTTTTCTTTAGGGACGCTGCCTATGGTAGGTTGCCAGTATTTTATGGGTGCTTCTCTGCCCACGTCCGTGCTGGCAGAACTAAATGGCTGGGGGTAGGGGGACGGTCACACGAAGCTAGCGAAAAGCAGTATGTGAATTTAGGAGGAGCTGAGGAGGTAAATAGATTGGATAAAATTACATTGTTTACATGGATTAAATTCTCAAATAATGAAAAAGAAATCGAAGCAATTTGTAAGAGTCCCCTTGTTATTTTTGCTCTTCCTGTGTTCTTACTTAGCATACATTATGCACCCACATGCACCCACACATACACTTTAAACAATATCCACTTTAACCTTACCACTTTAACCAATATCAGGCTGCTTAGCAGTTTAGCTAGTGGGATGAAGGAAAGAACTCTATTTATGATTACCTTTTAAGAGAATCTTAAATGTCCGATTCTTAGGAGTAGAGACCGACACTTTAAGAAGATAATGTTAGGCGGTATAGCGCAGCAAAGTGTTATTTTACGTCCAAGAAGCAGAAAAACATGTATTTAATATCACTTTTCGTAAAGACTTTTTGTCTCTCTCTCTTCTGTTAATTTTCATCCTTCATTTGTGAATGTTTACATAATATATCCAGTAAATAAGCTTTCTGGAAGTGTAACTACCTCCAACAGATGTAGTTCTTAATTTTATAGCTCCACATTTACATTGGAGCTTAAGATGTTTGTCTGAATGCTTAGCAGAGGAAAGTATTTATTTATCTTTCTGATTTTTATTTTAAGCTCTGCTGAAACCTGTCATTGACAAAAGTGAATGATTGTCCTTATTTTTCTGATTATTGTGATGTTGAGAATGTGGCAAAATATGTTTGCATATAAATTAGATGATGAAAGCAAAAGTTCTAACTGCAATTACCAGAATGTGTACCTTTTATTAATAAGCCAACAAGAGGAAGAAATGCAAACCATTATTCTATTTTAACACATCATTGATATTTTAAAATCTACTTACCATATTTGTTTCCAATTATTCAATTGCAATAATAAGAAAATTGACCCCTTTAAATTATCTAACAATGAAATTAAATTCAGCTACACGATTTCCTTATGGAGAAAACTTAATACCTTCTAAGTATTTAATTAACTTGGTTGTATAAGGGTTAACCATAAGATATATATCCAGGTCATCTAAGGCATACAATAGTCGGATGGTTGCTAGGCAACAGAGACCAGGTTCAGCTGATGTGTGTTTCAAGGCAAAGCTTAAGGTGTGAAAAGAACAAATTACTTGATGCCTGCATTTTTGTTATTATGCTTTTGGAAAATAAATCTTGATTTTCATTATTCACAGCATCTTTCTTCTTATGTCAAAATGGTAACACTTGATAGTTAAGTCATAAGGGGAGAGTAAATTAAAATGACAGATGACATTTTATTTTTTATGTATTCTTAGATATAGAGCTTTCACACAATCATGGTTTTGTATCTTGTCTGCAGTTAATTAATTTCTTAAAATTAATTATATTTGAAGTGAAGCCAAAAATAAAAATTAATGGAAATATAATTAATTTAAAATACACACAATTCCATGCTGCTGAAAACTAGAGATTAAAATGACTTATAATGACATGATCCAGGCACAGCACTAAACATGTCATCAGTGGTATAACACAGAAGTGTTGATATAATAGGAAATATAGAATCATGAACACTTAATGGCTATAAAATCAAGTCATGATAATATTGTTGTCTTTGATTTAACAATTCTTAATTACTGAACATATAGGGAGCAAGCAAGAATGTTGGCTGGGGCAAAGGTTACATAAATACAGATGAACCTAGAAGAGATAATCCAAGCCACTCAATACAAGGGAAGGAAACAAAACTGACACTTGGACATAAGTTTTAAAACATGCTTTTTATTTATTTAAATTTTCATTATTTTTATTTTTTTATTATTACATATTTTTATTTTCTATATTCTTTGTTTACATTCCAAATGATTTCCCCTTTCCCAGTTCCCCCTCTCCATATGTCCCATAAACCTTCTTCTCTCCACCCATTCTCCAATCACCTCTCTCCTTTTTTGCTGTCCTGGTACTCCCCTACAATACTAGATCAAGCCTTTCCAGGATCAGGACCCTCTCCTTACTTCTTCGTGGGAGTCATTTCTTATGCTAATTGTTCCTTGGGTATTCAGAGCTTCTGGACAAATTAATATCCACTTATCAGAGATTGCATTCCATGTGTATTCTTTTGTGATTGGGTTACCTCAATTAGGATATTTTCCAGATCCAACCATTTGCCTAAAAATTTCATGAATTCATTGTTTTTAATTGCTGAGTAGTATTCCATTGTGTAAATATACCACATTTTCTGTATCCATTCCTCCTTTGAGGGGCATCTGGGTTCTTTCCAGCTTCTGGCTATTATAAATAAGGCTGCTATGGACTTAATGGAGCATGTGTCTTTATTTCATGCCGGGAATCCTTTGGGTATATGCCCAGCAGAGGTATAGCAGGGTCCTCTGGAAGTCTCATGTCCAGTTTTCTGAGGAACCACCAGAATGATTTCCAAAGTGGTTGTACCATCTTACAATCCCACCAGCAGTGGAGGAGTGTTCTTCTTTCTCCACATCCTCACTAACAGCTGCTGTCTTCTGAGTTTTTGACCTTAGCCATTCTGACTGGTGTAAGGTGAAATCTCAGGGTTGTTTTGATTTGCATTTCCCTAATGACCAATGATGTTGAGCATCATTGGTGCTTCTCAGCCATCTGAATTTCTTCAGGTGAAAATTCTTTGTTTAGATCTGTACCCCTTTTTTTCAATTTTTTAAAAAATTTTTTGTACCCCATTTTTAATAGGGTTATTTGGTTCCCTGGAGTCTAACTTCTTGAGTTCTTTGTATATATTGGATATTAGCCCTCTATCAGATGTAGGGTTGGTGAAGATTTTTTCCCAATTTGTTGGTTGCCGTTTTGTCCAATTGACAGTGTCCTTTGCCTTATAGAAACTTTGTAATTTTATGAGGTCCCATTTGTCAATTCTTGATCTAAGAGCATAAGCTATTGGAGTTCTGTTCAGGAACTTTTCCCCTGTGCCCATGCCCTCAAGGAATACACACTTTTTAATGCAAACCTGAGAGGGCTGACTTTTCCTCACAAATGAGGAAGTGACAAATGTCATTAAAATATGCTTTTCATTATCTTAGTTTTTAATAGAAAACATTTAAATAGAATTTCAAAAAGCCAAGCCAGATGCTCATGGTACACACCCTTAGTCCAAGCACTTGAGAGCTAAAGGCAGGCAGATCTTTGAGTTGGAGGCCAGTTTGAACTATAGAGTGAGTTACAGGACCGCTGGGGCTACACAGAAAGACCGTGTCACAAAAAGTATACCAACACCTCCCACCACACCCACATACTATATATATATCATGTGTGTGTGTGTGTGTGTGTGTGTGTATAGTGTTTACCTTGGCAGAGAACTTCCCATCCAGCTCCACAACACCCAGAGGAACATCTGCTCCCAGACACATTAACAGGCACAGGATCATAGAAGCAGAGGTGAGGAGGACTTAATGTCTGTCCCAACACCACTGTGACCAGCAGGACCCAGGGACACAGGAACCCTGCACAACCAGTGTCACAGGTTCCTTATTTTTTGAGCTGGTTTACTTTGGGAGCAAACTCCTCAGCTGGCCCAGCAACACCCAGAAGAACCTCCACTCCCAGGTGCTCTAATGTGCCCAGGATCACAGGATCACAGGGTCACAGGGTCACAGGGTCACAAGGTCACAGGGTCACAGGGTTACAGGACACCAGGAGCTTGGTCACACCAAGATCCCAGGGCTACAGAGGCAGCTTGACTCCCAGGAGCTCTGACACACCCAGGAGATCAGGAGCACAGGATCCTGGAATCACAGTACCACAGAGACAGCTGGACTCTGAGGAGTTCTGACACAACCAGGATTACAGGAAGGACAGGCTATAGTCACATATATACCAAGGGCAGTAAGCATTAGAGATAATCAGATGGTGAGACACTGGATAAGAACAGAAGCAACAGAAACCAAGGTAACATGGCATCATCAGAACACAATTCTCCCACCATAGCAAGTCCTGGATACACTATCACACCATAAAAGCAAGATTCAGATCTAAAATTGCTTCTCATGATACTGATAGAGGACACAAATAACTTCCTCAAAGAAATACAGGAAAACACAGGTAAACAGGTAGAAGCTCTTAAAGAGGAAACACGAAAATCCCTTAAAGAATTACAGGAAAACATAATCAAACAGGTGAAGGAAATGAACAAAACCATCCAAAATTTAAAAATGGAAATAGAAACAATAAAGAATTAACAAAGAGAGACAACCCTGCAGATAGAAAACCTAGGAAAGAGATCAGGAGTGACAGACACAAGCATCGTCAATAGAATACAAGAGATAGAAGAGAGAATTTCAAGTACAGAAGATACCATAGAAAATGTTGACAAAACAAAGAAAATGCAAAATGCAAAAATCCCCTAATCCCAAAACATCTAGGAAATCCAGGATACAATGAAAAGACCAAGCCTAACAGTTTATAGCAGGTATAGACTAGAGTGAAGATTCTCAGGTTAAAGCTCCAGTAAACATCTTCAACAAAATTATAGGAGAAAACTTCCCTAACCTAAAGAAAGAGATGCCCATAAACATACAGGAGGACTACAAAACTCCAAATAGATTGGACATAAATTCCTCCTGTCACATAATAATCAAAAGAGCAAATGCAATAAACAAGAATATTAAAAGAATATTTTATATTCTTTTATTAATATTTTAATTAAAGAATATTAAAAACAGTAAGGGGAAAAGGTCAAGTAACATATAAAGGCAGACTTATCAGAATTACACCAGACTTCTTACTAGAAACTATGAAAGCAAGAAGATCCTGGGCAGATGTTATACAGACCTTAAGAGGAACATAAATGCCAGCCAACAAAACTCTCAATTATCATAGATGGAGAAAATAAGATATTCCATGAGAAAACAAAATTTACACAATATCTTTTTTTTTAACCTGGGCAGGATTATTTCTCTCTCATCATTGAAGCGCTCAGGCAGGCCAGATCCTGAGGACAGGAGCTGATGCAGAGACCATGGAGAACGGTTGTTTATTGGCTTGCTCCTTGGGGCTTGCTCAGTCTGCTTTCTCTTTTTTTTTTTATTTGATATATTTTTATTTACATTTCAAATGATTTCCCCTTTTCTGGCTCCCCACTCCCCGAAAGTCCCATAATCCCTCTTCCCTTCCCCTGTTCCCCCATCCACCCCTTCCCACTTCTCTGTTCTGGTATTGCTCTATACTGCTGCACTGAGTCTTTCCAGAACCAGGGGCCACTCCTCCGTTCTTCTTGTACCTCATTTGATGTGTGGATTATGTCTTGGGTATTCAAAGTTTCTAGGCTAATATCCACTTATCAGTGAGTGCATACCATGATTGATCTTTTGAGTCAAGGTTACCTCACTTAGTATGATGTTCTCTAGCTCCATCCATTTGTCTACGAATTTTATGAATTCATTGTTTCTAATGGCTGAATAGTACTCCATTGTGTAGATATACCACATTTTTTGCATCCATTCTTCTGTTGAGGGATACCTGGGTTCTTTCCAGCTTCTGGCTATTATAAATAGGGCTGCTATGAACATAGTGGAGCATATATCCTTATTACACGGTGGGGAATCCTCTGGGTATATGCCCAGGAGTGTTATAGAACGATCTTCTGGAGGTGAGGTGCCCAGTTTTCGGAGGAACCACCAGACTGATTTCCAGAGAGGTTGTACCAATTTGCAACCCCACCAGCAGTGGAGGAGTGTTCCTCTTTATCCACATCCTTGCCAACACCTCCAGTCTCCTGAGTTTTTAATCTTTGCCATTCTGACTGGTGTAAGGTGAAATCTCAGGGTTGTTTTGATTTGCATTTCCCTAATGACTAATGATGTTGAGCATTTTTTAAGATGCTTCTCCGCCATCCGAAGTTCTTCAGGTGAAAATTCTTTGTTTAGCTCTGTACCCCATTTTTTAATAGGGTTATTTGGTTTTCTGGGGTCTAACTTCTTGAGTTCTTTGTATATATTGGATATTAGCCCTCTGTTGGATGTAGGGTTGGTGGAGATCTTTTTTCAATTTGTTGGTTGCCCATTTGTCCTTTTGATGGTGTCCTTTGCCTTACAGAAACTTTGTAATTTCATGAGGTCCTATTTGTCAATTCTTGATCTTAGAGCATAAGCTATTGGTGTTCTGTTCAGGAAGCTTTCCCCTGTACCAATGTCCTCAAGAGTCTTCCCCAGTTTCTTTTCTATTAGCTTCAGTGTGTCTGGTTTAATGTGGAGGTCCTTGATCCATTTGGAATTGAGTTTAGTACAAGAAGATAAGGATGGATCAATTCGCATTCTTCTGCATACTGACCTCCAGTTGTACCAGCACCATTTATTGAAAAGGCTATCTTTTTTCCACTGGATGTTTTCAGCCCCTTTGTTAGAAGATCAAGTGGCCATAGGTGTGTAGGTTCATTTCTGGATCTTCAATCCTATTCCATTGATCCGCCTGCCTGTCACTGTAGCAATACCATGCAGTTTTTAGCACTATTGCTCTGTAGTATTGCTTGAAGTCAGGGATACTGATTCCCCCAGAATTTCTTTTATTGTTGAGAATAGTTTTAGCTATCCTGGGATTTTTGTTATTCTAGATGAATTTGAGAATTGCTCTTTCTAACTCTATGAAGAACTGAGTTGGGATTTTGATGGGTATTGCGTTGAATCTGTATATTGCTTTTGGCAAGATGGTCATTTTAACTACAATATCTTTCTACAATATCTTTCCATAAGAGATGGAAAATACCAACACAAGATGGGAAACTATGACCTAGAAAAAGCAATAAAGTAATGTTCTTTCAACCTACCCAAACGAAGGTAGCCACACAAACCTAATTCCATCTCTAACAACAAAAATAACAGGAAGTAACAACCACTTTTCTTTAATATCACTTAACATCAATGGACTCAATTCCCCAAATAAAAAGACATAGACTAACAGACTAGATACTTAAACAGAACCGAACATTTTGCTGCATACAGGAGATGTTCCCCAGAGACAAAGACAGGTTCTACCTCAGAGTCAAAAGTTGGAAAACATTTTTTCCAAACAAATGGTCCCAAGAAACAAGCTACAGTAGCCATTCTAATATCGAATAATATTGGCTTTCAACCAAAAGATGTCAAAAAAGACAAGAAAGGACATTTCATACTGGTTGTCTTAGTCAGGGTTTCTATTCCTGCACAAACATCATGACCAAGAAGCAAGTTGGGGAGGAAAGGGTTTATTCAGCTTACACTTTCACAGAGCTGTTCATCATCAAAGGAAGTCAAGACTGGAACTCAAGCAGATCAGAAAGCAGGAGCTGATGCAGAGGCCATGGGGGGGGGCAGTGTTATTTATTGGCTTGCTTCCCCTAGCTTGCTCAGGTGCTCTCTCATAGAACCCAATAATACCAACTCAGAGATGGCACCACCCACAAGGAACTCTGCCCCTTCATCACTAATAGAGAAAATGCCCCACAGTTGGATCTCATGGAGGCAATTTCCCAACTGAAGCTCCTTTCTCTGTGATAACTCCAGCTGGTGTCAGGTTGACACTCAAAACCAGCCAGTACACTGGTAAAAGGAAAAATCTACCAAGATGAACTCTCAATTCTGAACATGTTTGCTCCAAATATAAGGGTACCTGCACTTATAAAAGAAACTTTGCTAAAGTACAAAGCACACATCACATCCCACACAATAATAGTGGGAAGACCAAACAATGAAAGAGAACTTCAGATCAATTTCAGATCATTCACTATGATCAAGTAGCCTTCATCCTAGGGATGTAGGGATGGTTCAATACACAGAAATCCATCAACGTAATCCACTACATAAACAAACTCAAAGAAAAAAATCTTTCTTATTAGATGCTGAAAAAGCATTTGACAATATTCAGCATTGCTTCATGTTAGAAGTCTTGGAAAGATCAGGAATTCAATGTCAATACCTAAACATAGTAAAAGCAATATACAGCAAATCAGTAGCCAACATCAAACTAAATGGAGAGAAACTTGAAGCAATCCCACTAAAATCAGGGGCTAGACAAGGCTGCCTCTCTCCCCCCTCTTCTCTCTCTCTCTCTCTCTCTCTCTCTCTCTCTCTCTCTCTCTCTCTCTATATATATATATATATATATATATATATATATATATATAGTGTAATACTTGAAATTCTACTAGAGCAATTAGACAACAAAAAGATGTCAAAGGGATACAAATTGGAAAGGAAGAAGTCAAAATATCACTGCTTGCAGACAATATGCTCTTATACTTACGTGAACCCAAAAATTTCACCAGAGAACTCTTAAGGCTGATAAACATCTTCAGCAAAGTGGCTGGATATAAAATTAACTCAAATCAATAACCTTCCTCTAGTCAATGGGTAAACAGGCTGAGAAAGAAATTAGGAAAATGACACCTTTCACAGTAGTCACAAATAATATTACATACCTTCATGTGGCTCTATCCAATCAAGTGAAAGATCTGTGTGACAAGACTCTGAAGAAAAAAAATTGAAGATCTCAGGAGATGGAAAGATCTCCCATGCTCATGGATTGGCAGGATTAATATAGTAAAAATGGCCATCTTGCAGAAAACAATCTACAGATTCAATACAATCTCCATAAAAGTTTCAACTCAATTCTTCATAGAGTTTGAAAGAGCAATTTGCAAATTCATTTGGAATAACAAAAAACCCAGGATAGCAAAGACTATTCTCAACAATAAAATAACTTGGAGAATCACCATCCCTGACCTCAAGCTGTATTACAGAGCAACAGTGATAAAAATTGGATGGTATTGGTACAGAGACAGACAGGAAGATCAATTGAATAGACATGAAGACCCAGAAATGAACCCACACACTTATTATGGTCATTTGATATTTGACAAAGACTCTAAAAACATCTAGTGGAAAAAAGACAGCATTTTTAACAAATTGTGCTGTTCAACTGGAGGTAAGGGTTAGAAAAAAATCGACCCATTCTTATCTTCTTGTACAAAGCTCAAGCCCAAGTGGATCAAATTCCTCCACCTAAAACCAGGTACACTGAAACTTATAGAGGAGAAAGTGGGGAAGAGCCTTGAATACATGGACATAGGGGAACATTTCCTGAACAGAACACCAATGTCTTATGCTCTGAGATCAAGAATCCACAAATGGAGGCAGTGGTGGCACATGCCTTTAATTCCAGCACTTGGAAGGCAGAGGCAGGCAGATTTCTGAGTTTGAGGCCAGCCTTGTCTACAGAGTGAGTTCCAGGAGAGTTAGGAATATACAGAGAAACCCTGTCTCCAAAAACAAACAAACAAAAAGTAGCAGTATACCCTTAGAATCCACAAATGGGACTTCATAAAATTGCAAAGCTTCTGTAAGACAATAGGACTAAATGGCAACCAATAGATTGGGAAAAGATCTTTACCAATCCTACATCTGATAGAGGACTCAAGATGTTGGATTCTAGAGATCAAATAACCCTATTAAACATGGGCTACAGAACTAAGCAAAGAATTTTTAACTGCGGAATAACAAATGACAGAGAAGCAGCTAAAGAAATGTTCAAAATCCTTAGTTATTAGCAGTCTTATTTATAATAACCAGAAGCTTGAAAGAACCCAGATGTTCTTCAACAGAGGAATGAATAGAGAAAATGTGGTACATTTACACAATGGAGTACTACTCAGCTATTAAGAATGATGAATTCATGAAATTCTTAGGCAAATGGATAGAACTAGAAAATATCATTCTGAGTGAGGTAACTCAATCACAAAAGAACACACATGGTATGCACTCATTGATAAGTGAATATTAGCTCAAAAGCTCATAATACTCAAGATACAATTCACAGACCGCATGAAATTCAAGAAGCACAAAGACCAAAGTGTGGGTGATTGGGTTCTTCTGAGAAGGAGAACCAAATATTCAAAGGAGCAAATATGTAGATAAAGTATAGAGCAGAGACTGAAGGAAAGGCAATGCAGAGACTGTGCCACCTGGGGATTCTTCCCATAGACAGTCACCAAACCCAGACACTACTGTGGACGACAAGAAGTGCATGCTGAGAGGAGCCTGATAAGGCTGTCTCCTGAGAGACCCTGCCAGAGTCTTACAAATACAGAGGCGGATGATCACAGCCAACCATTGCACTGAGAGCAGTGTCCCTGATGTAGGAATTAGAGAAAGATCACAGGGGCTGAAGGGGTTTGCAACCTCATAGGAAGAACAACAATATCAACCAACCAGACCCCCTCACCCCCAGAGCTCCCAGGGACTAAGTCATCAACCAGTGGGTATGCATGGCTCTAGCTGCACATGTAGCAGAGAATTGCCTTGTCAGGCATCAATGGGAGGAGAGGTCCTTGGTCCTATGAAGCCTCGATAAATGCCCCAGTGTAGGGGAATCTAGGGCAGGGAGATGGGAGTGGGGTGGGTGGAGGAACACCCTCATAGAAGTAGGGGGAGGGAGGATTGGAAAGGGGCTATCTGCGGGAAGGGAGAAAACTGGGAAAGGGGCTAACATTTGAAATGTAAATAAAGAATATATCCAATAAAAAAAGAAAATTTCAGTGAACATTTTCTAGTTGGGGTTGGGATTAGAGGACCAACCTAAGCAACTTTATAAAGCAAAGAGCAACTACGAAGGGTACCATGAGTGTGTGAATTATGATTTTGGGGTAATTTTGGGAATTACTTGGATTAGTACAACTTTTAAAGGTCTCTTTTAGAGGTCTTCTTTTTTTGAGATGTAAAACGAGTAAATGCAGCTGTATAGAGGAGACTCTTACTTTTAATTTTGTCTTCATCATGGTTGTTTGTGTTAAAATAATGAAACCTACATTAGCAGTTGGAGTATTTCTTGCTTTATAACTTCCTTTGAGTGATTTAAACACTGATTACCTTATTTCTCACTCATTTGTTCAACGTAGTATCCAAGATGTCGTACAGGTGCATCTACTAAGTGATGATGATAGTCTCATGAGTCTCTAGGTCACAGGGAGAAAAACAGTGGAGTTTTGCCTGCACACTTGAGTGATGATACTGACTCCAGCTATTTTATACTGATGAAAACATAATTTGGTCTTGAGATGCGCTTTTGCTCACTGTATGGACACACTTTGCTAGAAGCTGACAGCACCTATTATTGGCTAATAAGCCAAGTCAATGGAGGTTTCCAGACCTGACTCAGAATATTTCAGTGTGCATCTTAACATTATTAAGTATGGTCCAAACAGATGGCTTATTCAAGAATAAATGGGAAAACTAAGAATATGTTATAGTAGATAATAAATAAAAGAAAAATTATGGTGTAATAAAATTTATTTATATTATAAATGATCATATTATAGCTATAATAGACAATACCTATGAAACATAATTAAAAATACAACAGAATTTTTCTACTCCAGAAAAGTCCCTGTCACAAGGCTTCCTTATGTAGTAGAAACTCTACTAGGGAACTGGGGAAGACGAAACATAGAGAAGAAGGCACTGTATTTATTAAGTGTCTTGCACTGTGATAAGATGCTAAGTAGACAGTGTCATTAACAAACCAAGATGAGAAAAGGAACATTTAGGAGATACAAAAGTTGTGAAAAAAATCTTAAAATAGAGGCCATTTTGATATATCATTTGATGGCTGCAAAGCCTTACCTTCCATTACCTCCTTAATTTTTGTAAGACAAATACTTCTGAGTTAGATATTTAGAAAATATCCAAGTGTGATTATTTTACCAAAAGACAATGCTAGTATTTGTGAAAGGGGACAAATGCTGCATATAGTTTAATTGCGTTTTTTCTACCTTGTATTCTACTTATTTTTGACTATGGCAATAGTGTGAAAATTCATTTTCCTCCCTAATACATACACACACACATACACACACATACACAGTCACATATATACACACACACAGCCACACACACAAACACACACATATGTAGACACTCTCAGACACATAGACACACACAGACACATGTATAATAGTAGTAATTAGTAAATACAGTAAATAGTAGTAAAATTGTTTTACAGCGTAGGTGCATATCCAAAAAGAGCATTCTTATCTAATGCATTTTTATTTTATTATATTTGTTTTGGTTCAATTCAATTTCATTGCACTTAAACATCAGATCACAGCATTCTATTACACTAGTATAAAATAACTCATTATGAACATAGCATTGATTTCACATTACATGCTGGTTTATAAATACTGACCTATAGTATTATATAATGCTTCTATGAAAGTGTGTGCTGTTAGTTATGAAGGTAGAATAAGAAAATGATAAAAGAAAAAAGTAAGACAATGTCAGGGTCCAGCCCTGACACAGGTTCGGAGTTCTCAACTGGAAGCAGCAATATCTAGAAGGTGCATAATAAATATACAGACTACTCTTTTGGGAACAAGCTGACAGACAATTTTCAAGGCTTAAAGTTTTTCTCTCTTCTCTCTCATTCTCTGCTCTCCCTCCCTCCCTCTCTCTCTCCCTCTCTCTCTCTCTCTCTGACTCGCTTGCAGCTTGAGGATGCACACACTCTGCATTCTCCTGCGCACTCTGCTTTTCCTGAACTCCCACACTCATGCACACCTTTGTGCAAGCCCCTTTCACTCCCACACACTCTCTCCCACACACACACCACATGCACTTTCCGTTCACTCACACACACACGCTCTCTCTCTCTCTCTCTCTCTCTCTCTCTCTCTCTCCATACACACCTCGCATCCTCTCTTCCATTACTCTTCATGGGCTCCCCTCATGCTCTCTACAAGCTCTTCTCATGCTCTCTACATGCTCTCTACACGCTCTCTACATGCTCTCTACACGCTCTCTACATGCTCTCTACATGGTTTCTACATGCTCTTTACATGGTCTCTACATGCTCTTCTCATGCTCTCTACATGCTCTCTACATACTCTCTACACGCTCTCTACATGCTCTCTACATGCTCTCTATATTCTCTCTTGCCTTCTTCTTGCCCCAGTCTTTTATTGGCACTCCAAAAGCAGGTAAAAAAGACATTGTATAATCATTGCGAAATCAAGTTCAAAAGACTAACCACATCCCACAAAGAATCAAGAATTACAATTGTTCCCCAAAGTTTAAAGCCTCCCTATTTCCAGGCCTGTGGCCAAAATAATAATACTTTCAAACTTATCTTTATTTAAACTTTAACTCATTATACTTCAGAGCTCAGAGCTCTGAGGCCAGCGACTTGCATTTTCTTGGGAACCTCTAATGATAAATGACATGGGCAAAGCTGCCAGAAAGAATCAAGTTAATACTTAACTCCGTAGTTCCCCTAGCTTTCTGTTTCTGCACATTACACACAATGACTCTCCTAAGAGTCCCAGTGTTTTGACTTAGTTTTAGTAGTATAAAATTTTACATATTCTATACTTGCTTATCCAGGAACCACTTTCAAATTCTGTTCAAAACTTATTTTATAACTTAGGTAGTTTTTTTCTTAGCATCCCAAAGTTGGCTTTATTTCATTTTCTAGTAATTACTTCAAACTTTCTCTGCAAGTCAAGCATTAATCTGGAACTACCATTGTGCAGTTATTACATTGTTTCCAGGATGAGAACACACAGCATGCACCTGGTCCATAAGGACTGTGTTGTGCTGTGCCCCATGCCTCAATTTTTAATTGTTTAAGAATCATTACATCAGGGAACATCTAGTTTCACAGAATTCACCAGAGCAGAAGGAGAAAGAAGTAAGAAAGTCAGATATAATAGAATAATTACGCACACCAAGGCCAACTGAGAAGCAGTCACGCACAAATGAAATCTGTACAGCCGTTGTCCAGGGCTAAGGTTAGGAGAAATGAGAACAACTGTTTTATACAAAGAGCTGTCACAGGCTACTGAGATGTCTCCATTCTGGTCCACTGCAGGCAGTCCCTGTCATTGTATGCTGTCTGCAGCAAGACAAAGGTAGGACTGGAGAGTGGGGAGCAATTGTGCTTCAAGTACAAAAAAAAGACATTGCAAAGGCCCAAAGGAGATTTTGGCATGCAATTTTGGTTGGCTTGGAGTTTTGAGATCATCCAGAGCTACATGAAATCCACAGAGAGATATGAGAGAGAGAGAGAGAGAGAGAGAGAGAGAGAGAGAGAGAGAGAGAGAGAAGCTGTTCTTTGATGTATATTAAAAGCTAGATATCTCAACCTACATCTGAACTTAGAAGAATTATATGGCTTATTGAAAAAATAACCTTGGCCATGGCAACTCTTATAATTGGGGCTGGCTTACATTTCAGAGGTTTATCCCATTATCTTCATGGCAGGAAGCATGGAAATACATTGACAGACTGGATGCTAGACAGGTAGCTAAGAGTTCTACATCTGAATCCAGAGGCAGTAGGAAGAGAATAGTGAGTCTCTTAGTCTAGTATGAGCATCTGAAATCTCAAAGCCCACCCCAAATGACACACTTCCTCCAACAAGGCCCACCTATTCCAATAAGGCCACACCTCCCAAAAGGGTACACCCTAATGAACCTATAGGTGCTATTTTCTTTCAAACTGTTATAATAGTCAAACTAAAAAAGTAGGGAATAGAAAATGAATAGAGGGGTAAGATGAAGTTTTAAGTATAAATATGGGCAATAAAGGTCCTGTGGTGGTTTGAATATGCTTGGCCCAGGGAGTGGCACTATTCTCTGAGAGGCTCCACATAGCGGCAGACTGAAACAGATGCTGAGACCCATACCCAAACAGTGGGTGAGTTTGGGAGCTCTTATGGAAGAATTAGGAGAACAGTTGAGGAGATAGGAACTCCAAAGGAAGAACAACAGTGTTAACTAACGGATCCTTGGGAGGTCTCACAGATTGAACCACCAACCAAAAAGTGTACATATGCTGGACCTAGGCCTCCAACACATATGTAGCAGATGTGAAGTTCTGTCTTCTTGTGGGTATCCCAGAAACTTGAGTACCAGCAGTACATAAGATTGTTGTGTATCTGTGGAATCTAGTACCTTCATTGTGCTGCCTTTTCTGGCCTCAGTGGGAGAGCCATGCAAAGACTTTATTTATTTGAGTCGAGGAATAGCCAGAGGAGGCCTTCTCCCTCTTAGAGGAAAAGGGGAGCAGGTATGGGGGAAGAACTGTGTGAGGAGAGTCTGGGAGAGGGGACAGCTACTGGAATGTAAAGTGAATAAACAAATAGAAAAAAATCTTTTTTTAAAAAATTAGGTACTTGCTTTATTTACATTTCAATTGGTATCCCCTTTCAGTGTTACTCCTCCAAAAACTCCCTATCCCATCCCCCCAATTTCCTGACTTGCATTCCCCTATTCTGGGGAACTGAGCCTTCACAGGACAAATGACCTCTCTTCTCATTGATGTCTGAAATGGTCATCTTCTGCTACATATGTAGCTGGAGCCATGGGTCACTTCATGTATACTCTTTGGTTGGTGGTTTAGTCCCTGGGAGCTCTTGGGGTACTGGTTGGTACATATTATTGTTCCTCCTGCACGGCTACAAACCTCTTCAACTCCTTGGGTCCTTTCTCTAGCTGCTCCACTGGGGACCCTATGCTCATTCTAGTGGTTAGCTGTGAGCCATTGATATTTTGTTCCTTTTTCTAATAAGGATCAAAGTATCTACACTTTGATCTTCGTTCTCCTTGAGCTTCATGTGGTCTGTGAGTTGTATCGTGGGTATTCTCAGCTTTTGAACTAATATCCACTTATCAGTCAGTGCATACTGTGTGAGTTCTTTTGTGAGTGGGTTACCTCTCTCAGGATAATATTTTCTAGCTCTATCCATTTGCCTAAGAATTTAATGAATTCGTTGTTTTTAATAGCTGAGTAGTACGTCAGTGTGTAAATGCACTACATTTCCAGTATCCATTCCTCTGTTAAGGGACATCTGGATTCTTTCCAGCTTCTGGCTATTATAAATAAGACTGCTATGAACATAGTGGAGCATGTGTCCTTATTACATGTTGGAGCATCTTCTAGGTATCTGCCCAGGAGTGGTATAGCAGTGTCCTCAGGCAGTGCTATGTCCAATTTTCTGAATGCTAAAAAAATGTGGCTTTGTTAGAGTAGGTATGGCCTCGTTGGAAGAAGTATCTTAATGTAGGGGTTGACAATGAGAACTTCCTCTTAGCCTTCTGAGGCTACCAGTCTTCTGTTTGCCTTTCGAACAATATGTAGAACTCTCAGCTCCTCTAGCACCATGCCCTCCTGGACTCTGTCATCTTCCCACCATGATGATAATGGAATTAATTTCAGAACCTGTAAGCCAGCCCCAATTAAATGTTGTCCTTTATAAGAGTTGCCTTGGCCATGGTATCTCCTTACAGCAATGGAAACACTATGCAGAAGTTGGTACCAGGGACTGGATGAGATATTACTGTGATAAACCTGACCACGCTTTTGTTTGGAGGAATGTGGATCTTGGGACTTTGGGAACAAATGGAATGCCTTAAGTGGGGCATAATGAGCCACCCTAGTAGGAATATGGACGATGGTGGTGTTACAGGTGATTTGAACTATGTAGGCCTGCTGGCTCAAGTGGTTTCAGAAGAGACAAATTTTAATCTTTGGTCTAGAGACTGTTTTTGTGATGTTTTGGCGAAGAATGTATCTGCTTTTAGTCCTTGTCTGAAGAGTATGTCTGAGGATAAGGTCAAGAAGTCTCAGAAAAGCCCAGAGTGCTTTGTTCTCTAGTATATTCTCATGAAGAGTATTTTGGTCATTCTTATCAAGCTTAGAAAGGAAAAGTATAAAATGTTTTGTTCAAGTAATAAAGGACCACAAGAAAGTGAAACAGGGTATCTTTTTTGTTGAAATTATCCACAAATTAAGGGGGTAGTGATCTCAGGGCAAGATTCCAACCCCCTAAGCTTATTGTTTTTGTTTGCAGTTGCACAAGGCATAGTTATGTCATGTTAGGTGGTATTACCTGGTTATTGTCTTCATTTGAATTTTTAATTTGGAATGAACCACAATTCAGAAATGGAGGACACAGGCTTTTGATCCTGATCTTAAGGAACAGTGGCCATGGAAAGCTTAGGTCCAGGAATGATGATGCACACCTTCAGTCTCTGGAGACAGAGCCACGGAAATCTCTGAGTTCAAGGTCAATCTACAGAGCACGTTACAGGACAGGTAAGGTTAGGCAGTGAAGGAGTTTGAGAACAGAAAGCTTGTGATTATGTAATAATAAAAAAAGGTGGGTGTCATGTCCCACCTGCAGCAAGCAGCAAAACTTCAAAGCTTTGGCTCTGGCTTTAGAGTCAAGAATATAATGGATTATTAGGACAATTGATGCTGGCTAGCTGGAGCTAACAAATTAGTGGTGGTTAAGAAGAGACCAGCATCGCTGAGGTGAAATGTTCTGGGAAGTGTTTTCTGAGAGCACAAAGAAGTTGATGTTCAGAGATAGCCAAGGTTGTATCTCATGTTTCAGATTAGTAATGTGTAAGAGCCACCGAGCGGTACTACTTTTCAAGGCATGAAGCAGTCAGGAAGATCTGCTAAGGCTTGGCACTGTGAGAGGCCAGGGAAGGCCACTGGCGAAGATGCAGCCTCAGGTGAAGTCGAAGGTCCAGGACTGAAGGAATCATGCAAATAGTTTGAGGCTTTGCCCCATGAAGAGAGCTTATGAGACACTATTGGTGAAGCCTAGTGTCTTAGTCAGGGTTTCTATTCCGGCACAAACATCATGACCAAGAAGCAAGTTGGGGAGGAAAGGGTTTATTGAGCTTACACTTCCACATTGCAGTTAATCACTAAAGGAAGTCAGGACTGGAACTCAAGCAGGTCAGGAAGCAGGAGCTGATGCAGAGGCCATGGAGGGATGTTTCTTACTGGCTTGCTTGCTCTGGCTTGCTCAGCCTGCTTTCTTATAGAACCCAAGAGCACCAGCCCAGGGATGGTACCACCCACAAGGGGCCCTCCCCCCTTGATTACTAATTGAGAAAATGCCCCCACAGCTGGATCTCATGGAGGCACTTCCCCAACTTAAACTCCTTTCTCTGTGATAACTCCAGTCTGTGTCAAGTTGACACACAAAACCTGCCAGTACACCTAGTTACAGCACTCTGTTGAATTGGAGATGGCCGTGTCATGTGATGAACTCCAAGAAGAGCAACAGCAGTGGAGTAGAGTCAACCATAGTCTAGAGTGCTACAGAAAGCAGAGCTGGAGAAGCGACACAAGCCATTTGGAGAAGCCCAGCAGATCATGTGCGGGTCTCAGACAATAGAACAGGAAGGTGTAAAGTTGAAGTTGTCTTAGATACTCCAAGATATTAAAGCCAGTGCTGAGGAAAGCTGCTAACAGGGAGTGAACACAGTCCAAGAGACAGAGTCTTGTTGCAGCCAACAAAGCTGAAGGAGTTGGACATCAGACATGAAGATGCAGAGTTTGGATTTTGTCCGGCTGGTTTTTGGTTTTACTTTGGTCAAGCAGTTCTTTGTCATTACATTTTAAAATTGTAATGTATATCCTGTGCCATGATATCTTGGAAATATGTGATATGCTATTTGATTTTGATTTCATAGGAGATTGCAGCTAATTGATTGGATGAATCTCCGAAGAGTCTTTAAACTTCGGACCTATAACCTTTTTGAGACTGGTGTAGACTATGGGGACTTTTGGAGTTAAACTAAATGTATTTCTCAATATGCTATAGCTAGGTATGGCCCACATACATTTCTTTTTCAGGTTATAGCCGTAACAGGAAAGAAAGATAAAGACACAGACACTTTTGTACAGAAAGCCTCTTACTTTTAGGCAGCTAAACCTTTGAAGAAGAGAAGCTAGATCAGTATTTAGGGGATTATTTGACATCATGAAAGTATTTATCTGAAAAAATAAGTTTAGTTAAAATATATAATATTTGTACATTTCCATGTGACTACATTATAGTAATTTGATAAATATATTTTATGTGTACTGACTAAATCAGGTTATATGTATGTTCATTTTTTAAACTAAATCATTATTACATGTTGGGAAATCTACCTTGTGTATCATTTGGAAATATTTCATGAATTGTTTTACTGTGCAGTTTATCTTCCTGAGAAACCACCTTTCCTCTCTGCTTACGTTGATGGGCCCTTATTGACTTCTCCCACCGCCTACTCTTCTCTGCTCTGGTGACCAGAATTCCACTCCAGTTGTTTTTCAAGATTGACCAATCTGTTTCCACAAATGAGTCAGGACGGTGGCACCTATTTTTCCAAATTACTTCTGTGTTGGTTTATGTTGTTTTATAACAAGAGAAAAAGCAAGAAATGAGAAGAGGAGCAGAGGGGCTTGGAGAGCCTTGCAGTGCTCCTGGGCAAGACGGACTCGCCTGGCTAACAATCCTGATTTGAGCCACCTTAGGCATGTGACTCTCTCTGCTCATATCACAGTTTTCAAAGAGTAAAGTCCCTGGCTGAGGGGGTGGCAGAGCTAAAGGGCTCAGTGGAAACACTGTCCACTCCATTATCAGAAATCGGAACTGGATCATGGAATCTACTTGCTAGACTGAAGGAACACTGAAAATTAAAACTGAAAATCTGTATTTTAAGTTAAAAACAATTCTTGTATTTTCGATATTTTAACTCAATTATATCTTTTCTCTTATTCTAAATAATCCTCTTGAAATTATTCTTTTAACTCAAATCTATTAACTTATCATGGATATTTCTTTCCAACTCAGGGTTTCACCTTCATCTCTTTTTTCCCCACAGACATGATTCACTGACTTGGCAGAGTTTTATCGACTATGAAATGTACTCACACACAAGGCTTGTTTCTTCAGCTTCTTTTACAAAAGAGTTCAACAGAGATGGAGTAGAGAATGATGAAACTTAGGTTCACTGTTTGTGATTATTCTTCTGACTCATTTATATTGTGTAATCCTCACAATACCTGGAGATGCTTCTTTTACTGTATTGTTCAAATATGCACCATGACACCACCCTATCACATTTTCTATCAGTGTTGGTAAATGGAGGGTGTTTAATAGATAGGATAGAAGGAGGCAGCCTGATGAATTGATAGTCCTAAGCAGGTTAAAAAAAACATAGTAGAAGTGGGTCAGAAGTGTGATGGAGGTCAGTTTGGTTATTTCTGAATATTTATTTGTTTTATATTATTATTTATTGCTGGGGGTCAAACTCAGGGCCTTACCCATTCTACTTCAAATATCCCTAATTTTCTGATACTGGGCTTCACTCTGTAGCTCAAGCTAACATCATGCTTTGTGAGCCTCCTTCCCCTGCCTCCAGACTGCTTGGATTACAAGCATGTACTACCATTCTTGAGAGGCTGGTGCCTGAAAATAGTGCTCAAAGCTGAGAAGTTTTTGTAGGTGATAATGTCTAGAATCTGTCAAAAGGAATAATTGGATGAACTTATATAGACATACGTTCACCAGAAAGGAGGGATGGAAGGTAGGCTTAATATGATTTGATATCAGTACTGACAGGTCTTCAGAGATCAGGACAAGAGTTCAAGTGGATAATTGAATCAGGGCTCAACCCTTGACGTAGGAAGGCATATGTCACAAGCGGCAGAGACAAGCAGATTTTAGATACCATTTTTGGTAAAGATGCTGATCAGTATAGATCAATGGGTTCTAAGAGAAAAATAATTATCGATTTTTTTTATATTTATTTATTTGTCTCTCTCTGTCTCTCTCTCTCTCTCTCTCTCTCTCTCTCTGTGTATGTGTGTGTGTGTGTGTGTGTGTGGTATATATATGTGTTAATGTGAGCTTCAGAAGACAACTTATGTGAGTTTGATAGTTTCAGGTAGTCAGGCTTGGCAGCAAGCACAGCTATCTCATTGGCCTTGAAAATAAATTTGTTACAGATGACATTTAGAGGTGTGATACAGGGGAAATGTGCAGATACAATATCATTAAAGTAAATAATCTCTGAATGTGCGTACTTTGATATGGCATGGAAGTTTCTTCAGTTGTCCTGAAGTTATCTTGACATGCAGCAAATGTCTTCACTTATCAAATGTCTTTCACTTAAGAGAAAGTAAGAGTAGGAGAAGCACATAGGAAACAACTGGTAAAAGACCCTGATATGCCCTTCCCTGCTCTCTCCTCTGAGCCCCAACCTGGTAGGGCCTCAATTGAGTTTATCATCGCTATGTTTCGTAGCCTTATCTGCTCTTTGCTGGCATTTGTACAACAGAATTCATTAATGAGTGTGAATAATAGTTACTGACATTATTTTTCATAGTTTGAATGCTATTCTTTAATTTTATAAAATTTAGTATTAAACCATCATTAAATAAATCAGCTTTGCTGCAGGCAGTTCTAAGATTTTCATCCTTGGATGTGAAGTGCATCAAGGCTCTTTAATGTTTAACTGGAATGAGGAGAGATATAGGAAATTCTTGCTTGAATGTAACCTGGAAGAATATTTCAAATTGATTGTTTAGTTGTGATTAACTAGTTATAAAGTTTATTTAATTGTTTCAATTACTTAGGAAAAGTGGTTAAATAACTTTTGAAAATACTAAGGCTACATTGCATGAGTATATTTTTAAATTTATTACTAAATATACTCGTGTGAAAGATGAATTACTTCATTTTCATTTTCATTAGGGATTTCAGAATTGATACTTTGAATATAGTTCTCTATATGCAAATTAGTCTTTAAAAAAACCACATAAACCAAATTGTCCTAATGAATTCCAGAGTAATCATGTAGTTTTTTTTTATTTACAATCATGAGAATTTTGCTGTTATCAAAAATTATACCTTATTACATGGCTTATTTTCCCTTAATGCTAAAGGTGTTACCTAATTGCACTGTAATTACACATAATTTATCAAATATAAATAAAGACAAAACTAGTAATCAGAGGCTCTTCCTCCAGTTGCAGATACTGTGTGAAGGTATGCCATGTAATTAGTTTACCAATGTTTACTCCAGAACAAGTAGAATAAATTGTCATCACTTCCCTTTTCATCATCTGACAACATGCTTGGAATTCATTTGAATAACTTTACAATGGAAGTCATTACCACATCAGAGATCTAGTATTCTATATTATAGAGGATATAACAAGAGAAAGTAAGTTTATAAGTGGTTAGAGGCAAGAAGATGCATTAGTTCTTGAAAGAAGAGAGCAATTTCCATTATTTTTGAAGGGAGTATCATGGTCTCTTGAGGTCCCACATATTGTGAATCTCTAAGAAGACACATTCTTTTCTATTAGAGTACAGTCAGACTTGGGAAGGTAAAGATCAAAGCCTGCAGTTGGAAACTTCTTCCTCATCATCCAAAACAATAGAACAAGCTAAATGTGGGCAGTCAAGTCTAGAGCTCTTACCAGCTACTCACTGTCTTAGTTAGGGTTTCCATTGCTGTGAAGAGACATCATGACCAAGACGGCTTCTATAAAGGACAGCCTGTAATTGGGGCTGGCTTACAGGTTCAGAGGTTCAGTCCATTGTCATGGCAGGACCTTGGCAGCGTCCAGGCAGGCGTGGTGCAGGAGGAGCTGAAAGTTCTACATCTTCATCTAAAGGCTGCTAGGATAAGACTGACTCCCATGGAGCTAGAAGGAAGATCTCTTTGCCCACTCCTAACAAGGCCACACCTACGTCAGCAAAGCCACACCTACTCCAACAAGGCCACACCTCCTAATAATGCCCCTCCCTGGGCCAAACATATTCAAACCATTACATTTACTGTATGTAATGTAGTTCCCCTCCCAATTCTGATAGTATAAGGGGGGAGGATGTGGGAGAGGAAAGATTACTTTCTTTTCTCCTCAAATCTTGTTGCCCATAGTAAACTTATTCAGTTTTGGTCTTTAACAAGCTCACCACTTTCATCTGGGCCACAGACATTTGATGCACGTTTCCCAAGCATGACCAAGTGTTTGAGTTTATCTGTGCTTTTTTTTGGGGGGGGGGTGGATTTGGTTTTTTAGAGACAGGGTTTCTCTGTATAGCTTTGGATGTCCTAGAACTCACTTTGTAGACCAGGCTGGCCTCGAACTCAGAAATCTGCTTGCCTCCCACAGTGCTGGGATTACAGGCGTGCGCCACCACCGCTTGGCTGTGTTTGAGTTTATGATGTTAAAATATCGCATCCCTACTTATCCACCTCTAACTCAGTCCTTTTTATTCCTGCATTTCTGGACTCACATTTCCTTTGAACATGCTTCTTATACTTGAAGAGCTGCTGTTGGGGTCAGAAACATTGAAAATGTGCATTTGTGGTGTTTCCCTGGTGTCTGAGAGGTTGTTGCTGTCTGAATTCGAGAAGCCCTGGGACACTTGTGCCAACTATGAGTCTGAAGCCATAGGAGCAGCAGGCCTTAGCATTCAGTGAAGTCTTAGGGTAGCCAGTGGTAGATGCTCGGCTCAGGCACTGATGCAGGCAAAATGCAAAACAGGGACATTTTCCTCCTTCGAGTTTCATGATGGTGGTCCAGGGACTGGATAGTACCCACCCACAATGAGGCAAACCAACACTTTCTTGGTCCACTAAATGGAGTACTATTTTTTCAACACCTTCTCTCTCTCTCTCTCTCTCTCTCTCTCTCTCTCTCTCTCTCTCTCTCTCTCTCTCTCACACACACACACACAAACACACACACACATGTTCCCTCCCCCAGCGTTTGAACTGGGCTTTTGTATCTCTGCATTAAGCATTAGTTCTCTGCCGTCAAGTCCCTGGACCTTTGTTCTTAATAGAACAATAGAGCTTCCTGTTTTCACCTGGGAGCCTCTACCTGGAGCATCCTCAGATCTGCCAGACTTGCAGTTTCCTGATCCCAGCAGGCCACCTGCTGACAGCGGAGCCAAGCAAACGCCAGACCACTTCCCCGGAGCTCACCCCGAGGGGCTCGCCCAAACTGTTACATTGCCAGACCTCCTTTAAAACCTTTGGCCTCCATCAGCAATCAGGTTGTCCTGGCCCTGGTTCTTTTCGCCGCCCCGCCCCCTCCCCATCTATCCCACAGCTTCTCTTCCAGGAACCCAGTTCTCAGTACCTGCTGGCAGCCTCTCTCTCTCTCTCTGTCTCTCTCTGTCTCTGTCTCTCTGTCTCTCTGTCTCTGTCTCTCTCTCTCTCTCTCTCTCTCTCTTTCTCTCTCTCTCTCTCTCTCTCTCTCTCTCTCTCTCTCTCTCTCACACACACACACACACACACACACACAAATTCGGTTTACTTGGATATGGATAAGACAACTGAAATAAAAATGAACGTCCCTTGTTCAACTTTGCTTCTCCAGCAGAGGCATCTGTCTCATTCCAAAGCCCCTTCTGTTTAACTATAGGGTTATTCAAGCTTGGTTAAGTTATTCTCTAATTAGAAAAGATTTATAAATTGGCATTTCTCTGTAAGAAATAACATTAATTTTATATAGGGCTTCGCCGTTTATCACAAAATGAATTCTTCAAAGAAAAAGGAGAGAAGGTATAATGTCTAGAAAGAAATTAATATTTGGTCTAGTTCATATTATAGCCTATTATATGTTCACACATGTATTTTAAATTAGATTTATTTGTTTTAATGTATATGGAGTGTTTTGCTTGCACATATGTATATGCATGATGCCCGTACTTGGTGCCCATGGAGGTCAGAAGAGGGCATCAGAAATTGTGGCCTTCTAGGACTGAAGTTATGGATAATTTTGAACCATGATGTAGTTGCTGGCAACTGAACCAAGATAGGTCATTTGCAAAAACAAGAGGTTCTTAACCCCTGATCCATGTCTCTAGCTCCTTCATGTGTGTTTAGTGTTTAAATGCATGTGTGATATTATTTGCTAGATTAGTATATCAGGTACATAGAACCTCTTATATCCTATTTGACTTTTAACCTACCATTGATCTGCTGGGTTATAGTAAACTTAGTACCCAACACATAACTGACCCTGTAAAGAGACTTTAAATATTTAAATAAAAAGTCAGGTGTGATTTTAAGTTTTCTTCAAGAAAATACTCTGATCAAAATTTTAGCATGGTAAACTATTGGAAAACTTTGGTCTGGACATCATATTTTTTAAGTCATGTTAGTGATAAGGACTGATCAGTAAATATTCTTCCTACTTTATCAGTCAGCATTGTATAACTTTGGGGCAGAGATTGCAGACACAAATGTATAGTTAAGAAATCATTTATCTGTCCATACAGTGGATTTATGCTCAGGGCACGAAAAATTAACATTTATAATCTGCAGTTATCAGATGTTTATTTCCCCAAAGGAATATGAATTAATGAATGTTTATCCTGCCTTTAATATTATAGCTAAGTTTGTGGTTGTGGTTGTAATCTGTAATATTGCTCTGACTGACAGTTGCCTGTGTTTCAAAGGGAGACATAAGTATTTCTTCTTGTGCATTTAAGATCATAAATACACAGAAGAAATTGTAATGATAATTTGTATGTACATAAATTTTATAATCAAATGTTTTTTCCAAAGTCTACTTTATGTTGTCTAAATCATATGTACATGAAGAAACTAGTTTTTGTCAATGTTTACAGAATAAATCCAGAAAAACCTACATAAATTCCCTTGTAAAATATGTATTGCAAGGTAATATGATATTTACAACATCCATTCTTACGAAGTCAATCTTCTTTGGATACCATTATTTGAATTCTGCAAGTATTTTTGTTGTGGAAAGTTTTAAAAAAGTTCCAGTGCTACACCCAACTTTTCTTTGCCCCAGTAGCCTGTTACTATCCCATGGAGACTTTCTGACTCAGAGCTCCAAAATCTCTTCACCCAGCTTGCTAAGTTCCACTGGCTGACAACGCCAGCCTCGGCTTCAGAACCCTCTCTGCCTTTGTAGCACACATCTGGCAACCCACACTTGCCCGCTGTACCTTTTTCTCTGGAACCTAGTGGAACCACCGCGGAAGGAAAACACCACACAAACTTAGTTCAGAAACATTGGTAGCTCAATCTCTGGGAGCAACAGCTAGAACCCTAATCTTGTAAACAATATTAAATCTAAATTCTCCAGTGGCGAATCCGCCAGGATTTGCCATCTAATCTGGAAGATGCTAGTAGCTACATCTCGTCCTGTCTCTATGCCCTCCCAAAAGTCCCTAACTGTCTCCTGCTTCCTCAATTCTTCTGTCCAACCCAGAAGTCTTGCCTACTCACACAGTGATTGGTCCCTTTATTCGTTCAGGGAAAGATTCACCAGGAGTCACCTGAGTGTGTGACTCATTCCTTATTCCAGACAGCCCCTCCTGGGAAAGCAGAATTAACATCAAAATACAGGCATCACCAGGGCCATCCACAATTTTTATTTAAGCATTATTATTAAAATAACATAATAATAAACACTTTAGTTTATGATTTTAAAAATATTTCCTTTATTTGTTGAGATTATAATGTGCTTCCATGATTTCCTCCTTTCCCATTTCTTCTCCATCAACTCCATGTGCCCTAAATTGTTCTTTTTCAAATTTATCACTCAGTTTGCATAACATTCCTTGTATATACGTTTTCAGGGCTCGTTAGTTGATATGATATTTCCTGGGGAAGACTTGTGATTGTGTGATTTAGTACTTTTTAATTCTCACTTTAGTTAAAACTGTCTATGGTCATTTTATTACTTTTAATCATTAGGACAAGAAGGAAGAAAGAAAAAATATCTTGTGTTCT
Source organism: Apodemus sylvaticus (assembly GCF_947179515.1). Lineage (NCBI taxonomy): Eukaryota > Metazoa > Chordata > Mammalia > Rodentia > Muridae > Apodemus > Apodemus sylvaticus. The sequence continues at coordinate 160,345,636 of NC_067475.1, read as the reverse complement.
TCTTGGTTTCAGTGTGAACTTCTGTCTAGTAGAATTTTTGTGTATATTAATGTTGTTTGATAAACCCTCTACATTGCTATTGTTAAACAAGTTCATTTGGGCACATTGATGTTAATCATATAATTAATAGTTCTTTTCTGACAAGAACAAGATAGGTAAAGATGATATGGAAGTGTTGTTAGAATAGTCTAGTATGACATGGTATGACAACCAGTATCAGATCAAAACTTGCAGAGGAATGAAACACCCATGTTTTGTAGGACATATGGAAGATACAAAGATATTACTGTTGAAAAGGTAATTTTACAACACTGAACACAACTATTGTCTTTTAGAGAATTGTACCCTTTCACATATAGATTAATATGGCTCAGATTAACATGCCCGTAGAGGAAGGTTCTCTCCTTTTAATACTCATGCTCTGGCTTTCAACCCTTGTTGAGTCTCTCTCTGGACTTTACACGCTCAGTACATCACAGACTTTGAACCCGCAATTTTTGCAGGTCAGGTTCTGAGTAAGGATTTCTGTGCAGCAGCCTCATGGAGGTGGATGGAGGAACGCTTGCTGTCCCTTCCTTCTAGAGCGCAGGTCATAAAAATAAATCCCTTTCATTCTCTCTTGGAGTCCAGAACAAGGGTCAGGTTGGTCCTTGCTGTGAGCTTGGCAGCAGAGAAGCAGGCAGCAGAACTGCTACTCAGAGGGTTGTTTCACTCTCTCTCTCTGCTTTGTCTCATTTATTCCAGGAACAAAACTCTATTATTGTTATCATCATTATTATAAAATCCAGAGCTAAGACAACTGGCTGGGATGGAAGGTGGAGGTTTAACTTACTTCTCATGCATTTTTGTCTCTAAATTGGAGCCAAGGTTAAAATCACCCAGTGGTTTTCATGTCATTTGAGGCTGTCTCTACTCAGTAGAAATAGCCACATAAGCAGTTTTGCACACAGGAAAAATACAGGCTGTGTAAATTGCTGTCTCAATCTTTTTGTGTGTGATATGATTATAAAATGAGAACTGTGGCTTTATTTCTTACCTCTCCTATAAAAAGGAAACTTAAGGAACAAAGGGCATCTGAGGGAGTTTGTTGTGTGGAGTAGGAAGCATGCTTTCAGGTCTTGGATTCTTTTTGACTCTGGAAGATAACATATACTCAGTTTTCTCTTTCGCACCCAGGTTGACTCTTCCAGCTAACTTTCATGCCTTGTTTTCTTTAATTTATTATTCTTCCCTTAAATTGTTTTATGTAAACTTTATTTTAGATTTATTTTTAAATTTTAACTTATGTGTATGTGTCTGTGTGTTAGTGTGTGTACATGCATGTTTGTGCCAGCATGGGCCAGAAGAAGGCATCAGATACCCCTGGAGTGAGTTACCGGTGAAGATTTATTTATTTATTATATGTAAGTACACTATAGCTGTCTTCAGACACTCCAGAAGAGGGTATCAGATCTTGTTAAGGATGGTTGTGAGCCACCATGTGGTTGCTGGGATTTGAACTCAGGACCTTCAGAAGAGCAGTCAATGCTCTTAACCACTGAGCCATCTCTCCAGCCCCATGGGCTAGCTTCTAAGTAGGCATCCTGGGAGCAAGACCCTGGCCCTCTGCAGGAGGAGCAAGCACTTTTAACTGCTGAGCCATTTCTCCAACCCTGAAAATCCTTTAGCTTTAAGGTTTTAATTTTTAAAAATCTTTTAAAATTTATTCATTATTTATGTGGTACAATAGAATGTTTCAATATCTACCAATAAATCATGGGATAATTTACCATAGTCAAACCATTTATCCTGTTTATGACCTCCCATAGTGACCTCCATATGTATTAGAAATTCAGCAAATACAGTTTCTTAGTACATATTCTAAGTATAATGCAGAATTAATTATAGCTCAAATGTAAAGTAATTCATTCAATTTATACATTATGTACAGCTACAGCATATACTCCTGATTTACAACTCCCTATTCTTTCTCTCTCCCTAGCCTCGATAATCACTCTTCTACTATTTTTGCACTGACTCTCTTTTTAGATTCAGCATAGTGGTGAAATCATGCAATCATTTTCTTTTCATGCTTGACTTTTAGTATAGTGTCTTGCAAATTATTTGAATTGTTGGAATTGGGAGTTTCTCCTTTTAAATGAGTGTGTGTGTGTGTGTGTGTGTGTGTGTGTGTCTGTGTATCTGTGTGTGTGTGTACCTGTGTGTGACTTTCTTTGTTCAATCACTATCTGATAGACATTTTTGTTATTTCTGTTTCTTGATTTGTGTGAAGAGTGTAATAAACACAAGAGCCTCTACAGAAGGCTGATGTCTTCTTTGAATATGTTATACTCAGTAGATAGATTGCTGGATACATAAAAAGGAAAGATATCCTTTATTTGCCAACTGGAAAATTAAAGTTGGAAAACTGTTCATAATGTGCTACAGAGAGAGTCTACAAATAAACCACAGCATAGAATAATAAATTAATTTTCAATGAGGTCACCTAAAAGTTATAATGTATGTTAATAAATAGGGTTGTGAGAATGAATATCTAGAGTTAAAGAGACTGGACAGTAATGTATACCCCCCCCCACACACAAATCAACTCAAAGTGAATTTTAAGACCTAAATAAAGGTCCTGAAATGACAAAACTAAAATAAAACTATCGAACCAAGCAACCAACTCACTAACCAACCAACCAACCAACCAACAAAGCTACCAACAAAGCAACCAAGAACCAAACATCGAATCAGAAGAGCTACTTGACTTGGCCTAACATTTTATGATATTAGGTAGCACAAATCAAGAGGCAACAGTCAAACTTGAAGGATTTTGCACTGTACAGAAAATAATAACAAAATTAAAAAAAATCTATGAAATGAAAAAAATAACCACAGTTTGCATTATACATTGACTTGGGTATATCTGACAGGAAATTTACTAATGAAAACTATATTAAAAATATAAAAATTATAGGATAATGCCAGGCTTGGTGACACATGCCTGTAGTTGTAGCATTTGAGAAGCCGAGATAGGAGGACTGTGAGTCCCAGGTTCATCTGGTCTACTTGGTGAGGCCCTGTTTCAAATTAAAAACAAGCAAAATGAGAAAATAAAAAGATGAAACAATAAACAGAAAAAAGAAACATACTTAATCGAATGTCATCTAGTTATCAAGTATGAAGTGGGCCAGGAAGCTCATATCCATTTTTTCAAAGACAAATATAAGAAATGTCTGGTGGACATGTAAAAAAAGGTGTTTGGCTTCATTAATCACTGCAGAAATTCAGATCAAAAAATCCCAAGATGCCTCACGTCTCAACGTTTTCTCTGATATGGAACTCTTGCTATTGGGCTTCAAGAGGTCTCTGTCACTGGCAGACACAAGGACAGCGTAGGGCGAATGTGGTTGCTTTCTATGACCATAAGTTGGGGTGAGAATGAGACATCCTTTTATAGAGATGCTTTTTAAACTATGCTTAGCATTTGAATAGCGATTAAAAATACAGATGTTTTACTGCAAAGGGGCCTCCATTTTAAAGCCAGCTGTATGTTGCTATCAACTGAGTGCTTAATCAGTTACCCTGCGAGATTATGTGAGATTAATGTGGGTCACGGGATGCATTGCATGCTGAGTGCTTAATGAACAGCAATAACTACAGTCTTCAGTAATGTAGGAGAACATCAGTGGAGGGAGAGCTGCATTTCAAAGTAACGTGTGTTATTTATGTTGTATTTGTATGAGCGTCATTGTCAAGTGGTGATTGAAGCTTCCTATGCTCTGGGCAATGATATTTCAAGCTGTAATGAGAAAAATGTTCTTATATAAATATAATTAGAAATACTTTCTCAATGTAATATGTATGTTGTTTTTATTTTAGTGGGGGAGAGTATGCTTAGAGAAAAAAAATCAATTTGTATATGCCTGTGCAGGGTAACAAGTTTCATTAATAGAAACCAATCATCCGATGAGTTGTTCTGTGTCTCTATGTTTCTTTACTTTAGCAAACTATACATTTTCATATTTATATTAATTTTAAGAGAAATATTGGTGAATATAGCATACATATTTGGAACACTGAAGTAACTTAGGTAATTGCATTTTCTCCATCTGTAATTTCATTATATATATGTAATACATCTCCCACCTGCCTTTCTATGCAAGTGGTATTTCAGGGGATGGTGTCATAAATTTTTTATAATACCGCTCATCTTATTTATTTAGGCAAAATTCACTATATTTCAAACTACCAGATGTATTTTTCAAGTTACTGTTTTCCTATATATGCCTGTCTAAGCTATAACTTGTTATATAGTCTAGCTGGCCTCCAGCTCACAGAGACACACTTGCTCCTGCTGTATGTTTGGGATTAAAGGTGTGAGTAGTGACACCCAGCAATGCCTTGGTATCCTGAGATTATGTGCTACTTTTCATGTCACATGTCACACTTGTTAATAGCTGTCTGCATCTTCAGTGACTAAATGCACACCAGATTCACCAGCAGTCTTTAAACTGTTACTGCTGTCTGGTAAGAGAAATTTATTTAGTTGAGCAAGTGCTTATTTCTATGCCTTCTTAAGCTCTCAATATTTTGGCATATACATGCATATTTATTCCTTCTTTTTTCTTTCCTGTATACTAGGCAATCATTTCACTGGTGAGTTATATTGTCACTTTTTATTTTTATTTCTTATTGTGATCCAGTGTCTTACTTAGTTCTCTAGTTTGTACAACTCATTCTGTAGCACAGGCAGGACCTGATTTTGTGAGTCTCCTACACCAGACTTCAGAGTAGCAGAGCTTCCAGACGCTAGAAAATATGGCAGTATATGATTTTCTTCATTAGTGGTTCATTTCCTAGATTATTATAGTTTTGGTCCAAACATTGCATTTATAACCAAGGGAGACCGAATTCCCATGAAAAATCTGTTCTTATTAAAAAATAGTCACCTTTAAACTCATCACCAGTTCTATATTGAAGAGAGTCCTCAAATATCTTATTTTATTACATCTAGGTATCCAGTGTTTCACACTTTTATAACTTTCATCTCTCGTCTTTCTGTTATTTCAGAAAAGACATTTTGGAGTGTGTGGCATGTTGGTGGCTGAGCCAATGGAAGCATAAGTAGGGCCTTTGACCCTCTAATGTAAGCTCTGCATCACTTCTGGCTGCAGTGCAAGGTCCCAAACACAAACTTTGATGAAGTGCTAAAGTTTACTAAGTGACTCCATTTACTTATGGTGCCAAATCCAATTCCCTTCAGGGCATTATTCACTGTTATGTTTTACACTAGCATATATTCCTTCTCACCCTTTATACTCAAGAACCGTGTAAATGCATTTATATACACCAGAAAAGTTTGAGCAGCCACATGAAATGACATCATCATCATTTAATTAAAATTGTGTGTTTATGGTTGCCTTTTCACATGCCTGAATGCCTGTCTTCCTGTGTTGTCTACCTTCCATCCATCAAAAGTCTTCTCCCATGTGAAATTTTCATGAGAGAAATGGATTCCTACTTATGTTTCTACATCCCTTACACATGAGAAGAACTCCTCTACTAAAACTTTCTGGTTGGGATGTCCTCAGCAGGAAGAATGCCTGACTAGCATGCTTTGGTGCATGAGTAGGATCCCAATACCACATAAAGAGGTACAGGCAGGAAGATCAACGGTTTAAAGTCTTCTTGGGCTACATATGGTGTTTAACTTGGTTGCTTTACAACCTCAATTTAAAATGCCTTCCATATTAAAATTCACCTGTTTTGCTCGTGCTTTCTCATCTCAGTATACTGTAGTTATCAACTACAGGGCAGAGCTACAGATTTCTGCTAGTTCTGTCATGTAACTCAAGTGCTTGTCATATTGACATTTAATGCAATTGTGAATAGATGCAGAGATGGATGATTGGAAAGATGAATTCCACAGAGCTTTTTTAATGGCTTTAATATGCCATTATTGTTGTTCTCTCTCAGTGTCAACTGATTAAAGATATTTGAATGATATACTTCTGGGCCCAGGAAATTAATTTATATACTTTACAACTTCTACACAAAGATATAAACACTTGTGCATTAATAATATTTATATTCCCAAGATTGGAGGAGTTTGCAGAGAATGACATAGAAATTCAGAGTGTTTGAAGGACATCTCAGCTGTTACTTGTAAATATGAATGTTCTGTTTATCTTCTTCCAGCTCTCAAAGTGAGAGAGAGAGAGAGAGAGAGAGAGAGAGAGAGAGAGAGAGAGAGAGAGAGAGAGAGAGAGAGAAGACAGATAGACAGACTGAGACTGAGACAGAGACAGAGACAGAGACAGAGACAGACAGACAGACAGACACCAGGGAAAAGTAGATATTGCATTTTAAGTTACAGCAAACAAAACTAATAAACAGTAAACCACAGAGACCTGTCATCTGAAAGGGAGATACAACATTCATTTCATAAACAATTCACCAGTGTGGCAACAGACAATCTGACAAGGAGAAAATCAAGTGTATTTTAGAAGAGGTATCTGTTTTGTTGAATAAATCTTGAGAAAAACATTGCATGAACTTTATGGATTGGTAATAAAGACTGAGGAGATATGAGAAGACCCCATTTCTAGCATTAAATAAAATTCTTGTTATTTTTGAGATAAATATTTTGAAATCAGGAGTTATTTGAGTATCGTTAATAGTGAATTCTTTTTCCCAACAGTATACTTAAATAGATGTCCTTTGGAACAGTCTCCTCTTAGTGAGGGAAGGAGTCAGATATTGCATTCAAAATTATCTGCATATGTGTCTCAGGATTCTGTAGTAAGACAAGAAAATTATGTCTGAAAACAGATGAGCATTATCGGTATGTAGAAAGACCAACTGCTCTAATAGCCACTCAGTTTATTAAAATTAGTATTAGTATATTCTAGAAATGAAGAGGTGACATGCCTCATGGAATGGGATTTTTTCATAGCTTGAGTTCTGTCAAAATCACACCATTAAAATTGGATTTAATAATAGCTCATTTGGGAGGTTATGGCAGAATATTTGAGTAAGGGAATGAACAGAACTAGACAGCAGCAGATGGGAAGGTAGCTGAAAGTAGATAATGGAGCAGGAATTTCACTGAGGCGTCTGAGCTCTACCTTGTTTAGAATCATTGAGGGACTATACAGATGGAACCTGAGGAATATTTATTTCACCAGAGAATGAGATCTGAGGCATTCATTGACTAGAACTTACGACTTTCTAACTGAGGCTGTTGATAAAAAAGTTTATCTATTGTCTTGATGGACTATGTCTTTTTAGAGAATCCCATGGGAGGCTGAGGAAGGCAGTGCAAGGTTCACACAGCTATGATTGAAGGCAGAGCTGCATCAAGGATTGTGGTAGAAGTAACAACAGTCTCCAACACATATGGATTGGGCAATTATGTTCAATTTTGATGTATCTAGCAACTACTCAAAATAGGAAAATGGCTATTTTGTAATTTAATTGCTTCAAGAGATAATAAGTCATTTGAAAAAAGAGCTCAGTGTTGAGGAATTTGTTCTTTTTCTTCTTAATTTATTTAATTGAAAATACTTTTTTTCTCACATAATATATCCTTATTACAGTTTTCTTTCCCTATGATCTTCATAGCTCTTCCCTACTTCCCCTTCCACTGGATTCATCCCCTTTCTGTCTCTCTTTAGAAAACAAACAGGCTACTAGGGGATAATAATGAAATAAAATACAACATAATAAGATAAAACAAAACTAACTCATTAGAATAGGACACTCTAAACATGCGTAAGGAAAGGACCTCAAGAAAATCACAAGTAACAGATATAAATGCAGAGACCCACATAGTCAGGAATCCCATGAAAAATACAAAGGTGGAATATATAATATATAAGCAAAAGACCTGTAAGGTAAAAAGAGAACTTATGTAAATTTTTAAGAAATTGTATTAGCCCTGACATGGCATTATGAGACAAGGAACCACCATTTTGTTTGTTTGTTTGTTTGTTTGTTTCTGCTGACCATCTACAGCTGGATATAAAGCCTACCCTTAAGGATAGTCTGTTCCTCCAATGAGACTTCCCTGGGAAATACTAAAATTTTATTTGCAATGATTATCAATTGGTGATAGGTGAATTAGGCAAATTTTGAAGCAGATTCTGAAGAACTTCAATGTGCATGGGATGTGAACTTAGTGCTTCCAGGCTGATGATGTTTTTCCACATCTATGAAATATCACCCCAGTGAAGACCTACTCTTTTTATTCTTCATGACTTTGATTTTGAACTAATGAAATGGAAAAAAATGCTGTGGTACCTGTCATAATATCTTTGTCACCCACCCTGTCCTTTAGTTATACCCAGGCAGAGCTCCCTTTGGGCACTAGAATTGGCACTCTGTTCCTTTCCTTCCACTCTCCTGCTCCCCCTTTCTCTAATTCCTTCTCTACTCTCTCTATCCTTCCCTCCTTACTTCCTGTTTTGATACTAAGAGCCAACTTTATATCTTTATAAATATAAAATTTAACTTCTAACACATCATTAAAAACAACAGTTGTGTTGTGAAGAACTTTTCAGCAAAACATATGGGAGCAGAAGTGCCTTTGGTTATGGGGAAATGGACTTTATTACTGTATTTAACCTTTATCCACACTGCATGAATGGAAGAGGATCATTTTCAGGGAAGTCAGATGGATCTTAGGCTCATAAGGACTTAAGTCAGCACACAGTTTAAATCTCTTCTGATCTGTTTCAAAATGTATGCTAATGGTTATTCCATCCCATGTTGCTGCTGACATTTTAAGTGCAAATAAAGCATCATCCTACGTTGCCGTGTGCTTGGAAGTCTCAGCAGGAACATAACTCCAACTGATATAACTCCTTCTTCTACATTTTATACCTGCCCCATTGATGTGAGTTTGTCCATTACTTACCATGTCTACCCACTAATGTGCTTATTTTGTAGTTGCCACACCTATCCATCCCTCACCATGCTATGTCAGTAAGACACATGTCCTCAGGTGGCAAAAGAACACTTGATATTCTTTCCGCTACATGCTCTCTCCAGTAAACAATAATATTTTTAGGGAATTCAGTTTTTGAGTAGAGTCCATCACAGCATCTACCTAGATACTTCTTAGAATGCTTGTTATGAAAGGAATTATGCAGTACTTCACTGTGCTTTGAACACATATTTGAAAAGTAACAACTATCACTGTATACTGTGTAATTTGATTATAGTCTTGATTTTCAAGTCTCCCCCTCACACACACTTTGGGTGGATTTGACTTTCTCAGATAAGATTTGTTAAAAAATGATTCTTGACAAAGCTGCTACATTGCTATTTACTCTAACCCTGCAGTTTTCTGATATCCACTTTAGGTGCTAGAAATAATCCTGTTGGGAATGTTATAAATTCTTCATAACCATTATCACATCATTCTTGGTCAGATGATTTGAGGTCTTTTTGTAAATGAAGGAATGGATTGTCACTAATTTGTCTGGAAACAAAATGCACATGAAAGAATATCCCTGAAAAATCTTAGGTTGTTAGTATGTTGGGTTAAATATATTGTATTTCTGGCAGGAAAATGGAGAACAATTGAATAAATGTTATATGAAGAAGGACCTGAGTTTACTATGGATATTAACTATGCTAATAAATTCTACATCTTTAGGGATCTTTTAAAGAGATTTAATGATTTCTTGCCAGAGATATGATAAAGGAAGTTTATAAATATATAACATAAGCTCATTTAAATTTAACTTTCTTGTTGGAGATATGTAAAAGTATTCATGGTTTATTCATATTTCTCCAAATGCTATATGAATATATGTAAACCTACAATTTTATATCCATACATAAAATCAGAATTACAGGACATAAAATTCTGAGAGAAAAGAAAAGTTACAGCCAATTTTTATAAAAGAAAACCTCGTGAGAAAACCTATATGAGAGATAGATCACTTTTAAGTCACTCCTGAGAAACCCATGCACATGGTGGGAAATTCTACCACTGACACAAAATGCTCATGCCTGAGACCCATTGCATAAAACACAGTCTGCAGGCAGCAGACTCCTTTGGCCTGTGGAATCTTGGATGTGAATTTGTGTATGGTTGATGAGATAAGCAAGACACCAAGGGAGGCCACTATAGGAGGCTTCCTCAGCCAGCTAGAACACAACAGCAAGTCATGATTCATGCTTCTAAGACCTGGTGAACAGGAGGTTCAGTCTGAGGTTGTGATGGAGGAAATGCTAGCTTAGTTTCTTCTCAATGGCTTTGGGAAAGAATATGAGGTAATACATGTCTTTAGAAAATCAAATATCAGACACAGGTCTCACACATCTAATGATAGAGATGGGAAATTTTCTCAATGAATTGGGTTTGTGTATTGTTCAATTCTATGGCAGATGTGATATTAGACTTCGTGATGGATTCCATAAAAGAACAGAAAGTAAGAGAATTTGTGAAGCATTTTGAAGTGACCGTGGATAAAAACCTGAGAGAGTTTAAAGCTTCAGAACATGTACATTTCCATTTTTAATGTGTAAAATCTGGCATGAGATACAGAGCTCATGTTGCAAAGAGAAAGAAGGAACTTGAAGTATAAAATTTTTGGGGGGAGTTGGAAGGGAGAGTGAGGATAGATTTAATCAAGATAAATTGTATGGATGTATTAATTTTTCAAAGAATAAAAAATGCTTCCAATTTAAACAGATCTTCTATAAAATAATATTTAGAAAAGTGATAAAGTATATCAAAATAATGTATAAAATTGTTCTCTGGACTGTGTGATCTCTCGTTCTTTGTCAACTGCCAAATACTACTGGCATTAAAAAAAAAAGCAAAAATAAAGTTATTCCTAAGGCAATTCTGCAATCCTCACAGACTAGTGTCTTACTGAGGGTCAGAGAAAATTCCTCCTACAGATGGGAACAAATACAGAGATGCGAAGCCAGACATTAATCATGGACACACAGAGAGTCTTTGGAATACCCAGTCTAAATGGGATGTGTTCACCAAACCTCTCTCCTCAGAGTACAGGGAGCTCCAAGGAGGAGGACATAGAGCCGTAGGAATGGAGGACACCAGGAGAATAAGGTCTTCTAAATCCACTGATGAAGCCCACATGAACTCACTGGGAAGCAGCAAGAACCAGGCTGACAAGGGTCTGCTCAGGTCCTCTGCATACAAACTATAGCTTACAGTTCATTATTTTAAAGAGATGCCTCGGTGCGTGAGTGGGTGGGTGTCTGGTTCTAGTGCCTATTCGTGGGTCTGCTTTCCTTTTGTTGGCTTGCCTTGTCCAACTTTGATGCTTAGGTTTTTGTTTTATCTTATGACTTGTTATTTTGCTGTTTTGTTATTCTCTTCTAGAAACCTGTTGCTTTCTTATGAAAGATGGAGAGATTTGATCAGGGAGGGTAGAGAAGCGGGGAGGAACTGGGAGGGGAAGGTGCAATCAGGAAACACTGTATGAGGAAAGAATCTATTTTTAATAAAAATGGGAAAAACAACAACAAAAAAGGTTATATGGGCAATGAAAATTGTACATGGTGAGTTTAATTAAAAAAAGATGACCCAAAGTTGTGTGGGTAAGGTCTAGGAGGTGTTGTGTAAATATGATCAAAGTACATCATATGAAATTCTTAAGGAACTAATAGAATTAAGTGTTATTATTATTGTTGTTGTTGCCCAAGGAATTGAATGGAGGGATCCATGTATATTAATCTACGTGCTGAGCTCGAAATTTGTGTATGTATTTTGTTGGTGGGTCATAGTACTGGAGACTGAGTCCAGGACCTCACGCATGCCAGCTAAGTTTTCCATTGCTGAAATGCATTCATAGCTCATCTAAAAGTATGGATTGTGATGATTTCAATTTTCCTGAGTACTTTTACCATTAAAGTATTTTGAGCATTAACAATAAAATTGCCACATCCCCCTCAAAATCGTTTTTCTTATCTTTTCCATTTGTTATTTCTTTTCCTCGATAGTGATAGTAAATTATACTTGAATTGAAAAACTGTGAAAATGTCTAAAACACACAAGTAAAGAGTAAGGAATCTGAGCGTGGCTGTGCATGGTGGCATAAGCCTTTATTTTCACCATTCTGGTAGTAGAGACAGGCAAAATTTGTAGGAGTTTTAGTATTATATATTATTATTATTATCATTATTATTTATTGCTATTATTGTTATTATTATTTAATTAAATTTCAATGTTATCCCCTTTCCCTGTCTCCCCTTCATGAGCCCCCCACCCCTACCCCTCCAACTCCCCTTTGCATGTAAGAGCTCCTAGGGACTAAACCACCAACCCCAAAGTATGTATGGGCCAGTCCATGGCTCCTGTTACATATGCAACATATGTATCTGGCATGAGGAGGAGGGGAGGATCTTCGTCCTGTGGGGGATTGATGCCCTAGTTTAGGAGGACACTAGAGGGATGAGGCAGGAGTGGGTAGGAGGGTGGCAGAGCACAAAACATCCAGGTAATCTGGGCTAACAGGAAAAGACCAAGCCTAAGAATAAATAGTAATAGAAGATTTCCAACTTAAAGGCCCAGAAAATATCTTTAGCAAATTCATAGGAGAAAACTTCCCTAACCTAAAGAGAGAGAGAGGGAGAGAGAGAGAAAGGAAAGAGAGAGAGAGAAAGAGAGAGAGAGAGAGAGAGAGAGAGAGAGAGAGAGAGAGAGAGAGAGAGAGAGAGGGAATATATAAAAATCTTACAGAACAACAAATAGATTGGGTGAGTAAAAAAGAAATCATTGTGCCACATAATAATGGAAACACTAAATGTATAGAACACAGCATTCAACAACAGAAGAAAACGGCAGAGTGGACAATGACTGAAAAGATGATGTGTCAGGGGCCTGCGGCTCAACCTTACTGAGGCACCAGCACATGTCGGCAACAGGAAAGAGGGGGGATCCATAATCCACGCCAGTACGTGCACAGAACACAGAGCTCTTGTGCATTGTTCATGGGGAGGTGCAGCCTCGCCCCCTCTCTCTCTCCATTCCCCCTCTCCCCTCTCTCTCTCTCATACACACACACACAGCTTAACACTTTATATCATATTTAGCATATATCATTTTAATTGCTTGATGATGACTAACTAAATACACAGTTTTCCTTTTTATTTGTTTCCTTGTATTTGTTTTGTGATCATCTCGAGTTGCAAAATGCCTATGTGTAATCACAGAAACTTAAAAAAATGAGGCAGAAAATTACAAATTGGAAATAAAGAAGACATTCTGCTTAAAAACAGCAAGTTGCCATGAAGCTATTTGTTGTCATCGATTAATCTGGGGTGTACTGGTCAGCTTAGTGAGTGGTTGTGTTCTGATTCTTTCTTGTAGTTTGTTAGTCCTCATATTATTATTAGTATTAATATTATCAGTATTATTCAATCATATTTTTTAGAGTCTAGATTTTATCCCCCTCCTGCTCCAACCTCTGACTGTTCCACATCCCATACCTCCTCCTTGCCCCATCTCCAAGAGTGAGATGCCTCCAACATCCACCCCACAAGACCTCCAAACTCCCTGGGCCCTCATGTCTCTTGAGGGTTAGGTGCACATTCTCTGACTGAGTCCAGACCTGGTAGTCCTCTACTGTATATGTACTAAGGGCCTCATATCAGCTGGGTGTATGCTGCCTGGTTGGTGGCTCATGTCTTAAAGATCTCTGGGGTCCATGTTAGTTGAGATTAAAGGTCTTCCTATAGGTTTGCCCTCCTCCTCAGTTTCTTCCATACATAATGAGGTGTTGGGTAAAGAGAACAGGCCTGAGACCCTGAGGGCCAGCAAATAAAATAGAAACAGGCATCCTTGGGAAGTTGGAAGTTGAGGAGAAGCTCTAGAATGTACCAGAGACCTGAGAGGTGAGAGAGTCTCAGGACTAAGAGGGAGGGAACTTACATTAGTCTTAGATTTTACCGACTCTATTGAATACAATGAATTAACTGTTTCTATATGATTTGTCTGAAAACAGATTCTCCAAAATAAGAAAGAGATACCTGTGAAAGTACTGAAAGCATACAGAATATCATGTAGACACATAGTAATCAAAGATTATATGTGCAGAGAAATAAAAATAGTAAAAGCTTTGAAGAAAAATGGAAAAGTCTCATATAAAGACTGAGTGATTAGTACAATGCCTGACTTTTAAATGAATATTCTGTGTCTATGTTGGAAAAAAAGCAAAACAAACAAACAAACAAAACAAATAAAAAAAAAACCAAAACAGATACCAGTGTTCATTATAATACAAAGCAAAAGTATCATTCATATCAACAAAAAAAGAGAAACATCACACAGTCTAATCACTATTAAGCCATTTCTCTTCAGCAATCTAGTTTGACAAAAGGGAGCCATCAGTCTGAAGATAAGGTATATGTTAAAGTTGATAGAAATTATAAAGAACCCTGAACTTCTTCATCATAGGAGGGGGACAAGTACATGGCAACAACAAAACAACAGAAACCCATACATCCTACTCTTTATAATGCTATACATTAATGTCATAATGTTAATACATAACGCTTACACAAATAAAATTACATGGAGTAACCATTTATAAGAAAATGGACCCCATCATTCTCCTGCATTCAAGAAACACACTTGTTTTAGATACACTTGCACATAATTCTTTAGGATGCAGTTGCGTATACTTCCTTGTATAGGATTCAGGCCCCAATTATTTTTTCACATACATCAGTGTTGTCTTGTTTGCATAATGTTTTGGTGGTCATATCAGTGAGACTTTATGTGAGAGGCTAAGGGAAGATGGCAGAAGACAGGGTTGAAAGAGGATTAAAGAGTCACTTCTGTAATATTGTTTCTACTAGTAACATCAAAAAATGGTTTATAAATTTTATCAGGTTGAAAAATGATAAAATCAAAATAATATTTAGGAGAGTAATTTTTTCCTATATTGATCTTACTAATTAATGTGCATATGAGTAACTTCATTATCTAATACTGCATCAATTTATTTAAGATAATTTTTTTATTTTAATATTTTTATTTTCTATATTCTTTGTTTACATTCCAAATGATTTCCCCTTTCCCAGATTCCCCCTCCCCATATGTCCCATAAACCTTCTTCTTTCCACCCATTCTCCAATCACCTCCCTCCTTTTTCTCTGTCCTTATATTCCCTTTCAACACTAGATCAATCCTTTCCAGGATCAGGACCCTCTCCATATTTCTTCATGGGAGTCATTTGTAATGTGATTTGTGCCTTGGGTATTCAGGGCTTCTGGGCTAATTTATATCCACTTATCAGAGATTGAATTCTGTGTGTATTCTTTTGTGATCGGGTTACCTCACTTAGGATGATATTTTCCAGATCAAACTATTTGCCTAAAAATTTTGTAAATTCATTGTTTCTAATTGCTGAGTAGTATTCCACTGTGTAAATATACCACATTTTCTGTATCCATTCCTCCTTTGAGGGGCATCTGGGTTCTTTCCAGCTTCTGGCTATTATAAGGAAGTGCGGGAGACCTGGTGTGCATCCAGGGGCAGTCTGGGATAGCACAGCTTGCTCCTGTGACATGGAGCTTAGGTTCCAGTCCTGAGGCCTCTGGAAGGAGCCCTCAGATCTCTCTGCTTCCGGATCCAGATCAGCCTGGGCGGCAACGCCACATCTCCAGGTCCTGCAAGAGGCAAGAGGGGCTTCCTGGCGGCCAGCAGGGAGAAGTCAGTGTGCTCTGGTGAACCTAGCAGGCCCCGGCAGTGTCTGAGACTGACATCGGAACCAGAGGGGGACTGGTTTTGTCCTGAATGTGAGAAGATTACAGTAGCAGAATGCATCGAGATGCAGAGCAAAGCCATGACCATGCTGACCGTTGAAGAGCTGTCCTACCTGCTCAAGTTTGCCATTCAGAAAATGAAGCAGCCAGGGACAGATGCATTCCAGAAACCGGTCCCATTGGAGCAGCACCCCGACGTGCAGAATATATTTTCCACCGCATGGACCTTTGTACATTGGAAAAGAATGCAAAAAAGGAGATGTACGGCTGCACAGAAGCCTTCCTGGCCGACGCCAGGTGGATCCTACACAACTGCACCATTTATAATGGGGGAAACCACAAGTTGACGCAGATAGCAAAAGTCGTCATCAAAATCTGTGAACACCAGAGAATGAACTTGAAGTCTGTCCAGAATGTTACCTTGCTGCCTGCCAAAACCGAGACAACTGGTTCTGTGAGCCCTGTAGCAATCCGCACCCTTTGGTCTGGGCCAAACTGAAAGGGTTTCCATTCTGGCCAGCGAAAGCTCTGACTGACAAAGATGGGCAGGTTGATGCCCGTTTCTTTGAACAACACGACAGAGCCTGGGTTCCAGTCAACAATTGCTGCCTCATGTCTAAAGAAATCCCCTTTTCTGTGAAAAAGACTAAAAGTATCTTCAACAGCGCCATGCAAGAGATGGAAGTTTACATGGAGAACATACAGAGGAAGGTTGGGGTTTTTAATTACTCCCCGTTCAGGACGCCCTACCCTCCCAATAACCAGTACCAAATGCTGCTCCATCCCAGCAACCCCAGCGCGGCACTGCCAAGACAGACAAACAGGAGAAGGTGAAGCTCAGTTTCGACATGAAGGCGTCCCCCAAGATCATCCTGAGCAAGCCCCTTCTGAGCGGGGTGCCGGCCGCAGGATCTCCCTGTCCGGCATGCCTCGCTCCCCCACCCCACGAACTCTTCCGTGCACACGGGCTCCGACGTGGAGCAGGACCCGAGAAGAAGGCCCTATCCAGCCACTTCAGCGCCAGCCAGGAGTCCATGGACTTCCTTGATAAGAGTACAGGTCAGCCCAGGTGGGAGAGTTGGGGAGGAGGCCCCTTGGTGCATTCTGGCGCCCTTGGAGGCCTCACCCGTAGGTGCAGAGCAGGCAGACACCACACGATCCCACAGATGACAGGAATATTCCCAAAGGCCAGGCGGGGCCCTTCTTAGAAGGGGGTAGACATGGCCACAAACCCTGCAGGGCCCGAGGCCAATGTCAGAGCCTCTTGCCTGTTCCCAGCCGTGCCCTGTAGCTGTTTTTTCTCTTTATGCTGTAGTTGAAAGCTTAGTTGTTGATACCTTCACACTAGGGTTAACTCAGATGTGAGGACAGCCGAGGGGAAGATTCATCCCCCTGCCCAATTATCACAGTTCCTTCAAGACTGGCTTTAGCCAGCTTCCGGTCGAAGTTTGGAGATGTCACCAGTCTCTAATTATCGCAGGACTCCCCCTCAGCTGTTGTGACTTTGAGCACCATCTTTAATGTCTTTATACCCTAGCCGCCCCACCTTTACCATGGCAACCATAACTGCTACTGTGTAGGCTCTCCTGTGTGTAAGCTCTGGGGAGAACAGAATGAGTCAGGGCCCCACCAGAGGACGAGGGCAGTGCCCAGGGTAGCGTGGACCGTGGGATTATTTTTTTCCTGGTGATCTCTAATGCGCTGTCTACGAGGATCTGAGAAGAGATGTAATGGAGGGCTGAATTAAGGACTGGTCTTGGGTAGGAGTATCCTCCGTCTCCCTCTTCTGTGGGCTGGGCTCGCGGGTGTATCCCACCACAGCTGCCCCATTAAAACCTGCTGGAAGTTAGCGCATCATTAAAATAAAGTGTTCATGTGCAAAAAAAAATGTATATAGTTACCTTTCATTATTGCTCATTCTGACTGGATTTTGTTTTTTGAGTCCCTATTCCTTATGTCATGAATAGCACAGTAAAGTTTCAGTTCCAGATTTGTCTTCTAGAGAGCTACTATCACACAAGGGAATGCATGATGCAGGAAACTACTTATGTAGACTCAGAAGAATCCTGAGGGTGAATGAACCAAGGATTTTCCCTACCTTCAGGATCCAGGCCACGTCATGAAGCGAGTAATTTTTTTATATCCACTACTTCCCCATTATCCAATTTGTCTTTTAGAGTTTTACACGATGTCTCAATGGGAAATGTGGCAAAGATGCCTTGTGTGGTGGGGCCTTTTTCTCTTAATCGGTACAGTATGTCCTGAGAGGAAGAAGGAAATATCAGACACTCATCATGCAGCACAGAGCACTATTTGCTCATGAGAAGCAGACCAATGGTGTGCACAGGTGCAGTGCAAGGGGTGACACGGACAAGGAGGACTGCAATCTGCTGTTTACTCTCAATATTTACTTGTACAAATCCCACCCTAATGTTAACTCTGAAAGATGAGGCAAGACTTACTTCTTATCAGATTTTCTTAGGAGAGCCAGAAATGAACCATGTGAGACCTACCAGAATTGCTTGGGGTCATTTTCCATTGGGACAAATGTAACTCAGTGGTTTGCCAAATAGTTGACCTGTCTTTTTAACTCTTGGGACAGTACACATTTGGTCCCGTTGGGGCACAGAGGCCTGTGGTAACAAGATGTCATCAATGGTCTTTTTGTCTTACGAGGTCTTTCCTTTTCATGTAAGGAGGAGATGATGTCATTACCTAGAATAGTGTAATTTATATGGCTCTTTTTGAAAACCAAATTTCTATTGTATAATATCTCTGCTGTAACGGCTTAGGCATCCTGTAGTGCCTGTGTATTCTTCTTCCCTATACTCTGTACTGTTACGAATTTGTGAGATATCTCTAAGACATGATCTAGTGTTCTCTATGACGTAATCCAATGGGGATTCTCACAGGATGATGCTATGTTGCACTGCATCCTAACATAAATGGTATATAATAGAACAAGCTCTCTTAACCATGTACAAGGAAGCACTTAACAAGTCATATCTGTTTTTCAGTCACCCTCTCTTTTATTCACATCAATCAGTTTTCTATTGTCTTCAAATGTCATAGTGAAGCTCTTTTCATTCTTAGATTTTTTGTTGAGCGCTTAGAACAATCATTTTTAAATTATTCTCATCAGCAGTATTTTCCCTTCATCAGAATGTATACATTCTATTACTTTGGAATAAAGCAAGCTTAGACTTGATATCAGAATATAGAGATATCAAGCTGGAACTGGGTCATGGTTTTGATTTGGTTTGTTTTCTGCACTGCCCCTCCCCAAGCAAGAAAATGAGAAGAAGCACTGATGTTTTATGCCAACATGAAGTGAGAACTGAGATGGTACTTGAAGCAAGATGGAAGACTCACTTTGCTGCTGGATTCTAGCTGAGTTTCGGGGCTTTAAGATAAATTGGCCCTCCTCATCCATGTTGAAGTCTTTCACAAACAACCCAGGCAAGATGGGAAAAGCTGTGGAAATTTGAATTCCATCTACCCAAGTTAATTTGAAGGTGATTCATTAAAACTTTATGTGGACACTCATAGCCTATGAGAAGTAAATGAGAATGTGAATTGACCCTAATGATTTTGATCAACCTTTCAAATAGAATTCAGCATGCATATCTCTATTTTATGTCTCATTCTTTTTCAGGACAATGTAGAATGTACATCTTAAGCATTAGGAGACTTACATGGATATTATGATAAGGTAAGTTTGTGTAAGCTGAGAACTCTAAAATCAAGGAGAAACATTTCAACTTATCACATTATTTATACCCATTGGGGAAATTTATATGGAAGACTTGTTCTGTGTTATACTTTAACACTTTAACAATATTAAGGAATGCCTGTTTGAGTCTTAATATAAATACGTTTTTTACATCATAACAAGTGCCCGTTATATGTCTAGTTTGTCAATCATTTAAAAATTTTCCCAGTACACACACACACACACACACACACACACACACACACACACACACACACACATATATATGTATGTAAAATATGGTTTGTTGTCTAGCACTCTCTAAGTGATTCTATTAGGCATGTCAATTACTTCTCTGTCAAATATTTTTTCTCATGATTATGACCACATTTATATAGTCCATTTCTCTTCACAGTATGAGGACAGTGAAGTGGAATGGCCTCCCATTGCTTCCTCCCATTGCTGTTCACCTTAACAATGTTCAGGCTGATGCTGTAAGAAACACATTAAATAGTGGTTGAAACACAACCACTATTTAATACTCTAGTTGTGGACATCGACCTGGGAGAATGTAGACTAATGATGAGGCAGTTTGAAGTTGTATGAAGCAGACAACTTTTGCAGCACTCCAGATAATTTATAATCTGAGGGTCAAAAAGAGTCACCAGAGCAAAGGGTACAATCTCAAAGCTGGATGAGAAAAAACATGATTCTCCATGGAGGCATATGAACAACAACAGTTGAAGTAAATTCTCTCTTATCTGCTACAATTCCCAATTAGTTCATTGCCATTTTGTCCTTTTAACAGTGTCCTTTGCCTTACAGAAACTTTGTAATTTTATGAGGTCCCATTTGTCAATTTTGATCTTCGGGCATAGGCTACTGGTGTTCTGTTCAGGAACTTTTCTCCTGTGGTCATGTCCTTAAGTGTTTTCCCCAATTTCTTTTCTCTATTAGTTTCAGTGTGTCTGGTTTTACATGGAGGTCCTTGATCCACTTGGAGTGGAGTTTCCTACATGGAGATAAGAATGGATCAATTTGCATTCTTCTGCATACTGACCTCCAATTGAACCAGCACCATTTGTTGAAAAGGCTATCTTTTTTTCCACTGGATGTTTTCGGCTCCTTTGTCGAAGATCAAGTGACCATAGGTGTATGGATTCATTTCTGGATCTTCAATTCTATTCCATTAGTCCACTTGTCTGTCACTCTGCCAATACCATGCAGTTTTTAACACTATTGCTCTGTAGTATTGCTTGAAGTCAGGGATACTGATTCCCCCAGAATTTCTTTTGTAGTTGAGAATAGTTTTAGCTATCCTGGGTTTTTTTTGTTATTCCAGATGAATTTGAGAATTGCTTTTTCTAACTCTGTGAAGAACTGAGTTGGGATTTTGTTGGGGATTGCATTGAATCTGTATATTGCTTTTGGAAAGATGACCATTTTAACTATATTAATCCTGCCAATCCACGAGCGTGGAAGATTTTTACATTTTCTGAGGTCTTCAATTTCCTTCTTCAGAGACCTGAAGTTCTTGTCATATAGATATTTCACTTGTTTGGATAGAGTCACACCAAGATACTTTATGTTGTTTGTGGCTATCGTGAAGGGTGTCATTTCCCTAATTTCTTTTTCAGCCGTAGGAGTTCTCTGGTGAAGGTTTTCTGGTCACTTAAGTAGACTATCATACTATCATGTCATCTGCAAATAGTGATAATTTGACTTCTTCCTTTCCAATTTGTATCCCCTTGACCTCTTTATTTGGTCTAATTGCTCTAGCTAGAACTTCAAGTACTATATTGAAAAGAGATGGAGAGAGAGGACAGCTTTGTCTAGTCCCTGATTTTAGTGGGATTGCTTCAAGTTTCTCTCTATTTAGTTTGATGTTGGCTACCGGTTTGCTGTATATTGCTTTAATGATGTTTAGGTATGGGCCTTGAATTCCTTTTCTTTCCAAGACTTTTAGCATGAAAGGATGCTGAATTTTGTCAAATGCTTTTTCTGCATCTAATGAGATGATCATATGGTTTTTTTCTTTGAGGTTTTTTTATGTAGTGGATTACACTGATGAGTTTCCTTATATTGAACCATCCCTGCATCCCTGGGATGAAGCCTACTTGATCATGGTGGAAGATCGTTTTGATGTGTTCTTGGATTCGGTTGGCAAGAATTTTATTAAGTATTTTTCCATCCATATTCATAAGGGAAATTGGCCTGAAGTTCTCTTTCTTTGTTGAATCTTTGTGTGGTTTTGGTATCAGCATAATTGTGGTTTCATAGAGCAAGTTGGGTAGAGTTCCTTCTGTTTCTATTTTGTGGAATAGTTTGAAGAGTATTGGTGTTAGGTCTTCTATGAAGGTCTGATAGAATTCTGCACTGAAACCATCTGGTCCGATGCTTTTTTTGGTTGGGAGACTTTCTATGACATTTTTTTTTATTTCTTCAGGTGTTATGGGACTGTTTAGATGACCTATATGATCCTGATTTAGTTTTGGTGTCTGATATCTGTCTAGGAAACTGTCCATTTCTTCCAGATTCTCCAGTTGTGTTGAGTTTAGGCTTTTGTAGTAGGATCTAATGATTTTTTGAATTTCCTCAGTTTCTGTTTTTATATCTCCCTTTTCATTTCTAAGTTTGTTAATCTGTATACTGTCTCTGTGCCTTTTTGTTAGTCTGGCTAAGGTTTATCTATCTTGTTGATTTTCTCAAAGAACCAGCTCCTGGTTTTGTTGATTCTATGTATGGTTCTCTTTGTTTCTACTTGATTGATTTCAGCCCTGAGTTATATGATTTTCTGCCTTCTACTCCTCCTGCATGAAATTGCTTCTTTTTGTTCCAGGGCTTTCAAGTGTGTTGCTACGCTGTTAGTATATGCTCTCTCCATTTTCTTTTTGGAGGCACTCAGGCCTATGAGTTTTCATCTTAGCACTGCTTTCATTGTGTCCCATAGATTTGGGTATGTTGTGTCTTCATTTTCATTAAATTCTAAAAGGTCTTTAATTTCTTTCTTTATTTCTTCCTTGACCAAGGTATCATTGAGTAGAATATTGTTCAGTTTTCACATGTATGTGAGTTTTCTGTTGTTTTTGTTGCTATTGAAGACCAATTTTACTCTATAGTGATCTGATAGGAGGCATGGGGTTATTTGATCTTCTTATATTTGTTGAGGTCTGTCTTGTGATAGATTTTGGAGAAGGTACTATGAGGTTCTTCTCCTCATGGAATATTAAGGTATATTCTTTTGCTTTAGGATAAAATGTTCTATATATATATCTGTTAAATTAAATTTGTACAAAGCTTCAATTAGTTTCACTGTGTCCCTGTTCAGTTTCTGTTTTCCTGATTGGTCCATTGAGGAAAGTGCAGTGTTGAAGTCACCCACAATTATTGTGTTAGGTGCAATGTGTGCTTTGAGCTTTAGTAAAGTTTCTTTTATGAACGAGGGTGCCTTTGTACTTGGAGTATAGATGTTCAGGATTGAGAATTCCTCTTCGTGTATTTTTCCTTTAACCAGCAAGAAGTGTCCCTCACAGTCTCTTTTGATGACTTTGGGTTGAAAATCAATTTTATCTGATATTAGAATGGCTACTTTAGCTTGTTTCCTGAGACCATTTGCTTTTAAAATTGTCTTCTAGCCTTTTACTCTAAGGAAGTGTTTGTCTTTGACCCTGAGGTGTGTTTCCTGTATGCAGCAAAATGTAGGGTTTACATATCCTGTTTACATATCTAGTCGGTTAGTGTATGTCTTTATTGGGGCAATGAGCCCATTTAAGAGCTATTAAGGAATAGTGATTATGACTTCCTGTTATTTTTGATGTTATTTTTTAAATTTTTTTAATTTTTTTTATTGGATATAATTTATTTACATTTCAAATGATTTCTCCTTTTCTAGCCCCCCACTCCCCAAACGTCCCGCAAGCCCCCTTCTCTTCCCCTGTCCTCCCACTCACCCCTTCCCACTTCCCCGTTCTGGTTTTGCAGAATACTGCTTCACTGAGTCTTTCCAGAACAAGGGGCCACTCCTCCTTTCTTCTTGTACCTCATTTGATGTGTGGATTATGTTTTGGGTATTCCAGTTTTCTAGGTTAATATCCACTTATTACTGAGTGCATATCATGATTCACCTTTTGAGTCTGGGTTACCTCACTTAGTATGATGTTCTCTAGCTACATCCATTTGCCTAAGAATTTCATGAATTCATTGTTTCTAATGGCTGAATAGTACTCCATTGTGTAGATATACCACATTTTTTGCATCCACTCTTCTGTTGAGGGATACCTGGGTTCTTTCCAGCATCTGGCAATTACAAATAGGGCTGCTATGAACATAGTAGAGCATGTATCCTTATTACATGGTGAGGAATCTTCTGGGTATATGCCCAGGGGTGGTATAGCAGGATCTTCTGGAAGTGAGGTGCCCAGTTTTCAGAGGAACCGCCAGACTGATTTCCAGAGTGGTTGTACCAATTTGCAACCCCACCAGCAGTGGAGGAGTGTTCCTCTTTCTCCACACCCTCTCCAACACCTGCTGTCTCCTGAATTTTTAATCTTAGCCATTCTGACTGGCATAAGATGAAATCTCAGTGTTGTTTTGATTTGCATTTCCCTAACGACTAATGAAGTTGAACATTTTTTAAGATGCTTCTCCGCCATCCGAAGTTCTTCAGGTGAGAATTCTTTGTTTAACTCTGTACCCCATTTTTTAATAGGGTTGTTCGGTTCTCTGGAGTCTAACTTCTTGAGTTCTTTATATATATTGGATATTAGCCCTCTATCTAATGTAGGATTGGTGAAGATCTTTTCCCAATTTGTTGGTTGCTGATTTGTCCTCTTGATGGTGTCCTTTGCCTTACAGAAACTTTGTAATTTTATGAGGTCCCATTTGTCAATTCTTGCTCTTAGAGCATACGCTATTGGTGTTCTGTTCAGAAACTTTCTCCCTGTACCGATGTCCTCAAGGGTCTTCCCCAGTTTCTTTTCTATTAGCTTCAGAGTGTCTGGCTTTATGTGGAGGTCCTTGATCCATTTGGATTTGAGCTTAGTACAAGGAGACAAGGATGGATCAATTCGCATTCTTCTGCATGCTGACCTCCATTTGAACCAGCACCATTTGTTGAAAAGGCTATCTTTTTTCCATTGGATGTTTTCAGCCTCTTTGTCGAGGATCAAGTGGCCATAGGTGTGTGGGTTCATTTCTGGATCTTCAATCCTGTTCCATTGATCCTCCTGCCTGTCACTGTACCAATACCATGGAGTTTTTAACACTATTGCTCTGTAGTATTTCTTGAGGTTAGGGATACTGATTCCCCCAGATTTTCTTTTGTTGCTGAGAATAGTTTTAGCTATCCTGGGTTTTTTGTTGTTCCAGATGAATTTGATAATTGCTCTTTCTAATTCTGTGAAGAATTGAGTTGGGATTTTGATGGGTATTGCATTGAATCTGTATATTGCTTTTGGCAAAATGGCCATTTTAACTATATTGATTCTACCGATCCATGAGCATGGGAGGTTTTCCCATTTTTTGAAGTCTTCTTCCATTTCCTTCTTCAGAGTCTTGAAGTTCGCGTCATACAGATCTTTCACATGTTTGGTAAGAGTCACCCCGAGATACTTTATACTGTTTGTGGCTATTGTGAAGGGGGTCATTTCCCTAATTTCTTTCTCAGCCTGCTTATCCTTTGAGTATAGGAAGGCCTCTGATTTGCTTGTGTTGATTTTATAACCTGCCACTTTGCTGAAGTTGTTTATCAGCTGTAGGAGCTCTCTAGTGGAGTTTTTTGGGTCACTTAGGTAGACTATCATGTTGTCTGCAAATAATGATAAATGGAGAGAACATACATTACCAGCTTAATGACACACCTGAAAGCCCTGGAATAAAAAGAAGCTATTTTACCCAGGAGGAGTAGAAGGCAGGAAATCATCAAACTCAGGGCAGAAATCAATCAAGTAGAAACAAAGAGAACCATACAAAAAATCAACAAAACCAGGAGCTGGTTCTTTGAGAAAATCAACAAGATAGATAAACCCTTAGCCAGACTGACCAAAGGGCACAGAGAAAGTATCCAAATTAACAAACTTAGAAATGAAAAGGGAGATATAACAACGGAAACTGAGGAAATCCAAAAAATCATCAGATCCTACTACAAGAGCCTGTACTCAACACAACTGGAGAATCTGGAGGAAATGGACAATTTCCTTGATAGATACCAAATACCAAAATTAAATCAGGACCAACTAGACCATCTAAACAGTCCCATAAAGCCTAAGGAAATAGAAGGAGTCATAGAAAGTCTTCCAACCAAAAAAAGCACAGGACCAGATGGTTTCAGTGCAGAATTCTACCAGACCTTCAAAGAAGAGTTAACACCAATACTCTTCAAACTATTCCACAAAATAGAAACAGAAGGAACACTACCCAATTCCTTCTACGAAGCCACAATTACGCTGATACCAAAGCCACACAAAGATCCAACAGAGAAAGAGAACTTCAGGCCAATTTCCCTTATGAACATCGATGCAAAAATACTCAATAAAATTCTTGCCAACCGAATCCAAGAACACATCAAAACAATCATCCACCATGATCAAGTAGGCTTTATCCCGGGAATGCAGGGTTGGTTCAGTATATGGAAATCCATCAATGCAATCCACTACATAAACAAACTCAAAGAACAAAACCACATGGTCATTTCATTGGATTCTGAAAAAGCATTTGACAAAATTCAGCATCCTTTCATACTTAAAGTCTTGGAGAGAACAGGAATTCATGGCCCATACCTAAACATAGTAAAAGCAATATACAGCAAACCGGTAGCCAGCATCAAACTAAATGGAGAGAAACTTGAAGCAATCCCACTGAAATCAGGGACCAGACAAGGCTGCCCCCTTTCTCCTTATCTTTTCAATATTGTACTTGAGGTACTAGCTCGGGCAATTCGACAACATAAGGAGGTCAAAGGGATACAAATTGGAAAGGAAGAAGTCAAACTATCATTATTTTTTAAATATGATTGGTTATCTTCTTTTGGGTTTGATGATAGAAGGTTACTATCTTGCTTTTTCCAGGGTGAAGTTTCCCTCCTTGTATTGGTGTTTTCCTTCTATTATCCTTTGTAAGGCTGGGTTTGTGGATAGATATTGGGTAAACTTGGTTTTGTCAGGGAATATCTTAGTTTCTCCATTTTTGGTGATTGAGAGTTTTGCTGGGTATAGTAGTTTTGACTGGCATTTGTGTTCTCTTAGAGTCTGCATGAGATTTGCCCAGGATCTTTTAGCTTTTATAGTCTCAGGTCTGAAGTCTGGTATGATTCTGATAGGTCTTCCTTTATATGTTACTTGGCCTTTTTCTCTTACTGCCTTTAATATTCTTTTGTTGTTTAGTATATTTGGGGTTTTGATTATTATGTGATGGGAGGAATTTCTGTTCTGGTCCAGTCTGTTTGGAGTTCTGTAGGCTTCTTGTATATTCATAGGCATCTCTCTCTTTAAGTGGGGAAAGTTTTCTTTCATAATTTTGTTGAAGATATTTGCTGGCCCTTTCCATTGTAAATCTTTACTCTCATCTATACCTATAATCCTTAGGTTTGGTCTTCTCATTGTGTCTTGGATTTCCTGGATGTTTTGGGTTACAAGCTTTTTGCATTTTGTATTTCCTTTAACTGTTGAGTCCATGGTTTCTATGGTATCTTCAGCATTTGAGATTCTATCTTCTATGATAATTTTTTTTTATCTTTTAAATTAGTTTTTATTTTTTTCATTTTTATTTTTATTTATTTATATTTTTATTTACATTGCAAATGATTTCCCCTTTTCTGGGTCCCCACTCCCCACAAGTCCCATAAGCCCTCTTCCCTCCCCCTATTCTTCCATCTACCCCTTCCCACTTCCCTGTTCTGGAATTCCCCTATACTCTTGCACTGAGTCTTTCCGGAACCAGGGGCCACTCCTCCATTCTTTTTGGACATCATTTAATGTGTGGATTATGTCCTGGGTATTCAAAGTTTCTAGGCTAATATCCACTTATCAGTGAGTGCATACCATGATTGATCTTTTGAGTCTGGGTTACCTCACTTAGTATGATGTTCTCCAACTCCATCCATTTGTCTAAGAATTTCATGAATTCATTGTTTCTAATGGCTGAATAGTACTCCATTGTGTAAATATACCACATTTTTTGTATCCATTCCTCTGTTGAAGGACATCTAGGTTCTTTTCCAGCTTCTGGCTATTACAAATAGGGCTGCTATGAATATAGTGGAGCATGTGTCCTTATTGCATGCTGAAGAATCCTCTGGATATATGCCCAGTAGTGATATAACAGGGTCCTCAGGAAGTGACATGCCCAGTTTTCTGAGGAACCGCCAGACTGATTTCCAAAGTGGTTGCACCATCTTGCAAACCCACCAGCAGTGGAGGAGTGTTCTTCTTTCTCCACATCCTCGCCAATACCTGCTGTCTCCTGAGTTTTTGACCTTAGCCATTCTGACTGGTGTGAGGTGAAATCTCAGGGTTGTTTTGATTTGCATTTCCCTAATGATTAATGATGTTGAACATTTCTTAAGGTGTTTCTCAGCTCTCCGAAGTTCTTCATGTGAAATTCGTTGTTTAGCTCCGTACCCCACTTTTTAATGGGGTTATTTGGATCTCTGGGTTCTACTTTCTTGAGTTCTTTGTATATATTAGATATTAGCCCTCTGTCGGATTTAGGGTTGGTGAAGATTCTTTCCCAGTGTGTTGGTTGACGTTTTGTCCTTTTGATGGTGTCCTTAATTTTTAATCATATATGTCTTTCACTTCTTGACTAGGGTTATGCCGGAAGATATTTTTATAATTTTTGAGGTTAGTGTGAATGGTGGTATTTCCCTGATTTGCTCATCAGTAAGTTTGTAATTTTTACACAGAAGGAATATTAATTTATGTGTTAATTCTATATGCTTCTATTTGTTGAGTTTATAAGCTATATGAGATTTCTTTTGGCATTTTTAGGCTCTTTATATTTACTAATCTTCAATAAAAGATAACTTGACTTCCTCATTTCCAATTTGTAACCCCTTGGTCTCCTTCAATTGTAATATTAAGCTTGAAAGTTGGCTGTTTAAAACAAGAGTCCCTTGAGTATAATCAAAGATGAGCACAATCATCATTTGTTACCATAAAAGAGTAGAAGGAACTAGATGATGGACAGTGGATACTGGAAGGAAATGCTGGGTGGTACAATGATAATCACCATTGTAGAAACACGGAAAACCTGTTTCTATTGTAGAAACTGTTAAACAATTTTTTTACTTAACTCAGTATGGAATGCCATTTAATAGGTAAACCTGTTTTTATTATTAAGAATTTCAGCTCTTCACATTAAAGACTATAGTTGATTAAGGCTAATCAAAACATGGAAAGTAGAAAATCAAAGAAGATGAAAAAGAATTATATATTTTATTTACATTACCTTTGTTTTATATTATTTTAGGAAAATACATTTGTCTGAGTGAAAATGTGTGACTTGGTCAAGTCAAGGGACCTGCATGGGATAATCCTAGAGACAAATAACAAGGCATAAATGGTTGAACTTGAGAAGGTTGTACAGAATAACTTTTTTCTGAAAAACCAAATGAAAGACCCTAAACTAAGTTCAATTGTGAGGTAAAGAAAATAAATTTTAGTCTAAAAAAAGTCTTCTTGGATACTACTGACATGTAAGTACCACTTACTGCACCTATTCTGATACCTAGCTGTACTGGTTATTGTCATACTTCATAGCTGTTCCAAATGAGTACAACTGTCAATTGCTTCCCTAACATTTCGACTTGCCTACTGTTTTATGTGTCAGAAACTAATCTTCAAGGTAGAGGCTTCTAAGTCATATCCCAGTAGAACTGGTTGAATTCAAAGACATCCCTGGAAGATTTCCTTGGCAGCAAGCACTCAATCCGTCATCACTGAGAGAAAGCCATGGGCTATCTCAAATATTGGTGTTTTAAGGAAAGTCTTGTGAAATACTTTAACTGAACAGGATTGACATCTTCTCTAGGGACAGAAATTTAGTCAGATTTATGGAGCTAGTGAGGCCATGTCCTTGAAAATTTATCACACTAATTTACTAGATCAGCTCCATTCCTTTCTGTAGATGTCTAGATAGTATTTTAAATTATGTATTTATTTTTATATTCCATATACTATCCCCCTGACCCCGTCCAGTCTCAGACTTTTCAACATACCCACACCTCTTCCCCACGCTTCTGACTCCAAGTGTATGTCCTCGTCCCTGACCACACCTGACCTCTAAACTCCCTAGGGCATCAAGTCTCTTGAGGTTTAGGTACATCACCTCTGAATGAGCACAGACCTGGCAGTCCTCTATTGTAGTTGTGTTGGGGGCCTCATATCAGCTGGTGTATGCTGCTTGTTTGGTGGTCCAATGTTTGAGAGATCTGAAAGGTCCAGATTAATTGAGAATTCTGGTCCTCCTGCAGGGTCTCTCTCCTTAGCTGCTTTCAGCCTTCCCTAATTCAACAACAGGGGTCAGCTCCTTCTGTCCATTAGTTGGGTGCAAATATCTGTATCTGACTCTTTCAGGTGCTTGTTGGATATTTCAGAGGTTAGTCATGATAGGTTACTTATTGTGAACTCTCCATAGCCTCAGTAATAGTGTCCAACCTTAGGACCTCCCCTTGAGCTAGATCCCATGTAGGGCCTATCCCTAGACCTTCTTTTCCTCAGCCTCCTCTCCATGTCCATCCCTGCGATTCTTTCAGACAGGAACAGTTATGGGTCAGAGTTGTGACTGTGGGGATGCCTGACCCCTTCTCCCGCATTTGATGCCCTGTCTTTCTTCCTGCTGGAGGTGGGCTCTATATTTCCCTGTCCCTCCTGTTGGGCATTTTATTTATGGACGGTTCCTTTGAGAACTGAGAGTCTCTGACTTCCCAAGTCTCTGATACATTCTGAAGGATCCTCCTAACCTCCTGTCTTCCAAGGTTGCCTGTTTCCATTCTTTCTGCTGGCCCTCAGGGCTTCAGTCCTTTCTCCTCTCCCAATAGTACATCAGGTTTGCTTCTTCCCTGACTCCCCCTATCCCTCTCCTCTTTCCCTCCAAGGTGTGCACCATCCTCCCTACTTATGATTGATATCTTCTCCCTCCCAAGTGGGACTGAGGTGTCCTCAATTGTGGACTTCAGGTTGTTGACCTTTTTGAGTTCTGCGGACTGTATCTTGGGTATTATGAACTTTTTTGCGCTAATATCCACTAATTAGTGAGTACATTCCATGTATATCCTTTTGTGTCTGAATTGCCTCACTCAGGATATTTTCTAATTCTGCCCATTTGCCTGCAAAATTCAGGATAGCCTCATGTTAACAGATGAGTAGTATCCCATTGTGTAAATGAACCACCTATTCTGTTTCCATTCTTCTATTCTGGGACATCTTGGTTGTTTCCAGCTTCTGGTTATCATAATCAAGGCTGCTGTGAGTTAAGAGGAATACAAGCCCCTATGCAGTAGTGGGGCATCTTTTGGATATATTCCCAAGAGTGATATTGCAGGGTCTTCATGTACATCTATTTCCATTTTTCTGAGGAATCTCTAGAATGACTTCCACAATGGTTGTACCACTTTGCCATCCCACCAACAATACAGGAGTGCTCCTCTTTCTGCATATCCTTGCCAACATTTGTTGTCAGCTGAGGTTTTGAGCTTATTCATTCTGATTGGTGTAAGGTGGAATCTCAGGGATATTTGGATTTGCCTTTCTCTGATCACTGAGGACTTTGAATATTCATTTATTCTAAAAAAATTGTATTACCCTCTAATTTTATTATTGTGATGATTAATGTTGATCACTAATGGAATTTTATTTAGAACTATTTCTGACAAAGGATTTTGGGCATGACTCACTCTGAGGTTGTAATTCATGTCACAATTTTCTGTCTATACTTAACTACCCGATTTGGGCAAACCAATGATATAAATGGGATCTGCTGCACGTTTCATAGTTCCTGGTATGTTTAAAGAGGAAGAAGCCCATTGAGCATGAACATTCCTCATCCTCTGTTTCTCAACTTGGTGAATGACTTCACTAGCGACAAACTCATGACATTAGAACTTCTGTATGATATTTTGAGTCCTCAAATAATGAGCTATTTTTTCCTAATGTAAATCATTTTCTAGAGTTCCTTTTCTCAGAAATAGGAAAATACTATTACTTCCTAAAAAGTGTTGCTACAATGCACAGGAGCGAGTCTGATTTTATTGTACTACTTAGTAGTTGAATCTTAGCTTTGGGGAATGTTTTATGGTGATAATCTGGAAGAATTTGGTCAGATAAATTTGCAACTTTATTGAGCAGTACTTAGAATACCACTGTACTGGCTGGTTTTGTGTGTCAACTTGACACAGGTTGGAGCTATCACAAAGAAAGGAGCTTCAGATGGGAAAATGCCTCCATGAGATCCAACTGTGGGGCATTTTCTCAATTAGTGATCAAGGGGAAGGGCCCCTTGTGAGAGGTACCATCCCTGTGCTGTTAATCTTGGGTTCTATAAGAGAGCAGGCTGAGCAAGCCAGGGGAAGCAAGCCAGAATAAACATCCCTCCATGGCCTCTGCATCAGCTCCTGCTTCCTGATCTCCTTGAGTTCCAGTCCTGACTTCCTTTAGTGATGAACTGCAACATGGAAGTGTAAGCTCAATAAACCCTTTCCTCCCCAACTTGATTCATGGTCATGATATTTGTGTAGGAATAGAAACCCTAAGACAAATTGGTACCAGCGTAGTGGGGTATTCCTGTGACAACCTGACCATGCATTGGGGAGGACTGTGGAAAGACTTTGGAACTTTGAGCTAGAACAGCCATTAGAATATTAAGAGCTCGGTGGAAAGTTTTGTAGGAGCTTGGAAGACAATGTTAAGAACAGTGCAAAAGATGGAGGCTTGGCTTGTAAAATTTCAGAGGGAAGATTAAAGTCTCTTACAGTGGCCATGTTTTGATTGTGAAGATTCTGTGGTTTTGGTTAGCTGGGGCTGAAGAATCAGCTGTGAGTAACAAGATACCAGAACCACTAAAGCAACCCTTTGTATTACTGGGACTATTGATGCTGGTTAGCTGGAGCTAAGAAATTAGCGGTGATTAAGAAGAGACCAGCATCACTGAGATGAAATCTTCTTGGAAGTGTTTTCTGAGAGCACAGAGAGTGTGTTCCAGAGATAGCCACAGTTGTATTTTGTGCTGTGACTGGACTTGGCACTGGGTAAGAGTCACCCAGATGGTACTGGTTTTGAAGGCATGAAGGGGTCATGAAGAGTAGCTGAGGCTCTTGGCACAGTGAGAGGCCATGGAAGGCCATTGGTGAAGGTGAAGCCTCAGTTGCAATTGATGGCCCAGGATTTGAAGGGGTCATGCATAGGAGCAGAGGCTTGTCACCATGAAGAGAGCCTATGAGAGGCTATTGGTGAAGCCTAATTACAGTAGAAATCAACAGTGTTTTGGAGATGTCAGCATCATGCAATAAACACCAAGAACAGCAGCAGCTGTGGAGTACAGGCAGCTGGAGCCTAGAAGACAAGCTGTGTGCTACAAAGGGCAGAGCTGGAGAAGTGACCCACGCCCTTGGAGGAGCCAGGAAGATCATGAGTTGGATCCCAGACATTGAACCATTGGAGTTTGAGTTTTGCTTTTGGTTGTGACTGTGTCCTGATGTTTCCCTCTTGAAGGAAGAAAGTATTTTAGTGGAGCCCACAGTTAAGAGACTTTGAATTTTTAAAAGACTTTGAATTTTAAAGATAATGGACATTTTAAAGAGATTGAACTTTTAATATGTAAAAACTGTGGGACTTTTAAAGTAATTTCGATCTTGGGGATGAATAAGAAAGTAATGGTTGAGGCTTAATAGTGATGTTTGTGTGTCAAGTTGACAAGGGGTCAATTGTTCTGGCTGGTTTTGTGTGTCAACTTGACACAGGCTGGAGCTATCACAAAGAAAGGAGCTTCAGTTGGGGAAATGCCTCCATGAGATCCAGCTGTGGGACATTTTCTCAATTAGTGATCAAGGGGGGAGGGCCCCTTGTGGGTGGTACCACATTTGGGCTGGTGCTCTTTAGTTCTAAAAGAGAGCAGGCTGAGCAAGCCAGGGGAAGCACGCCAGTAAGAAACATCCCTCCATGGCCTCTGCATCAGCTCCTGCTTCCTGACCTGCTTGAGTTCCAGTCCTGACTTCCTTTAGTGATGAACTGCAACATGGAAGTGTAAGTTCAATAAACCCTTTCCTCCCCAACTTGCTTCTTGGTTATGATGTTTGTGCAGGAATAGAAACCCTGACTAAGACAACCACTTTTGGTAGGTTTGGAGAAAAAAATAAAGTGATTATAGTGGGTCTGTCACATGTATACAGGTGCCTAAGTAACAGTCCTGGAGGAAAATACTGAAAATGCCATTTTCCAAAAACTATGGAGAATCATAAATCAGGCACATTGGAGTGTAAGCAATAACATAATTTAATGCTATTTATTATAATAGGTAAGAATATGTAATACATAACAAAAAAGACAGTGAGTGAAAATATTTGTAACAATATGGTCAAATATAAATCTGAAGTTTTTTTTGTAATTATCTCTTCTGCTATGGTTAAGAGGGAAGTAGAAGAGAACCTTGAAATAGAATGACTGGCACCTTCTTCAGTCATGAGGAAGTTTCCATTGTGGAAAGTTAGTTGTTGAAGTTGTTTCATTGTCCCCTGCTAAAGGAAACATAAAAAGGTCATCATTAGACAGACATTCTCAGTTATAGATTCCCCCCACTTCAGGTAAGAGTAGTTTTTAACTATATTTTATGAACTCTACACATAGAATTACTTGAATTCACACTGTATTTGATTTGGAATGGTATTGCATGTTAAGATTCTTCACAAGCGTGTTATAGTGGATCCATTGCAACATAATATTTACATCAAATGCTAAGCATTTTGAAAGTTTATCTCTCAAACATCATTATTTTTGTACAAGAATAGCACATCTTATGGGCACATAGTTTAAGCCTATAGTACGGTTAATGGAATTTAAATCAAATAATTGATTTAAAGAGAACTTTTTAATAATAATTTCATATCAAAGATATCATACATGACTTATGAACCATGGGAGGAAAGGAAAGAAATATGGCAGGTAATATTCCGGAATTCTTACAGGGTCTTAAAAATGCCCTTGTCATACGTACAATTATATGATTGTGTACGTATGTGTGTCTGTATGAATACCTATGTACATATTCATATAATCCTATTCAATTAAGTGTTGTTTAAAAAATGTTTGCAATGTTTTAATATCATGATATGCTCCAGTGCTGCTCCGATATTTACAAATTTATGAAATCAGGGAATGATGTCATTCTTCCATCCATTCGATAATGAATGAAAACTCTCTTGACCTGTAGGAACTTCAGGCCTGGGGTGGGGGAGCAGAGGAAATCTTTAATTCTGAAGTGTTAGCAGTTGGGGTGTCGCACTTTGGATATGGATTTTTTTTTTTTTTTTTATAACAGGTGACTTACCAGCAGTATTTACTGACATCTTTTTGTCATCTGAAGTCTTTTGATTATGGTCACAAATGATATGGTGCTCCTCTCCAAATATATCTACATAGTTGTCAATCATGATTTGTATAATAGATATCTGTAAAATACAAGGCAAAACAACTTCCTATGTCATTTCACATAGTTTACCAAATTGAAATCAATAAAAATTTGAAATCCAAATTGGTGAGAAAAATACCATTAGTCCAAGGAGACATGAACCTGTGAAATCAACTCTGTGTCTGAAATGGACACACAAAGTTCTGTTCAATGAAAATATGCAAGTATCATACATATTGCAAAGAATGGGGTAATTACTAAAGCAATGTGATATTTCTTTGTTTTCCCACTCACCCTTCTCCCATCTCCCTGCCCTCAATTCCCCTACATGGGGTAGCATTTGATCTTTAAAAGGACCAGTGACCTCTCCCACTGATGCCTGACAAGTCATTCCTCTGCAAGATATGCAGCTAGAGCCATGTGTACTCCTTGGCTGATGGCTTAGTTTCTGGGAGCTCTGACGGCTCTGATTGGTTGATATTGTTGTTCTTCCTATGAGGTTGCAAACCCCTTTAGCTCCTCAGTCCTTTCTCTAACTTCTACACTGGGGACCCCAGGCTCAGTCCAAAGGTTGGCTGTGAGAATCTGCCTCTGTATTTGTAAGGCTCTGGCATGGCCTCTCAGGAGACAGCCATATGAGGCTCCTTTCAGCAAGCATTTCTTGGCAGCCATAATAGTGCTGGGGTTTGATGACTGTATATGGGATGGATCCCCAGATGGGACAGTCTCTGGATGGCCTTTCCTTCAGTTTCTGCTCTACACTTTAACTCCATATTTGTTCCTGTGAATATTATCTTCCCCTTCTCAGAAGAAGCACCCACATTTTGGTCTTCCTTCTTGAACTTCATGTGGTCTGTAAATTATATCTTGGGTATTGGGAGCTTTGGGACTAATATCTACCTGTCAGAGAGTGCATACCACGTGTGCTCTTTTAGGATTGGGTTACCTCACTCAGGATGATACTTTCTAGTTAAATCCATGTGCCTAAGAATTTCACAAATTCATCATTTTTAATAGCTGTGTAAATGTACCACAGTTTCTGTATCCATTCCTCTGTTGAAGGACATCTGGTCCTTTCCAGTTTCTGCCTATTATAAATGAGGCTGCTATGAACATACTGGTACATGTGTCCTTATTACATGTTGGAGCATCTTTTGGATGTATGCCCAAGTATAGCTGGGACCTCAGGTAGTACTATGTGAAATTGTCTGAATAACCACCATACTGATTTCCAGGGTGCTAGGTTCAATTCCATTTTTCCATCTTTCATTCATTCTATTTTTTTCTAAGAAAGGGTTGCACATAAAAATATTTTGACCTGAAAATTATGTACCTGTTTGAGTAATAGGCATGTGTGATGTCAGTGTGGAAGATCTTTACACCACCAGTTTAGGATTAAGAGATAGTTGCCAGAAGTAAGATTGCCAGAGCAGTACCTCAGAAGCTTAGAGGTTGATGTGGGCCTGATGATGCCCTTAGAGACCCTGTGCACCACTCACTACCAAATTTCACAGAGAGACTTGGATTCCTTCTCCTGCAGTCAGAGCCTATTTCAACTAAAACATCTGAAGATGAGAAGTGTGGTCTTACTAGACTTTCAGAACTGATACACTGCCAGGATATGAGAATGAAGCAAATGAATGCCTTCAAAGGTGTCTTGAATTGGTGATTCTTTGCAGGGTGTAAGAAGAGGTGCCATTTGCAGTGTACTCTCTGTGCTTCATTTTTGCTGCCTAAGATGACAGCCACTAGGTGTCTGCTTCCTGTTGGTTGATCTACCTTTCTGCAGCTATGCTACTCTGTAGTTACTTTGAAGGACTGTAACCTGTTTGGATATCTAAGTCCCAAATAAATATTTACTTCTATAAGTTGTTTTATTCTCACTGTTTTATTAAAGTAACAGAAAAATTACTAAGAGAAGAAGGTGGTGAGAAGAGGAACCTTAAGTTGAAAAAAATGCCTCCACCAGATTGGGAAGACTATGTGATGTTGTCTTGACTAACTGTGAAATTTGAAGTGCTGAGATCTCCAGGATGGTGCCATCCTTGAGCTGTTATTGAGACAAAGAGAGATATGACATGCAGGACAGAAGGCAGCACTCCCACATAGCTTATGCTTCAGTTCCTGCCTCTAGGTTCCTGCCCTGCTTCAATGTGGTCACTGATATTTCTAAGTAGTTAACTGGTAACTAGAAGTATACCATGCATTCTAACGTGTCCTCCACAAGTTGTTTTTTATCAGTGTTTTATCATAGCAATAGTAGCAAATTATGACACCCTCTAAATTGAACAAGGTATTCCCTGGCCTTTCCTACACCATTGTGAGTAACACCACCGTGACTTCCTTCCTTTGGACTGTATTTCTTGATAAAAAGAATACTTGCTTTCTATCTTGTTTCCCATTTCAAAATGTATGTTCTTTGTTCATTCTCTGTGAATTTGTCTTCATGGAATTCAGTAATACTCATTTCCCAGTTTTTCCATATCTACCATTTTTCTTCTGGAAACTTCTACTCAAAATTGGAAAAAAAATTAAGTAATGTTTTTAATTAAAATTAAAGTGAGGTAGCAAGGGATTATGGGGATTGGACTTAGAGGAGGGTACTGTAATCAGGATATAAAGTAAATAATGAATGTAATGAAAAATATCAGTGCACACACTTTATAGTAAAATTAAGAGCTACAGAAAGCAAATGACTAAGGTACATATGACTGTACCTGAAAAAATGCAAACATGCACTATTCTTTTATATCAAAGTAGGAGTTAGTGCTAAAATATCAGAAAGTGTATTATATAACATACACTCCAGCACCAGAAGAATGCAATCATAGGGTATCATCAGTGACCTTTGTCAGGTATGCCCAATTCCTGGATCACAATGAAGACTTTGTTCCCAAAGTGAAATATCAGATCCCCTTACCTTCATTGAGAGGTCACTTCCAAATAATGAGTTCCTGCCAGTCTGATCCCACAGTACATGAGGGGCTATGCGAACAGATAACATGTAGCTGTCTAGGTTATTCCTGGTAGACATTTTAATTTTTAATAGCACAGAGATGAGTTGTCTAAGGAGGACGTAGTTTGCTTGTGGCATCTTACGTAGTAGACTATACATAGAAAAAGGATAAATTTACTGTTGATTATCTGACAAATAATGTTACTTACAAAACTCTGAATACTAAGACATATGAAGGTACATGTTTTATAGACCAGCTCATAGTATAATCAGAATTCTAAAGAAATAAGAATATACACCTTAAGTATTACCTAAAATATTTTCTGCAAATCTATTTTCCTTATAAAATTGTGGGAAATTTATAAACTTCTGTATGTATTTCTGTGTTCTACACATATAAATGCTACCCATCAAACCCAGTGGAAGGTGTCAGGTTCCTTGGAAATAGAATGAATGAAGCTTGTTGCATGTCATGCGTGTTCTGTGAATGGAAAGAGTGTTGTTAAACAGTGAATCATCTTTCCAGGCACCATAGGGACACATTGAATATCTAATATAGAATGAATCTATTTAACACTCTTGTTACACCCTTGAACACAAGTAGCAGAAAGTATGCTAGTGACTCTTGGCAACGCAGGTGTAAAAGCCTTTTATATATGTAAGACAGAGATGCTGGCGACATGGGTAGAAATGGGAGCTCAAAGGTTCTGTTACCTAAGAATCATTCTGTGGACTATCGTACAGGAAAATGATTCAAAGAAGTTGAAGCTATACCTGACCCAGACTGCTCTAGGTAGTTGTAGTTGAGAAAGATAATCTTGGTAATAACTTCATGTTCTAATCAATGACATGTATTTAACATATGTAATATTCACAATGCCATGATAATTATATTAGGATGCAAATAACCCACAGATACTATGTTTTATACTTACATACTTCTTTTTCCTCACACAGGGGCTGAAACCAATACTCTTGACTGACCTGCACACAACTGTGTAGCAGGTATTCATACCAATACTCTTAGATGATCTGTGCTCAACTGTGTAGCAGGCTGTCTTCCAAACCATGACAGTTATAATATAGAAGACTTTTAAGTGGTAGGATTACAGAACTAGTACAAAACTCTGTTTTGAAAAATTGCACCAGTTTATAAAGTGACTATACACATCTGAGTAAAGGAAGCCTCTTGTGATGGGACATCATGCCAGTTTATAATCCTGTAAGTACAGACCTATGAACATTCAAAATGTACTCATTCTAATGTTGTGCATTTCCCCAACTGTTTACACTATCATTACCTTTGTATAGCCGAAGTTTTTCCAGTCAGAGATTTTTCATCAAGGACACTAATCCAGTTTTCATATAAGTCTGAAGAAAGCAAGCTTCCTTGTATATTTCTAAGAAAATACTTTTTTAATGAAAAAACACAAGAAAATTAATGGTCAATGTAGATTATACATTGTAGAACAAATTTGGGAAAGATTTTGATTAAAAATAGTTGAGCCCAGTAACTCTCAACTTGTGTGTCACAATCCTTTGAGTGTCACATATCTTGCATATCAGAAATTCCATGTAATACACATTATAAGTGAAAATAATAGCAAATGTTATGTATGAAATAAGAGCAAAATGATGTAATGATTATGGATTAGCACAGCATGATGAAACAGAACTATGAAGGCTGGAAACCACTGTTCAAGACCCTACTTCCTTAAGAGATTCCAAGCCTATCCCAACCACAAACATGGCTCCAAACTAGAAACTACAGGCAGGAGCCTATGTGTTCTTATCTAAGGCTAGAATCAAAGATGCAGCATTCTGGCTGCAATACCAGTGAAATAACCCTACTGTCTGTCCTAAATGCCATTCCTGGTTTCCAGTGAACACTACTACATGCAATCAGAGATAAGCACTCCAACTCATAGGCTGAAGCTCTGTCTGCCTCAAAGGAGGCCAGCTGCTCTGTGGGAAATCCACACAAGAGTCTGTCATAACTGCTCTCTGAAAGACTTCACCCACCAGCTGATTAAAACAGATAAAGAAACCCACAGGCAAACATTGGATGGAGCTCTGGAACACTTATGAAAGAGTTGGGAAAAGGATTCAGGTCCCTGGTGGAGATCAGGACTCAACAGGAAGACCAACATGGACAACCAACATGGCCGATTGGATGCTATCAATGACTGACCACCAACCAAAAAGCATACAGAAGCGGCATCAGGACATATTGCACATATGTAGCAAATGTGCATCACAGTCTCAATGTGTGTGCCCCAACATGTGGAGCAGGGACTATTCTTAAGCTTTTGATGATCTGTGGAAACCCTTCAGTAGCTGCTCTCAGTAGGAGAAGATATGGCAATCCTGAAGATAGCTGATCTGACAGGCCGTGTGGATAAAGCAGGGGACCCTAACTCCCTTAGAGAAGAAGGGAAGATACACTGTGAAGGGTGAAGAAGTAGGGGGCAGCATTCAAACTGTTAAATGACTAAATAAATAAATAAATAGGCAATAATACTAATAACAGTTAAGAAAAGAAAAAATGACTAAATATTATAAAAACCAACAAAATAAACAAACAATATCCCAAGT
Source organism: Apodemus sylvaticus (assembly GCF_947179515.1). NCBI lineage: Eukaryota > Metazoa > Chordata > Mammalia > Rodentia > Muridae > Apodemus > Apodemus sylvaticus. The sequence goes on along the minus strand of NC_067475.1, from coordinate 160,305,020 downwards.
GCTCTTCCTGAAAAGAAGCAACAATTAAATAATGGCAGGGCCAGGAAATACCTCATTCTTTTTGTATAATGGGGTCAATGTGTCCTTTCATTTCACAGAGTTAAAATTGTAATATACATGTACACCTCTGCGTACAGGCTCACCTTGAATGTTGATAATTTTATAATTATACATCCTGTTTAACATGTGAGGTCTTATAGTTTCACTTCTATTCCTCAATCCATGGAAATACTCAACTATGTAAATTACTTGTAAGCAGCAGCTTGATTGAGGACAGAAAATTTTCTTTACTCATGAAAAACCACAATTAACTTTCATGTTATACCAAGAATAGAAAAGGAGACAGATGGAAGATTCCCAGGTGTTGCTGTACCTTTAAATTGCTATAAATACCCATGGCCACCTCCAGTTACTGTTTTTCATGACATGGTCCCAGGATTCTGGCAATGAGAGCCAGACACGTTTGGCAATCTTGAGTGACAACGGGGGAGTCATTTGCTACCATTGCCTAATGTTATGAATCATGTCTACTCACAAAGCATTATATTTTCTCTTGATGTCTAGGGTGATAGCTCCACAGTACACTGAGAGGAATACTTAGATCATGGCCCAAATAAAAATAAAACAATGATATTTGCTCCAGAGTTACTGTTGCTCACTGGCAAGTTAGGCATGGTAGACTATTTAGACTATTGTTATTTATGAGGAATAGTTTTTTGTTAAGTATGATTTAAGATATGTATTTTGTAACATGCAGTATTACCACTATTATTTCTTGTCCTCCTATGAATTCACATGGTACAGTCATAGAGTTAAAATCAGTGAGAACATTTGTAATGCCAAAAAAACCCATCCCTTTTGATATATAAGGAAGTTAACTTCTAACAGGAGGTGTTCAACTGGGTCTTCAGGACCCAACTTTGAGCTTGTGAGAATTTACCTACCATGATTATTATCTAGAGGTATGTGTTCATAGTTCAAAAAAAATTGTCATCATCAAGTAATCTCAAGGACAGAAAACACATATGCATCTCTAGAGTGATGCTGAAGTTTGATGATGTAAAATACTTCCTTACCTTTAAAACGGAAGCTATTGTGAGAACAGATTGCTCATGCCAGTTGATGTCTTGATTAGTGTAAATTTTATCTCTCAGGGACCAATGTGATTTTCCTGGTAGGTATCGGAATATTTGGTCAGTATTTTGGCCCCTTCTCTCAATGATAGACAGCATATCCTGTGTGGGATAAGGACAAGCTTCTATTATTACAGATCCAAACAGCTGAAGCACAAATGTGTCTTTGAAGGTAAAGCAGAGTCATGGCAATTAAGGATGCATAGCTATAACTGAAAGGAAGGAAGAAGACATTTTACATTTTTCTTTTTAGCTTTCAAATGTACTTTATTCCCTAATCGATGTTTCCAAATTTGAAAATATCGATCCTGTATTTAGATAATCCTCAATGTTGAATCACTCCTCTATTCACCAAAGCATTTTGGTAAATGTTCCTCTCTTACCTTTTCTTTTCTTCTTTGAATATCTTTCTCAAGAATGCCATGCTATGTTATTATGATGATAGTTTTCTTTCATAGATCAAATCACTATATTACTTCCTGTCTGTCATAGCCTCTCTTATGAATCATAATATCTGTGTTCCTAAGGAAGCTTCCTTTTTTCACTATCATACTGATACTTTTATTTCCTTCATCTGTGAGATCTTATATTCTACTACCTACTATAGATGCTGTCGCATCAAAGAACCCAAGCAAATTTCAGTTTTCTTTCATGGTTTCACTCTGTACAAATGATGACCATACACAGATTTACTGTACATTTTCTCACATTTCAATTGATTACATGATTACAATCATTGTTGAGAGTAGAATATGCTCTAAAATAATTAAGGAATGGGCAGTAATTCTCATGTATTTAACATGATGATTTGTTCACATGCACAATAAACTCCAGGCACACACAGTGCTAAAATAGATGCTGAACCGTGAATTAATATTTCCAAAAGGCAATCTAGTAGCATATTTAAAATAGGATACACCATATTAGGTGGCTATTTAATAGAGTTTAGTGGAATAAAAAGATCAATATATAGAAAGGAAAATGTGTATATCTAATACATTGATAATATCAAATAAAGGTCTATTGATAATATTTGTCATAAGATTGAGTAGACTCAGAGGCAATGATATTAAGGTAGACGCTAGAGTACTATAGAATCATAAAGGCAGCTGCAAATGTTGATAGTTGGAAATCAGGAAGGCACTTCCAAGTATCTATTTCATCCAACAAGCTGATGGCTTTGGGTCTTTTCTGAAATCTGTGAAAATCATGGGAATACTATCTTTTCTCTTACCTTTCATTGTTCTGTTCTTTAAATAAGAAAACTCAAACTTCAGTGGGATTTATATCTGTTTTAAAATAATCTTATCCTCAGGAATAGGTTATCTACATGTTCATCAGTTTGATGAAATAATTTACTTAAAACAAAGTTCCCAGAAATTATGTAACATAGGACTGCTGTACAAACCCAAAGTGAAACTCACAAGTATAGGAGATGGCAGCATCCTGTCCAGGCAAGAAATTGGTGGAAAAGAGCGAAATCCTTGTTTTTTTATTGGTGCAGGAGCAGTATTAGAAATTGCTTGCTGGGTTGTATCTACATTGCCTTCTCCTTTCTCTGAATCAAAAAAGAAGGGAAATCATTATTTGTTGTAATTTATCTCACTGAGCCCTGGCATGCCCCTGACATTTCATAGCCTGTATGCCTTATGCATCACCACAAAAAAAAAACCCAGAAAATAACTAATAGGTATTATAACATTTATAATAATGGAATTGCTTCATAAGGCATTGGATATCTTGGTGCATGTGGCCCATATTTCTGATATAGAAAGATATTTCTGCATTTGCCTTGAAAGCTATGCATATAAGTAATGGAGTTAAGCAATGAAATTGTACCAATTTTTTGGTGCACCTCTGTGACTTTCTCACTGAACAACCATGGGCGACTATAAATTAAGAGCAGGATCTGCACTTCAGAACACAACTTGCCTGACTGCATTTCTATTACTGGTACTGGCCTATACCTTCCCCGAACTGAGACCTCTAATCTGAGATCACAGTGTCTATGCCTCCCATATGGGTTTATTGGGCTATATTTAAGACTTGCATAAGAGAATACCATAGTGGCACATGCCTTTATACCCAGATCTCAGAAGCTGAGCCAAGAGGTTTTCTGTGAGTTTGAGGTCAGCCTGGTCTGCAAAGGAAGTTAGAGGATAGTCAGACCTTTAATGTAGAGAAAACACAGTAGAACATGTATACACACCTATATTGTCCTTATGAAGAGGAGGAGCCACTGGAGTTATTGCTGGTGTGTCATGGCCTGGGCTGTATGTTCTCCCACTGGGGAAGGTGTTGTTTCCATGTTCTGTTTCCTTTCCTTGGTTGATAATAGATGGAGAAATATGGGCACATGAGGTATTTAATGTAGAGAAAACCCAATTTGGTATTGAATTTCTGTTCTATGTATTATACACATCTAAATTAATATTCTATATATCAAAGTAAGTACAAAATCCTAAATCAATTATATAATCTCATTTCTGGAATATTTACCTCTTACATAAATTCAGGACCAGTGGAAAGAGGTACAAAATTTGGAGACAATTTCTAACAATATTAAATTACAACACACAGTTTAATTGTCCCTTCATATGGTTTATCAAATTCTTCATTGTTTTTTTGTTATAATTCACAGTTTTGGTGCTAAATGATTCTAACCTTTATCTTATGGTAGTAGAACATGTATACACACCTATATTGCCCTCATGAAGAGGAGGAACCAATGGAGTTATTGCTGGTGCCCCATGGCCTGGGCTGTATGTTCTCCCACTGGGGCAGATGTTGATTCCACGTTCTGTTTCCTTTCCTTTGTTGATAATAGATGGAGAAATATGGGCACATGAGGTATTTGTACAAGTTGGACTAAAAAATGATGTTTCATAACACACTGCAACAACATCAAGTCCAAATATTTGGGGGGCATTTGATATCAAAAATGTTACGAGAGAAATCTGCAATAAAACATGGCAAACAAAGAGGATTTCTGTCATTTTGCATGGTTACAAATTACATTTTACTAAAGAGTCGAAAATTGGAGGCTACAATTATTTACTTCAAAATTCTGAGCAAACGTTAGTTTTAATACAATATAGGAGCTAGATTCTTGTTAGACATTTAAAAGATGATTGTGAGATCAGATATTCAAGTGTGATCCTTACAGTCCAATATTATATAAGAGGATGATTTCTAGTTTTCTCCCTGAGATGGCCAGAATGTTGTACATATTGTCCACATGATTAACTGTCCTTGACTTTGGCACATTCATAGCTGTGCATATTTGGAAGGATGCTTAAAGAAAGGCGCAACTAAGGAGGTAAGAAGACATCTGGATGTGGTCATTTGAGTAGGGTACCATCCTATTCAATGTTCCCATGGGCTAACTAAAAAAAGCAAGAGACAGGCAAACCCAACTGAGCAGTAGCTTTCACATGTCTCTGGTGGCTCAGTGAAGATGATAGGGTAACAGTGTGCTCCTCAAGTTTATTATTTGGGGAGGTAATGAAATACTGCCTATATGGAAGAAGTTGGAGAATAATGGATCTCCAATGGCAGGTTCTTTGGAACCCTATATTTTCCCTAGTGATATTTGATCCTATACAATGTGAACAATATTTTGCACAGTTAGGCTGTCTTAGAATATAAACCTTTCAGGTCAAAGGTCAGTTGGTCAATTAATAATGATTCAGAGACTCAAGAACTGAGAGTCAAAATAAATATATGATCCTAATACTGTAGAAATATTGATATTTTATTATAGTTTAGAAAGTCAGGTCCAATGTAAATGTGGACTCTATACTCTAAACCAATCATAACCAGGAACAAGAGGCCAAGGTTACATTTAATTACACTAACCAAAAGTCATGAAAACCATATCTGATAAAAATCCAACATATATTGCCTTTGTTGAGGTAAAAATATTGAAAAGAAGTAGAATTACACTCATTTGACACTAAGTATGTCAGTCTTGATTGCTGCACCTTGTACACATGATATTTGTTCTATCGTTTCACAGCAAGTTGGCACACTGGGTTAGTTTAAGGTTATTTTAAATCACCAACGACAGAAGACTGAGTCATTGAGCTCAAATATTAATTTATATTCTACTTACATAAAGTACACCAATGATTCTTCCTCTACAGACGAAAACCATTCTAAGGTGTACTTATTTTACAAAATAAAACAAAACCAAATGCAAAACAATTATCATCAACAACAGAATAACCAGACTCTCAGACTAATCCTGCATTCCTGTCTTAGTGTAATGTCTTATCAAAGCTAGGCATAGAATTCAAGTCTAATTACCTTTTCAGTGATATAATTTGCCAGGACCTTATTGCGGTAGGTAGGCATCCATAAAATGTAGGGAGCTATCTCAGCCGAGAGATTTTGAGCTGACATTAGATTAAAAGAAGCATTTTTTGAAATTTCGTGTAAAATCCTAAAGAGTTGGCCCAATAGAGCAGCATTTGGCGCTGGAAGTTCATCTAGGAGACTGAAGAAAGAGACAGTTATTTCAAAAGGTTAACTTGATTTGAAACTCTGTAGAAAGGGGACAAAGTAATTGCATCTTATGTATGGACATCCCTGAATAAAATGAACGTAAAAATGTATATTTCAATTATTGCTTGGAATGTTTCCCCAGATACATTCGGTGCAGTGGGAATACAATTTTAACTGGAATAAAAAGCTGACAATCATAAGCATGATCCATTGTGACTCACAGTCACACTTCTGTATGAAATGTCTTCCATGCTTGTGAGCAATTGAAATGCTTTTCAATCTGTCAGGATATTTAGCGAAAATTTCTGGAATATAGAATCTCTAATGTTTATAAGCAAATATCACATTTATTTTGTTGAAGTTTTTCAAACGTTTCACCAGGCATTACCTCCGCACTGCTGTCAGTTTTTCTTTGTGGTTGGCCTTTTGTGGAACTACAAGCCACTTGTCATATAACTGGGCCGTCATCAGACTGCCTTTAATACGTCGTAGAAACTCCTTATGAAGAGAGAAAAATATTTTGTAGAAAAAATAAACTTTGGAGATTACACAAAACACTCAACTCTAAAATTTAGTTTAGTTCCAACTTTCTTCACAGCTCCCCAACTTTCCCCAGGTAGAATGTTGACTGAAAAGTAGGGTCATTAAGTTTTGTCCATCAAAATTGTAAAACGAAGAGTAGATTTTCAGAATGTCTTGGATTGCCAAAAAATCTCTTCTTAGATCAAGTGCCTGTACTGAACATCTTAACAAACTAGCATATCTAAGAGATCAATACCTCAGGACAAATACCATTTTTAAATGAGATATACAGTTATAATAACTACAACAAAGAAAACCATATTTGGTTATTATCTAATTTCTGAAGGGCAGAAAATCATGTCTCTTACTGGAAGCATGGGATCCCATGAGGTCATGGCTCTTGGAGAAGGTCCTTTCAAGTTTCTCTAAAGAAGCATTATTCTCAACTCTGTTCTAAATATTTAAGCTAATTTTTAAAGATGATGTAGACTTTACCATAAAACAATGAAGGTTCTCTCAGCAATGAATGGAGACTATTACAGAAAAGCACAGGTATTCAAGGTACAGAGAACAAAATATCCTGTGGCTCCAAGCCACCTGCGTACATATTACATACAAACTCCTGAGACTTGCGCCCAAATATTAGATTTAAGAATTGGAAATATTGTACAATAGAGGATCAGGTAATCTGCTTTTAGAATGGGCCTCCTAGACATGTTGGGGAGGCTTCAAAATTGAAAGTCCAACAGTGATGCTTGCCACAACAATTTCTGATCAAAATATCATCCATCTTATTAACACTAACTGGCAATGAGTAAATCTTGTGAAAACAAACTTCACAGAAATAGTTCATATACTAGCAAAGATAATGGACTTATCAGGTTGGTTGAACATATTTACAGAGTCATTATTGTCTATATAATTAGAATCAATGGTAAGTGATCATGTGTTTTCCTAGAAGTGGGAGATTGACAGGAAACAAATTCAGAACAAGGGCAAGGAAGGAGAGAAATGAGGTAATTGAATTATAATTTTAATAATAAAGGAAAAATTGTCATTTTGTGGTGCTGAAGGTATGGTAGATTTCGTAATCCTGAGATACTACTTGGTCTATGTAGCAAAGAGATATTTGAAGGAGTCACATACTCAATACTGGGGAAGAGAAATCTGCCTCTGAGGGAATAAAAGGGTAGTGTGACAGAGAATGAGGCACACTGTTAGTCAAATGTATCTGACTAGGCATTCATACTAGGTGACACTGATATGCATGTATGAAGTCACCCTCCACATGGCCACATGAAAAAAATCAAATGAAATGTACATAGTTACCTTTCATTATTGCGCATTCTGACTGGATTTTGTGTCCCTATTCCTTATGTCATGAATAGCACAGGAAAGTTTCAGTTCCAGATTTGTCTTCTAGAGAGCTACTATCACACAAGGGAATGCATGATGCAGGAAACTACTTATGTAGACTCAGAAGAATCCTGAGGGTGAATGAGCCAAGGACTTTCCCTACCTTCAGGATCCAGGCCACGTCATGAAGCGAGTAATTTTTTATATCTACCACTTCCCCATTATCCAATTTGTCTTTCAGAGTTTTACACGATGTCTCATTGGGAGATTTGGCAAAGATGCCTCGTGTGGTGGGGCCTTTTTCTCTTAATTGGTACAGTATGTCCTGAGAGGAAGAAAGGGAAATATCAGACACTCATTGTGTAGCACAGAGCACTGTTTGCTCATGAGAAGCAGACCAATGGTGTGCACAGGTGCAGTGCAAAGGCTGGCACTGACAAGGACGACTGCAATCTGGTATTGACTCTCAATATTTACTTATACAAACCCCACCCTAATGTTGACTCTGAAAGATGAGGCAAGACTTATTTCTTATCAGATTTTCTTAGGAGAGCCAGAAATGAACCATGTGAGACCTACCAGAATTCCTTGGGGCCATTTTCCATTGGGACAAATGTAACTCAGTTGTTTGCCAAATAGTTGTCCTGTCTTTTTAACTTCTGGGTCAGTACACATTTGGTCCCGTTGGGGCACAGAGGCCCTGTGGAAACAAGATGTCTTACGAGGTCTTTCCTTTTCATCTAAGGACAAGATGACATCATTACCTAGAATAGTGTAATTTATATGGCTCTTTTCAAAAGCCAAATTTCTATTGCATAATATCCCTGATGTAATGGCTTAGGCATCCTGTAGTGCCTGTATATTCTTCTTCCCTATACTCTGTATTGTTACTAATTTCTGAGATATCTCTAAGACATGATCTAGTGTTCTCTATGACGTGATCCAATGGGGATTCTTATAAGATGATGGTAAGTTGCACTGAATCCTAACATAAATGTTATCTAATTGAACAAGTTCTCTTAACCATGTACAAGCAAGCGCTTAACAAGTCATATCTGTTTTTCAGTCACCCTCAATTTTATTCGCATCAATCAGTTTTCTATTGTCTTCAAATGTCATAGTGAAGCTCTTTTCATTCTTAGATTTTTTGTTGAGCTCTTAGAAGAATCATTTTTAAATTTTCCCTTCATCGAATGTATACATTCTATTACTTTGGAATAAAGCAAGATTAGTCTTGATATCAGAATATAGAGATATCAAGCTGGAACTGGGTCATTGTTTTGATTTGGTTTGTTTTCTGCACTGCCCCTCCCCAAGCAAGAAAATGAGAAGAAGCACTGATGTTTTATGCCAACATGAAGTGAGAACTGAGATGTTACTTGAAGCAAGATGGAAGACTCACTTTGCTGCTGGATTCTAGCTGAGTTTCGGGGCTTTAAGGTAAATTGGCCCTCCTCATCCATGTTGAAGTCTTTCACAAATAACCCAGGCAAGATGGGAAAAGCTGTGGAAATTTTTGACTTCCATCTACCCAAGTTAATTTGAAGGTGATTCATTAAAACTTTATGTGGACACTCATAGCCTATGAGAAGTAAATGAGAATGTGAATTGACACTAATGATTTTGATCAAACATTCAAATATAATTCAGCATGCATATCTCTATTTTATGTCTCATTCTTTTTCAGGACAATGTAGAATGTACATCTTAAGCATTAGGAGACTTACATGGATATTATGATAAGTTAAGGTTGTATAAGCTGAGAACTCTAAAATCAAGGAGAAAAATTTCAACTTATCACATTATTTATACCCATTGGAGAACTTTGTATGGAAGACTTTTCCTGTGTTCTACTTTAACAGTATTAAGACATGTCTGTTTGATTCTAATATAAATACATCATAAAAAATGCCCGTTACATGTCTAGTTTGTCAATCATTTCAAAATATACAAATATATATATTTGTATGCATATATATATATATATATGTACGTAAAATATGGTTTGTTGTGTAGCACTCTCTAAGTAATTCTATTAGGCATGTCAATTGCTTCTCTGTCAAATATTTTTTCTCATGATTATGAGCACACTTATATAGTACTTTTCTCTTCACAGTATGAGGACTGTGAAGTGTAATGGCCTCCCATTGCTGTTCACCTTAACAATGTTCAGGCTGATGCTGTAAGAAACACATGAGCCCTTTTGGACATACAATAACTATTTAATTCTCTAGTTGTGGACATCGATCTGGGCGAATGTAGACTAATGATGAGGCAGTTTGAAGTTGTATGAAGCAGACAACTTTTGCAGCACTTCAGATAATTTATAGTCTGAGGGTCAATAAGAGGCACCAGAGCAAAGGGTACAATCTCAAAGCTGCATGAGAAAAAACATCATTCTCCATGGAGGCATATGAACAACAACAGTTGAAGTCAATTGTCTCCTATCTGCTACACCTAGGGAAGGCACCAACACACATTCAATGAAGAATTCAGTGTTTTCAAGGAAACTGTGGTCTCAGGACTTCTTTCTTGAATGTGTGTGAAGATTTCTGACAAGCAGTAAGAATAATTCCTTTCTCACATCAACATTCTTAGAGTATTCCAACAAACTCTGGGATAGAACAACAAACACGAAATTACAATTAAATCCAGGTGCTTGATGTGCTCTCCCTTGTTTTCAGGTATTTCTTCTCTAAAGAGATCTTAGAGAGTATGTGCTGTGTTGTGCATGTGGTTTACTATGAAGTGTACAACCTTGGCTTCATCCCTTTCTGATGAATCACCAATGTGATTAAAGTCTTGATTTGCCTTTTCTTCTGACACAGATGGAATGTCAGTGCTACAGTCAGAGCAAGATTTATAGCAACACTTGGATGAAAAGACTCCAGATCCTTCCAAAGTTAATCTGGAAAAATCTAGGTATGACAGATATGTATGGCCTGCATGTTGAAATACACATTCAAATTTAGGCTAATAAAATAACGAGAGAATTAAGTTCTTGGACTTTCTTGAACATCCATGACATACAAAGCTCTTCCAAATGTTAAAGTTATAATACTATCAAGTTGACACATTTCACTCCATACATTCATTTGAAATTCTGCCACTCTACATTTGTCTTTTCTCTGACCAAGAACTGCTATTGTGTCAGCCTTATAAAAAGACAAAATTGGCCCATGCCTGTATTTTCAGCACTCATTTGATTGAAACAATAAGATTGAGAATGCCTGACTTATTAGACTCAATAGCAGTACTCTGTTGCATAAAGGAAAATAAAGTCAAATATGTGTGTTGAGTTTCTAATGCTTATTAGCCAGTGTATTCAAACCCTGAAATTGAATATTGAAATAAACATTTCAATTTAGTAGTCCAGTTTCTGTTTTCCCAAAATAATCAAAATATCCCCATGGAGTATTTTCATGATACCTGAGAAAATTGTGGATAACCATGTTCTCTGATCTCTAAAAGACATTGTTACTGTAACTTGTGTGAAGGTCACTTTCTGCATTCGACCCTCACCTGTTTCTTAGCTTTAAAAAAAATCACCCTTGCAAGTGCACTTGATGATCTCAGAATTTTAAATCTTATCCAAATACTTCTGATCATTTTATTACTATTATTTATTTGACAATAATTTAGAATTATTTTAAAGGCAATAGAAGGAATAGCAGGTGATTCAGTCATGAAGTATCCAATCATCTGACTATGATCACTCATTTAGTGGCTAAATTGCTGGTCATAATGAGATATGAACTGCATATTTCAGTCTCTGGACTCACTGAGTCTCTGGACTCAGAGATATGGTTACATTTACAATTTTCATTAGCAAAACAATCTTCATACTTTAGAATAAACAAAACATTTTTGTTTTTGATTTTGTGAGTTCACTGTTATTAAAATGATCTCAAGAGAGAGTACAGGACAGATGCCTCAACTCAGCCCACTCCCAGAAAGAACAAAGCCTTCATACATCAAGTTGTGGGAAGAAACTGGAGGGCGCACGATGGCTGGTAAGAAGTTAAAAACAACCTATGAATCATTATTAAGGACAAAGGGTTAAAAAATGTCAGTACATAATTTACACAGAAGCAATGCTATCAACTTCCCGAGTGTGGACCCAGGGCATGGCCTTGGTTAGGAGTGTGGCTAGCTTTTGGGAGGGTGAGGGACATCCTGAAACCATATATTTCATGGATACTTGGAATGACTATTGAAAACAAAACAAAACATAAAAATCATTGTACAGTCAATGTCATCAGCAACATTGTAGAACTTTATGAGATGTTTGCTCTAATTTCTTGCTGCTTCTGAGAAATCTTCACTTAGACACAAAAGAAAAAAATCTTGACCACAGTTTACTTAAAGACACTAAACTGTTCTTTGAATGTGTTTTCATTTTAATTTTAGACTTGTCTCTGTTTGTAACTGTTTTGCTCTGCTGTACACCTTTGTACAATATTAAGCCTGACACCTGAGCAGGCAGGCCCAGGGAATTTGATGGCTCAATCTGGAGTAATGGTTGCCTATGGGCTATCACATAGGTGTTGGGAGTCAATGAAAAAAATTCCTTTAGCTAGTAGGATTTTCTGTCATGATTACCAAATGATTTTTTTTCAGTTATTTTCTTCAGGAACAATATGTCCCGAGTTTTGATTTGTTTATCATTTTAGGAAAATTAAGTTTCTCTAGGGGAAAACCCAGAAGTTTCTGTTCCATTTTTTGTCACACCATAGACTCTTTCTTAATGAGATATTATTATGTGCCTGAAGGCTATAATGAAGTTATTAGTTATGAATTTATTGAATGAACTATTGTTAGTTTTGTTTTAGTGTGTACTTATATTTAAGAGTAAAAAATGAGAACCTGAGATTTCATTAGTCAGGGTTCAGGTTAGACCCCTGCTCTCCTCTAGTCCTTCCTCACATTGCCCTGGGACTTACCGTGCAGTGCTCTAGGAGCTTCCTCATGGCCAGGGCAGAACCAGAGTTCGAAATCTTCACTGTTCTGAGAGCCAAAAGAACCAAGTGTCACAAATAACCGGACGGTAGATTGTTGATTTATGAATAAAACCAAGGAATTTTCCCAAAGAATTCTAAATTATTACATTGTGGGACAAAGATCCATTCAATCGGACACTCAAGCATCCACCCACCTAAATATACCAGGAGAGGAAAGAGTGAGACAGAGGAAGAGCTATAGAGACAGAGACAGAGACTGGCACTCAGAGACTCATTATACAAACTCACAGAGTGATAGAGAGCGATATATACACACATACAGAGAAACACACACATAGAAGGAAAGATAGAGAGAGAAATAGAAAGAATTACACAGAGATGCACATTTAAAAACAGAAAGAACAAGTATACAGATATGTATGCACAGAGAAGAAACATACAAGTACACAAACACATTTATTAATGATTTAAAAAACAACACAAGCATAACAGAATATTACAACACCAAGCACAGAAAATGATAAAAAAGAAGGAATCAGAAAGGAGGTGAATCACATACCATAAAGGAAGCACAATAAAATTGTAATTAGTAGACAGAAAAAAGATAGATAAAAAGAAAGAAAGAAAGATAGATAGAAAAGTGGAAGGAAGGAAAGAAGGACAGAATGAAGGAAGGGAGGAAAGAATGAAGGAAGGAAGGAAGATAGAAGGACGAAAGGATAGAAGGAAAGAAAGATCTGGTTGCCTTTAAGATTGGCATATGTTAAATCAGGGCCACACATATGGCCAATTAATCTCACTTTATTACAATGCATCTTTATTGTGTAGTGATAGTAGAAGTATGATTCAATACCATTGGGCTATGAGTTTCATTTCTATGGAAACATAGACAAGAAATTCACAAGAAAAATCCCTCTGTAGACTACTATTATATCTTAGATGCCTTTATTTCCAAAAAGAGAAGGTTGAAAAATATGAACTGTAAATTTGTCATGATTAAGTTTCATCTGTATTGTTTATATGTATACACATTTGCACATATGTGAATCTCAAAAACAGACTCAATTTTAACGCCAAGTAACTTGAAAATAACTTACAGGCATTCGTATCATTGGTAGTAACTTCTTCATTATATCATTCACCTTTTCAAATTTTGTTGCTGTTACATATAAATGCTGAGAAAAATACAGAGAAGAATGGTATAAAATAACTTTGAAGCTCATGATTACAAAATTAGTTATTATCTAGTAATTACTTGTAACCTTCAGTTTGACATGGCAATTCGAATATACAGTAAACATCTGGTATTCTTCCCTCGATATAACTCTAGAAGACTGTCCGTCTACCATATTTATCACAAAATTAACTGTGGGATTACTTGGTATTCAAACATAACTAACAGGTTCTGTATGCTAAAGGAAGACTGAGTAGTCATGGGTTCAGGAACTCAGCATCCTGATATTTTTTTCCTTAAGGCAGCAGACAGGTAAGGAGGGTGGTTTAATAGAGTACATCCATTTGCTTCATTGCCATCTGGACTTCCATCATTTCACACCCTTGCTTTCATGCACAGCATGTGCACATTATTAGGTAAAAAAGGATTAATAGCAGCAGCTATTAGAAAAAGAAATCACAAGACAAAAACAAAAGAAAATTTAAAAGACAAAATAAACAAATGATGAGTGAGTACTCTCTCCATATAACGCTCCATAGAATATAAGTACTGTGAGTGTTTAGGAAACAATCCCTTAAATAAGAAACACTCGCTACCCAGAAACAACCTTGACCCAAGACCAAAGGAAACCACTTCATAAGACATCTCTTTCACAGGGTTTATATTTATTGTCTTCTATCCACTGGAAATAACCTATTACCCTGAAAAAAATATATGTATGTGAATGTGTGGCTGTGTATGTATTTGTGCATATGAATTTGCTAAAGTTTCATACAAGACCCTATCACAACATGACAGGCTGCATGAATTTTATGTACAAGAACACATTGCACTAACTGATTTAACATCCTGTTTTCTATAGACTAAGAATTATGCAAAAACATCTTTGAATGTAAGACCATCTCTCTTCTTGTGGTTATAATGTAAATAGGTACGAACCAATGTGTGCATTAGAAAATATTGTAGAGTTAGTCACCTCTGGATGAAAATATAGCTCACGGCTCAGAAATCATAGATTCAAGAAGGACACATTCAAACACTACATAAATGAACACACATACACGTGCCCACAATCACACACATGTACACACATATACATAAACATCCACACACATACATATCCATACTGAGTGAGCACAATGAATTTAAAGAAAAGTAAAACTGATATTTTGTTGAATATCTGAAAATTTCTAAATTTAAAAACACCAATGTATTATTAAATCCACATTAGATAGAGAAATAATTCATATAGTATTTTAATTGATCTTATTATAAAATATTGTGTTCTCAGAGCATTTCAAACATATTAAGATGTAACTAATGATAGCAAAGATGTGTGCATTTGTTCCTTATGGTGGTGATGTGTATAAAACAGACACATTTCAAACTATTTTTAGACAAAATAGTTCTAAAATTAATATTCTTAATGCATGAATATGAAAAGACAATTGGGAGTTTTTGTACATGGTAATATATTTCTTGGCTCATTGTGAACCAGGGATATGTAAGTAATTCTCAGAAATAAGATTAACCTTATAATAGATCACATGTTCCTACTAGAGGAAAAATAGGCTTTTAATAAGTGTT
Organism: Apodemus sylvaticus; assembly: GCF_947179515.1. Lineage (NCBI taxonomy): Eukaryota > Metazoa > Chordata > Mammalia > Rodentia > Muridae > Apodemus > Apodemus sylvaticus. Next base: position 160,289,781 of record NC_067475.1, on the reverse strand, counting down.
CAATGATATATAAAAATGTGTATTTTACAAAAAAAACTATACCATTTCATTCTAAGAGGATAAAAATACAAACCCTTTGAATATTGAAATTACATATCAGTAAACTTGATGCGAAATATCTAGTGTTCCTATCACTAGAGGTGTTCCTATCACTAACAAGGTATGCATTTCAGATTAGATTACATAAAGTCATCTAGGCAGGTAGTAAAATGCTCTCCTCCAGCCATGGCATAGGCACTGACTCATGACTTACTTGTAATCTCTACAGTATTAAGTCAAAAAGTCAATATTTTATATATTTGTAATTGAAATGAAGAGTAGGAGAAGACATGTGCAACTTAGGGAGAGGTTTGGGGATAGCTGGGGATTCACGCACCTGACTTGGCAGTAGATTTCTATACTTATAACAAATTATCAAGTTAATGATTCTAAAATCATCTGCATTTTCGTATTTTAAAATATAACCAGAGTTTGAGAAATATAAATTCAATCCTAAGGATAAGAAAAATGGGGAAAACTGGGAGCAAAAGAAATACTTACATTGGAATAGCAAAAATTTATTCCTCATTCATCCATAGGAAAAATACAGATTTATCTAAGTGTAATGAGTGTAATAAGTATAAATAATAAGTGCAGTATGTGAGAAAGGCCTGACTGTAAATATGAAATCAAAGAAAACCACCAAAAATTGTCAAAAATATGTAGGATCATTGCTAAATACTCACTAGAAAATGTGGAAGATGAAAAGTGGTGGAGGATATTTATTTAAATTAGAAGAGTGTATTTATGTTCTGAAAACAACTCTTCAAGGACAAAAAAGAAATAAACAAATCATCATATGAAGAAAAGCTAAAAAGTACCTATTACCAATCTTCTCAGTTACAGAAAAGGATGTTAATAATTATGGCAGGTAATATATGAAAGCACTAGAGTCTTGGTTAAAATTCAGTAAAAATATTTACTTTATAGGAATTGGATCTAAGTCACCATGGTGTTGAAAGGCATCAGCGAGATTGCTCATGTACAATACTGAGCATTTGCCATAGCTGAGATCAAGCATCAGAGGCAAGAGAGCAGTTCCCTCTAGAACTATCTGCTCTTCCTTTCTTCTCTGTCCTGAGGACGTAACTGGTTCTGCCAGACAAGGTAATATTTTCCTAATTGACGTCACTGGTTAGAAATTACTTTTATACTACACTTTCTCTTTAATTACTGTTTTGTATAACCTAGAAAATATTAAAATCAAAAAATGTGGTGATCATTATACACACATTGTTGCAATTTCAACAGTGACATGAAAATGTACAACTCTTGATACATTTTGTACACATTAGCATTTATAAAAGTCAGAGAGAAGGTGATTCCCTGAGCTACATTCTATTCTGCTTATAGGAAGAAAGGTCTTCAGTAATGTGCATGCTACACAACAGTTAAATTTCAGATCCACACTAAATCCAATAGTGAAAATGGAACAATAATAAAAATATTAGAAAAATAGACAATTTTAAAAGATTTTTTTTAATGTAATTAAATTGTAGCTGCCTTCAAATGCACCCGATGGGGCCATTGGATCCCATTATAGATGGTTGTGATCGACCATGTGGTTACTGGGAATTGAACTCAGGACCTCTGGAAGAGCAGTTAGTGCTCTTAAATGCTGAGCAACCTCTCCAGCTCAAAATAGACAATGATTTAATAGCTATGTATACAACTCATTGATAAAACTACTACATATTATGCTTGAATTATGAGTTGTAGCCTAAGCACTGTATACTTATGAACACACAGACACACAGACACACTCACAAACACACAAACACGCACACACAAGCACACACCAATGATAAGTTAATAAGAAATGATTTTTAAATAAAAGTTACATAAAAAGATATCCCTATGCCTAGAACATTCAAATAAATATGAGGATAAAGAGCCATGATTATGGAGCTGACCTTCCAAAGCAGGTATGAAGATGCACAGAGACATACTGAAAGAGCAGAGTACAAAGGTAAAGCCAAAAAACAATACAGGACATGTGGATGTGGAGAGCAAATGAATTCTTGACAATAGTTTGCTGTGTTTAAGATTTGTTTATGTTTAACTTACATAATAACAATTATTGTTGATTAGACACAAATATTTTAAAATAAGTAATAGTTGAACATGACATAAGTTAATATTTAAGCAAAAAGAACTCATGGTGAAAAGCTGCTTAATTCTAAAAGCAGCAAAGGAAAAAGGTCAAGTACCATAAAAGTCAGACCAATTAGAATTACACCTTACTTCTCCCTAGAGATTACAAAATCCCTAACATCCTCACAAGGTGTCCCACACACCCTAAGAGAACACAAATGTCAGTTCAGGCTTTTGTTTGTTTGTTTGGTTGGTTGTTTTTATGTTGTTTTTTTTTTTTTCAAGACAAGGTTTCTCTGTATAGCTCTGGCTGTCCTGAAACTCACTCTGTATACCAGGCTGGCCTCGAACTCAGAAATCCGTCTGCCTCTGCCTCCCAAGTGCTGGGATTAAAGGTGTGCAGCACACCGCCCTGCCCAGTTCAGGCTTCTATACCCAGTAAAACTCTATTAGGAGAGATGGAGAAACCCAGATATTCCATGACAAAACAAATTTACACAAGATGTTTCCACAAATCCAAATCTACAAAGGATCATAAATAGAGAAATCCAATAAAAGGAGGGAAACTACAACCTAGAAAAAGGAAGAATATAACCTTTTAATAAACCAAAAAGAAGATAGCCAAATAAACATAATTTCAGCTCTAACAACAAAAATAACAGAAAGCAACAATCTCTTTTATATAATATCTCTCAACATCAATGGACTCAATTCTCTAATAAAAAAAGACATAGACTAACAGACTAGATACACAAAAAGACCCAACAGTTTGCTGCATACAGGAAACCTACCTCAGTGACAAAGACATCTGTCTACCTCAAAGGAAACCATTTTCCAAGGAAATGATTCCAAGAAAGAAGCTGTAATAGCCATTCTAATTTCAAATAAAATTGATTTTCAAGTTAAAGTTATCAAAAAGTTAAGGTAGGCCTCTTCATACTCATCAAGGGAAAAATCTACCAAGCAGAACTCTCATTTTTGAACATCTATGCTTCAAATGCAAGGACACTCACATTTATAAAAGAAACTTTATTAAAACTGAAAGCACATATTGCACCTCACACATTAATAGTGGGAGACTTCAACACCCCACTCTCATAAATAGACTGAACATGGCAACAGAAACTAAAAAGAAACTAATAGAAGTTATGACCCATTTGGATTCAACAGATATCTAGACACCATTTTATCCTAAAACAAAAGAATATTCCTTCTGCTCAGCACCCCATGGTACTTTCTCCAAAACTCACCACATTCTTGGTCACAAAGCAGGCCTCAAGAGATACAAGGAGATTGTAATAATCCCAATAAAAATGATGAAACAAGCTGTTTAATTCTAATAATAAAACTTGGCATGGAAATGTATGTTGTTGCAACTACCTGAAGTAATTTTCAGTAATTGTAGAAAAAAAAAACATTTGTTTTTGCTTTAGCATGTGGATCAATCTTGCTTCATATTGCTTTCTACATATCACACATAAAAAACATGTGTGCATGCTATACCAATATAAATTTTCATATGCATGAATTCTTACTATCTCTCCCCTCCATCCTCTTATGTCTCCATCTTACATTACTCTACAAACACGTTGTCTCTCTGCTAATCAAGAAGTTGAAATTTCAGTTTTTGTTTTGTATTTACATACATTGTCACAGGTTGGGATGTCTTCGGTGAATATCTTAAGTGAGAATGGTTTCTTCATATCCATCTTGGCTGCATCAATGGATCTGCTCAAATGAATTAAAAACAAACAATAGAGGAAAATTAATTCACTAGTAGATTATTTTAAACTAATCGCTGTTAATAGTTTATAAGTAACCTCATAGTGTTAATTAAATACAAGATCATCAGTTTGGCAATATGCAGTATTGGATGAGGGAATATTTTAAAATATTTTAGAAGCAAAGATATTGTCACATAATAGCACATTGACTTAGGAAACACAGCCAGTCCTCAGAAATTGTTGGTTGCAATGTTGTGAAATTGACTACATCTGACATGAACTACAATCCAGAAATTTTGGGCACCCCTGTGATCCAGATCTTGAGGATAGAAGACATAGGCTTTTGACTTGGACCTTGACATAGAGATCTTGAGACATAGTGGCCATGAAATGCTTAGGCCTAGGCAAGGTAGAACACACCCACTATTAATTTCTACTGACTGAGGGAGGTGGATCTGAGTTCAAGGTCATCCTGGGACAAAACACGGTCCCAACCTAGGCATGCTGGTACACACCATTAATCGGAGCCACAGTTTCTGTTGGAGGCCTACATAAGGACATTGGAAGAAGGAAGTCTCACTCTTTTTTGCCTGCTTGCTCTTACTGCCAGCACATCTTCTTCAGGATTCCAGTTTATACAGAAGACCAGGGAAACAAACTGGCCTCAGAGACTGAAGAACTACCATATTTTTTGACTTCCTCCTCATAGATACCCATTGCTGACTTATTTAGAGGACAAGTCAATAAAATAAATTCCCTTAATATGCAAGGATAGTCCATAAGTTCTGTGGCTCTATTGAAAGATCTATGACTAATACACAAGGAAAAGGCAAAAGTCTGCTTGACCTTAATGGAGGAAATGCACATGGTTTGAACTAGAGTAGCATCTATGGAGTGGAATTTAAAGTAATACTGAAGAATACTGTTTACTCCAATATAAAGAGGAGGAAAGGAGTGCACTTCCTCCACATTAAATGAATAGACAAGAGAAACTAAAGTAATATTCAGTGACCATCTAATCAGCAACATATTTGGAGATAGTCTACCAAATATGTTTTTAAAAAAGAAATGAAGCACAATCTACAATTCACATATCAGAACAAAATTAAAGTATAATCACAAGTAAAATACCTTCTGAGAAAATAATACCAGTGATCTTTCTGTTCAATCGAACTGTAATATTAAAAGACAAAAAGGTTAGAGTCTTGACAGCACTAAAACTGTTAAGATTATTGTTCAGAGAAATTAGTATAAGCCAATTGCTATCCTGAGGGTGCCGGTGTAGATGATAGTCTCCACATGACTGACCATGAGCATGATATGTTTCAGTGGAAGACTTTTATGACAGGGGGTTGAATATAGTATGGAGGCTAGTTGGGAACATGAAGACTTGACTATGTTGCAAGAGCTATGTGACTATGGCAGGGCTAAGCTTCAGTTTCATATGTAAAAGGGGATAGTTAAGGCAGTGTCCTCTTAGTGTGAGGTCATATCACATTGAAAGGGATCATTTTTCACACTAAACTACAGGTTAGGTGTACAGAGCAAAAGGGAGGACATGTACAGAGCCATATTAGGGCAGTCTTGCACTTGGTCAGAGTTTGACTTTGGTCAAGGTTAACTTCTCCCAGTTAGCCAGGATCCTGCTCCACCTAGGGTGGAGCGCTCGAAGTAAAGGTTAAGTTCATTGTTCCTCCAGGTATAGGAATCCCTGAATTAAACAGGTGACCCACCCAGCTGCCGGAGCAGTCAAGAAGAAGACCTCCAAGAGAAGCTAGACAACTTCCACCGGAACTCAGCCTAGAGTCTGGGGGGAAGGGTTTGCCCAAACTGTTAAAAGGTCTGGCGCCATTAAAGTTTACGGCTTTGGTCAGTGAACATTGACTTAGCCGCGCTTTCTTTTCGCCCCTCTTCCCTATAACCCCAAGATTCTCTCAACAGGTAACCCAGTTTACATGTGGCTGCGGGCAGCAACAGTTAGGTACATGACCATTGTTTAGAACACACTTAATGCAGGGAGAAAACCTTTTAGAAAAAAATACTGTTTGTTTCCTTGAGTGAATTGGCATACAAGACTGGAGGTCCTAGAATCTAGTGCTTCATCTGTATGAGTCATCAGTCAATTCTCCTGGTACAAATAATAAGCCCACCACTATTCAACTATAGCTTATAATACTCTAATATAAGATAGATTCAATATGATTTTAACATGCTAACATCTGTAACTGAAAATTTTAGGTTGAATGTGTTAAACCTAATTTTTATTTGACATATTCACAGTGTCTTGAAGTCATCAACATTATCTTGTTTTTCAATGTTTTTCTGATCCAATTAGCAAACCTTACCCAATGCACTATTCCTTTTGTCTATGCTCAAAACCCTATGTAATGCTTAGTTTTTCTATCAGTAAGCTAAAGTATACATTGCTTCCTCTTTCTAAAAATAATTATCCATGCTAAAAGATCTTTCATTCACTGAATTTTCTTCTCCACTTTGCCACGGTTCCAACTTCCATAATGCAAGCTGACTTCCTATGCACTTATGAACTGATTCTTGCTCACAGACTGGCACATTCATGATTCTACACTCAGCTGCTCACCTACTCAAGTCTCTCCCTACAACCATTTTTATCAGAAGGGTGGATTATGATTATGTCTGCGCCCCTCAAACTACACATGTACACACACATACTCACATGCAGACACACAAACAGATACACACGCACAACACATCACATATCACTAAAATAAAAAAATGACATAGCAGTAAACCTTGTAGGTACTTGTTTATATGAAGTGGTTGGTTCTGACACTTTGATCAGGAAATGCATATGAACACTGAAGGTCCTGTTACCTAATTGGTTCTTCATCGAACAATAAAGATCTTAATGGCCAATGAGCTGAGTGGAATAGGAAGGAATTCCAGTTTTACTATGGGAAGTCTTGCAGATGCAGGGGAGGTTGAAAGGATTCACCATGCTACAGAGGGAGAAAGAGACACCAGCCATGTGAGATCTAAGGTGTTTTGGCCATTGGTTTCTTCCCTAGGTGGCCTGGGGTATCAGGCAGGAGATTAGAAACATAATTAACCTGAGGGTAGACTTAGGGTGCTGAGCTTGGACTAAGGTGACTGAGCAAAGTTAAGGACAGATTAGGAAGTGTTGACCTGGGGGAGAAAAGAAGGAAGGATTAGAAGAGCCTGGATATTGAGCAAAGTCTTATCAACATGAGGTAATTTGTGTGTTTAGCATTTGCAGATCTGATGGTATTTTATCCTTTGACCTTTATCCTTGTCAATTGCTCATTAGCTACCAGTGATATTCTACTACATAGACATTCTAATATTTGAGTATTCTATGAGTAACTATTTTTATGTGTTCAATTAAATACTATTTTTATTGAAATTAACTGGGTAATATTTGAAGTGTTGATCCAATTTATGCAGTATTATTGGAGAGAAATCAATTTGTGCAGATCCAATTTATGCAGTATTATTGGAGAGAAATCAATTTGTGAATTTTTAAAACCTAGATAATTCCAGACATTATGGGGAAAACCATGTGGAGAATATGCTACATCCTTGTAAGTCCTTGTTTTGTCCACATCCTTTTTAGTAGACAGTGCACCTCCATTCTTTCCCAAGAATCTTCTGGAATTCTGATGAACATCACAGATAAAAAACTAAGGTACATACTTACATGTGAGAAGTATGTTGTGGAAATTATAGACAAACTGGTATCACCATTGAAGATAAAAATTGCAGTTGGTATCCGGTATACAGTCAGACTAAACTGTACTTAATTTTGCAAATGTTCTGATTAATTGGTTTAACCTGTGAATTTTGAAGCATTAATTTGCCCACCAATTTTTATAGCTATCTTCCTATGAATACAGGTTCAAACTATAGGTCTTACCGAAAGGAAGCCAAAAAATTGCCATCTGGCCAAAACAGGAAAAGGTTCTTGCAAGGAGAGGTTTCATTTTTTCTGACTAGTTCCACATTATCCACAGCCCACAGGTTATTCAGTGGTAGGATATATTTTATTTTAAATTTTTTCTTATTCCTAGAAAGAGAATCAAGAGTCTCTGTTAGTGTGATTTGCATTGTAGTTGGTAATGCTTATGGAAATACCGAGTTCCTCCTGTCCCAGAGCAGAGGAGGACTCCCGTTTACCACTCAGGCACAGTTCAAGCCAGGGAACATGGAATTCAACAAAGCATGTGGAAGGAAGTTACTGGATACGAGCTTCTCAATGCTCAAAAATATACATAGCCTGATTTTTTTTTATGATTGGAGAAGGTTTAAAACACATTTTTCAAGAATATATGTGTGAATATATATACATACATATATATATATATATGAATTTGTGACATTTTGAGAAAGGTATGTATTTCAAGATTTCTTCCTTAAATTTTGTTCACTAGTAACCATTTTGCTTTTATTTTTATAATGAAATACCATAAAACATTAGTTGAAAGTTTGTATTTTACTTAACTATATGTCATAATCTTTCCCAAATAAATCATATAAAATATTATCTAATTGAATAATATTCATTTTCCTTTGCCCTTCTTTGTATATTAAGAAGTCATATCAGCTCACAACAATGGCTCCTTTAGTAAACATAAAAAGGACATATCATACAAGTAGCCAAAATATGATTATTTATCCCTACAATTTAAACAAATAATTTAAACAAATATGTCTTCCTATCAAGCATTCTGATCTTATCAAAAGTGCTTGTAAGAAACAACCTTGGAAGTATTACTTTCCTTCTTTCATCATTCCCTTTATATACAGTTTGTCCTTTGAGAATTTCAAAGACAAATATACTATTTTCTAATTAATTTTTGTTGTTTTCTCCTTTCCCTTCTATCTTTGGACAGAATCCTTCCCAGATATGTGACATTTCTATTACATTATGATAGGCTGAATATTAACTCTTTGCATATGTATGTGTGTGTGTTGGTGTGTGTGTGAGTGTGTGTGTGTGTGTGTGTGTGTGTGTGTATGTTTCAGTGTGTGCACTGGGGTACATAACTCTGTATTGGACACTATTGAGCTAATACGTTGGAACAAAGCTAAACATCCTTACTCTGCCTCTTTCAGATTCAAGAGACAATACGAGACAATATAAACTCTGATTTAAAAATCATATATATGTATATAAATTTAAAATATGTGGTGTTTTTTACACAAAATACTACAGAGAAAATTTCCCATACTATCTAAAGTACCATTTAACAGCCAAAATACAATTATGTAATATTTACTATAGCATACACATGAACACTCACAAACATACAAACAAATGTCGAAATCAAATGAAATATTTGCACTTATATTTTGTTTCCACTTCAGGACTTCTAATTATATATATATTTATATATACATATATATGTATAAATAAAATATATATACATATAAATGCATGTATATGAACAAAAATTCAGAAGAAATGCATAAAACTAAAGCCTCTAATTCAAATATCTGATAAGAGATAACCTATCTTTCAAATGGAAATAATGACAAACATCTCCTATGATACTAATAATGCTCTTAACAAAATATGAATGGCATCACAAAATAATTTTAGTTTTTATCACTACACAGCAGAAGCAAGACAAATATATGGACTTTTCAAAAAAACCATTTATTTTACTTTCCTTTACTCTCAAAAATTAAAGTGAATTTCACTTACACCAATTATACATAAAAGGTACATGATCAGTATCTTCATTTTTCATTCAAATGAGTCAATTACTGTCTTTTAAAAATTGTATTTCCAAGTGTGGACTAAAGTTGAGTTGAGTAGAAATGATGAGAAGGATGAGAGACTGGTAGACAAACTGTACATTCACTTATTTTGAACCTGTATCAGTCAGACAATAATATTTTATATGCTGGGAGCTTACAGACACTGATCGGGGTTGAAGGCCAAATTTACCCCATTATTCTCTTCTGAACATTTCATTTTTCCACAATTTTTGAAAAGTATCTTCTGGCATATTATCTAATAATGGCCAGAAATTTTATCTACCAAGCTGAATAAACTATATTATTGATGTCTGTTCTCCAGACCATTAATGAACTTATGAGAACATATCATAAAATATTTACTTGATAGCATCAGTATCAACTTCATACCTTCTAGAATATTAGGAAGGTTATGATCATGGAGTGTGGAGATTATATGGGATGTGGTCCAGGAAGACACCTCCATGATCATAAGTTACAGTACAACTTTATATACATCTTCATTTAATCACAGTGCTTTTCTTGAGTATGTGCAGAATCACCAACTAGGAAGAACTCGCTGCCTGAAGTTTCCTGTGATTACTAACTGCTATTAGAAGGGATAGTAGCTGCACCTTGATTCTTCATATGGAAACTATGAAGTCAAGAGGCATTTACATGGGTTGCCACTTGTGTACAAGGATCATAATCAGGCATTCTTCTCTCTTTTGTCTCAGTCTATCTGGAAACAACAAGTAAGAAGACACCAGCTTCTCATATTTTAAATATTTTATTTTGAGAATATGTCTCTCTGTATAGTCCACATAATCCCACAAAGTTTCAATACTCATAAGTCAGCTTTATAATGTTACTATTACTGGCATGTGCTTGTCCATCTGCCTCCTTTTAAAGTTTGTCGTTATTCTTTCCCCAGATTCAAATAGCAGGAGAGCACCTTAAATATTTCAACTTTTAAAGAAAATGTGTCTAAATCTTTGGACAAAACAAATTGAGAAGTGCCTATGGGATTGTCGACCAAACCTCAACCACTGTAGAGTAAAAAGAAGTTGTGAGCATGAAGTAATGAATGTATGTTCTTTTTAAAATAGAAGTAAAAGAACATTTTATATTCATACAAAAAGTCCTAATTAAACTGTAGCCTATCATAGTTAGGAATGCTAGTTGCAAATACTCACAGGTTACTAGATACTACTAAAACGTCATCAAATAAGGACAGATGTCGTCTGTTTGTTTTCGTGCCCCTTGTGAGTTCCACGGGACCTTGGCACAGCAAGGTTCGCTGTAATCCACCCATGTCTGCCTTCACAAGGGGTTCTGTATAGAAAAGTCGAGGTACTCCTTGTACAGGTCTCCACCTAACGGAACAAGAACTCAGGGGATAAATTATAAGACCAATGTTCATACTGAATTTTAATTTCATGATATAAAAACACACTAAATAAAGATTAAAGGCAAGATCTGAGGAATATGATTGCAACATTTATAATGATAAGTTAATATATTGTACACATGTAAGAAATTCACAAATAAATAAGTATATAATATTAAAAGATAATGATAACTCATAACATAAATGATATTCTATTGGGAAAGATAGTAAGAACTTAAAAAATGAACCTGTGTTAAAAATTTTAGATTGTTTTTGATACTTGTAAACACTCGGGCCTTTCCTATATATTGGCCTATATGTCTGTATCCTTCAGAAATTTCCTTGTAATGTGATTGTCCCTTTCTCCAACTATCTTGAATGTTAAAAACTTTCATATAAGTAGCTGGTGTATATTGTCTTCTCAAGGTGTAATTGTATTGATATAAATAACTCAAGACCAACACTTATGCTTTCATATTTCTGATTTGCTTTGTGTATCATGAGATTCAAACTGTATATAAAAATACCTTTTCCCTGGAGCCTGGAAGGGAGAAACTTTCAATGGAATTGAAATTTTATTTTGTCTTCCTTCCCTTGAACACCAAACTGCTGACTACAGTTGGAAGACATACTACTGAGGTGTGAGGCCTCTTTAGTGGACAGGCTGATAATCTGATGCAATGTTAATAGTCTAAGGCTCTGGGTCCTCTGACACAGTTACACACACACACATTGCCTTCTCTTATACTTATGGCTTCAAAAATAATTTTCTGTAACTGAAATATTGTAAGAAATGATTTCTTACAACCACAGAGATAGATAGATAGACAGACAGACAGATAGATAACCACAATAATAATATATGTACAACAATATGTGAAATATTTGTATAAAATAATATATATATATTTGTATAAAAAATATATATCCAAAGGTTCTCAATTCCTAATCTTTAAACCTATTCAGAATGAATGTGAAAAGGACCACATGCAGACTTTATTAATACTGTGAACCTTAGAGTCTAGTAAATGCAAAAATCACAGTAATCTTTGAAATGTATAGAAGAAGACACATACTTATTAGGATTCAATAAACTTTATGTAGCTAATATATGTTGAGGTCAAGGAAATAGCCACATTTTCCTAACGATTAAATCTAGTTGTGTCTAGATTTACAGAAATCTTTCTCCTGTATACTCAAAGCATACCTCTCCTCATATAATAATGTTGTTTCTAGAGAAGATTGGTACTGATTATGGCTACCATGACTACCTTTTCAAGAAACCACTGCTGAATTGAGAAGTAGTACACATGATATGGAGGAATAAAGAGAGAAATTTTCTGATATGATTAGACTATCATGGGAAAGGAACTACTTATAAAAAAATACCTTTTCGGTGGAGCCTGGAAGGAAGAACCTTTGAATAAACTTGAATTTTGCCTTCGTGCTTCTGAATACCAAACTGGAGACTACAGTTGGTAGACAAGCTACTGAAGTCTGAGGATTCTGTAGTAGTCAGGATGAGGAATCATTGTGATGTCGGTATTCTAAAGCTCTTGCCAACTGACAAAGGGGCACATGCATGCCCTTCCCTTATACTTAGTGACTTTAAAACATTTTTCTAACAGTTGTTGAACCATATATCTTTGCAAGGAACCACATATTTTCACAACCATACTTATGTACATGAATGTTATATAGATGAGGGAGAGAATATAGAGACAGATACATGACAGATCAATAGACAGATTGATAGCTACTCTTCTGGTATTTCTTTACCCTGTTCATACAATTTGAATAGTAAAATCTATGTGAAGTGAATATCATGTTTCACAAAATATATGATATATCTTTAAAGAATATGCAGAGAGTCACTGGCCTTTATTTAGAAAGCATTTAAGAGTCATGAGATTAGAGGTGTCAGGAAGAACAGCAGCCAATGGTTTTCATTACACATCACACAATAATGTAAAGGAATTTTACAAAAATGATACCAATTCAGTTTCATGATACTAAATATTAAAAGTAAATGAACATATGAGGAAAATGATTCCTTTCTATTTGAATGAACATTAAAAGTTTTACATTTAAAAAACACAACATATCTTGGAAAAATAGCAATTTGCTGGAAACCCAAAGAGTTCATAGGTTTTAGGTTGAAGTCTAATCAGTTTACAAGAAAAGTGGGTAAAATCAATTAGTCTAGAAAATATTCCTGTCCCATGTTCAGGATAGGTATTTTTTGAAGACCTATAGAATGCATTCTCCTGGAAGCTCAAAGCATAGCTCTCCTTATTTCATAACTTTGCTTTGTTAGGGAATTGGCACTGAATATTGTTACTGAGTAACTTTCCATGAAGACACTGCCAAGCTAAGAGCTAGTTTACTGGATCTGGAGAATCAAGATAGAACACTTCCTGATTTTATTAGACTATCATAAGAATCAAATTAGTTATTACATACATACCTTTACAGTGGAGCCTGGATTGACAACCAATCAATAGATATGAAATTATCACTTTCCTTTTAGGCACTAAATACCAAGTGTAGACTGCAGTTGGTAAGCCCACCACTGAAGTCTGAGGATTCTTTAGCAGTGACAGGCCATTGTGGTTTCAAGATACAAAAGTTCATGCTATAACTGACAAAATGACAAGTGCTTTTCACATCCTTTAGTCTTTTGGCTTTAAGTGTGTCTTTCTTTAACAATTGTTGAAATATAGGAATTTTTATTAAATAACCAATTGTTTAAAGAAATATGGGAAATTTTATTAAATAACAGATTTTCATAAAAATATGACATGATAGATGAGATAGATAGAAATCAATAATAATACCTGTTCAAGAGACAGAATTTTATACAAAACCATGTGAAATGCATATCCATTCCCAAATATTCTCAATATCTAATTCTTTTTTAAACTCTGAAAGGCATATGTGAAAATTCAGCTTCATTATCACTCTGAGCCTTAGAGACCAACATGCAAAAATCATAAGAGACTTTAAAAGTTAATGTGGCTTCCTGAATGGTGTCAGAAAGTTTCATCCACATGGATGTCAGATAGCATTGAAGATTTCTATATTTTATTTCCATCACAGTGACTGCTTATTTTAGAATCATAGTTAACTATAACATACATTCTTTAAGTGAATTCCCTCTAATATCTACAACTTCACAATAAAAACCACTGTAATAAATATAAAATATTCATTTTATTTTATTGTTATTATTTAAAGTTTGAAACATAAGGCCTTTTATTTTCCTTTTTCAGATAAATCATTATATTTTCTTTCTCCTTCCTTTTATTAAACATAGTTTCTTTTGTCATACAACACATTCTGATAATTTTCCCTTCCTCCACACCTTTCCCCTCTTCTTTCTCATATACATACCCCCCCACACAGACTCACACACACACACACACACAGACTCACACACAAACATACATACATGCAAACACATATACACGCACACAAACATACACACACATACTCACACACCCACACAATCACACACACACACTTACCCACAAACATACATATACACACACACAAACATACCTATATACACACATACTCACACACACACACACACACAAACATACATATACACACACACTCACACACAAACATACATATATACACAAACACACACACATACATATACATCCACAAATATACACATACACACACACACAATCATACACATATACACACACACTCACATCCAAACATACATACACACACACACACTCACACACACACACACACACTCACATCCAAACATACATACACACACACACACAGACACACACTCACACACAAACATACATACACACACACACTCACACACATACATACATATACATACATTCCCCTTCTCTCACATTTGGTTTCAGTCCATTTCGTTCTCTCATTCAAAAAGAACAGGCTTCTAAAAGATAACAACATAATATATCAAAGTGAGATACACTAAGAGAAAATGAAAACCATTATATTAATGTCAGACAATGCAAGCTAACAGAAAGCCAAAGAGCCCCAACACAAGGCAAAAGAATCAGAGACATTTTCCTAGTACATATTCCAGATATGTATACAGGATCTTTATAGAGTCATGTAGGCCTTGTGATTCCTGCTTATTAAGTTTTGGTGAGTTATTAGAGTTTTGTCCATTCATTTTAGATGGTTTTGCTCTCCTGGTCTTCCATGCCCTATGGCCACCTCACACCCTGAGTAGAAAAGCAGTCTTCAAAGTCTTTATTACAGAATTTGAACACTAAAATATTCATTACTTTTGAATATATTCAAAATATGTATTGATAAATTTTGTAATATGGGAATTGACAGATTGATGTAAATGACCAAAGTATCCATTATGTAAGATTTCAGTATTTCAGTTCGTTAATGGTGATTGTGATTGTACAGATTTTTTTCCTCTGTACTTAAATTTGATTCCACTTACTCCCTTAGAACAAGCACTTAACCAAAAGATTAGGAAAAGTAGTTATCTTCAAGCATTATTTCTCTATCAGCAATTATATATTTGAATATAATTCACTGTCCTGTACTGACAGAATCAGAGTGTTCCTCTTGAGCAATGTGAAGTAAACTGAGGATATTTATTCCATGGGAAGTCATGCAAGTTATGAAAACAGAAACAGTTCTGCACGTTTGTCTGAACACAATTAAAAGTGGAGCCATGTGAGAATTCTGAATGCTTATGAGAACGCCCCAGGAAAACACGATGTAAATCTTGTAGACTCAGTTTCTTCAAACACAGAATTGTATGGGGAATGGTTTTCATGCTTCACCCAGGGATAGTGGATAGGTGTGAATTCATCGGCTGTTGTTTTTAATGTGACTCTATGGAAATTTATGTTTTTGCCATGTGTGGCTGGTCCCTGTAACTGAACTCCTTCCTCCTGTAATCCTATTTCTTTTTCTTTTTCTTTTTTGTTACTTTCTTTCTTCCCCTGCCCCTTTCTCTCCCTTCCACCATGCAACTTCAAGTCTGCTAGGTTAGGTGCTTCATCTCCCATTGAAGCCAGCAAAGTAGCCCAGCTAGAACACAGCCCACATATAGGCATCAGATTCTAATATAGTCCCTATTCCAGTTATGTGTGACTCACATGAAGACCAAGCTGCACGTCTGCTGTATATGGGTAGGAAGGCCTGGGGCCAGCTCCTGTCTGTTCTTTGTTTGGTGGTTCAGTGGGATATGGTTCTGAGAGCCCTAAATGTTCAGGTTACTTGGCTCTTCTGGTCTTTCTGTTGAGTTCCTATCCTCCCTTCCCCCTTCTCTCTCTCTCTCTCTCCCTCTCTCTCTTTCTCTCTCTCTCCTAATTTAAGGAGCATATAGACATAATTATTCATAGTAGCATATTAATATATGTTATTTTCTCCATCTAAAATATTCATCTTCAGTATAAAATAGAATTGTATATATCAGCAAAAATGAATTTCTCCTGAATAGAGCCGCATAATTTCTACAACTACATTTTATGCATGACAGTGGTAGAGATTAGATGCTGTTTCCTTCTGGATTCACAGGAGACTTTTTTAAAAAAAATAATTTCAGGTTTTAATGCATCCAAAGCAGAAAAGGAAATATTATGTGAAAGAACTCATTTATGATTCCTTGTCTACACAACTCTAGAGATAAGGATGTATTTATTTTACATAGGGAGCAAGTACTAGTGGTTAAGAACCATGCTTGATGGATGTTTGTAAGCATGACCAGAGGAGAAAATAATGAAGTGTGGAAATTCATGTATGATCAGAACGAGGGAACAAAGAATCTCACATAAGTGATCACTGCTGCTGTCCACAGAGATTCAAGGCCAAGTGGTCTCATTATGTAAAGAACAGGATTGAGCAGCTCTATGTAAATTTATCTTGGAGAAATTGCTTAAATATATCAGTGCATCTAATTAAAAAAAAAAAGAAAAGAAAGAAAAGAAAAAAGAAAAAATGACCAACATTTCTCCCTGCCAGCAGAATTCTCTGTTTACCGCTTCCTTTCGGTTGAATGAAGAGGTGGAAATGCTTTCCTCTGAGCACATTCATATGTAAACTCTTTTCCCATCTATTACAACTGACTGGATTTCATGTGTATGTTTCTGTGTAAACTTCTGAGAATATTTTATAAAATAGGCCTAGTGTTTAGTTCACCTAGATTCAACTTGGCAGAGACAAATGAAGATCAATTTTAGAATGTACTCAAAAATTCTCACGAGTAAATTCCAGAGAAGTGTAATTTACAGTAAGGAAATTATAGGAGTGCAGGAAGAAATGCCATAAGGAAGAGCGAGCAGGATAACAACATGTAAGGGAAAGAGTGAAAAATAATTATCTATTTAGAAGCTCACTAGCATAAGGCAATAAAAATCACATGTAATTTTTTGCTATATTTGCTAATCATTATAATAAAATTCTTGGTAAGCTAAATATAGAATTATTTTTATTCCAGTTATTAGGATTCACACTTACTTAGATGTAAATTCAGCTACATACCACATAAAATTCAAGCAAACAGTATTTTAAGCAAGATATTATAATACTGTTTTAAACAGGTAATATCCATAATTAGCAATAATGGATTTTTTTGGACATCAAAGGTGGCATGCGCCACTAGGAAAGGAGGCCCATCTGACTTTATCCCCACAGGGGAAGACCAGTCCAGTCCCATCTTGGGCTCATCACGGCTCATTCATTTGCCTAAGCGACACTTCCAAATGCTGACACTATGTGAAGGAAAGATCAGCATATAAATTTTGTGAAACATAAGAGTTAGAACTTAGATTTAGTACAAACTACTTTCAAAGAAAGGTGTGTGACTTCTATTATTATTACACAGTACAGGAAGTTTTATAAATTAGAAATTTAGCAAACAAAATGGAAAAGACAAATGTAAAGAATATAACTTAAATCAAAACCAAATAAGGAAGATCATTGTAGTTATCATTACCTACAACAGAAATCTGAGATATATATAATCAGCAGTGTCAAATACAAAAGCATAAATCTTTTTTGCAATATATATTTTAAACATATCGTGAAATTTTAATCATCATCCATGAATACATGGACACAAATATATGGAGAGAAAGAGACACACACACACACACACACACAGAGAGAGAGAGAGAGAGAGAGAGAGAGAGAGAGAGAGAGAGAGAGAGAGAGAAAGAGAGAAAGAGAGAGAGAGAGAGAGTTTGATAAATGTAGTTTGAATGTAGTTCTGGATTATGTATTAGTCAATGCTTTTATTGCTGTGATAAAAACCATGATAAAAAAAAAAAAAAACAATGTGAAGAGGGAAAAGTTTCTCCCATCCTTGATAGGAGCTCTCTTTTCTCAAATTACTCTAGATTCTGTTACGTTGATATAAAACCAGCCAGTTCAGGATTGGATTGCAGTACTGTATAGGCTGCTGGGGAAGAAAAGAGACCAGAAATCTTCTGTTCATCATACATTTAAAGGAACTGTGGATTATCTCTTTTTATACTATTTCAGAATTTAAGTAGAATTAAATTAATATGAAAAGCAAAACTTGCAATATATATGAATTAAAAGCAAGTATGTCTTGAAAATTTAGGAATGAAAGATAGCATTAATAAATGGAAGTCTTGAAGACAACTGTGTTTTAAATTTAAAGACAGATCTTTATATGAATGCACTAGATAGAGTAAATTGAAAAGAAAAGCCTCACCTAGAGGATAACTGAACCACACAAAAACATAAGATTTTTCTAGGTTGCATGACAAGTTTTCACAGCTATTAATAAAAGACCAATTAAAGCTCACAACAATTGCTAGAAGTTGTTCTTGCTCTTCTTTTTATCTTGTTCTTGTTCTTTGGTTTTAGTTAGGGTTTTATTGCTGTGAACAGATACCATGACCAAGGCAATTCTTATAAAGGACAATATTTAATTGTGGCTGGCTTACAGTTTCAGAGGTTCAGGCCATAATCAAGTTGGAAATACGGCAGCATCCACGCAGGCATGGTGCAAGAGAAACTGAAAGGTGGTTGTTGTTGTTGTTGTTGTTATTATTATTATTATTAATCATTCCATTCATTTACATCTCAAATGATATCTCATTTCCCAGGTATCCCCTCCACCAACACCCCATCCCACATCTCCCCTATCCTCTCCTCTTTGGCTGTATGAGGGTGGTCCCACACCCATCTATACTCTCCCACCTCACTGTTCCAGCATCCCGCTATGCAGGGGCATCAAACCTCCTTAGGACCAAGGGCCTCCTCTCCCATTGCTGTCAGACAAGGCCATCCTCTGCCACATATGTATCTAGAACCGTACACTCCTTGGTTGGGTCTAGTCTCTGGGATAACTGGGTGGTCAGGACAGCCTATGTTGTTCTTGCAGTGGGGTTGCAATGCCCCTTCGATATTCTAGTCCATCTGCCAGTTCCCCCACCAGGTTCCCTGAGCTCAGTATGATGGATGGCTCCAAGCAGTGCTACCTTCATTGGTCACTTGCTGGTCCAACTTCCCAAGAAACCACCATACTAGGTTCCTGTCAGCAAGCACCTCTTGACTACAGCAGCAGTGTCAGGTTTGGTGTCTGTAGACATGATGTCCCAGGTGAGGCAGTCCCCAGTTGGCCCCTCATTCAGTCTCTATTCCATTATTTTTTTGTGCCTGTTCTTCCTTTGGACAGGAACATTACTGGGGCCATCCCTCAACCAGGAGCAATGCCTATCTACTGGAGGTGGTCTCCACAGGTTCTAGCTCCCCCCTTCTCTGTGAATTAAGGTTAAAGTCAATTCTGTTGGGTCTTAGAAGCCTCACATTCCCCATATATCTGGGACCCTCCAGTGGCTATCCCCAGTTCCTCATTTCCCCCCTCCCCCATACATATTTTTGTTAATTTCGTGACCCTCTGTACATCTCTCACATCTCTTACAGTTCCTGATTCTGGCCCCTTATTTCCTTCCCCTCCTGTCTCCCTCCCATGTCCCCCTCTCCATCCGCCACCCATGATCATCCTGTTCCCCCTCAATGCACTCATGAAGCATCCACACCCTGGTTTTCCTTCCTTCTAAGCTTCCATATAGTCTGTGGGTTGTATCATGAGCATTGTAAGCTTTTGGGCTAATAACCATTTATCAATGAGTGCAAACCATGCATGTTCTTTTGGGTCTGGGTCACCTCACTCAGGATGATATTTCTTCCTTCCATCCATTTTCCTGTGAATTTCATGAAGTCATTGTTTTTAATCACTTAGAAGTACTCCATTGTGTAAATGCACCACATTTTCTGTATCCACTCTTCTCTTGAGAGACATCTGAGTTGGTTCCAGCTTCTGACTATTATATACAAGGTTGCTATGAAGGATGTGCCCTTGTTATATTTTGGAAACATTTTTTGCTTATATGCCCAGTAGTGGTATAGCTGTGTCTTCAGGTAAAACTATTTCAAATTTTCTCAGGAACCACCAGACTGATTTCCAGAGTGGTTGTACCAGTTTCCAATCCCACCAACAATGGAAGAGTATGCCTCTTTCTGCACATCCTTGCCAGCATCTACTGTCACCTATGTTTTTGATCTTGGCCATTCTGACAGGTGTGAGGTGGATTCTCAGGGATTTTTTGATTTGCATTTCCCTGATGACTAAGCACATTGAACATTTCTTTAAGAGCATCACAGCCATTTGATATCTCTGTATGTTTTGGTTATTAGCCCTCTATTTGATGTAAGGTTGGTAAATATCTTTTCTCAATCTGTGGCTTGCCATTTTGTCCCATTGACAGTATCGTTTGCCTTACAGCTTTTCAATTTTAAGAGGTCCCATTTGTCAACTGTTGATCTTAAAGCATAAGCCTTTGGTGTTCTGTTCAGGAAGTTTTCCCATGTGCTCTTCCCCACTTTTCTATTAGATTCAGCATATCTGGATTTATGTGGAGGTCCTTGATCCACTTGGAATTGAGCTTTGTAGAAGGAGATAAAAATGGATCAAATTGCTTTCTTCCACATGCAGTCCACCAGTTGAACCAGCTCCATTTTTCCACTGGATGGTTTTACCTTACTTGTCAAGAATCAAGTAATCATAATTGTGTGGGTTCACTTCTGGGTCTTCAATTATATTTCATTGATCTACTTGACTGTCTCTGTACCAATACCATGCAGTTTTTATTATTAGTGCTCTAGTATATAGCCTGGGGTCAGGGATGGTGACTCCCACTAAAGTTCTTTTATTGTTGAGGATAGTTTTCATTAACTTGGGATTTTTTTTAGTCTAAATGAATTTGAGAATTGATTTTTTAACTTTATGAAAAATTGAGTTGGAATTTTTACGGGGATTGCATTGAATCTGTAGATTGCTTTGAGCCATTTTTACTATATTAATGCTACCAATCCATAAGCTTGGTAGATGGAAATCTTCTGAGGTCTTCTATTTCTTTCTTTAGTAATTTGAAATTATTTTCATACAGATCTTTAACTTTCCTGGTTTGAGTCACACCAAGACATTTTATATTACTCATGACTGTTGTGAATGGTATTTTTTCTCTAATTTCTTTCTTAGCCTGCTTATCCTTTCAATATAGGAAGGCTGCTGACTTGTTAGAGTTAATTTTATATCCAGATACTTTGCTGAAGTTGTTTATTAGATGTAGGAGCTCTCTGGTGGAATTTTAGGGGGTCACTTAAGTATACTATCATATAATCTGCAAATAGTGATACTTTGACTTCTTCCTTTCCAATTTGTATCCATTTTACCTCCTTTTGTTGTCTAATTGCTCTGGCTAGGACTTCAAGTACTATATTGAATAGGTAGAAAGAGACGGGGCAGCCTTGTCTAGTCCCTGATTTCAGTGGGATTGCTTTAAATTTCTCTCCATTTATTTTGATGTTGACTACTGGCTTGATGTATATTGCTTTTACTATGTTTAGGTATGGGCCTTGAATTCCTGATCTTTCCATGACTTTTATCATGAAGGGTTGTTGAATTTTCTCAAATGCTTTCTCAGCATCTAATGAGATGATCATGTTTTTCCTTTGAGTTTATTTATATAGTCAATTACATTGATGGATTTCCATATATTGAACCATCTTTGCATTCTTGGAATGAGGCCTACTTGATCATGATGGATAAAGATTTTTGATGTGTTCTAGGATTTCATTTGCTAGAATTTTATTGAGTATTTTTACATTCCTAGGTATTCATGAAGGAAAGTGCTCTGTCATTCTCTTTCTTTGCGGGTCTTTTTGTGGTTTAGGTGTCGGTGTAACTGTAGCTTCATAGAAGGAGTTTGGTAGTGTTCCTTCTATTTATACATTATGGAACAGTTTGAAATTTATTGGTATTTGGTCTTCTTTGAAGGTCTGATAGAATTCCTTCTATTTATACGTTATGGAACAGTTTGAAATTTATTGGTATTTGGTCTTCTTTGAAGGTCTGATAGAATTCTGCACTAAAACGATCTGGTTCCTCACTGATAAGAGGATAATAGCCCAGAAGCTTGGAATACCCAAGAGATGATACAATTCACAGACAAAATGAAGCTCAAGAAGA
The DNA here is from genome assembly GCF_947179515.1 of Apodemus sylvaticus. Classification (NCBI taxonomy): domain Eukaryota; kingdom Metazoa; phylum Chordata; class Mammalia; order Rodentia; family Muridae; genus Apodemus; species Apodemus sylvaticus. The sequence continues at coordinate 160,267,259 of NC_067475.1, read as the reverse complement.
ATGAAAAACAAAGTATGGATACTCTGGTCCTTCTTAGAAGGGGGAAACAAAATACCCATAGGAGGAGACACAGAGACAAAGTCTGGAGCAGAGACTGAGGGAAAGACCATCCAGAGACTGCCCCACCCAGGGATCCATCCCATTTATAGTTACAAAATCTAGACACTATTGTGGATGCAAACAAGTGCTTGCTGACAGGAGCCTGATACAGCTGTCTCCTGAGAGGCTCTGCCAGTGCATGACAAACACAGAGGGGGACACTCTCAGCCAGCCATTGAACTGAGCACAGGGTCCCCAATGAAGGAGCTAGAGAAAGGACTCAGGGAGCTGAAGGGGATTGCAGAGCTATAGGAGGAACAACAATATCAACCAAGCAGTACCCCCAGAGCTGCCAGGGACGAAATTACCAACCAAAGAGTAGACATGGAAGGACCCATGGCTCCAGATGAATATTCAGCAGAGGATGGTCAAAGGGAGGAGAGGCCCTTGGTCTTCAGAAGGCTAGATGCCCCAGTATAGGTGCAACACCACGATAGGTAAGTGGGAGTGGATGGATTGGAGAGCAGGGGGAGGAGAGATTGACTTGGGAGTTTTCAGGGAGGGGGGGAAGAAACCAGGAAAGAGGACAACTTTTGAAATGTAAATAAAGAATATATTTAATAAATAAATAAATAAACAAATAAGAAATAAAAAACCTATCTGGCTCTGGGCTTTTATTGTTTGGAAGTATTCTTATGAGTGCTTCTTTTACCTTTGGGGGTTATGTGGTTCTTTTTTTTTTCTTTTTTTTTTATTCAATATATTTTTTATTTACATTTCAAATGATTTCCCCTTTTCTAGATCCCCACTCCCCAAAAGTGCCATCAGCCCCCTTCCCTCCCAAGGTTTTCCCACCCAACCCTTCCCATTTCCCTGTTCTGGTTTTGCCCTATACTGCTTCACTGGGTCTTTCCAGAACAAGGGGCCACTCCTCCGTTCTTCTTGTACCTTATTTGATGTGTGGATTATGTTTTTGGTATTCCAGTTTTCTAGGTTAATATCCACTTATTAGTGAGTGAATACCATGATTCATCTTTTGAGTCTGGGTTACCTCACTTAGTATGATGTTCTCCAGCTCCATCCATTTGCCTAAGAATTTCATGAATTCATTGTTTCTAATGGCTGAATAGTACTCCATTGTGTAGATATACCATATTTTTTGCATCTACTCTTCTGTTGAGGGATACCTGGGTTCTTTCCAGCATCTGGCAATTATAAGTAGGGCTGCTATGAAAATAGTGGAACATGTATCCTTATTACATGCTGGGGAATCTTCTGGGTATATGCCGAGGAGTGGTATAGCAGGATCTTCCAGAAGTGAGTGCCCAGTTTTCTGAGGAACCGCCAGACTGATTTCCAGAGTGGTTGTACCAATTTGCAACCCCACCAGCAGTGGAGGAGTGTTCCTCTTTCTCCACATCCTCCCCAACACCTGCTGTCTCCTGAATTTTTAATCTTAGCCATTCTGACTGGTGTAAGGTGAAATCTCAGGGTTGTTTTGATTTGCATTTCCCTAATGACTAATGAAGTTGAGCATTTTTAAAGATGCTTCTCTGCCATCCGAAGTTCTTCAGGTGAAAATTCTTTGTTTAACTCTGTACTCCATTTTTAATAGGGTTATTTGGTTTTCTGGAGTCTAACTTCTTGAGTTCTTTATATATATATATATTGGATATTAGCCCTCTATCTGATGTAGGGTTGGTGAAGATCTTTTCCCAATTTGTTGGTTGCTGATTTTTCCTTTTGATGGTGTCCTTTGCCTTACAGAAACTTTGTAATTTTATGAGGTCCCATTTGTCAATTCTTGCTCTTAGAGCATACGCTATTGGTGTTCTGTTCAGGAACTTTCCCCCTGTACCAATGTCCTCAAGGGTCTTCCCCAGTTTCTTTTCTATTAGCTTCAGAGTGTCTGGCTTTATGTGGAGGTCCTTGATCCATTTGGAGTTGAGCTTAGTACAAGGAGACAAGGATGGATCAATTCACATTCTTCTGCATGCTGACCTCCAGTTGAACCAGCACCATTTGTTGAAAAGGCTATCTTTTTTCCATTGGATGTTTTCTCCACCTTTGTCGAGGATCAAGTGGCCGTACGTGTGTGGGTGAATTTCTGGATCTTCAATCCTGTTCCATTGATCCGCCTGCCTGTCACTGTACCAATACCATGCAGTTTTGAACACTATTGCTCTGTAGTATTGCTTGAGGTCAGAGATACTAATACCCCCAGAATTTCTTTTATTGTTGAGAATAGTTTTAGCTATCCTGGGTTTTTTGTTATTCCAGATGAATTTGAGGATTGCTCTCTCTAACTCTGTGAAGAATTTAGTTGGGATTTTGATGGGTATTGTGTTGAATCTGTGTATTGCTTTTGGCAAAATGGCCATTTTAACTATATTAATCCTGCCAATCCATGAGCATGGGAGGTTTTTCCATTTTTTGAGGTCTTCTTCCATTTCCTTCTTCAGAGTCTTGAAGTTCTTGTCATACAGATCTTTCACATGTTTGGTAAGAGTCACCCAAGGTACTTTATACTGTTTGTGGCTATTGTGAAGGGGGTCATTTCCCTAATTTCTTTCTCAGCCTGCTTATCCTTTGAGTATAGGAAGGCTACTGATTTGCTTGAGTTGATTTCATAACCTGCCACTTTGCTGAAGTTGTTTATCAGTTGTAGGAGTTCTCTAGTGGAGTTTTTTGGGTCACATAGGTAGACTATCATATCATCTGCAAATAATGATAGTTTGAATTCTTCCTTTCCAATTTGTATCCCTTTGACCTCCTTATGTTGTCGAATTGCCCGAGCTAGTACCTCAAGTACAATATTGAAAAGATAAGGAGAAAGTGGGCAGCCCTGTCTAGTCCCTGATTTTAGTGGGATTGCTTCAAGTTTCTCTCCATTTAGTTTCATGCTGGCTGCTGTTTTGCTGTATATTGCTTTTACTATGTTTAGATATGGGCCTTGAATTCCTGTTCTTTCCAAGATTTTAAGCATGAAAGGATGCTGAATTTTGTCAAATGCTTTTTCAGCATCCAATGAAATGGCCATGTGGTTTTTTTTCTTTGAGTTTGTTTATGTAGTGGATTGCATTGATGGATTTCCGTATATTGAACCAACCCTGCATCCCTGGGATAAAGCCTACTTGATCATGGTGGATGATCATTTTGATGTGTTCTTGGATTTGGTTGGCAAGAATTGTATTGAGTATTTTTGCATCGATGTTCATAAGGTAAATTGGTCTGAAGTTCTCTTTCTTAGTTGGATCTTTGTGTGGATTTGGTATCAGCGTAATTGTGGCTTCATAGAAGAAATTGGGTAGTATTCCTTCTGTTTCTATTTTGTGGAATAGTTTGAAGAGTATTGGTGTTAGGTCTTCTTTGAAGGTCTGATAGAATTCTGCACTGAAACCATCTGGTCCTGTGCTTTTTTTGGTTGGAAGACTTTCTATGACCCCTTCTATTTCTTTAGGGGTTATGGGACTGTTTAGATGATCTATTTGGTACTGATTTAATTTTGGTATTTGGTATCTGTCAAGGAAATTGTCCATTTCCTCCAGATTCTCCAGTTGTGTTGAGTATAGGCTTTTGTAGTAGGATCTGATGATTTTTTGGATTTCCTCAGTTTCTGTTGTTATATCCCCCTTTTCATTTCTAATTTTGTTAATTTGGATACTTTCTCTGTGCCCTTTGGTCAGTCTGGCTAAGAGTTTATCTATCTTGTTGATTTTCTCAAAGAACCAGCTGCTGGATTCGTTGATTCTTTGTATGGTTCTCTTTGTTTCCACTTGATTTATTTCAGCCCTGAGTTTGATGATTTCCTGTCTTCTACTCCTCCTGGGGGAATTGGCTTCTTTTTGTTCCAGGGCTTTCAGGTGTGTTGTTAAGCTGCTAGTGTATGCTCTCTCCATTTTCTTTTTGGAGGCACTCAGGGCTATTAGTTTTCCTCTTAGCACTGCTTTCATTGTGTCCCAAAGATTTGGGTATGTTGTGCCTTCATTTTCATTAAATTCTAAAATGTCTCTGATTTCTTCCTTTATTTCTTTTTTGGTCAAGGTGTCATTGAGTAGAGTATTGTTCAGCCTCCATGTGTATGTGGGCTTTCTGTTGTTTTTGTTGCTATTGAAAACCACTCTTACACCATAGTGATCTGATAGGAGGCATGGGATTAGTTCGATCTTCTTGTATTTGTTGAGGTCTGTCTTGTGACCAATTATATGGTCAGTTTTGGAGAAGGTACCATGAGGTGCTGAGAAAAAGGTATATTCTTTTGCTTTAGAGTGAAATGTTCTATAAATATCAGTCAAATCCAATTGGTCCAAAGCTTCAATTAGTTTTAATGTGTCCCTGTTTAGTTTCTGTTTTCCTGATCAGTCCATTGAGGAGAGTGGAGTGTTGAAGTCCCCCACAATTATTGTGTTAAGTGCAATGTGTGCTTTGAGCTTTAGTAAAGTTTCTTTTACAAATGAGGGTGCCCTTGCATTTGGCGCATAGATGTTCAGAATTGAAAGTTCTTCTTGGTGGATTTTTCCTTTGACCAGCAAGAAGTGTCCCTCAGTGTCTCTTTTGATGACTTTAGGTTGAAAGTCAATTTTATCTGATATTAGAATGGCTACTCCGGCCTGTTTCCCAAGACCATTGACTTGTAAAATTGTCTCCCAGCCTTTTACTCTAAGGTAGTTTTTGTCTTTGACATTTAGGTGTGTTTCCTGTATGCAGCAAAATGGTGGGTCCTGTTTCCTTATCAAGTCTGTTAGTCTATGCCTTTTTATTGGTGAATTGAGTCCATTGATGTTAAGAGATATTAAGGAATAGTGATTATTCATATGAGGTACAAGAAGAAAGGAGGAGTGGCCCCTGGTTCTGGAAAGACTCAGTGAAACAGTATTCGGCAAAACCACAACGGGGAAGTGGGAAGGGGTGGGTGGGAGGACAGGGGAAGAGAAGGGGGCTTACGGGGCTTTCGGGGTGGGGGGGCTAGAAAAGGGAAATCATTTGAAATGTAAATAAATTATATCAAATAAAAAAATTTAAAAAAAAGGAATAGTGATTATTGCTTCCTGTCATTTTTGATGTTATTTTTATTTATTTATTTTTTTAATATTTTTATTTTCTTTTTTTTAATTTTTTTTATTCGATATAATTTATTTACATTTCAAATGATTTCCCCTTTTCTAGCCCCCCCCCCACTCCCCAAAAGTCCCGTAAGCCCCCTTCTCTTCCCCTGTCCTCCCTCCCACCCCTTCCCATTTCCCCGTTATGGTTTTGCCAAATACTTTTCCAGAACCAGGGACCACTCCTCCTTTCTTCTTGTATCTCATTTGATGTGTGGATTATGTTTTGGGTATTCCAGTTTTCTAGGTTAATAACGACTTATTAGTGAGTGCATACCATGATTCACCTTTTGAGTCTGGGTTACCTCACTTAGTATGATGTTCTCTAGCTCCATCCATTTGCCTAAGAATTTCATGAATTCATTGTTTCTAATGGCTGAATAGTACTCCATTGTGTAGATATACCACATTTTTTGCATCCACTCTTCTGTTGAGGGATACCTGGGTTCTTTCCAGCATCTGGCAATTATAAATAGGGCTGCTAAGAACATAGTAGAGCATGTATCCTTATTACATGGTGGGGAGTCTTCTGGGTATATGCCCAGGAGTGGTATAGCAGGATCTTCTGGAAGTGAGGTGCCCAGTTTTCTGAGGAACCGCCAGACTGATTTCCAGAGTGGTTGTACCAATTTGCAACCCCACCAGCAGTGGAGGAGTGTTCCTCTTTCTCCACACCCTCTCCAACACCTGCTGTCTCCTGAATTTTTAATCTTAGCCATTCTGACTGGTGTAAGATGAAATCTTAGGGTTGTTTTGATTTGCATTTCCCTAATGACTAATGAAGTTGAGCATTTTTTAAGATGCTTCTCCGCCATCCGAAGTTCTTCAGGTGAGAATTCTTTGTTTAACTCTGTACCCCATTTTTTAATAGGGTTGTTCGGGTTTCTGGAGTCTAACTTCTTGAGTTCTTTATATATATTGGATATTAGCCCTCTATCTGATGTAGGATTGGTGAAGATCTTTTCCCAATTTGTTGGTTGCCGATCTGTCCTCTTGATGGTGTCCTTTGCCTTACAGAAACTCTGTAACCTTATGAGGTCCCATTTGTCAATTCTTGCTCTTAGAGCATACACTATTGGTGTTCTGTTCAGAAACTTTCTCCCTGTACCGATGTCCTCAAGGGTCTTCCCCAGTTTCTTTTCTATTAGCTTCAGAGTGTCTGGCTTTATGTGGAGGTCCTTGATCCATTTGGATTTGAGCTTAGTACAAGGAGACAAGGATGAATCAATTCGCATTCTTCTGCATGCTGACCTCCAGTTGAACCAGCACCATTTGTTAAAAAGGCTATCTTTTTTCCAGTGGATGTTTTCAGCCTCTTTGTCGAGGATCAAGTGGCCATAGGTTTGTGGGTTCATTTCTGGATCTTCAATCCTGTTCCATTGATCCTCCTGCCTGTCACTGTACCAATACCATGCAGTTTTTAACACTATTGCTCTGTAGTATTGCTTGAGGTCAGGGATACTGATTCCCCCAGATTTTCTTTTGTTGCTGAGAATAGTTTTAGCTATCCTGGGTTTTTTGTTGTTCCAGATGAATTTGATAATTGCTCTTTCTAACTCTGTGAAGAATTGAGTTGGGATTTTGATGGGTATTGCATTGAATCTGTATATTGCTTTTGGCAAAATGGCCATTTTAACTATATTGATTCTACCGATCCATGAGCATGGGAGGTTTTCCCATTTTTTGAGGTCTTCTTCCATTTCCTTCTTCAGAGTCTTGAAGTTCTTGTCATACAGATCTTTCACATGTTTGGTAACAGTCACCCCAAGATACTTTATACTGTTTGTGGCTATTGTGAAGGGGGTCATTTCCCTAATTTCTTTCTCAGCCTGCTTATCCTTTCAGTATAGGAAGGCCACTGATTTGCTTGAGTTGATTTTATAACCTGCCACTTTGCTGAAGTTGTTTATCAGCTGTAGGAGCTCTCTAGTGGAGTTTTTTGGGTCACTTAGGTAGACGATCATGTCGTCTGCAAATAATGATAGTTTGACTTCCTCCTTTCCAATTTGTATCCCTTTGACCTCCTTATGTTGTCGAATTGCCCGAGCTAGTACCTCAAGTACAATATTGAAAAGATAAGGAGAAAGGGGGCAGCCTTGTCTGGTCCCTGATTTCAGTGGGATTGCTTCAAGTTTCTCTCCATTTAGTTTGATGCTGGCTACCGGTTTGCTGTATATTGCTTTTACTATGTTTAGGTATGTGCCTTGAATTCCTGTTCTCTCCAAGACTTTAAGCATGAAAGGATGCTGAATTTTGTCAAATGCTTTTTCAGCATCCAATGAAAAGACCATGTGGTTTTTTTCTTTGAGTTTGTTTATATAGTGGATTGTATTGATGGATTTCCATATATTGAACCAACCCTGCATTCCCGGGATAAAGCCTACTTGATCATGGTGGATGATCGTTTTGATGTGTTCTTGGATTCGGTTGGCAAGAATTTTATTGAGTATTTTTGCGTCGATGTTCATAAGGGAAATTGGTCTGAAGTTCTCTTTCTTTGTTGGGTCTTTGTGTGGCTTTGGTATCAGCGTAATTGTGGCTTCGTAGAAGGAATTGGGTAGTGTTCCTTCTGTTTCTATTTTGTGGAATAGTTTGAAGAGTATTGGTGTTAACTCTTCTTTGAAGGTCTGGTAGAATTCTGCACTGAAACCATCTGGTCCTGTGCTTTTTTTGGTTGGAAGACTTTCTATGACTCCTTCTATTTCTTTAGGCTTTATGGGACTGTTTAGATGGTCTAGTTGTTCCTGATTTAATTTTGGTATTTGGTATCTGTCAAGGAAATTGTCCATTTCCTCCAGATTCTCCAGTTGTGTTGAGTACAGGCTCTTGTAGTAGGATCTGATGATTTTTTGGATTTCCTCAGTTTCTGTTGTTATATCTCCCTTTTCATTTCTAAGTTTGTTAATTTGGATACTTTCTCTGTGCCCTTTGGTCATTCTGGCTAAGGGTTTATCTATCTTGTTGATTTTCTCAAAGAACCAGCTCCTGGATTTTTTGATTTTTTGTATGGTTCTCTTTGTTTCTACTTGATTGATTTCGGCCCTGAGTTTGATGATTTCCTGCCTTCTACTCCTCCTGGGTGAAACAGCTTCTTTTTGTTCTAGGGCTTTCAGGTGTGTCATTAAGCTGGTAATGTATGCTCTCTCCATTTTCTTTTTGGAGGCACTCAGGGCTATGAGTTTTCCTCTTAGCACTGCTTTCATTGTGTCCCATAGATTTGGGTATGTTGTGTTTTCATTTTAATTGTGTTCTAAAAAGTCTTTAATTTCTTTCTTTATTTCTTCCTTGACCAAGGTATCATTGAGTAGAGTATTGTTCAATTTCCACGTGTATGTGGGTTTTCTATTGTTTCTGTTGCTATTGAAGACCACTTTTACTCCATAGTGATCAGATAGGAGGCATGGGATTAGTTCTATCTTCTTATATTTGTTGAGGACTGTCTTGTGACCAATTATATGGTCGATTTTTGAGAAGGTACCATGAGGTACTGAAAAAAAGGTATATTCTTTTTTTTAGGATAGAATGTTCTATATATATCAGTTAAATCTAATTGGTCCAAAGCTTCAATTAGTTTCATTGTGTCCTTGTTTAGTTTCTGTTTTCCTGATCGGTCCATTGAGGAAAGTGCAGTGTTGAAGTCACCCACAATTATTGTGTTAGGTGCAATGTGTGCTTTGAGTTTTAATAAAGTTTTTTTTATGAAAGAGGGTGCCCTTGCATTTGGAGCATAGATGTTCAGGATTAAGAGTTCTTCTTGTTGTATTTTTACTTTGACCAGCAAGAAGTGTCCCTCTGAGTCTCTTTTGATGACTTTGGGTTGAAAGTCAATTTTATCTGATATTAAAATGGCTACTCCAGCTTGTTTCCTGAGACCATTTGCTTGTAAAATTGTCTTCCAGCCTTTTACTCTAAGGTAGTGTTTGTCTTTGACCCTGAGGTGTGTTTCCTGTAAGCAGCAAAATGTAGGGTCCTGTTTACGTATCCATTCAGTTAGTCTGTGTCTTTTTATTGGGGCATTAAGTCCATTGATATTAAGAGATATTAAGGAATAGTGATTGTTACTTCCTATCATTTTTGACGTTATTTTTTAAATTTTAATGCTTAACTTCTTTTGGGTTTGATGAAAGGTTACTATCTTGCTTTTTCCAGGGTGAAGTTTCCCTCCTTGTATTGGTGTTGTCCTCCTATTATCCTTTTTAGGGCCGGGTTTGTGGATAGATATTGGGTAAACTTGGTTTTGTCATGAAATATCTTAGTTTCTCCATCTATGGTGATTGAGAGTTTTGCTGGATATAGTAGTTTTGGTTGGCATTTGTGTTCTCTTAGTGTCTGCATGAGATCTGCCCAGGACCTTCTAGCCTTCATAGTCTCAGGTGAAAAGTCTGCTGTGATTCTGATAGGTCTTCCTTTATATGTTACTTGGCCTTTTTCTCTTACTGCCTTTAGTATTCTTTCTTTGTTTAGAACATTTGGTGTTTTGATTATTATGTGACGGGAAGTATTTCTGTTCTGGTCCAGTCTGTTTGGAGTTCTGTAGGCTTCTTGTATATTCATGGGCATCTCTCTCTTTAGGTTAGGGAAGTTTTCTTCCATAATTTTATTGAAGATATTTGCTGGCCCTTTAAGTTGAAATCTTCACTCTCATCTATGCCTTTAATCCTTAGGTTTGGTCTTCTCATTGTGTCCTGGATTTCCTGGATATTTTGGGTTACAAGCTTTTTGCATTTTGCATTTTCTTTAACTGTTGAGTCCATGGTTTCTATGGAATCTTCAGCATCTGAGATTCTTTCTTCTATTTCTTGTATTCTGTTGTTGATATTTGCATCTCTGTCCCCTGATTTCTTCCCAAGGCTTTCTATCTCCAAAGTTGTCTTCTTTTGAGTTTTCTTAGTTGTTTCTACTTCTGATTTTAGATCCTGGATGGTTTTGCTTAGCTCTTTCACTTGCTTGTTTGTGCTTTCCTGTAATTCTTTAAGAGATTTTTGTGTTTTCTCTTTCATGACCTCAGCCTGTTGACCAAAGTTCTCCTGTATTTCTTTAAGAGATTTTTGTGTTTCATCTTTCATGACCTCAGCCTGTTGACCAAAGTTCTCCTGTATTTCTTTAAGTGTTTTTTGCATTTCCTCCTTGTTGGCTTTTGTATTCTCCTGGATTTCTTTCTATGATTTTTGTGTTTCCCTTGCAAGGGCTTCTAACTTTTGATCCATTTTCTCCTGAATTTCTTTAAGTATGTCCTTCATGTGTTCCTGTACCAGCATCATGACCAGTGATTTTAAATCCAAATCTTGTTTTACTGGTGTGATGGGGTATCCAGGACATGCTGGTAGAGGAGAATTGGGTTCAGATGTTGCCATATTGCCTTGATTTCTGTTAGTGACGTTCCTGCGTTTGCCTTTTGCCATCTAGCTCTCACTGGTATTACTTGGTCTTGTCAGTGCTGGACTCACCAGGGCAAGCTGCCCCTTCCCCGTTGGCCTCTGGTGCACAGCTTACACCCTGCACTGCCTGTAGACCGGGTGCTGCTGTCCAGGCTGTTCAGATCCCGAAGCAGGCACCTGAAGGCTCCCGCTGGGGCCCGCAGGATTTACGGGAGCACACCGACTTCTCCCAGCTGGCCGCCCGGAAGCCCCAGCTAGTCTCTTGAGGGACCTGGAGATTTGGTGCAGCCGCCCAGGCTGATCTGAAGTGGAGAGAGTTGAGCTGAGGGCTTCCGCCTGAGGCCTTGCCCCAGATTGTGTCTGTGGAGCAGATGGAGCCCGTGTGCACCCCCAGGGAGCGCCGAAGGTGTATGCTGCTGTGACCTCCCCTGTGTTCCGCTCACTCCACTGGGCAGCCGATTCCCCAACCGGGCTGGCACACACAAGGTTAGCCTGGTCGCCCAGGCCCTGAGTCCAGGCAAAAGCCTGGGAGGCCAAGGTCTGAGCAAAGTTCCCCTAGGGCGATGACTGTTAATTGGGTCCGCCAGGTGACCCAGATGGCCGGCGTGTGTGTCCGCGCTCCCCGAAAGCACCGGGAGAGTCTGTTGTGCTAACAACCTCCTGGGCGGGTTGACACACAGATGGCCCACCAAGCTGCCCAGTTCTTGGGGTCAGTCCTGTGCCTTTTGGGGCCTAGACCCCCGTTTTGTTAGCCTCAGGCTACGCTTGTTAGCCGTCTCTGCCCTCCTGAGCACTCTGGGTCCTGTAGGCAAAATGGCGGCGCGTGCGCCGGCCAGGGCAAAAAAACCTCCTGGCCTGGTTGGCACCCCATGGCCACCCGAACAGCCCAGGGCCTGGGTGCAGGCCAACGCCCGTCGGGCTCAGACCCCTGCGGTGTTGGCCTCGGATTATGTTTGTGTACCTCAGTCTGTTCGATCTCTGGAGTCCGAAATCAAGATGGAGGTGAGTCTCTCCTGACTGGCGGGATGCCGAGTTCTGAAGTCATATTTTTATTTTCTTTATTCTTTGTTTACATTCCAAATGTTTTCCCCTTTCCCAGATCCCCCCTCTCTCTATGTCCCATAAACCTTCTTCTCTCCATCCATTCTCCAATCACCTCCCTCCTTTTTTTCTCTGTCCTTATATTCCCCTCCAATGTTAGATCAATCCTTTTCAGGATCAGGACCCTCTCCATACTTCTTCATGGGAGTCATTTGTTATGTGATTTGTGCCTTGGGTATTCAGGGCTTCTGGGCTAATTAATATCAACTTATCAGAAATTGCATTCCACGTGTATTCTTTTGTGACTGGGTTACCTCACTTAGGATGATATTTTCCAGATCAAACCATTTGCCTATTTTGTGAATTCATTGTTTCTAATTGCTGAGTAGTATTCCATTGTGTAAATATACCAAAATTTCTGTATCCATTCCTTCTTTGAGGGGCATCTGAGTTCTTTCCAGCTTCTGGCTATTATAAATAAGGCTGCTATGAACATAATGGAGCATGTGTCTTTATTGCATGCCAGGGAATCTCTAAGGTAGTTTTTGTCTTTGACATTTAGGTGTGTTTCCTGTATGCAGCAAAATGTAGGGTCCTGTTTTCTTATCCAGTCTGTTAGTCTATGTCTTTTTATTGGGGAATTGAGTCCATTTATGTTAAGAGATTTTAAGGAATAATGATTATTACTTCCTGTCATTTTGATGTTATTTTTATATTTGAGTGGTTATCTTCTTTTGGGTTTGATGAAGGGAGGTTACTATCTTACTTTTTCCAGGGTGTAGTTTCCCTCCTTGTATTGGAGTTTTCCTCCTATTATTCTTTGCAGAGCTGGGTTTGTGTAAAGATATTGTGTAAATTTGGTTTTGTCATGGAATGTCTTGGTTTCTCCATCTATTGTGATTGAGAGTTTTGCTGGGTATAGTAGTCTTGGCTGACATTTGTGTTCTCTTAGAGTCTGCATGAGATCTGCCCAGGATCTTCTAGCTTTCATGGTCTCTGGTGAGAAGTCTGCTGTAATTCTGATAGGTCTTCCTTTATATGTTACTTGCCCTTTTTCTCTTACTGCCTTTAATATTCTTTCTTTGTTTAGTGCATTTGGGGTTTTAATTATTATGTGGCGAGAGGTATTTCTGCTCAGGTCCAGTCTGTTTGGAGTTCTGTAGGCTTCTTGTATATACATAGGCATCTCTCTAACTTGGGAAAGTTTTCTTCCATAATTTTGCTGAAGATATTTGCTGGCCCTTTCAGTTGTAAATCTTCACTCTTATCTATACCTATAATCCTTAGGTTTGGTCTTCTCATTGTATCCTGGATTTCCTGGATGTTCTGGGATACAAGCTTTTTTGCATTTTTGCATTTTCTTTGACTGTTGTGCCAATGGTTTCTATGGTATCTTCTGCATCTGAGATTCTTTCTTCCATCTCTTGTATTCTGTTGTTTATATTTGCATCTATGGCCCCTGATTTCTTCTCAAGGTTTTCTATCTCCAAAGTTGTCTCCCTTTGGGATTTCTTAGTTGTTTCTACTTCTGTTTTTAGATCCAGGATGGTTTTGCTCAGTTCCATCATTTTTTCCATCATCATTTGTTTGTGTTTTCCTGTAATTCTTTAAGAGATTTTTGTGTTTCCTCTTTCATGACTTCTGCCTCTTGACTCAAGTTCTCCTGCATTTCTTTAAGTTTATTTTTTGTGTTTCTTCTTTATTGGCTTCTATCTCTTGAGCCTTATTCTCCTGCATTTCTTTAAGTGATTTTTGTGTTTCCATTATACGGGTCTCTAGCTTATTCATGTTCCCCTGTATTTCTTTAAGAGATTCATTCATGTCCTTTTTGTGTTCTAGCAGCATCATGACCAGTGATTTTAAATCCAAATCTTGTTTCTCTGGTGTGTTGGCATAACCAGGACGTGCTGATGTTGGAGAGTTTGGTTGGATGCTGCCATATTGCCTAGATTTCTGTTAGTAGTGTTCTTGCATTTGCCCTTTGCCATCTTGTTCTCTGGAGTTAGTTGGTCTTGTCTCTGGCTGGTGTTTGAGCCTCCTGAGGGGCTCTGTGGCTATTTTTGCAACACTGGATGGCTGGGTTTCCCCTGTAGCAGATTGCTGATGTGCTGTACTCCTCTTGGTTGCCCTTGCAGCCCTAGTGTGCTTTGCCCCAGATTGTGCCTGTGAACCAGATGGTGCCCATTTGCTCCTTCAGGGAGAGCTGAAAGGTGCATGCTGCAGGGACCTTTTCCGAGTGCTGATCACTCTTCTGGGCAGCCAATCTCCCAACCGGGTTGGTGCACACAAGGCTAGAATAGCTGCTCAGGCCTTGAGTCTAGGCAAAAGCTTGGGAGGCCTAGGTCCGAGCAAAGTTCCCCTCGAGCTATGACTGTTAATTGGGTCTGTCAGGTGGCCAGGGTGGTGTGCGTGCGCGTGCTCCCTGAAAGTGCCCAGAGAGTCTGCTGGGCTAACAATCTCCTGGCCAGGTTGACAGACAGATGGCCCACCGAGCACCCCAGTTCTTGGGGTCAGTCCAGGGCCTGTTGGGGTCTAGACCCCTGCTATGTTAGCCTCGGGCTATGCCTGTTAGCCAGCTTTGCTTGCTAGAGCTCTCTGGCATCCTGTAGTGGAGGTGTGCTGGGCCCAGGCAAAAAACCTCCTGGCTGGGTTGGCACCCCGATGGCCCCCCGAACAGCCTAGGGCCTGGGTGCGGCCAACACCCGTCGGGCTTAGACCCCCGCGATATTGGCCTGGGGTTATATTTGCATACCTCAGTCTGTCTGATCTCTCTAGCACCCAAGATCCAAGATGGTGGTGAGTCTCTCGTGACTGGCAGGAGGCAGAGTTCTGAAGTGGCTTCTGGGTGGTGAAAGGCGCCGTAAATCCGCCGCTGCTTGCAGCCGGGCTGGCCAGCGATGGCCAGTGGTCGTGGATGCAGGGCCTAAATGGACCCTGTGTCACCTTGGTTCCACTGCTGATGGTCCTTCAGCTGGATCAGCCACTGCTGCCGCTGCTGCCGCTGCTGCCGCTGCTGCCGCCACTGGTTATGTGGTTCTTTAGATGGGATATCTGATCCTGACTTTACTTTGGTACCTGGTATCTATCTAGAATATCATCCATTTCATCTGGGTTTTCCAGTTTTGTTGAGACTTTTGTAGTAGGATCTGATTTTTTTTTCATTTCCTCAGTTTCTATTGTTATGTTTCCCTTTTCATTCCTGATTCTGTTAATTTGGATACTATCTGTGTGCCCTCTAGTTAGTCTGGCTAAGGGTTTATCTATCTTGTTGATTTTCTCAAAGAATGAACTCCTAGTTTTGTTGATTCTTCATATAGTTCTATTTGTTTCTACTTGGTTGATTTCAGCCCTGAGTTTGATTATTTCCTGCTGTCTACTCCTCTTGGGTGCATTTGCTTCTTTTTGTTTTAGAGCTTTCAGGTGTGCTGTCAAGCTGCTAGTGTATGTTCTCTTCAATTTCTTTTGGAGCCACTCAAGTGCTTTGAGTTTTCCTCTTAGCACTGCTTTCAGTGTGTCCCACAATTTTTATATGTTGTGCCTTCATTTTCGTTGTAGTCTAAAATGTTTTAATCTCTCTTTTTATTCCCTTCTTCAAGTTATCATTGAGTACATAGTTGTTCAGCTTCTACATGCATATGGACTTTCTGTCTTTTTTTTTTTTTTTTTTTTTTTTTTGCTATTGAAGATGAGCCTTATTCCAGGGTGGTCTGATAGAATACACAGGGTTAATTCAATGTTTTTTGTATCTGTTGCAGTTGTTTTTTGTATGTGTCCAAGTATATGGTCAATTTTTGTGAAGATTCCATGAGGTGCTGAGAGGAACCAGTGAGCCATGCTCCCGGACACTCAGGCTTATACTCCTGACTCCTCAACTCCATAATCCTGTGGCCATCAGTCACATGGCCCAGGCCCCTAGCATTCTGGTCAGGTAACCCAGCCCACTATAAATGGGAGATTCTTGGGCCCTCCCAGCGCTCTTGCTTCTCTCTCTTGCCCTTACACTCTTTGTCCCCTGTTCCCCCTCTCTCCCCATCCCCCCCCCTTTCCACATGGTCATAGCCAGCTCTCATCCTTCTATCTTTTCTTTCTCTCTTTACTTCTGTATCTCTTTTTCTCTTCCTACTTCTCTATAATAAAGCTTTGAAACTATGGACTATCTCTTCTTATCAAAACCTGCTGTGTAGGAGCCATGAAATAGGCCTCAGTGTCTCCAGCTGCTGGAAATGACCAGTACTCTTCCCAGCCAGGCCTCCTCTACAGGTACACTGGGCCATGTGAGAACAGCCCCCCTTCTGAGCAAGGACCTCCCTCCCTACTAGCCAGGCAGGCTCCCCTCTGCAGGCACATGGGCACCAGCCATCCCTATATGGGTACGCAGTCCCCGCACATTTTCCCTACACCAGTCAACATACTAACAGTAAAATGTTTTCTTTACCAGCTTCTCAGGTGGACCCCTGAGTTTGGGATGTCCAGAACTCCTCTGTTACTAAACATCATTCTCCTGTTGTCATCCAGTTACTGGACTCTACCAGGTACATCACCCAAGTTCAATACCTGCTCTTTCTCTAGAGCCTCAGGGGACTTAAGCCTATCATTTCTGACTTCTTAAGGTAAAAAACTCCTTCGCCCCACCTCTTCCCCCTTTAATACCCCTATACTAGCAGTTAAGAAACCTAATAGTAACTATTGCCTGGTTTAAGATCTCAGACACATTAATTCTGCAGTGGTTTCCCCCCCATCCTGTTGTGGCTAACCCTTATACACATCTTTCCACTATCCCTTTGGGGACTTCTCATTTCTCAGTCCTACATCTCAAGGATGCATTTTTCTTTATCCCTCTCAATGCCCAGTCACAAAACATATTTGCCTTTACCTGGACAGATCCTGATACCCACTTTTCTACCCAACTTACCTGGACAGTCGTACCTCAGGGATTCCCAGACAGCCCACACCTATTTGGCCAGGCCCTGACTTCTGACTTACTCTCTTTATCTCTCCCTAAATCTAAGATTGTGCTTTACATAGGTGACGTCCTTTGCTGTAGCCATTCTCTAGATATTAGCCAAGTTGACACCTCTGTTCTTCTCCATTTCCGTCCCAGTCGAGGCTACCTTCTTAAGTCCAACTGTCCACTACTCAGGCCTCCTATTTGGGAATTACTTCAACCCACAAGAATATTACCTTAGATAAAAAGAATCTGATTCAGTCTCTAACTGTTCCTTCTACAAAGAAAGAGATTTTATCATTCCTAGGAATGGCTAATTTTTTGTGTTTCTGGGTTCCTTCCTTTTCCTTCCTTTTTCACCCCTTATATGAAGTGGCATTAGGCCCCACCCACAAACCTCTTCTCAAATCTGTTTCCAAGCCCTTTCAAAGGCTCCAAGAGGCTCTCCTTAAAGCCCCAGCCTTTCGTCTCCCTGATTTGACTTGTCCATTTTCCCTCTGTGTAACTGAACAAGAGGAATTTGCCCTTGGAATTTGGTCTTAGGTCACTAACTGGGACCCTCTTTTGCTCCTGTAACACACTTGTCAAAAGAACTAGATTTAACCACCCAGGGATGGGCACCTTGTATTCATACCTTAGCAGCTGCTGAACTCCTTATTCAAGAATCAGAAAAACTAACCTTGGGGTCACCTATAACTTTCTTCCTTTTTCATAACTTGTCACAGCTCCTAACTTACAAAGGCTTACAGACTGTCCCTCCCTTCAGGGTTCTTTCTCTTCAGGTAGCACTAATAGAAGACTCCACACTCACCTTCCAATCAAACCTGCCTCTTAATATTGCCAATCTTCTTCCTTAGCCAAATGCTAATCACTCCCTATCTCACTCCTGCACTGAAACTTTAGAGGAACTATTACCTCATCCTTCACACATATAGGAGGCCACATTGCCTCAAGCTATCTATACCTGGATACAGATGGAAGCTCCTTTTTGTATGAAAGGGCCAGAAAAGCTTGCTATGCGATAGTATCAAATACTGAGGTGGTGGAGGCACAGTCCCTTTCTGCTCACACCACTAATCAACAGGCTGAACTAATGCCTTACCATGCCTTTCAACTGGCACAGGGACAATCCCTCAACATCTACACAAATTCCAAATATGCTTTCCATATCCTCCTGTCCCATGCCACTATCTGGAAGGAAAGGGGGTTACTTACCACAAAAGGAGGATCGGAAACTAATGCAAACCACATTATGGCTATGCTAAAGGCTTCCCATCACTACAGATCCCACCAGATGGATGACCCTATTGTCTCCTAAGGAAACAACTGAGCCAATGAGACAGCTAGATTTTCAGCCCTTAGGGGCCTAGATTCACCTCACCCCACTCAGGACATCCTTATACTGCAACCCATGTCCCCAACTTCACCCTCTGACAATTGTCAAACTCTGTCCTGAATTTACCAAGTGTTGTCTTATTTAATTAAGGCCCACCTACAGCTTACCCGGAGGACTTAAGTTTCTTAAAATCTATCACTGATTCTTTCAAAATCTGTCAGTTATCAGACTCCAACTCAAGTATCATAGCACACACTTTCCTACCCATAAGGCTAGAGGTTTCTTTCCTGGAACTGACTGACAACTTGACTTTACCCATATGCCCACTCTCAAACGTGCCAAATACTTCCTGGTCTTGGTCGACACCTTCTTGGTATGGGCAGAGGCATTTCCCACAGCTAAGAAAGGGCTCAGTTTCTGATCTGTCTGAGAGATCATCCCCAATGATCCAGTAGATGATCAGCCTCTCTCCAGTCAGACAATGGTCCTGAATTTACTTCCCAAATTTCTCAAATTCTATCTAAGGCCCTAGACTTCCCCTGGCATTTTCATATTCCCAACTACCCTCAGTCTTCAGGTAAGATAGAAAGAACCAACTGCTCTTTAAAAACCTCTCTTGTTAAGTTGTCACAGGAACTTCATCTTGATTGGGTAAAGCTCCTACCTCTGGCTCTTTTCAGGCTATGAGCTCTCCCCAAGAGACCTCTCCTCATCTCACCCTTTGAACTCATGTATGAACATCTGGTCCTTACTCCTGATCTTTCACCTAAATGCTCTCCCCTCCCAGACCATCGACTCACCCCATTACATCCATTTTCTCTTATTGAACTTTGTTAACCACCATCTACCATGGCCACACACTGTCAACATTGAGACCAAATCCTTCTATCCGCTCCAGACCATTGGCCCTCACCCCTCTCTCCCAAATGGCAGGACCCTTTTAAGGTAATTCTCGTGTGACCCCTACAGCTGCTAAACTCAAGGGACTCTCTCATTGGGTCCACCTGTCTCACCTCAAACCTTTCATCCTTCCATCTAAAAATGACTCTTCATATCCTAACAGGACCATGCGCTGTTAAGCTCCAGAGGACATCGAGACCACCCACCTTGTCCCCAATCCTAAAATAAGAGACTCCACTATGGTAGCTGAGTTCAAGCTCATTGGATCAGACATGGGTTTCTTGCCCTCCACCTGCTGTTTGTTTCCATCAAGGTATGACCTTACATCTGGAGATTTGAGATTCAAGAAACCTCTACAGATAACAGTCTTTCCAAATAAGGTCAGGAAACTGCTCCATAGCCACATGCCAGGAACTGATCCAAATTGCTGCCATTCCTGTATTTGTTATCCCATCTAAATATTATCTCTATACTTCCTTTCTCTTTGATCAGACAAAAGATTATTGTAAAAAATGGCCAAACAATTATGGCGGGCTGCCCATATTGGTCTTGTCAGATACATATGCTAGGATCATAGATCAGTGAATCCTTCTATCAATACTGCAAGATACTTTTTCTACATACAAGATCCATGGGATCCTAGGTGGGAATTGTTGGTAAGCTCTAGCATAAAAATCAACCTGTGTCCCCATTAAGTACTATCCATATTCAGAGAAAATATGTCTCAATTGCTCAACCAGAGTAGCGGAAGTAAACATTCTTCTGTTGTCCTTACCTTTTTGATATCAACTCACATAAATGGCATTAATTTGTCATTTTGCCATTTGCTTCAGACTTTGACTTCAGAGTACCAAATCCTTAATTTCACCAGGCCTGGCTGCTTTAAAGATTGCTGATTATGCGGACCCCCAGGAATTAACTCACAATTGTCAATTCCAGCCTCTCCAGTGATACTGCTGAGTAATCTTACCTCACCTTTTGTCAGCTGCCCTGATTCTGATGTTACCATGACTCCATACCTCTCTTTGGCATGGCAAACTATTTTACGATCTCCGGGACATGTTCTGTAGGAACACTAAGCTCCCTAGACTTCAATAGAACCACAACCCTTGATATATCATCTCTGCCACAATGCCCTGCAGTCCAGAACACGTCAATTTTTTGTGGCACTCAGGTATATCATTGCCTACCTGCCAGCTGGTCAGGAGTTTGCATGTTGGTACTCTTTTTCCCTGACTTGAGAGTATCCAGGGAAACGAGCCCCTGTCAATCCCAGTTATAGATATGATAGCTGACCAACATAAGAGGGCAGTTGTGCCACCATTGGCAGTGCAAGAATAGCCATAGGTTTTGGTTCTGGAGTTGCAGGGATAATGACTTCCATGACCCAATATAGTGAGTTCACTTTCAAATTAGAAAGCAGTTTTCAAAAATAGCTAAACCCATGCTTACCATACAGAAACATTAATTCTATGGCAGCTGTGGTGCTTCAAAACCAATGGGGGCTAGATGTCCTGACATCTAAAGAAGGTGGTCTTTCTCTGATCTTCCAAGAAGAATGCTGTTTCTATGTCAATCAATCCAGGATAGTGAGAAATAAAATCCAGGAGCTACAATCAGACATACAGAATTTCAGGGAATGTGAGACCTCCAGTTTGAGATTTTTTGAAAACCCTATATGGAAGCGGATACTCCTTTTAGTAACACCTCTCCTAGTCATCTTCCTGGTGTTATTATTTGCCCCCTGCCTCATTAATCTTGTTTTCACATCCCTTCAATGACAAATACAAAAAATTTCTAACCAAACTATTAATCAGTTCCTGTTACAGGATTACCAGCTGCTGTCCACAGGGGAACCTGATACAAATGTTTACCAAGTGCACCCTGATAGTGAAAGTCAGCAACACCCCAAAATTGATGATTCTTGTAGACAGCAGGAAGCAGTTTAAGAAACATGACACCCCATTTCCTTTTTCACCATTAGCTTCTCCCTCCCCTGTTTTCCTTCTCTTTATGATAAGAAAAAGGCAGATATATTAGTATCAAGAACTGGTGTGGCAGATCGGCTCCAAACCCAATGACATCACACATAGTCGACAGAGACCTGCACGTCTGCAGCCATGGCAAACTCCATACACTCCCAGAATCCACTTGACTTACCTTCTACCTTGACTTGCAAGCAGCTATGTCACTATCCAAATAAAGACCCCTCTGACCTCTCCCTCTCTCTTTCCCTCATCTTCTTCACTGCCACCTCTGCCCTTCTCCCCCACAATAAACCTCTGCCATGTGGAACTGCTTTGGCCTGGTGTGGTCTGTCCATAAGTGAGCTTCAATTCTAACACAACAACCAGGACTAGTTCTTGCCCATGGAATGTGTCGCAAGTTGGGCAGTTATTGGTTGACTGTTCTCTCACTTTCTGCTTCACCTTTGTCCCTGCACTTGTAGGTGACACAAATTTTGGGTTGAAAGTTTTGTGGGTGGGTTGGTATTCTTATCTCTCTACTGGGAGTTCTGCTTGACTATAGGAGGTGGCCACTTCAGGCTCTATAGCCCCCACTGGTAGGAATCTTGGCTAGAATTCCCCTCACAGACTTCTGGGACTGTCCCAGGTCTCTGGTATGTCCTAGAAATGCACACACACATCGCAACTAGCTGCTGATTTCCATTCCCTCTCCTTGCCCTCCCTTCCTCCCTGGCTTTCCCTATGCCTGATCTGCTGCCTATCCCACCATCTCCTCTACCTGACTATTTTATTTATCCTTCTGAGTGAAATTCCAGTTTCTGGTTATTACAAATAAGGCTGCCATGAACACAGTAGAACAAGCGTCCTTACGGTAAGATAGAATATCTTTTAGGCATATGCCCAATAACTGAGTCAGGAGGTCGAACTCTTTTCAATTTTTAAGAAATTGCCAGCTCCACTTCCAGATTATTTTTACAAGTTTGCACTCCCACCTGTAATGGAGGAGTGTTTTGCTTGCTCCACATCTTTGCCAGATGTGCTGTTGCTTGAGATTTTGATCTTAGCCATTCTGACAGGTCTAAGGTGGAATCTCAGAGCCATTTTATACCATATATTTTTTACATGTATATATCAATATGCACACTTTCTGTAGGTGTCATTATGTATAGCTGCAATGGTATGCACTCACTAATAAGTGGTTATTAACCTAGAAAACTGGAATACCCAAAACATAATCCACACATCAAATGAGATACAAGAAGAAAGCAGGAGTGGTCCCTGGTTCTGGAAAGACTCAGTGAAACAGTATTTGGCAAAACCAGAACGGGGAACTGGGAAGGGGTGGGAGGGAGGACAGGGGAAGAGAAGGGGGCTTACGGGACTTTCAGGGAGTGGGGGGGGGGCTAGAAAAGGGGAAATCATTTGAAATGTAAATAAATTATATCGAATAAAAAAAAAACTTAAAAAAAATGCTTCAAAATTGTTATTAAAACTAGATGTCAACCAGAGTGAATAGAAAGATTTACTTTTGCAAATTTTACCCTGTGGCTTGTGTTTGTTTATTTTAGTTTATTGCTTTTTTCAGGCATTCCTGTAAGGAAAAATAAACTATGAGCACTGATTCTGGAAGACAGAAACCCTGTTAATAAATCTTTAATCTTAAGAGAAGTAAAATACTGTAACTTTCAAAAACAAGAGATGTTATTCCCTCAAAGACACATAGCAAAGAAAATCTTGCAGAGTGAGTTTGGCTTGTCACAGAGAAAGTAATTGACTAAATGGTAACTGGTGTCCTGATGTAACCATGGCTGGGTAATATTTGGCAAAATTGTTATTGGATAAGGTTAGCGATTTTCAGTGCTAAGACAAATGAGATGCCCCTGTACTCTCTGCTTGCACATATGTGTACCTCTTTACCATATCCACTTATTCTACCTAGCCAGAACTTTGGGCACAGCATCAGACAGAGGTGACAGGAGGAGGCATCTATGCTTTATTCTGATCTTGGGGAAAACATGAGTCTTTCACCATCAAGCATGTGTGAGTTTTTCATAGGTCCACTGGATGACATTAAATT
The DNA here is from genome assembly GCF_947179515.1 of Apodemus sylvaticus. Classification (NCBI taxonomy): domain Eukaryota; kingdom Metazoa; phylum Chordata; class Mammalia; order Rodentia; family Muridae; genus Apodemus; species Apodemus sylvaticus. Next base: position 160,244,474 of record NC_067475.1, on the reverse strand, counting down.
CTCTTCCATGTTTTTATTTGGGCATGGGATATGGAGTATGGGATGCTGAAGGTGCTTTTTTGCCTCTACTTAGAGTTACGTTTTAAAAAATCCTATTGAGAACAATCTGAATGATTTTCCTATGACAATTGCCAAGAAGTGACTAGATCATTCCTTATTTTGAGAAAAGGTCTCACAATGTAGGCTTAGCTGGCCTAGAATTTGCTATGTGAACCAGGATGGCTTTGAACTTACAACAATCCACTTGCCTCTGCTTCCTGAGAGCCAGGATTAAAGTCATTTGCCACCATCCCTGTTGGTTCCCTCATATTTATATGGTATTGAAATTGATAGTATTACTTTTACTCAGGAAAGATAATGGCCTCCAGTAACTTTTTTTGTGGTGATATTGAAATAAAACAGCCTTCATAGAGTAACCCAGAAGCATCTCTCTTATAAGTTTTTCATGGAGTTTGAACAGGATTGGGATTTTGAATCTTTGACACACTTCACCATAAATCTCTGCAAGTCGCAGCCTTTTTTTTTTTTTTTTTTTGTGGGTAATGCTTAGATTACAAAGTAGATCTCTTGCTATAGTTGGCTATTCCTAATATAAACTTAGTGGCTGACAAAGAGCTTTCGTTTTACAGAGTTGAAAAGGAGTCCAAGATGAGCTCACACTGGGTGGAGCTCAAAGGCTTGCCCGTGCTGCTTCCAGAAGGCTGACAAGGACAGCTGCCTTATCATTACAGCTTCTAGGAGGCCAGCAATGACCTATTCAGCTGCCTTATTAACAATATTTACTTTTAGTGAGAGTGATTTGAATGACTACAAATGCCAAATGACTTTCACCTGAGAAACTTCATCTAGCCCATCTAGTCCTTTCTGTAAAGAAGGCTTGATACTAACAAATATATATATATATATATGTGTGTGTGTGTGTGTGTGTGTGTGTGTGTATGTGTGTGTGTGTATGTGTGTGTATGTGTGTAATATATATTTAGTATAATTTTACATATGGTCTTGAACTGTAAGATTCCTGGGTGTAAAATTCTCTATTAACCATGTTTTTCTTTTGTCCCAACAGTCTTTCAGTTCATGTACACTCGTCAGCTCAGTTTCGTTCTCCTCTTAGCATCTTATCTCTCCTTTATTTTTACTATAACAGTATCCATTCAATTTATTGCTTTAGAATTCTGCAAGTGTTTTTGCAAGGAGCAAACAGAAAGAAAAATACCAGATATGATGAGAACAGTACAAAAGCAAAGCGAAAGGTAAGTAAAATGGATTCCTCCTCCATCTTCAAAATCCCTTCTAAAAAGCGTTCTTAACTTTCAGGATTAATTATCTTGACACATCAAACTTCAGAAGTGAAAAGAACAGAATAAAATGTTGGTGAGAGGTTTTCTATGCCACCAGACAAGCTCATGTGACAAATGCTTTTTCTTTTTTTAATTTTTAAAATTTTTTTTATAATTTCTTTTCTATATTCTTTGTTTACATTCCAAGTGCTTTCCCCTTTCCTAGTTCCTTCAATTGGAGGTCAACATGCAGAAGAATGCGAATAGATCCATTCTTATCTTCTTGTATTAAGTTCAACTCCAAGTTGATCAAGGACTTCCACATAAAACCCGACACACTGAAACTAATAGAAAAGAAACTGGGGAAGACCCTTGAGGACATTGGTACAGGGGGAAAGTTCCTGAACAGAACACTAATAGCTGACTCTCTAAGATCAAGAATTGACAAATGGGACCTCATAAAACTACAAAGTTTCTGTAAGGCAAAGGACACTGTCAAAAGGACAAAACATCAACCAACAGATTGGGAAAGGATCTTAACCAACCCTAAATCTGACAAAGGGCTAATATCCAATATATACAAAGAACTCAAGAAGTTAGACCCCAGAGAACCAAATAACCCTATTAAAAATGGGGTACAAATCTAAAGAATTGTCATCTGAAGAACTTCAGATGGCTGAGAAGCACCTTAAGAAATGTTCAACATTATTAATCATTAGGGAAATACAAATTAAAACAACCCTGAGATTTCACCTCACACCAGTCAGAATGGCTAAGGTTAGAAACTCAGGAGACAGCAGGTGTTGGCGAGGATGTGGGGAAAGAGGAACACTCCTCCACTGCTGGTGAGATTGCAAGATGGTGCAATCACTTTGGAAATCAGTCTGTTGGTTCCTCAGAAAACTGGACATGACACTTCCGGAGGACCCTGCTATATGACTCCTGGGCATATACCCAGAGGATTCCCCAGCAGGCAATAAGGACACATGCTCCACTATGTTCATAACAACTTTATTTATAATAGCCAGAAGCTGGAAAGAAGCCAGATGCCCCTCAATAGAGAAATGGATACAGATAATGTGGTATGTTTACACAATGGAATACTACTCCGCAATTAAAAACAATGAATACATGAAATTCTTAGGCAAATGGTTGGAACTGGAAAATATCATCCTAACTGAGGTCACCCAATCACAAAAGAATACACAAGGAATGAAATCACTGATAAGTGGATATTAATTAGCCCAGAAGCTCTGAATTCTCAAGACATAATTAGCATATCAAATGATACCCAAGAAGAGGGAAAGAGAGGGCCCTGGTTCTGAAAAGAGTTTATCCAGCATTGTAGGGGAGAACCAGGACAGGGAAATGGGAGGTGGTGATTGGGAAATGGGTGGAGGGAAGAGGACTTATGAGCATCTTATCTCTTAATTCCTATTCTCTCTCTGGTGATACTTACCTCTGTGTTTTCAAATTTTCTTTAAGTGTATTTCTTTCATTCTTATGTACCTATGTGATTTAAACATTATTGGTTCCTAATCCACCCAGTGAGCCCCACAAAGGCAGTTCCTAGCACTTGAACTTTGTCCCAAGAAGAGGGTCATATTTTCCTGTTTCCTTAGTTGTCTTCTGGAATTTTCTCAATTTTCTGGCATCTTAGAGTATATTGTATAGTAATACTGTGTGTTGACTCTCTTGAGAAGCTGTTTTGGTTTTGGCACATGAGTTTATTTTGTGATTTGGTTTAACAACCTCTGCACAATCTCTCCCCAACCCCTACTACCATGGGTCTGTGATGTTCATGATAAGTTTTCTTCTTTTTGTCATTTATTTTTTTATCAATTTTATCTCTAAATCTAAGAGAAGCCCCTGATTTGAAATAATTACATATTTATTAAAGTTCTCCTTTAAAACTAGAATCACCTCAATTGTTATTCTTTAGTAGGTAACTTGAAATGAGTGTTAAGATATTCCTTCTTTAGACTTATGATAGTGGCTTGGATATTTCATTTTCACAATTTCTTAAGACATTTGTCCTCACAAACCTTTATGACAATTCTTCTGTATATTGAATTTTAGATTCTTATATACTGTCTCTAGATAATAGTTAAATATTTTATACATAGTATTTGTTCATTTGTGTTTAATCACAGCAAGTGACAACAAAACAAACAAATAAGACTACCAGACTAGAGATTTTTGGGGCCCTAAACTCTAGATATAGAATAACAGGCAATTTATAACTGCTGAGAGAGGAAGAAGTAGTATTCCCCATAGGTGAGGACAGAAACACAAATATAGGCAACACTGAATGGATTCAGCAGAGTGCATTGATATATGCAATGTTTACATGTCTATATAGCAACAATGGTCAAAGAAGAGGAGACTGTGAATTTGGGAGATAGCAGGGATGTGTGTTGGAAAGGAGGCAGTGTAGAAGTCATAGGAATCTCAGGATCCAAGTTAGATCTTATATGCCATGTAGCCTCTGGTAAGTCATTTAAATCTCAGTAACATTATGTTGAGGTATGAGAGTTCCTGTCTAGTCTAATTTATAGGATTAAATACAACTTATATAAAAGATATTGAAGTTTTAAATACTACTCAAATATAATGTATCAGTTTCTTGTAGGAAATGGTCACCAGATCATAAAATTCTCTAAGAAAAGCTACAAACTTAATATGATCAGTGTAAAAGCCCAGGAAGAATTCTCATGTTTCTAAGTGGATAAATTCTTGGCTTCAGGGTGATAATAGAAGAAAAGTCAACATTCATTGGAGAACACTTCTAATAAATAATTGCAAACATGAAGAGATATCCAGAGGCAAAGCACTTCAGGCCAAAGGTGTCACTGTGCTGCTCTGGGGACAGACTCTGCCTGCAGTGGAGCAGGATTTTGGCAGAGGATAAGGAGATGGCACTGCTCTGTGCATAGACTCCAGGCAGAGATGTGACATTTCGGTTCATTACTCATCCATTTGATAGGTTTGATTACTACTGAGGCTTGAGAGTCTCTGAGGGAGAGAAGAAGAGGTAGAAAGGCCCAAGACCTTTGATATATTAGAGTACAATAAATAGCAGCAGAAAGGAAACCTTTGATGGATGTTGGAGAGTCCTGGTTAACGCATTCCCTGACAAGGTCTGCTGCCTGAAGAATTTCACACTAGCATTTTCAGAGCTGCAGAGAGCTGCTTATTTCCTGGAAAATGGATATTTTTCAAATCATTTTTCCTTAAGAAAGTAATTAAGAAGGAAAATATGTTCACAATACAGTAGTGATTCTTGAACAGTGGTTTAGAATTTGATGAATGTCTTCATTTATTTGTCATAGTAACAGGTGCATTCTGTAATATTCACTTTTGAGCTGACAGACTTTGAATAATCTGACAAGGGTCAAACAGTGACTAGATGGTGACTGGGACTCAGAGACACCTGGACTCCCATTTTAGATATCATGGTCTTCACAGCATCTTCAGATTTCCAAACACCAATCCTCATTCTCTCACTAGGTTGCTCATTGTTTTCTTCAGAAGATCTTATCACTGTTCATTGGATAAATATGGTGTCAAATTAAGCCTTGTAAATTTCATATCTTTTCTTTTCTATCTGAATCATGCATTTTATATCTTTTCTACAATGCTGCTTGCATTTACATCCAAACTTAGTCATTTATAATCCTAATATGAACCTAAACAATAAATATATCAAATGTATATGCTAAGTGGAAGAATGCTGTCCAACAAACACGGGACCTTTGGTGTGATCCCCAGCACTACAATACATATGTAAATGGTTGGCTAAAGCCTTGTCTGGAAACTGCTGACATTTAAAGCATTTTTAATTACCACATGAGTCTCACTAATTGTGAGGGGAAGAACCTGCCTGCTGCACGCGCATGTCCTCCGAGGAAAAATGCCTTTCCTTCCTTTGCATCTGAGCACACCATGAATTTTCCTAGGGATATTTCCGCGAACTCTTTTTCTTTGTATGCTTTCACTGGGGCCCTCATCCAATTTGAGCCTGAAAATATTAGAGTGGTTGCTTAGAAACGGTGAAGTTGGAAATGATGAGTTTTTAGAAAGCTGCATTGAAGTGTAGGGGGAGCATATGGCACACTGACATGTTCTGTTCCCCAGCCAAGAAGAGGGGCAGCCTTCTGTGATCTCTCTAATTATTTCATAGCACTTTAAGATACCAAACTGGTTTAGGAAACCTGCAAAACATCAGGGCTAAAGAAAAAATAGAATGTACTTTTTGTTTCCAGTATTTATGTCTAATGAATTAGATGTACATTTTTAAAAATTTATTGAAATAATTTTGGAAATCTAGAAACAGAAGGTAAGCTATAAGATAGAAAACAAAAAAACACATTTCTGGCTGGAATAGAAAATAAAAGGGATACATATCACTGTAGAAGGCAAAAAGAGAGTGAATGAGTGAAAATATTTTGTATAGAAGTCATAGTTCTAAAAATCAATGTTAATTTAGTCACCATATTGAAAGAGAATTAATTCCTCAAAACTAAGAGGGATTGTGGAAATTAGCAGATGGATTCAAATAAAACAACTACAATAAGGAATTACTCATTGGTTAAGGAATTGAACTTCTTGTGATACATAGGTCTTAATTAGTTCATATTATGACATCAACTCCATACAAGCAAAAGCATCAGTGAGCATTTAGATAGATGAAATGAACCATTCATTCATTTTTTAATTTTAAAAATATTCACTGATATCTAATTTATGATTCCAAAAGTGTTAGAATTTACCATTTTAAAAGGTTACAGAGACCTAAATTTTCCTGTAATAGGACCTTTAACTTGTGGTCCAGTGGTATAGATATCAGCTTGTAATACAGTATGGAAAATATATACATACAAAGGTGTTGTGGGGTTTGTGAACATGGAAGGGCACTTTCAATATTAGTATACATTTTGTAGGATATCAGGGCATGATAATTTGAAGAAATTCCCCAAAACACGCAGGTTTAATACAGCTCAGTGTTTTCCCCATTCAAGCATTTCTACACATTTAATCTGCATGGTGGGGACAAACATTTCCATTACATGTCTCAGGCATCTCTTGGGGCCCCAGAGACTAACAGCTGACCATATTGTACGTGAGACAGATGGCTGCAACACGAGGAGCAGAAGTCATTATTAGAGGCCAGTTTTGAAAATGAGATTTGATTTGTTTAGCATAACTTTATTACATAATCATATTTAACCTCAAGGACAGCAGAAAAGTAGGAGAAATTAAAAGCAAAAAGAAAACAGTACTTATAAAGTTTGCTACTAACTAGCTGCTTATAAAGTAGGCTTTTGAAGAAGACATCATCTACGTCAAGCACTAAAGATCTGAACCTGCATTCAGGTGATGAAGTGCACAAGGGATATCCAGCAAGTAAGACTATCCAAAGAAAAGACACAGAAAACTAATGAGATGTTAAAGGCCAGCGTTGGCCATGTGGATCAATGATAGACAAAGCTTCCTTCCTGAGGAGCTTCTCAGCCTGCTCTTTCCACATCTGCAGGGACCCATGTGACCTTTATCCTGGCATGAATTAAGGTCTATTCAAATAGAGCTAATTCCAGGATATTTTACACTGCTGCTCTGCCATCTTCCTGGTCACTCCTTAAGCCTATTCTTACTTCATCCTGTCTCAGACACACATTGGAAACCATGCCTGATATTTCTTCTTCATAATTTTATAAAACTCATGTTTCCCCAAATCCTACATGTGCTAATCCATTTATCCCTTCACTATGGTCACACTTCCATTTCTGTTCTATTACTCTGTTCTAAATTAACAGCATTTTTTGCCAGACTGAACACAGCTGTGGCCCACTCATTTCACTCTCTGACACTATTTAACCTCCCTTCAGTCTTTTATGCACATTTATCCATTTCGAATCAGATTCACTGTTACCACGATAATCTATATTTTGGAGTACTCAAGAAGAACCACAGACTATTCTCTTTATATTACATGAATTGTTTTATTCAGTCTTCACAAAGCCTGATGAGGTAGCGTCTTTTATATTTCATTATAAAAGTAGAAACTTAGGCTTGTTTTTTTTTTTTTTTTGAGACAATATTTCAGATAGTCCAAGGAGGTCTTAAAGTTTTTATGTATCTAAGGATGATCCTTAACCTCTATTCTGTCTACTCTTACAGAGAGGCAGAGGAGGTAAATTTATATTAGATACGGTAATAGGGGTCGGAGCAGAACAACCCGGCACATGGTATATCAGTAATGCCAAAATTTTCTCAGAGAAAGATGGCAAACAATGGAAAGAAGCAGTCACACGCTAGAAAAAAAATATTTTTTTTTTATCTAAAACCGAATTAGATCAAGTTACAGATAATCTGACATCCATACCTAGGCTAAATATATATTCATTAATACTTGTTTTTATTTGAGATGGGTTTTATTTTACTTCTGGATATAGTTAGGTACTTTGGAAAATTCTGCTAGATACTCTGCAAGAGTGTCATGTAAGCAGTGCACTTGTCTATGCAGTAGAACACATGCTGCATCTCATTCCTTATGTGAATGAGGGAAAGATTGTCAGACCAAAGGTCACATTTTACCATCCCTGGTATTTAATGTTACACGTTTCTCTTTAGATTTGTTGCTCCACTACAGTGATACTGCTGACATAATGACAAAATCTATCCATTATATTTTATAATCTGGCATGTAGGATCACTCACAGTGGTGTGCATGCTAATAAAAATATGCAGACCAAATGCAACGTTAGACATGATAGAGGGGCAGGAGGATCATATATTTTGTGTTGCACATTTTTGTTTAAAAAATTTCCCAAATATTTGGCTAACCATCATAACAGACTCATACATTCAAAAAATAATTGTACTATGTTCAAAACTTGAAGATTATAAAGGAAGGAGTAGAAGTAAATATGGAGGAATTTTGAGCTAAACACTCTTACTGGCTCATGTCATAATACTTCCTGGTGGTTAAGAAAAATAAAACCTCTTTTCAATGTTTGCCCCTCAATGCCTTTCACACTGGAGAGAATAGAGGAAAGTCTGATTTTTTCCTCCATGCTGACCATTTGTACATTTTCTTCTAAAACTAAATATTGTGTTTACAATATCATATTCCATTTCTCTGCATGTCTCTAATCAACACACTGATCTATTATATTATCTTAGAGTGCAGGAGCCACACAGTGAGGATGCGATGTTTTGGAGTATACAGACCAGCCATCAAGTGTCTGTTTTCTAACAAGTGAGTTAAATTTGAATGTAAATGTCTTAATCTCTGCATTCTCATTTAAAAGTAAAATTAAATTTCAGAACATAAGAAATTTTCTGATGTGACTTGTTCAGTTTTTCTAATACCAATTTCATGAAAAATCATGGAAAGAAAACAGGTAAGTCTATTTTGATTAATGAGACTTGAGAGCTTTGGCAACCATATGTGTTGGGTTGAATATAATTTTAGATTCTTAATTATATAATCCAGTTGGATAATTACCTTTTTGACAGTAAAGAGGATTTGAGCATGGACTACCATTAAATAATAAAAGATTATTTTAAGTCTTATTTATTTATGATGCATAACTGCTACCATAGTTATGCATCAAGACTGCATTTATTTGTGTCTTAGGTATTTACAGAAATGCAGGAGAAGCTGTGTTAGAGTGCATAGGCCTTGCTCTACACATGGCAGCTGGCAAACACAAAAGCAGGTACCACAATTTAAAGAAATATAGAAATACTTACTGGTGTTGTTTAACTTCAGGGTTTGCTGTATTTTCATAGGTCCTGATGTTTTGTCGTTTTGGTTTTTATGACAGTCTCACTATGTAGCCTAGGCTAACATGAACTTAGGGTTCTTAGGTAGTGATAGTTTGTTGTTTTAGTTTTTATGACGGTATCACTGTGTAGCCTAGGCTAACATGAACTCAGGATTCTTCTGCATCAGCTTTGCAAATGTCCACATTAAAGGTGTGCACTGCCATGACTAGAGAGAAACTCTTGCTGTGAAAAAGAACTTTACTAACTCTTTACGAAGTTTATAGTTTCAAGACCTTCACCAACAGGGTACTAACAGTCATGCAAATGATGCTGGTAATAATTGCAGCATGGCTTGGAGACGAGATCAGAGAAAATCAGTGCAAAATTTTAAATCCGCTTCTGGATACTATCATTGTTTATTCTTTTGCATGACAAGTGATCTTGCATAAACGTGTTAACCATTTGGAATTATCATTTCTCTTTATTTAAAATAAATATAATCTGTTATCTCCCAAGTCTGAGAAAGTGTGAGACAAGCCAGTATCTCCATGGTCTCTGCTTCAATTCTTGCCTCCACGCTCCTGCCTTGTGTTTCTGTCTTGGCTTCCCTTGATGATGAACTGAAATCTATAAGTCAGTTAAACCCTGTCCTCCCCAAGTTATTTTTGGCCATTGTTTTATTATAGCAAGAGAGAAGGTAACTAATATAGATAGTGTCTGAAAATGATTAATAAATGGGTGAGTCCATGTCAAACTCTGCATTTTGGCACTAGTTATTATAGTGATGATGAGACCCTTGATCACAATGTCACCCTCTTATTGTAATGGCAAATCCCTAGTGAACCATCTGAGGAAAGAACTTTATAGGTTTTGATTCATGTTCCACTAGCTCCATAGGTTTTAGATCCCTGTAAGGCAGAGTCATCCTGGTAGAAACATGTGGCAAAGAAAATTGCACTGTCATGCCCAGCACCCAGGAGACAGAGAATGGAAGAGAAAAAGCTGGGCTGGGAGGGAAGAGAGAGAGAGAGAGAGAGAGAGAGAGAGAGAGAGAGAGAAGGGAAGGAAGGAAGAAGGAGTGGAGAGGGAGAACAAAAAGGAAATAAATATTATTCTGGAACACAAACCGACAGACCTCCATTCTTCAAGTAGGTTGTGACTCCTAGTTGGCACCATTTCACCATGAAGCCATCAAATTTGAGTCCAACTATGCTCATGTAAACTGGAGAGAAAATGTTCCCTCTTTCCTCTTACCATTCCACAGTTCCACCAGGTGTCACGGAGCCTTTTGGAAACAACTTCAAATCCACCTCAGAAGAGTGACATTGACAATGACAATATTATTGTTAAACTCATTTCAGAAGTCTAAAGTGCTCTTAATTTAAAAGTCTATGCAGTCAGATGAAGGCAACCTTGTAAATGAGTGAGACTGATATACCAAGGAAAATAATATTACATTTTTTCCTCACAAAACCCAATGGCTTTGAATGATACTTATTTAGAAAACATATGGTGAACAAAGCTCTAAAGGCTGGGACTACAAAACTGCAGGTATGAACAACATTCTGCCTATAAGAAGATATGCAACTGTAGAAATATTGAGACACGAGAAATAGTTTTGCCTTGTGCTGTGGAAATAGGCTAGTAAATTTGAAAAAAATCAATTCATGGCAAAATCAATATTTTTAGCTGAAATAGATTCACTTTACTTTTACAACTTTGATAGTCAATAAAACATTATTTAACATTTCTGTGGCATTTTTAACATAAATAGTTATTACAAATATTTTCACATAAATACTGCAAATCACTTCTATGGTATAATTTAATTTATTTAATTTATTTGGTAAAAGTATGTTACTCAAATAATTCGATCTTATCTAATTTATAATTTTCATATATATATTGAGCTATGCTAAAACTTATGAAACACATGGTATAGCTTTGAATGCATGTGGGACTAAGTTTGTAGGCTTAGGTATAGTTGCATATGACACTATTAATCATTATTATTGTTTTTTGTTCTGGGCCACCCAGCACCTTGCGCACACTAGCAAATCCTCTACCATTGGACTAAATTCTTCACCCTTCAATAAAAGAATATTGTTATATTAATAATTCTTTTAAATGCAATGAATTTTAATATGAATAAGTAATGATATATTTTCTTTCCTTCAAATGCAGTATAATTAGATAAATATAAGCATGAACAATTAGAACAGAATGTTCTGTGCTCATGTTCAAATTACTGCAGCAAAAAAATGGTCTGTTTTTTAGCATAATTTATGGCATGACATTTATGGAGTATCAAGATAGGAAAATATTTATGACTGACCTATTAAATTTCCAATGTAAAAACTAAAGTAACCTACCAAGGAAAGTGATTCTTTTTTCTCATTTAGTAATCCTACCCATGTCCATGCTCATGAAATAATTTTATGCAAGCCACTACAGTTGTATCATACTTCATCCTATTTGGTTTAGCTTTCATGATAAACCTGAAAGACACATGATGAAAATATTCTGATGTTACATTTATTTTCAAATAATTTACATTATGATTCTGATCAGTAGGATATTATGTGAAATGTCTGTTTCTAGACCATTTTTTATCTTTTTGTGTACAATTGAGGCTGTAGGTCTTTTGTTTCTTTTTTTAATTAATCATTCTATTTGTTTACATCTTAAATCATATCCCCCTTCCTGGTTACCCCTCCACAAAACCCCCATCCTACATTCGCCCTCTCCTTACTCCCCTATGCCTCTATGAGGGTGCTCCTCCACCCATCTACCCTCTATGAGGGTGCTCCTCCACCCATCTACCCTCTATGAGGGTGCTCCTCCACCCATCTACCCTCTATGAGGGTGCTCCTCCACCCATCTACCCTCTATGAGGGTGCTCCTCCACCCGTCTACCCTCTATGAGGGTGCTCCTCCACCCGTCTACCCTCTATGAGGGTGCTCCTCCACCTATCTACCCTCTATGAGGGTACTCCTCCACCCATCTACCCTCTATGAGGGTGCTCCTCCACCCATCTACCCTCTATGAGGGTGCTCCTCCACCCATCTACTCTCTATGAAGGTGCTCCTCCACCCGTCTACCCTCTATGAGGGTGCTCCTCCACCTATCTACCCTCTATGAGGGTACTCCTCCACCCATCTACCCTCTATGAGGGTGCTCCTCCACCGATCTACCCTCTATGAGGGTGCTCCTCCACCCATCTACCCTCTATGAGGGTGCTCCTCCACCCATCTACTCTCTATGAAGGTGCTCCTCCACCCATCTACCTTCTCCTGCCCCACCGCTCCAGCATCCCTCTATGCTGGGGCTTCAAACCTCCACAGGGCCAAGGGCCTCCCCTCCTATTGATGTCAGACAAGGTGATCCTCTGCTACGTATGTATCAGGAGTCATGAGTCCTCCCTGTACACTCCTTGGGTGGTCATCTAGTCCCTTGGAGCACTGGGTGGTCAGGTCAGCCTATGCTGTTCTTCCTATGGAGTTGCAATGCCCCTCGGATCCTCCAGTCCTTTTGCCAGCTCCCCCACTGGGATCCCTGAGCTCAGTCTCATGGTTGGCTCTAAGCATCCACATCTGCATTGGTCAGTTGCTGGCAGAACCTCCCAAGGAACAGCCACACCTTCCTGTCAGCAAGCGCCTCTTGGCAACAGATATATTGTCAGGTTTGGTGTCTGTAGACAGGATGGATCCCAGGTAGAGAAACCCCAGGATGGCCTTTCCTTCAGTCTCTGCTACATTTTTTTGTCCATGTTAGCCAAATGCACAGAGAAGGGGAGATAGAACCTGCAGAGACCACCTCCAGTAAATAGGTACAACCCCCAGACAACCCCCGCCCATCTCAGTTTTTAACCCAAAAGTGTGGTTGTAGGTCTTTGTCACTGAAGGCTACTATGTATTTACAACATTTAGATAGAGGTCATGATGACCTTTTGATACAATGATAAATCAAATATTTTTTGTGATAGTGATTTGTAAGAGACTGCTTTATTTCACTGGTGAATAAGAGATTAGCTATGAAATAGTCATTGTATCTGTCAAAGTATTCCTAAATCTGTCTTTCATTCACTATAATCTAACAAAACTAATTAAATAGACAAAAGACTATGTAAGCCAATGCCACTGTGGGATTGTGAAACAATGCAAATACTTTGCTTCATTATGGGTTTCTAAGAATGAAGACATGGCCTTAAAAGAGACACTAATTTACAGGTGCAAGCCCTACTCCTGAGGGTGAGTTTTTAAAGATAAACAGGAAAGCTTGCTTTTGCAAAATGACAGTATAGTAGAGAGATTACACAATGCAAGGTGGGAGGTCACAGATGAATGTGAAGATAATCATAGACTCCAAAGCCATGTCCTGTCTCTGGAAGGAAGCGGAACACCCCGCTGCTTCATTCAGATGGAAAAGCCCACACTGGGTCACACCCTCTGCCCTTTCTCAATGTTGAAAATAGTGTTTGATCCAAGTCCAATTGCTTTTCACTTCTCACTTCAGTTGAGGAGGTTGTTTATCTCCTATACCATTTTTTTTCCTTTCTTAAGAAGGGTTGAAAATCTTGGATGCCTCTGGGAAACTAGAATGCATCTGGCACACGGTGCAGTTGGTATCACACGATGCAGTTGGTATCACACGATGCAGTTGGTATCATGCGTGTTCTTCATGGTTTGAGCAGGTGATGAGCACTGGTCCTCTTGTCCACACTGAGGAGTAGAACTAAATTTAGCCCCTGCTTTCTATTTAATGAGCTTACAAAACTTAGAAAATTGTAAAAGCTATCAATATGGAAAAATCTTGGAGGGGTAATTTTCACTAATATGTACCCACAGAAATACCACTCCAAAGAAATATTTTTATATTTAATTTTATTGAATTTTTATAATGAGAAATTGTTTGCTAAGATCTATATAAAAGTATGAAAAAGTACAACTCTAACTACTATTAACCAAATCAGTAGTATTTGTTTTTATATTAAAATTACTGTTTGGTAGTTAAGAATAGGCTATTTTTCTATCTAGTTCTTTTGTAAGCTTGTTTTCTGTTTAGTGTGGAGGCAGTAATGAGTTAAAGCTGTCTACAGACTATTAAGAAGTCAGGTTGAAAACGCAATTTAAATTAATTCTGCAGACAGGTGATTAGTGCTTTAAGTGACTCTTTGAAAAGAGTTATTGTTTTGATAAAAAGTATTCTCAAATGTTTCCTTTTAAAAGCATACATCTTGGATTGAATGACATCTTTTCATAGGTTTAATTATAATTATGTCTGGTTCATAAAACTTAACTCAGACTGTACTTTACTGTGCAAAGCCATGTGTAATTTATTTACTTTCTGCTTAAGCTAGGTTAGACTTCATGGTGGGAGGATATAAAAAGTAGAAGCTAGCCCAACTGAACCACTCTCTTCTTAGACTAGTCCTCCCTGCCTCCTGCTTGATATCTAGCATGGGAGCACAGAAGCCAATGTGCAGGTTTGTATAATTCATGACTCCAGAGAGAGCTGTCAATCCTGGGATCCAGGTGATGTTCCATGGACTTTTTTTTTTGATAGTCTTTTCTTCATCCACTTGATGACTAGTGACCTTTTCAGACCCAAGCAAGAGGAAAGAAAATTAGGCATCCACACACCTAACCTCTTTAATCTTCTCAGTCAGCTGTTTTCAGACTAGAGAATGGCTGCATAATAGTGCATGAGGAAGAGGAAGCATACAAGTTAGGATCATTCTCAGAACAAGCTGTTAGTGTAATAGGGCCATCCTCAGTCCCTGGGTCAGTTGGATTTTGAGATATACTTGAATGAAACAATACTAAAATTTACAGAGATTTTAATAAGTTCATAGAAAATGTCCAAAGGTTATGTTAAAATGCTCATTTAGAAATAGAAAAACAAGGGTAATGAATGGGAGAAAGCTGTCAACAACAGATTCCCTTTAAAGTTGAAGATGTAGCTCATCAGAAGAGCGCTTGCCAAGGTCACATAATGTCCTGAGGACTGCCAAATATATTCTCTTTTAATCATTATCATTCTCTCTCTCTTCACTGCCTCAGCAGTGCTCTGGGGGCACTTGCTTGTTCTCCAGAACATTTATCACTGCTCTTCACTGCCTTGAAGAAAGCTGAGGTAATGCCCACACCTTCCTAGGTCTTGATCCAGCATTTGCTATTTCTGTATTCTCACATCAACCTAGAAGACACTGTGAGATACATTTGCTTACAAGGAGATTTCACAATGCTAAGTACTTCTTTGAAAAGTTATAAGCACATTTTTTGTGCATATGTGTGAGTTCATATGCAGGCATATTGGGCAAAGGTGCACCTACATATATGTGTGTGTGCATGTGTATGTGCTTGGCAAGAGGGACATTAGCTTGTTCCTTACCTAACATCCATAAATTATTAATTTGAAATTATTCTCATTGTGTTTTTCTTTTCTATTTCTGTCTTTTCTCTTCTTTTTGAGGTAGGGTCTCACTATGTAGTTCTATTTCTCTGGAAACTTACGATGAAGACCAGGCTGGCCTCACACTCACAGATACCTGCCTGCCTATGTCTCCCAAGGGTTGAGATTAAAGGTATGCAGCACTATGCCTAGCATAAATTTTTAGTTTTAAACTTTCATACATGAGTATACTGTATTTACACAATTTCTATACCTTCCTCTATCATCTACAGTTCATCCCACCCCAAACTCCCTCTGGGAGTCCTGTCTTCTTTTGCATTATATATATGATTATATAACTTGTATATATTACATATTATATTATACATAATATTCATGTATGACCTATGATACCCTTTCTTTATAGTACCTTTGTCCTAATTTCTCCTTCTCTATGACCTTTGCTCTACCTGGTCTTTCTGTCCCTTTAGACTTCTGGCCTCTGTGACTACTACAGCTCATATATTCCGATCAAAGGTTTTAGATCTAGGATTGATAAGTAAGAGAGATCACTGAGTTCCCTCATATGGACCTCATTTTCATTATCTATTCTTCAGATGATTGACATCTGGGCTGATTCCATTTTCTGGACATTGGGAATATAGGAACAAAAACCCGACTGAGTTAGGTTTTCTGTGGTAGGATATCACTCCTTTGTACATATCTGAAGTGGTAGTATAGCTGGGCCATATGGTACAGAGAGTTTAAGAATCTCCATACTGTTTTTCTGCATGCTTTTACTAGTTTGTTATCCTATTAGCTGTGACTTATACCAACATTTTCTCCAGCATTTAAGTGGATTCTTTGATCTTAGCCAGTTTGACTGGGCTAAGATGAAATTTCAAAGTAGTTATAATTTCCCTTACACTCCAGTTAAGGATATTAAACTATTTTAAAGATACTTTTCTAGTTGTTTTTACTTTTTCTTTTTGGGAACTTTCTGTCTGTGCTCATATCAGTAATTGTTTCATTTGTTTTCTTGATTTTACTTTTTAGCTCTTTATTTTCATTATTAATCTTCTATTAGAAATTTGAGTAGCAAACATTTTGTCCTATCCTTTGGGCTACCTTTTTAAATGATTGTTTTCTTTTCTGTACAAGGCTTTTCGTTTCATGAGGTGTAGGACTTAACTTCTTATGGAAACTTACTCAGAATGTTCTTTCTGGCACCCAGAGGTCAGGCACAGGGGTAAACACCTTGGAGACTTGGTGTGAGGAAACAGTGCAAACCGAGATCTAGGACAGCTCTCCAGTGGTTGAGTATGCAGGGGTGGCCTGAGCTGAGTCTGACCACATCACAGGTAGAGCATGCTGAGGTATAGGGTTCTCAGCTGACAGGGCTGGTGTAGGACTCTGTATGCAGACATACTTATGCATCTGATCCCTTTGTGCAATCACCTATCTGCTGTGAAGCATTGTTCTGTGTATTGATGGTTCTAGAAGAAAGCATTTACAATCCTTTTAAGGATCTGTGTGAACCTGCAGCTTGACACTTCTGCCTTGGAAATTCATGTGTTACACAAGATGAGGAGCCACAGGATACTAGATAGGAAAAGCAGGCTGACCTTCAAGACTCAACGTCTTATCAAGGATATCTGCCATCTGGAAATAAAATATGAATGCATTATTACTCTCTGCTTTTCTCCTGTGAGAAATGCTATTCTCCTTGTATGTAGGGCATGCCTCAGGCTCACCACAAGAAAGGCAAGTTCACAGAATGAAGAAGAGAAAGAAAGTCCATGGATTGTGCACACACACACACACACACACACACACACCTTTGAGTGGGAATGTCCGACCTTGACGCTAGCCATTACTTCCTACCTAGGGTGGAGCTCTAGCCCATTGTTCTTCAAGAACCTGCAGTTTCCTGAAAGGCACTAGCCACCTGCTGAGCAACCACACCATTTCTGCAGATGAGTTTCCAGCCTTTGGGGAAAGGGTCCCCCCCACCCCTCACCTTTATATTTGGAGTCCTCCATTAAACCTTGAGCCTTTGAACAGCAGGTGTTGTCTTGGTCTTGTTTTCTTCTCACAGGCTTGCAGGCCCTCACACCCAGTCTACTTCATCCCCAGCTTCCCTTCCAGGTAACCTGATCGATATAACTGCAGCAGTTACAATGGATCTTTTCTCATTTCTAAGCAGTACTTGATGTCTCTCAGCTTTTTGTGTATTGCTATCTTGCTCTCATTTTGGCTTCAATGTACACTTTCTGTAAAATAACACAAACTAGATATTTATTTTAAGATTATAAACATATCTACATGCATTTCTCTCTGCAAACCATAGTCATTAATAGAATTCATATTTTCATCAATCTTTTTGTTATAGTTTCCTAATAGCCTTGATCCTGAGAGCTTATTTCAAACTTTTGAAGTTTATGGTTTATTCAGTCTATTATGTCCCATCCAAATTATCCCTGCTTTTATCATAGTTCAATTATATTTGACGATGAGGATGTTGATCTATAATTTATAGTCATTCATAGCTTTGATAAGCATTTTCTTAAACTAAGAGACCTTTTCATGATATGAATATCACTTCTTTATTATACATGTTTTTTATAGAATTTCTTAATTCTTTCCCTCAGTCCTAGGCATGTTTCTTCCTGCCAGTTTAAGACAGAGCTAAAAAGATCCCTTACCAAATACAAACAAACAAAACGAAAAATATTCTAGATTCATGCTGGCCTAAAAATGCTTTCCTATATGCCCCATTGAAATGTTTTTAGTATTTCTTACATATGAACACTTGTATAATACCACTTCAGTGATCATTCAATCGATAACACTGTATACATGGGAGTAATGCTCATTGTCATTACAGTAATTGTCAAGGAAAGAGAAAATGCTGATCTACTAAGAAGTTTGTCTCCTCAAATGTGTGGTGAATATTCTTCACAAAGTGTAATGTTGGATATATTTTGCCCGTGTGCATGCACACACACACTCTCAGGAATGTTTGCATGTGTATAATATTTAGAAACACAAGGTAGCTTTATAATAAACACTGTCTTTGGGTGACCATGCTTTGTCTTTAAGGAACATAAGTATGCCACTGTCTTGTGGCTATTTAAAATATTACCTTATCACTTTGGAATTTCTAAAAGGATCTAGAATTTGGGGTATTTTAAAATAAAATAATGTGTAAATATATAAATTCAAATTTTTATTTTAACTTTACAATTGGATTTGAGACATGTATATGAGAATTGTTAGGGTGTAATCATAATCCCATGGTTCTACTCATAAGACGTTTTTAAAGGAAAACATAGTAGTTTATATGACACATGATTATCATATGACAATATGTAGACTTTAGTCTATTCGTTGCTGCTATAACACAATATCTCAATATAAGAAATTCATAAAGAGCAGAAACATATCTTTCTCCAGTTCTACAGGTTGGGATTTCCAAGGTCATTGTCCTGGTGGCCCTTCTGATGAAAACTCCTTGACTGCATTTGCATGTTGTAAAGACAGAGTCAAGGCAGGCTGACCCCAGTGTGAATCCTCTTTGATAGTTCCTTAATCCCATTAACAAAGGAGGATCCTCATGCCATAGTAATGATTGCGTTATGGCAGAGACACTAGTGAGAAAAGAGTCTCATTGTCAATCTATGGCAAATTGTATTAAAGAAAAAGCTTAAGAGAAGCAAAGTAAACTTTACTTGTTCTGTATATAAATCAATGAACAAATATCTACATTAAATTCATGGCTGACCTTACTAAATATTGAAAATAATGCAACATAAGCAAGTCATAAACTCATACTTAAGCTTGTCAGTGAAGATGAGAGTATTGACTGAAAGGGAAATGAAGGAGATTTGGTGACCAGACCAAGTTTAATTTACTTAATAAAGCCATGATACTTAGATACTTGAAATAGAGCTATATATTGTCCTTTGGAAAAGAACCAACTTCAAAGATTGACTTTGGCTCTGTTATATAGATAGATTTCCTCTGCCATTATTGCTGTTTCCAAACACAGCTATTTTTAAAGCAGAATAGAACTGGTAACTGCAGAAGCATTTTAATCGATGTGTATTTAGGTGCATTCAGCAATAAGAAAAGGGCATGAGTAATTATTTTCTACTATAAAAGAGAGATCTTCAAAAAGAGCTCTGCTATAGATCAATCTGCTAAAAATGGGAGACAAGGTGGCAGACAATGGAGGGAGGGCAGAGCAGCAGGAAAGCTGAGATTAGGAGGGTGGGTCTTTAAAGCTTTTCTCTGCGGGGACATTCCACTGTTGATTTTCATTCTTCCATGGAATGCTAAGGTATTTCTAAAATGTTAGAACCTCTTTATTCTCTCCTATAGAGTTGACTTCATTCAATTGTGTGATACTTCTATTACTAAGAGGTCAGAGAAAATGTTTGGTGTAATAAGTAGAAGTAGTGTCCCTAGAAAGGCACTGTAAGTCAATAAAAATCAGTGGCAAGCACTGTAGAATCTCATATAAATATAAGGAAAGAGACTCAGACTTCAGCAACTTCTAAAATTTAGGGTTTGGAAGGGCTAGACCAAGAGGTCAAGGATGTTGACTACAATCAAAGCTACTTGGATAACTCTATATTTGGAGAAAATAATGTTTAATTTGTAAACAATTCTTATAGTAGGTGATTATTACAGAATCCTGAGAGGAATTTGAATGATTATGAATCTGCTTCATGGAAAACAATGTTGACCAGGCCTGGTGGAGCAGGACTCCAAGCCTACTTACATAGCAATATCTTCAGACCTCGAGGGTGGCCAGTTCAAGACTGCCTATAATTCAGAGGGAGCCCTTGTTTCAAAATAAAATGTTAAAATGCTAGGGTTATACCTCAATGCTAAAGTGATTACCTTGATTGCTTGTAGACCCAGGGTCAAAGCCTAACTCCCACAATGATAAACAGTTGGTTTAACTCAGCCCTCCCTGGCTGAAATGGAGGGAATATTCATACTGACAGAGAGGTGACCAAAAGAACTGATGATTTCTAAGAAGCCACTGCATGAGGTCAAGGTGTTTCCTTAGCATGACAGCCTTGTCTGTTTCCCATTTCACATGAATATAGGAGTGTCATCTAAATCTTTGTAAAGGTTTTTAAAATTATTATTCTCACTAAAATATTTCTGACTTTATTTTTAAAAATTATAATGTCATGAAAGGAGAAATGTAAGTGAAATCATATGGTAAGCATATTTTTATTAGTGAGAATGTAATAAAACTATTCAACACTGCTATTGCTGTTGTAGAATTATTAAGTGGCTTGCCTGAGATGCAAGCAGCCTTCCATGTAGATGTTTGTTCCTTCTCAGAATTAGAAAAACAATTATTAACTAATTAATTAATTAACTAAAATGTGAGACCAACTTACCTAGATTAAAGAAGAATGACATTTTCTATTTATTTAAAATTTATTTTTAATTTTCACAGTTTTTTAATAGATATTTCCAGCTTATTGATGAGGGGATATTGTAAGGAAAATATTTGATAGCTGCCTTATTGAAACATCTTTCAGGCATTAAAAACATAAGTAATGACTCTTTGAGGATCCTTGTAAGAGGGTAGTTTGAGCTGAGAACTCTGCCTATCAAGAAGCCATTGTCTATATATATGCGATAGGATCATTCCTGGTTCCCATGGCATTATAGTCAGGTAACTATGGGAAAATATTTGTTTGTGAAGTCTTTCACTTAATACACAGCAGTGACTTTCTGAGGCCTTACACAATGTGCTGATTATCTATCTAGCTGAGTAACTCTAATGATTTAGTTGAGTAACTTAGGGAAACATTGGGGCCAAACTGGCAAGCAAATCAATAATTTTAGGGTAAGAAACAAGGAAGTCTTTCATCCAGCTGCAAGAATCAGACATTTCCAAGGGCTTTTCTTAGATCAAGTCCTTGATCATACTCTAACAAAAAATAGAAGCTACTTAGGAAAACTATTATTTCGTGGCAGAGTTAATGTAAATTGTGAAACATACAGATATAAGATAAAACTAACTCCATGTGGCATTTGTAAACTTTGTGCCTTTGTCTACTCACTCTTCTGGGGTCAGTATAAGTCAAAAAAAAAGAAAAGTATGGATTCTGAGGAAGCCAGAGGAAACAGACACTTCCTCAGATGGGCTTCCCAGTTCCTCACATGGCTTGGCATCTTACATACTCCACGTTTTAGGATGGATTATATTTCTAACTGATTCTACTCATTGCTTCTGTTTTTAGTTGACATTTTTTGACTTCTATATCAGATTTTTGTAGGACAATCTGTGACTTTTGAATCCTTGAGCTGATTATGAGGAAAGCTACCCAATCTTTTGTCCTCACATACTCATTATTGGTCTTTGCAGAATAGATATTTTTACTTTGAGTAACTCAGAACCAAGTCCCACATGTCTGCTGGATAGGTTTTTGAGCTAGGAGTCACCTTGGAAGCTTTTATGATGAATTTAAAAAATAAAACAAAAACTCTGAAAATTTCCTCCGTGCCCCATAACCACACCAGGTACCTGTGTTTTTGCTTCTCACATGTGTTATGTTTACAGCAACTTCTAACGAGCATTCAAGAGAAGGCACAAATAACTTATGTATCAAATGAGTCATGTAAGGGAAGCTGCTGATGCTTAAAGATAATATTTTTACATCTTAGTAAAAAAAAAAACTAGTTTTATGGATTTTTAACAAAGGCCGTATTTTGGTTCAATTTTTGGGATGAAATAAAAGTCACAGTCCTTTAGATCTGAGCGTTCATCATTGTTCGGAAATGTTTGAAAATGGTGATAGGTCTTTTCCTAAGCCTTACTTAAAACATTTGAGTTAAATGGCAGCTTTTGCCTAGACCTGATTCTGTGCCACAGTGCTCCACACCCAGTGCTTAGTGAGAGAACAGGACTCGAAGGAGACCCACCATACCTGTGAGCACAGGTAAGACTACCATTTATGCTTAAATTCCTAGCCCAAGAGGGACCAGCCAAGAGCGATCAGGACACAAGAACCAAAGAACAGCCAGCTTGGAACAGGATCCTTCCATTTTTCGTCTGCACCTTGGAGCTGACCCAGTGGCACAGCTCTCCATATCCAAATTCTTCCCTGAGAGAACTGGTCTCCCAGGAGTACTGACACACAGGCTTGAAGGAAGGACAAGCTACAGTCAGAGACAGCAAGAGAAAACCCAATGGTGAGAGGCAAAGGCCAGAACACATAAGCAAGAGAAACCAAGGCTACTTGGCATCATCAGAATCCAGTTCACCTACCACAGTGAGCCCTGCACACCCTGCACACATGAGAAAAGCAAGACTCAGATTTAAAGTCACATTTCATGATGATGATAGAGGAACTTAAGAAGGACATAAATAACTCCCTTAAAGAAATACAGGAGAACACAGGTAAACAGATAGAGGCCATTAAAGAGGAAACACAAAAATCCCTTAAAGAACTACAGGAAAGAACAACCAAACAGGTGAAGGAATTGAATAAAACCTTGAATAAAAAAATAGAAGTAGAAACAATAAAGAAATCACAAAGAGACACAATCCTGAGATAGAAAACCCAGGAAAGAGAACAGGAGTCATAGATGCAAGCATCACCAACAGAATATGAGAGATAGAAGAGAGAATTTCAGGTGTAGACGATACCAATAGAAAACATTAACACAACAGTCAAAGAAAATGAAAAATACAAAAAGCTCTTAACCTAAAACATCCAGAAAATGCAAGACACAGTGAGAAGACTAAGCCTAAGAATAATAGGTATAGAAGAGAGTGAAGATTCCCAATGTAAAGGGCCAGAAAATTTCTTCAACAAAATTATAGAAGAAAACTTTCCTAACCTAAAGAAAGAGATGCCCATGATATAAAAACTATCTACAGAACTCCAAATAGATTAGAAAAAAAAATTCCTCTTGTTACATAATAGTGAAAACACCAAATGCACAAAAAACAGAGAAAGAAACTTAAAAACAGTAAGGGAAAAAGGTCAAGTAACATATAAAGCAGACCTATCAGAATTACACCAGACTTCTCACCAGAGACTATGAGAGCCAGAAGATCCTGGGCAGATGTCATGCAGACCCTAATTGTACACAAATGCCAGCCCAGGCTACTATACCCAGCAAAACTCTCAGTTACCATAGATGGAGAAACCAAGATATTCCATGATAAAAAGAAATTTATACAATATCTTTCCACAAATCCAGCACTACAAAGGTTAATAGATGGTAAATGCCAACACAGGGAGGGAAACTATACCTTAGAAAAAGCAAGAAAGTAATCTTTCAACAAACCCAAAAGAAGATACCCACACAAACATAAAAAAATAACATCAAAAATAACAGGAAGCAACAATCACTTTTCCTTAATATCTCTTAACAACAATGGACTCCATTCTCCAATAAAAAGACAGACTAACATCCTGGATACATAAACAGGAGTCAGCATTTTATTGCATACATGAAACATATTACAGTGACAAAGACAGACACTAACTCAGAGTGAAAGGCTGGGAAAATTTTTTCAAAGTAAATGGTCCTGAGAAACAAGCTAGAACAATTCTAATATTGAATAAAATTTATTTTCAACCAAAAATTATCAAAAAAGACAAGGAAGTACACTTCATACTCATAAAAGAAAAAAATCTACCAAGATGAATTCTAAACATTATGCTCCAAATGCAAGGGAATAAAAGAACTTCTACTAAAGCTCAAAGGACACATTGCACTTCATACAATAATAGTGGGAAACTTCAACAGCCCACTCTCATCAATGGACAGATCATGGAAACACAAACTAAACAGAGACACATTGAAACTAACAGAGGTTATGGACCAAATGGATTTAGTGAATATATATAGAATATTTCATCCTAAAACAAAAGAATATACATTCTTCTCAGTACCTAATGTACCTTCTCCAAAACTGACCATATAATTGGTCACGAAACAGGCCTTAACTGATACAAGAAGATTGAAATAATCCCATGCATCCTATCAAATCATCACAGACTAAGGCAACAATAACAATAGCAATAACAACAGAAAGCCCACATACACAAGGAAGCTGAACAGCACCCTACTCAATGATAACTTGGTCAACGAAAAAAATGAAGACATAAATTAAAGACTGTTTAGAATTTAGTGAAAATGAAGGCACAGCATACCCAAATTTATGGGACACAATGAAAGAAGTGCTAAGAGGAAAACACATAGCTCTGAGTGCCTCCAAAAAGAAACTGGAGAACATATACGACCAGTTTAACAGCGCACCTGAAAGCTCTAGAACAAAAGGAAGCAAATACACCCAAGAGGAGGAAATAGTCAAACTCAGGGTTGAGATCAACAATGTAGAAACAAAAAGAACTATAAAAAGAATAATAAAAACACAAACAACAACAACAACAACAACAACAACAAAAAACCCCAGGAGCTGGTTCTTTGAGAAACTTAACAAGGTAGAAAAACCCTTACCAGATTAACAGGAGGGCATGGAGACAGCATACTTTTTTTTATTATTCGATATATTTTTTATTTACATTTCAAATCATTTCCCATTTTCTAGACCCCTACTCCCCGAAAGTCCCATCAGCCCCCTTCCCTCCCCCTGTTTTCCCACCCAACCCTTCCCACTTCCCTGTTCTGGTTTTGCCCTATACTGCTTCACTGAGTCTTTCTAGAACAAGGGGCCACTCCTCCGTTCTTCTTGTACCTCATTTGACATGTGGATTATGTTTTGAATATTCCAGTTTCCTAGGTTAATATCCACTTATTAGTGAGTATATACCATGATTCATCTTTTGAGTCTGGGTTACCTCACTTAGTATGATGTTCTCCAGCTCCATCCATTTGCCTAAGAATTTCATGAATTCATTGTTTCTAATGGCTGAATAGTACTCTATTGTGTATATATACCACATTATTTGCATCCACTCTTCTCTTGAGGGATACCTGGTTTCTTTCCAGCTTCTGGCTATTATAAAAAGGGCTGTTATGAACATAGTGGAGCATGTATCCTTATTACATACTGGGGAATCTTCTGGGTATATGCCGAGGAGTGGTATAGCAGGATCTTCCGGAAGTGAGGTGCCCAGTTTTCTGAGGAACCACTAGACTGATTTCCAGAGTAGTTGTACCAATTTGCAACCCCACCAGCAGTGGAGGAGTGTTCCTCTTTCTCCACACCCTCTTCAATACCTGCTGTCTCTTGAATTTTTAATCTTAGCCATTCTGACTGGTGTAAGGTGAAATCTCAGGGTTGTTTTGATTTGCATTTCCCTAATGACTAATGAAGTTGAGAATTTTTTAAGATGCTTCTCTGCCATCCGAAGTTCATCAGGTGAAAATTCTTTAACTCTGTACTCCATTTTTTAATAGGGTTATTTGGTTTTCTGGAGTCTAATTTCTTGAGTTCTTTATATGTATTGGATATTAGCCCTCTATCTGAGGTAGGGTTGGGGAAGATCTTTTCGCAATTTTTGGTTGCTGATTTGTCCTTTTGATGGTGTCCTTTGCCTTACAGAAACTTTGTAATTTTATGAGGTCCCATTTGTCAATTCTTGATCTTAGAGCATAAGCTATTGGTGTTCTGTTCAGGAACTTTCCCCCTGTACCAATGTCCTCAAGGGTCTTCCCCAGTTTCTTTTCTATTAGCTTCAGAGTGTCTGGATTTATGTGGAGGTTCTTGATCCATTGGAGTTGAGCTTAGTACAAGGAGACAAGGATGGATCAATTTGCATTCTTCTGCATGCTGACCTCCAGTTGAACCAGCACCATTTGTTGAAAAGGCTATCTTTTTTCCATTGGATGTTTTCTGCCCCTTTGTCGAGGATCAAGTGGCCAATATGTGTGTGGGTTAATTTCTGGATCTTCAATCCTGTTCCATTGATCTGCCTGCCTGTCACTGTACCAATACCATGCAGTTTTTAACACTATTGCTCTGTAGTATTGCTTGAGGTCAGAGATACTGATACCCCCAGAATTTCTTTTATTGTTGAGAATAGTTTTAGCTATCCTGGGTTTTTGTTATTCCAGATGAATTTGAGGATTGCTCTCTCTAACTCTGTGAAGAATTGAGTTGGGATTTTGATGGGTATTGCGTTGAATCTGTATATTGCTTTTGACAAAATGGCCATTTTAACTATATTAATCCTGCCGATCCATGAGCATGGGAGGTTTTCCCATTTTTTGAGGTCTTCTTCCATTTCCTTCTTCAGAGTCTTGAAGTTCTTGTCATACAGATCTTTCACATGTTTGGTAAGAGTCACCCCAAGGTACTTTATACTGTTTGTGGCTATTGTGAAGGGGGTCATTTCCCTAATTTCTTTCTCAGCCTGCTTATCCTTTCAGTATAGGAAGGCCACTGATTTGCTTGAGTTGATTTTATAACCTGCCACTTTGCTGAAGTTGTTTATCAGCTGTAGGACTTCCCTAGTGCAGTTTTTTTGGGTCACTTAGGTAGACTATCATATCACCTGCAAATAATGATAGTTTGACTTCTTCCTTTCCAATTTGTATCCCTTTGACCTCCTTATGTTGTCTAATTGCCCGAGCTAGTACCTCAAGTACAATATTGAAAAGATAAGGAGAAAGGGGGCAGCCCTGTCTAGTCCCTGATTTTAGTGGGATTGCTACATGTTTCTCTCCATTTAGTTTGATGCTGGCTACCGGTATGCTGTATATTGCTTTTACTGTGTTTGGGTATGGGCCTTGAATTCCTGGAGACAGTATACTAATTAACAAAATCAGAAATGAAAAGGGAGACATAACAACAGAAACTGAGGAAATGTAAAAAATCATCAGATTCTACCACAAAAGCCTATATTCAACAAAACTGGAAAATATATATGAAATGGACAATTTTCTAGACAGATACTAAATGTCACAGGATCAGATAAACCATCTAAACAGTCCCATAACCCCTAAAGAAATAGAAGCAGTCATGAAAAAATCTTCTGACCAAAAAAAAAGCCCAGGACGAGATGGGTTTAGTGCAGAATCCTATCAGATCATCAAATAAAACCCAATTCCAATACTCTTCAAACTGTTCCACAAAATAGAAACAGAAGGACAAATACCCAACTCATTCTATGAAGCCACAGTTACACTGCATATTCTCCCTTGGAGACAAAACTGCTTCTGTCTAATCAGGAACCTGTCACAATTTCCTTTGATAGATGACTTCATAAGAGATTTTCTTCTCCTTTATCATATTTAATGTTCCAAATAAATTTTGAAAACTGGTTGAGTGCACATTACTTTTAGCTTCAAAAGATATGATGTATATTTAAGAGGCATTTAATTATTATAAATGGCTATGATGACTTAAAAAAATTGTCATTCTTGACCTTTCATCATTTATATGCCTTCTGTAAAATAACATACTCATCTTATTCAGGCAGTGTAAGATAGAAAAACTGTAATTATTCAGCATATAGTTCATAGTTAGATCCCTCATTTATTTGAGTTTCTCACCTAGCACATAGCAAAGCCACTGAGTATACTGGGAACAACACATTGTGTTCCATGGTTCTTTTTAGTCTGTAAAGTCTTGTTAGTTAAGTTCCACTAACTTGCTGAAGGAGGATCACAGCATTTTCTGGGGTTTGGCAACATCTCAGCACACAGTCAAGGCTCAAGTATTCTTTTATTTTTTTAATTTTTTTATTCGATATATTTTTTATTTACATTTCAAATGATTTCCCCTTTTCTGGCCCCCAACTCCCCAAAAGTCCCATAAGCCCTCTTCCTTCCCCTTGTTCTCCCATCCACCCCTTCCTACTTCCCTGTTCTGGTTTTGTCCTATACTGCTACACTGAGTCTTTCCGGAACCAGGCCACTCCTCCTTTTTTCTTGTACATCATTTGATGTGTGGATTATATTTTGGGTATTCCAATTTTCTAGGCTAATATCCACTTATTAGTGAGTGTGGACCATGATTAATCTTTTGAGACTGTGTTACCTCACTTAGTATGATGTTCTCCAGCTCCATCCATTTGTCTAAGAATTTCATGAATTCACTGTTTCTAATGGCTGAATAAGTACTCCATTGTGTATATATACATTTTTTGCATCCATTCTTCCATTGAGGGATATCTGGGTTCTTTCCAGCTTCTGGCTGTTATAAATAGGGCTGCTATGAACATAGTAGAGCATGTATCCTTATTATCTGCTGGGAATCCTCTGGGTATATGCCCAGAAGTGGTATAGTAGGATCCTCCGGAAGTGAGGTACCCAGTTTTCTGAGGAACCACCAGACTGATTTCCAGAGTGGTTGTACCAAGATGCAACCCCACCTGCAGTGGAGGAGTGCTCCTCTTTCTCCACATCCTAGCCAACACCTGCTGTCTCCTGAGTTTTTAATCTTAGCCATTCTGACTGGTGTACGGTGAAATCTCAGGATTGTTTTGATTTGCATTTCCCTAATAACTAATGAAGTTGAACATTTTTTAAGATGCTTCTCAGCCAAGCAAAGTTTTTCGGGTGAAAATTCTTTGTTTAGCTCTGTACCCCATTTTTAATAGGATTATTTGGCTTTCTGGGGTCTAACTTCTTGAGTTCATTGTATGTATTAGATATTAGCCCTCTATCTGATGTAGTGTTGGTGAAGATCTTTTCCCAATTTGTTGGTTGCCGATTTGTCCTTTTGATGGTGTCCTTTGCCTTACAGAAACTTTGTAATTTTATGAGGTCCCAATTGTCAATTCTTGACCTTAGTGCATACACTATTGATGTTTTGTTCAGGAACTTTCCCCCTGTACCAATGTCCACAAGGGTCATCCCCAGTTTCTTTTCTATTAGCTTTAGAGTGTCTAGCTTTATGTGGAGGTCCTTGATCCATTTGGAGTTGAGCTTAGTACAAGGAAATAAGGATGGATCTATTCTCATTCTTCTGTATGCTGACCTCCAGTTGAACCAGCACCATTTGTTGAAAGGTTATCTTTTTTCCACTGATGTTTTCAGCTCCTTTCTCGAGGATCAAGTGGTCATAGATGTGTGGGTTAATTTCTGGATCTTCAATCCTGTTCCATTCATCAGCCTGCCTGTCACTGTACCAATAACATGCAGTTTTTAACACTATTTCTCTGTAAAATTGCTTGAGGTCCGGGATACTGATTCCCCCAGAATTTCTTTTGTTGTTGAGAATAGTTTAACTCTCCTGTTTTTTTTTTTTTTTTTTTTTGTTTTTTTTTGTTTTTTTTTGTTTTTGTTATTCCAGATGAATTTGAGAATTGCTCTTTCTAACTCTATGAAGAACTGAGTTGGGATTTTCATGAGTATTGCAATAAATCTGTATATTGCTTTTGTCAAAATGGCCATTTTAAGGATATTAATGCTGCCAATCCATGAGCATGGGAAATTTTTCCATTTTCTGAGGTGTTCTTCCATTTCCTTCTTCAGAATATTGAAGTTCTTGCTGAAGTTGTTTATCCGCTGTAGGAGTTCTCTAGTGGAGTTTTTGGGTCACTTAGGTAGACTATCATTATCATCTGCAAATAGAGAAATTTGGACTTCTTCTTTTCCAATTTGTATACCTTTGACATCTTTATGTTGTCTAATTGCCCGAGCTAGTACCTCAAGTACAATATTAAAAAGATAAGGAGAGAGGGGGAGTCTTGTCTAGACCCTGATTTTAGTGGGATTGCTTTAAATTTCTCTTCTTTAGTTTGATGTTGGCTACCGGTTTGCTGTATATTGCTTTTACTATGTTTAGGTATGGGCCTTGAATTCCTTTTCTTTCCAAGACTTTAAACATGAAAGGATGCAGAATTTTATCAAAATGCTTTTTCAGCATCCAGTGAAATGACCAGGTGGTTTTTTTCTTTGAGTTTGTTTATGTAGTGGATTGCATTAATGGATTTCCCTATATTGAACCCTCCCTGCATCCCTGGGATAAAGCCTAGTTGATCATGGTGGATGATCATTTTTATGTGTTTTTGAATTTGGTTAACAAGAATTTTATTGAGTATTTTTGCATCAATATTTATAAGGGAAATTGGCCTAAAGTTCTCTTTCTTTGTTGGATCTTTGTGTGGTTTTGGTATCAGCGTAATTGTGGCTTTGTAGAAGGAGTTGGGTAGTGTTCCTTCCATTTCTATTTTGTGGAATAATTTGAAGAATGTTGGTGTTAGGTCTTCTTTGAAAGTCTGATAGAATTCTACACTGAAACCATCTGGTCCTGTACTTTTTTTGGTTGGAAGACTTTCTATGACCCCTTCTATTTCTTTAGGGGTTATGGGACTATTTAGATGATGTTTTTGGTCCTGATTTAATTTTGGTATTTGATATCTGTCTAGGAAATTGTCCATTTCCTCCAGATTATCCAATTGTGTTGAACATAGGCTTTTGTAGTATGATCTGATGATTTTTTGAATTTCCTCAGTTTCTGTTGTTATATCATCCCCCTTTTCATTTCTAATTTTGTTAATTTGGATACTTTCTCTGTGCCCTTTGGTCAGTCTGGCTAAGGGTTTATCTATCATGTTGATTTTCTCTAAGAACCAGCTCCTGGATTTGGTGATTCTTTGTATGGTTCTCTTTGTTTACACTTGATTGACTTCAGCCCTGAGTTTGGTGATTTCCTGTCTTCTCCTCTTCCTGGGTGAATTAGCTTCTTTTTGTTCCAGAGCTTTCACATGTGCCATTAAGCTGCTAGTGTATGTTCTCTCCCATTTCTTTTTGGAGGCACTCAGGTCTATGAGTTTTTCTCTTAGCACTGCTTTTATTTTATCCCAAAGATTTGGGTATGTTGTGCCTTCATTTTCATTAAATTCTAAAAAGTCTTTGATTTCTTTATTTCTTCTTTGGCCACGGTATCATTGAGTAGAGTATTGTTCAGCCTCCATGTGTATGAGGGTTTTCTGTTGTTTTTGTTGCTATTGAAGACCACTCTTACTCCATAGTGATCTGATAGGAGGCATGGGATTATTTCGATCTTCTTATATTTGTTGAGGTCTGTCTTGTGTCCAATTATACGTTTGATTTTGGAGAAGGTACCATGAGGTGCTGAGAAAAAGGTATATTCTTTTGCTTTAGGGTGAAATGTTCTATAAATATCAGTCAAATCCAATTGGTCCAAAGCTTCAATTAGTTTTACTGTGTCCCTGTTTAGTTTCTGTTTTCCAGATCGGTCCATCGAGGTTAGTGGAGTGTTGAAGTCACCCAGAATTATTGTGTTAGGTGCAATGTGTGCTTTGAGCTTTAGTAAAGTTTCTTTTACAAATGAGGGTGCCCTTGTATTTGGTGCATAGATGTTCAGAACTGAGAGTTCTTCTTGGTGGAATTTTCCTTTGACCAGCAAGAAGTGTCCTTCTGTGTCTCTTTTGATGACTTTAGGTTGAAAGTCAATCCTATCTGATATTAGAATGGCTACTCCAGCTTGTTTCCTAAGACCATTGGCTTGTAAAATTGTCTTCCAGCCTTTTACTCTAAGGTACTTTTTGTCTTTGACACTGAGGTATGTTTCCTGTATGCAGCAAAATGTAGGGTCCTGTTTCCTTATCCAGTCTGTTAGTCTATGTCTTTTTTTATTGGGGAATTGAGTCCATTGATAGGAAGAGATATTAAGGTTTAGTGATTATTACTTCCTGTCATTTTTTATGTTATTTTTATATTTGAGTGGTTGTCTTCTTTTGGGTTCGATGAAAGAGGGTTACTATATTGCTTTTTCCAGGGTGTAGTTTCCCTCCTTGTATTGGAATTTTCCTCCTATTATTCTTTGTAGAGCTGGGTTTGTGGAAAGATATTGTGTAAATTTGGTTTTGTCATGGAATATCTTGGTTTCTCCATCTATGGTGATTGAGAGCTTTGCTGGGTATAGTAGTCTTGGCTGACATTTGTGTTCTCTTAGAGTCTGCATGAGATCTGTCCAGGATCTTCTAGTTTTCATGGTCTCTGGTGAGAAGTCTGGTGTGATTCTGATAGGTCTTCCTTTATATGTTACTTGACCTTTTTCTCTTACTGCCTTTAATATTCTTTCTTGGTTTAGTACATTTGGGTTTTGATTATTATGTGATGGTAAGTATTTCTGCTCAGGTCCAGTCTCTTTGGAATTCTGTAGGCTTCTTGTATATTCATGGGCATCTCTCTCTTTAGGTTAGGGAAGTTTTCTTCCATAATTTTGTTGAAGATATTTGCTGGCCCTTTCAGTTGTAAATGTTCACTCTCATCTATACCTATAATCCTTAGGTTTGCTCTTCTCATTGTGTCCTGGATTTCCTGGATATTTTGGGTTACAAGCTTTTTGCATTTTGCATTTTCTTTGACTGTTGAGTCAATGGTTTCTATGGTATCTTCAGCATCTGAGATTCTTTCTTCCAT
Organism: Apodemus sylvaticus; assembly: GCF_947179515.1. Lineage (NCBI taxonomy): Eukaryota > Metazoa > Chordata > Mammalia > Rodentia > Muridae > Apodemus > Apodemus sylvaticus. Next base: position 160,211,672 of record NC_067475.1, on the reverse strand, counting down.
CTCTTGTATTCTGTTGTTGATATTTGCATCTATGGGCCCTGACTTCTTCCCAACGTTTTCTATCTCCAAAGTTGTCTCCCTTTGTGATTTCTTAGTTGTTTCTACTTCTGGTTTTAGATCCAGGATGGTTTTGTTCAGTTACTTCATTTGTTTGTTTGTGTTTTCTTTTAATTCTTTAGGAGATTTTTGTGTTTTTTCCTCTTTCATGACTTCTGCCTGTTGACTCGAGTTCTCCTGCATTTCTTTAAGTTTTTTTTTTGTTTTTGTTTTTTTGTTTGTTTGTTTGTTTTTGTTTCTTGCGTTTTTTCTTTATTGGCTTCTATCTCTTGAGCCTTATTCTCCTGAATTTCTTTATGTGATTTTTGTGTTTCCATTATACGGGTTTCTAGCTTATTAATGTTCCCCTGTATTTCTTTAAGAGATTCATTTATGTCCTTTTTGTGTTCCTCTAGCAGCATCATGACCAGTGATTTTAAATCCAAATCTTGTTTTTCTGATGTGTTGGGATGTCCAGGACTTGCTGTTGTTGGAGAGTTTGGTTCAGACGCTGCCATATTGCCTAGATTTCTGTTGGTAGCATTCCTACGTTTGCCTTTTGCCATCTTGTAATCTCTGATGTTAGTTGGTCTTGTCTCTGGCTGGTGTTTGAGCCTCCTGTGAGGCTGTAAGGCTATTTTCACAACACTGGATGGCTGTTTTTCCCTGTAGCAGATTGCTGATGTGCTGCCCTCCTCTTGGGTGCCCTTGAATCCCTAGTGTGCCTTGCCCCAGCTTGTCTCTGTGAACCAGGTGATGCCCATTTGTTCCTTCAGGGAGTTCTGATGGTGTATGCTGTGGGGACCTTTTCTGAGTGCTGATCACTCTGCCAGGCAGCAGATCCCCCAACTGGGTTGGTGCACACAAGGCTAGCCTAGCTGCTCAGGCCCTGAGTTCAGGCAAAAGCCTGACAGGCTTATGTCCACGCAATGTTTGCCTTGGGGTATGACTGCTAACTGGTTCTGTCAGGTGGCCAATATGTCACTGTGCGTGCCTTCTATAAGTCCCGGGACAGTCTGCCTGGCTAACAGCCTCGTGTCCAGGTTGGTACACAGATGGCTCACCAGACAGCCCTGGGCCTGGTTGCAGCCCAATCCCTGTCAGGCTGAGACCCCCGGGACGTTAGCCTGGGGCTGTGACTGTTAGCTTGCATTGCCTGCTAGAACTCTCTGGCGACTCATAGCCAAAATGGTGGCGCGTACTTCCTGTAAGTGTTGGGAGAGACTGCCAGGCCATCAACCTCCTGGCCGGGTTGGCACACCGATGGCCCACCGGACAGCACAGGGCCTGGGTGCAGTCCAACGCCTGTCAGGCTTAAACCCTTGCGATGTTGGCCTTGGGGTATGTCTGTGTACCTCAGGGTGTTGGTTCTCTCTGGCATCCAAGAGCCAAGATGGAGGAGAGCCTCTCGTAACTGACTGGCGGGAGGCAGAGTTCTGATGTGGCTTCAGTGCAGTGAAAGGTGCTGTAACTCCGCTGGTAGCCCTTCTGTTTGGCTCAAGTGAAGAACATTGGCTGGAAGAATGGCTTCAGTAAATGTTGCTCTAAAATTTTATTTATTATTGATTCAAGCTAATCATCCTCAGCAAGATTTTGTGTTTCATGTAGACAGAGTATAATTCCTGTGGATCCTGCTGACTATGATGTGGCTCAATCATTTCTCAAAGATGTCTAATTTATCCATGTGCCTTTAATTAATCTTTACTTATTAAACATGTAACATCTATGTCCATGTCAGTATTATATCTTACTAGAGCTTTGAGGAATATACAAGTGTCCACTTTGGTCTAAATCCACAAATATTGTAGCAACAATTGCTCATTGCCATCACTATAATAATTATAAATGCTAGGTTTTTATTTCCATGATTGTTAATGTTTTCCAGCTGGTATACCCCAAGGATGAGTGTTTCCATTTCTTCATTGTTACTTTTATTCAATAACAACATGGACTTAGATTTTATTTCAGTAAGTTCTTACTCATCTTGCTCAAACTGTCCCACATTTAATGAATGAAAGGGGCTTTCAAGTTAACCTTGTGCTTTTATTAACATAAAACAAAATTCGCATTTCTCTAAGAAATGAGTGAAGTGAATACTGTTTTTATTTCCATACTGTCATATGCTCCTTGCCTAGTCAAGGTCATTATTGGAGTTATCTATTTTCACGAATAATATATTATTAATTATCATTATGATATATAATATATATGACCATTTTAATGCCTCCAAAAAGGCAATGTATATACTTCATTTTCCTTTAATAGTACATCCTGGAATCCCCACATTTAAGTTCAAATATACTTTTTTAATATTTTTATGTAAAATTAGATAGTAGTCTATACTATGTAGAACAAAAATTTGTTCTATTTCTGGTATAAAGATCTTTTGAAAATTCTCTTTTTAAGTAGCTGTGAAAGCCTTAAACATAGGGTGGTCAGGGTAAATTGTAAACACAGGACTAAATCGATTTTTCTTTCATGACAGTAATTCAGAAGAGGGCTTGTTTCCCACTATCTTCACCAGAATGTTTTTAACCTTTGACATTTTTCCAATTTAGTCAATGACACATGGATTCTCAGTATAGATGAGATTTGCTTTTTCCACATTACAAGTAAAGTTATACATGACTTTATGTTTAACTAGTGTGCTTTTGACATTGATGTAAATTTTGTACTCATTATTTGCTTGGTTTTGATATTTTCCCTCAAAAGCATTTTTTAAATATTGGGGATAATAGCATTTTAGTTTTGTAATTTTCTTACTTCTGTGCCATCTGTTTGATTTTACTGGTAAAGAATAATGTGTACACTATTTTTCAAAATTCTATTTAATTATATCTGGCTTTTGATTTATAGTTTATCCACATTAATTATAAAGGAACAAAAATGCATTTTCTCTAGTTTCTTTGTATATAATTACTTTTTAAAATTTATATACATATATATGTGTTTACTACTATTTGCCTTACCCAATTCTTACACCTGTAATAGACTTAGGACTAAATATGTAATAATTGTGTATGCATACTAAATGTATATAAAATTTTAACGTATATATTATATATGTGTATAAATGTTATAAAATATGTATTATATATATTATTCATTGGATATATATGCATTTATATATAAAATATATGTTGTATAATATATATATATATAATATATAACATATACTAAATACATTTAAATTAACATTAGTACAAAAACTTACTACAAGTTTTAAAATGTATTTATGGAAATGACCATATACTTTATAGTAATTATTAATTAATTTTACAGATAATCTTTTTACCTTCACACATATTAGAAAGATTTCAAATAGTCATTGTATTGGATAGATGTTTTGTTGTTGTCTGAAATACCTGATAAAAGGATGAAATACTTATGTTGGCTCCTGGTTTCAAAGCTTTAAGCTAGTAGCTGTTGGGCTCTTCTGCTTTTAAGTTATTGTAGGGCAGAAACATCATGGAACAAAGGCTTGGCACAGGAAGTAGTGAGAGCCAGCCAGTGATAGGATATGTCCTTGAAAGGTATAGCCCAATGACCCAGTTTCTTCAAGGAGGTCCAACTTCCACATTTATACCACCTCCTAGTTGTCCATTCACTTTTTGAATCTATCTATTGGGCCCTTGATCAGATCAGAGCTATCATAGTCTAATTTTGTCTGAAAAACTCTCACTGATACTTCCAAAGGGATTTTGTTTATTTTTTAATCAATTTTACAGGTGTTCTGTGAAACCAATCTGACACTCAAGAAATGACTGCAGCCATAGGCATAATGTTCTTTGCTTTGTACTACAATCCCAACTAATATTTTATTTGGAAAAATTGTACTAATATTCGTAAACAAAATTGTTCTGTGTTGTTTCTGCTATGTGTTTCAATTTAGGACTCATGTACTACAAAGTGTTTTCTGAGCTGTAGAACAGTTAGTTGTACAATATTACAATTATCTTGTAATTAAACTCACCCTAGTGGTACCATTACATCCTATGGATTGCTGTATTTTTGTTGAGTAAATTTTAAAATAACTATCTTAGTTCTTTAGTTTTAGAGTTCCCATTTCTATGTGTATGCCTGTTTCACTGAAATTGCTGTGTAAACTTTCTATTATGATAAATCCATGAAATTATATTTTCTGAGAATATTTCATCTATATTCTCTTAAATTTGGTACATATTTGTGTAAAATACATAGATTTCTTCCAGTATCTTTAAATCTTCATTTTTTCAATGTTTTATTGATTCTTTGTGTGTTTCACATCATACACCAGAGTCCCACTCATCTCCACATCTCTTTACATGAACCCTTTGCCCTTGCAACTTATCCACAAAAGAAAATAAAATACACACACACACATACATACACAAAGCATAGAAATTATTTTGTCATAGAAGCTGTAGTATGTCATAGTGTGTCTCACAGTATACTTTTCTGTCCACACACCTTCACTTGCAAATATTCTTTGCTATGAGTCTGATCTGATTTGAGGTCTATGGCTTCTGTTACACCATCAGTGTTGGATCATCACCAGGACTCCTTGCTTATCTTGTTGCTGTCCTGTGTCATACAAAGTATATAGCTTTGGATCAACAGGACTGACCCCTTCACATGTCCCAACCATTGGCATATGATACAGATTTTGTCATGGGACAACTCAAAGCCCTGAATCTGGGACTGGGTGGTAACTGAGCCGGTCCACCTGCCAGCTCTCCCTTATCTGTACCTTCAGGGTGATCTCTCTAGCACTGCAGGGTTAGTCCTCCAGCTCTCATTCCCTCAGGGGCGGCTCACACATGCTTTGACCAAATGGTCCGGCTCTGCTCTGTTGTCTCAGCAATGAGCAACCCTCTCTGTAAATTGCTATAGCTAGTGAGAGACAGGACCAGCTCTCCCACTCTAATGATCTTGGAGCCAGCTATCCCAACTACCACAGGTTCTGAAGAATGGCTGGGTAGGGTATCACCTTCTTGCCCACTCCATCTCAGAGCAGATACGTGGTAGGGCCAGCTTTCCAATGTGTGTGCCCTCCAGATGGCTCACTCACATCCCCCTACCAGAGACTGTGATGCCCAGGGTCCAATCTCCTGAATGCTGTGGCTGATGAGAAGCAGGGGCAGCTCTCCCAATTGACACAGGTGACGATATGTCAGAGGCATATCATTTGTCCTGGTCCTTGCCTCTGTTTTTATCCACATTTATTTTAATCTTAGATAAACAATGAAATCCATTTAGTACTTGGAATTCATTCTTTTCTAAAGAGCTTACTGATTCCTCGGTTGGCCTGAGTTAGTTCTGTAACTGATTCTGTATGATGGCATACAGGCCATTGCAAGACTTAAGGGGTAAATATTTTTATGGGCATATTTTAAGAACTTGTCTATATTCAAACAATGCTTAGTTTACAATTTATTTCCTGTGTTATTCAGCCTTAAAATACCCAACCTTTACTATAATATAATGGTTGCACAGACTATTAAATACTATTAGTTTTTTTCTAAGACCAATTTGTTACTTTGTATTTCAATGATTAGAGTCAGACATTAAAAGACACACGTGTAAGGTATGCACATACATCTTCAGTGATGTAATCTAAAGATTTTTATTTGTTAATTTTTAATTATGTTTTTGGTTGTGAGCCTAGCCTTTAACGGCTGAGCCATCTTTTCAGCCCTTAATAATTTTTTAAAATATAATTGTTTCATTTTTTGCCTTTCCCTTTCTACCCTCAAATCCTTTCCATTTTACTGCCTTGCTCTCTCTTAAATTTATTGCCTCTGTCTCTTTTACTGTATGTATATATATATATATACATAGAGTGTAAAATATATGTATATGTATATATATACATACCTATTGTATTATAAACACAATCTGCTTGTATGTATAATATTACTTGTATGTATATGTTTTCAGTTCTAACTGGTTGGTATTGAATACATTAATTTTATTAAAATTATTTATTTCATTTTTTGTGTATGAATGGTTTTTTAGCATACATGTATGTGCACAACTTGAATGGCTGGAGTAATTGGAGGTGAGAAGAGAGCATTTTTATTCATTGAGCCCTCTTTCCTTTCCCTATTTCTGAATTTTGATGTATAAAGTATATAGTGTTGATATTTATCAGCTTCTCATTTCTCTAAGTAAATATAACACTCTCCTTTTTTCCTCCTTTCTGTTTTTATCAAAGTCTACCAAAAATATTTGTTCTTTTTATTAGGTATTATATGAATATCTCCTTAACTTTGAAATTTAATCATTGCTGTTCATGGTACTATATTATTTAGTTTTCAAGATATGCTTTTAAAGATTTATTTATTTATTTATTTATTTATTTATTTATTTATTTATTTAATATGAGTACATGATTGCTGTCTTGAGACACATCAAAAGAAGGCATTGGATCCCATTGTGAGCTGTCATGTAGTTGCTGGGAATTGAACGTTAGACCTCTGGAAGAGCAGCTAGTGCTCTTAACTGCTAAGTTGCCTCTCCAGCCCCTTCAAAATGCTTTTTAAACTTTTATTTTATATCTTTTGTTATTAATATGCATCATGGCATAAAGCACTTTTTATAATGATTGGATTACTTCTTCATTTCTGTTCTGTATTTGAAACTTACAATTGAAAGATTTTAATATGCTTTTATAATTAAGGCTGTTAAACTCACTATGGCGTGTTCTCTTAGATTGTTTAATGTAATTCATTAATTGTTTTAGGGCATTTTTATTAGAGGTAATTTTCATTATTTGGGATGAGTTTTTTATATGTTTTCTTTTTATGTTCATTTTACATGGAGATACTAAAGATATTTTGTTTGCTCAGCATTCATAATCGGCTCTGAATCAACACACTCAGTGGTGGTGTACAGGGTGAGCTGTTGCTTGCTTGTTCTCTGCAAAAGGCCTCCTGTTTTCTCATAATAGTTTGAAGTTCATTTTATTCATATCATGGCTATCTCACCAGAGGAAGAGATTTTGATGTATCTTCTGATTTTTATGTCCTTTCTTTTGTATTATTGAGAAAAATAATTTCCTTTTTTATTAATAGTCTTTAACTTTTAAATGGGATCCCTCAACATATATAGTGCAGTTTAATTGTCCTGAAACTATGAGATAGAGTGCACATATAAAATATATTAAATAAAGAAAAAATAAATGTCCTGCATGATACTGCTCTGAGGACTAGCTTTCATGGTGCTTCCCAGAAGGTGCTACATATACTTCCAAAGGAAGGAGCCAACCAATAACAGTCCCACCCGGCTATGATGCCTATAGACTACAATGATCAGCATGACATTATAGCTTTTAGAGTGTAGTGGTAGATCACATATGTTGACAGTAAACATCAGCTTTCCAAAAAAGAGCACGACTTAAAACCTATTCAATAAGAAGGAAACCATGCCTGATACTAGAAACCAAGATATCAAGTTAGTTCCAGTGAAACCAAAAATATTGGAAGAGAACCTACAAACATTAATTTTATAATAATTATAATAATGTAGTAAATATTGATGTGTCTGTTCTTCTCAACATTCCACATTCTGCAGGTCTTCCAGGAGATTTGCAGCAGCCAGGGCCACAAGTCTCCCAGGAGATCTGCTGGAAACCAGGGATAGAAGAAGCAGGCTTCAGAAGGAGACAACCAGGCCAGTTAACACCAGACATAACCAGATGGTGAGAGGCAAGCACAAGATCATAAGCAACAGAACCCAATATACTTTGGCATCATCAGAACCCAGTTCTACCACCACAGCAAGCCCTGGATACCTTCACACACATGACAAACTTGATGCTGACCTAAAATCCCATCTCATGAAAATAATAGAGTCCTGTAAGGAGGATATAAATAACTCACTGAAAGAAATACTGAAAAACACAGGTCAATAGGCCCTTGAAGAGGAAAAAATTAATTCATTAAAAAATATACAGAAACACAATCAGGTACAGGAATTGAACAAAGCAGTTGAAGACCTAAAAGTAGGAGTAGAAACAGTAAAGAATAACAAATAGAGACAACCCTGGAAATGGAAAACCTAGGCAAGATGTCAGGAATGACAGATGTAAGTAAGCATCACCAACAGAATATAAGATATATAAGAGATATAATCTCATACTTAGAAGATATCAGAGAATATATTGACACAATGGTCAAAGAAAATACAAATCACAAAAATCTCCTAACCCAAAACACCCAGAAAATGCAAGACAAAGTGAAAAGACCAAATTTCAGATTAATAGGAATAGAGGAGAGCAAAAATTCCCAGCTCAAAGGACCAGAAAATATCTTCAACAAAATCATACAAGAAAACTTCCCCAACCTAAAGAAAGAGATGCCCATAAGCATACAACAGACCTACAGAACACCAAGTAGATTAGACCAGAAAATAAAATCCTCCTATCACACAATCATCAAAACACTAAATGTATAGAACAAAGAAAGAACAGCGAAAGTTGTAAGGAAAAAAGATCAAGTGTCATATGAAAGCAGACCTAGCAGAATTATACCATACATCTCAACAGACACTCTAAAGGCCAGAAGATCCTTGAGAGATGTCAGGCAGACCCTAAAAGAACACAAATATCTTGGCTAGAAAACTCTCAATCATCGTAGATGAAGAAACCAAAATATTCCATGACAAAACTAAATTAAACAATATATATCTACTAATCCCACTCCACAGAAGATTCTAGAAGGAAAACTCAAACACAATGACTCTATATATACCAAATGAAAGGATCCACATACTAGCATGTGGCATGGTTCTGATAAGGTATTTAGTATGGGGAAGAGGGCATGTTTGTGTTTTTTTCTGCAGGATGCTGCAGGAGTGTGCTATCTGCCACAGTGATTGGTATGACCTGCTGATGCTGAAACAAAGAATGATGCTGATCTGTGTGATCGCTGAGTGCCCTGGCAATGGTGACAGGGAAGCTGTATTGGACATATGCTCCTGACCTACCTTTCTTGCCTATATCCCATATTGGTTAAGCTGCCTTGCTTTAATATTTTAGACCTTATGGAACAGAGTACATGGAGAGTGTAGAAACTGACTTAGAATAAGTAACCAAATAGAGAAGTTGTTATAATGATTCTTCTATTTCCTTTCATGTGACCAGTTATTCTGACTCAATCACAGACTGATATAGAAATCAATCTAATATTGAAATAACAGTTTTTATTTGGGATACTGGTTTTGGACATTTTCAGGGACATTTGAAAATTGACCACTGCCTTGCATGAAGTTACATTTACAGTGGATAAAATTGGGACAGGATCTGGATTTTGAACAATTGTTAGGCTCTTATGGTCATGTTAAGGCTTATATGTTAAGGCTCTTAATTGGTCATGTTAAAATTACTTTTGGTTCTTCCACAGTATTTAATGTAAGTTGTATTGATTGTACAATTTCTAATTGTTTTTTTTTTACCTTTTTAAAAAGATTTATTTATTTATTTATTTATTTATTTATTTATTTATTTATTTATTTATTTATTTATTTATTTATTTATGTGAGTACACTGTTGATGTCTTCAGACCCACCAGAAGAGGACATCAAATCCCATTACAGATGGTTGTGAGCCACCATGTGTTTACTGGGAATTGAACTAAGGACCTCTGGAAGAGCAGACAGTGCTCTTAACTACTGCTCAGTCATCTCTCCAGCCCTACACTTTCTAATTGTGTCAGTGTGTTGAAATCTGACATGCCTGTTATAGTGATATATCAATTAGCTTTTATTTTATTGTTTGTGAGTATTATAGGACCTTGGTATTCTGAAGAAAAAATAGCTTATAAATATTGGAAAAAAAAGAGTCAGGCTTTAGGCAGATACAAGAGGGTGGTGGGTTTGACTATTGCTGGTATAGCAGTTTTAATTTCATTAATAGCCAGCACCATTGCTTCTGCAATTCCTTTGACAGAAGTTAAGACAGATACTTATGTTAATCATTTAACAAAAAATGTTGCTAATGTTCTGAATATTCAAGAGGGTTTAGATAGGCATTTGGAACAATGGACTGATGCTCTCTATTGTTACTATTTGAATTATTAGAGAGGAAGTTGAGAGTTTAAGAGTAAGAAGCCATCTATAGTGTCATGCTAAATACCAATGGATTTTTGTTTCTTCTAAAATTTGCAATGATAGTCACTATAATTGGGAAAAATTCAAAGACACTTACAGGGTACATGGCATAATTCTAACACCTCTTTGGATGTTTTAACTTTGCATAGTGAGATTATGAATTTAAAAATGCTACTCTGCTGAACTTTGATGCTGCAGATATTGCTGGTAAAAATATTCATGGCCTGAGGTCAGTATTTCCATCTTGGTCAAGCTTCAAGAATGGCATATAGAGCTTGATTGTGCTAGCACTTCTTGTCCTGGGAATACTTTTATTCCTGCCCATTGTAATAAAACTTGCCTTTAACAACATTAACATGTTGGCAGCCAAAGAACATGGCTTGAAACTAAAAATGAACCCCCAGACAGAGTTATTAATTTAATAAGCTGGCAGTCAATGATGGGTAAGTTCTGCACAGATTTACCCTTAGCAACCTCAGACAGAAGTGCATTGCTTTTGATAATGCATATTCCATGACAGATAAGGAAGGCATTCTTCTTAGAACCACTTAAGACAGGTGCAGTCTTGTTTATGAAATACAAAAGGGGGGATATGGAAATCTTGTAGGTGCTGCTTTGCAGGAATCTGACATTGGCCAAGGACAAGGAAGTGGGCTTCAGACAGGAATATGACATTGGGCCATGACTAGGAAGTAAATTCAGGCAGGAATCTAATTTTAGGCTAGAACAAAGAAGCTTTGGGTAAGAATATGACATTGGGCTAGGGCAGGGAACTAGGCTCAGATATCTTGGTTGTCCTGATAAAACCTTAGAAACAGTGATCACAGGAGTGATCATAGGACTTTGTTCATTGCCTTGCTTGTTCCTTGACTATTTGTGTTTATTGTACTGCTTGACCTTATTAGTTGCGTGTAATTAAAATGGTGTAAAAGCAGATTGGGCAAAAATAAACCCACCTCACCTTCAGAACTGGCTGGGAGCATGCTATAAAAAGAAAGAAATAAGGAAAGAAAGAAAGAAAGAAAGAAAGAAAGAAAGAAAGAAAGAAAGAAAGAAAGAAAGAAAGAAATCATCTCACAACAAACCCAAAAGGATAGAATCACACACAAATAATACCAACTCCAACAACCAACATAACAAGAACTAACAATAATCTATCTTTAATAGCTCTCAACATCAACAGACTCAATTCCCCAACAAAAACACATAGCCTAACAGATTGGATACATAAACAGGAACCATCATTCTGCTGCATGCAAGAAACACATTTCAGCAACAAAGACAACCACTACCTCAGTGTAAAAGCTGGGAAAAAAACTGTTCCATAGAAATGGTCCCAGGAAACAAATAGGAGTTTCCATTCTAATATGCAATAAAATAGACTTTCTACTAAACTTCATCAAAAAAGATGGAGAATGACACTTTGTATTCATCAAAGGAAAAAATCCACCAAGAGGAAATCTAAATTCCGAACTTCTATGTCCCAAATTGAAGTGTGCACATGTTCATAAAATAATTTACTAAAGCTCAAAGAACACATTGCACCTCACACGATAATAATGAGAGAGTTCAACACCCAATTCTCACCAATGGGCAGGTTATTGAACTAGAAGCTAATCAGAGACACAGTAGTCCAACTACCAGAAGTTAAGAACCAAATGGATTTAACAGACATCTTCAGAACATTTCACTCTAAAACAAAACAAAAAAAAAGATATATCTTCTCAGGACCTCATGGCACCTTCTCCAAAATTGACCATATTATCAGTCACAAAACAAGATTCAACAGATCCAATAACATTGAAATAATACCATGCATCCCAACAGATCACCATGGATTAATGCTAGACTATAATAACTACAAAAACAACAGAAAGTCCACATACCCATGGAAACAGAACAACTCTCTACTCATTGATAAGTTGGTCAGGGAAGAAATAAAGAGAAATTAAAGATTTTCTGTAATTTGATGAAAATTAAAGCACAGCATAACAAAATGTATGGGATACAATAAAAGCAGTGCTAAGAGGGAAATTTATAGCAATAAGTTCTATAAGTGGCTATGATCAAAACCAGGTGATGACACATGTTGGCAAGGATGTAGAGAAAGATGAACACTCCTCCTTTGCTGGTGGGATTGCAAACTGGTACAACCACTGTGGAAATCAATCTGGTGGTACCTCAGAAAATTGGAAATAGTTCTGCCTGAGGACCCAGCTATTATACTACTGCACATATACCGAAAAGATGCTTCATCATATAACAAGGGCACATGCTCCAGTTTGTTCATAGCAGCCTTGTTTGTAATAGCCAGAAACTGGAAACAACTCAGTTGTCTCTCAGGCTAAGAATAGATACAGAAAATATAGTACACAATAGAATACTATTTAGCTATTAACAATGAGCATATCATGAGTTTTGTAGGCAAATGAATGGAATTAGAAATATCATCCTGAGTGAGGTAACTCAGACCCAAAGGACATGCATGGTATGTACTCATACTGAAAACACAACACACAGAACTTAAGTTTAAAAAGCAAAAAGGCCCATGGAGAATGCTTCAATTCCACTTAGAAGAGGGAAGAAAATAATCATGAGAGGCAGAAGGAGGGAGGGGCCTGGGTGGGGGAGGGGAAGAGGCAGGGAAAGAGAACATGATCAGATATGGTGGGGCCATGAGAAGAGAGAAGCCCAGAGAGTCAGCAGAATGAGTGGGCATATGCAGCCTAGGAGTCATGTTGGGAGGTGGGGGGACCTTCAAGAAAGTACCAACGACCCGGAGGTGAGAGACACTCAGGACTCATTGGGAGTGACATTAGTTAAAATGCCCAACATGGGGGAAAGAGAACAAGAAGGATCAACCTCTAGTAGAAAGACAGGGCAAATGGAGTTTGTCATGAGCTTGTTAAACCATAGTCGATTTCTTTTTATCTAGAATTGTTCCTGTCTAAAAGAACTGCAGGACAAAAATATAGAAAAGAGTGGGAGAAAGTCCTGTGAATGGCCCAATTTGGGATTCATCTTATGGGGAGGCCTGACACAATTATTGGTGCTGTGGTGTGCTTACAGACAGGAGCCTAGCTAGCATGGCTGTCCTCTGAGAGGTCCTATCAGCAGCTGATTAAGACAGGTACAGATACTTACACACAGACCATTGGTCTGAAGTTGGGGACCACTATAGTTGAATTAGTGGAAGGATGGAAAAAGCTGAAGAGGACGATGAACCCATAGCAAGACCAGCCATCTCAACTAACCCAGACCTGTATGAGTTCCCAGATACTGAGCTACCAACCAGGCTGTATACACAAGCTGGTCTATGCCCCCTGACACATATATAGCCCACTGCCAGGTCTGGCCTCAGTGGAAGAAGATAGCCTAATCCTGGAAAGACTCCAAGGCTCTAAGGAGTCAGGTAACATCCTCTTGGAGACAGGAGAGAGGAGGAATGGGATGAGGAACTGTGGAAGTGATGATATGGTTGTGGGACAATGACTGGATTATAAACAAATAAAATAATAAAAAATATAATGCTATAATTCATCAGCCTAGTAGTGGTTCTCAACCTTCCTAATGTTGCTTCAATATAGTTCTGCATGTTGTTGAGACAGCAATTATAAATTTATTTTCATTGTTATTTCATAACTATAATTTCTCTATTGTTATAAATCATAATTCAAGTATCTCCATTTTCCAGTGGTCTTAGATGTCTCCACAAAGGATCATTCTACCTGCAAAGGGGTCATGGCCCACAGGTTGGCAATAATAGCAAAAAAATCTATAAATATTTGTCTTTATGCCCACAGATAACTGAAATCTTCATTCCTAATGTAGGAAACTTTTTTTTGAAGACTGAAACAAGTAAAGAAAATCATAGCACAGTCCTTTGTTTGTTTGTTTGTTTGTTTGTTTGTTTTGAGACAGGGTTTCTCTGTGTAGCCCTGGCTGTCCTGGAACTGACTCTGTAGACCAGGCTGGCCTCGAACTCCATAGCACTGTCCTTATACGTACAAAATACTCCTGGACCAAAGACTCAGGGAGCATCATGGAAAAGGGGAAGGAAAAATTATAATAGCCAATGGATCATGAAATATGCTTTGGGTTTGTACATCCTGATATTGTCAGAAGCTACACCCATAAAGTCTTACCAGCATGACAATCCAAAAGTGAGCTGAAAATGCTAAACTTCATGCAGCCAAGCCCATGAGGTTGCAATATTTCATAAGGTACTATAAGCAACCGAGACTATCTGGAATCAGGATAGGTGACTTTCCTCAGGAAATAGCACACCAATTGGTTCTTCAGAGCTCCAGTTATCCCTGAAAATATGCATATAATTGACACTATAGAAAGTGAGAAGGTTATATTTTAAAATATATGTATACATCATATGTACAATAGCAGTATCTCGTGAAAAAGAGGCCATGAATTTGGAAAAGAATGAAAATGAATAAATGGGAAGATTTGAAGTGAGAAAAGAGAAGGGGACTATTCTATTAAATTATAATCTCAAATATAAAGAAAGTAAATTTTTCTTGAATTGTTCTCCTTAATATTATATAAATATAAATATTTATACAAAATTAATATTAAACATTTTAACTTTAACATACATACGTTGAGTCTGGAAAATGGTTCTGTAGGAAAATGCTGTTGGTGCATGCCTGGGGAACTCAGTTTGGTTCCATAGCATTCTGGTAAAAATCCTAGCATTGCAACCTTGAAGGAGACAGGCACAGGTAGATCTAAGAATCTCACTGTCTAACCAGACTAGCCATATCTATGATCTTTGGTTCAGTGAGAGACCCTGTCTCAAATAACAAATGTAGAAATAATTAAGGAAGACGCTGGTCTCCTTTGACCCAAATAACAACAAAACCAAACCAAAAAACGAAACAGAGAAGTAGTACTTAGGCATCTTGATTCCCAACTGACAAGGGACACAGCTTCCACTAGTTAATCCACCATGCACACATTTATAATAGCTCCTTTATAAGGGGTGGATAACATCTATGACTTACTGTTTGTAACATGCCTGATTACTTCAAAGTTCTATGTGTCAATATGCTATATATTTTCAGACTTGTCTTTTAATTGTCTCATTATACTTCAAGTTTTATTAGGAAATCAAAAATAAATCCAGGTGTGTGACATTTCTTTTAATCCCCTTTCTTTAAGGAGAGGAAGTTTTAGATAACCCTCACATTTTCCTCTCAACATGGGATTTTTCTCCTTGATATCTTAATCTTTGGTATCTTATAAAGTTATATGTAATACAATAAATATTTATTTTTATATAAATCAATAATTTATTTTTCTAGATCATCAAATATTTTAAAAGAATCATGACTTTGTTGTTTCTCTTGAGATGAGATTACGTGTGTGGGAGCGTGTACTTGGTTTGTCTTCAACTCACTTTGTAGTCCAGTCTAATTTCAGACACACCATTCTATTGCTACTATCTTATGAATGCTGGGATCACAAGCACTTTGTAGGTGACATATCATAACATCTTATTATCTGATAACTTCAATTAATTTTGATTATATCTGAGAGACACAATAGGTAGATAATTTTACCAAAATACAAATCACTTGATATAAAGATTAAATTTTAGAAATTAGCAGCTATAGTACCAAAAGCATAATTCTTAGAAAAGATCTGAAGCTTATAGTAATTGTTTAAAAATATTTAATATATATATATATATATATATATATATATATATATATATATATATATGTGTATAAGGTACCATTTCTATATATGTAGTAGTAACTCTTGCCCTTGAAATAAATGTCACCAAACAGAGAATAGTCTTTACTTATTTATAATATCTCAACTTCTAACCTGAAATACTAAAACATCTAGAAATAAAATATAGGTAATACCCTACAAGATATAGATGTAGGAAAGTATTTTTTGAATATGACTCCATTTGCCTGTGAATTAAGACCAAGAATCACCAAGTGGGACCTCATAAAACTAAAAACCTCTGTACTTCTAAGGAAACAATCAATCAAGTGAATAAGAAACCCACAGAGTGAGAGCCAATCTTTACTAGCTATACATCTGTCAGCATGTTAATATACAGAATATAGGAAGGAGTCAAATAACAACATCTCAAGAAAACAAATAAGCCAGTTCAAAAATGGACTATGGATTGGATCAGAGAGTTCTCAAAAGAATAAATAAGGATGACTAAGAAATATTTCAGTGGAGCAGAGACTGAAGTAAATACCACCCAGGGACTTCCCTACCTGAGGATTCGTCCTATAATCATTCATGAAACTCTAACACTATTATGGACGACAAGAAGTGCATACCAAAAGGAGCGCGTCATGGTTGTCTCTGGAGGTGCCCTGCCAGAGCCTTACACATACAGAGGCAGATGCTAGCAGCCAACCATTGGACTATGCATGGGGCATTCAATGGAGGAGTTGGAGGGTGGCCAAGAGGAGCTGAAGGGTTTTATAGCCCCATGGGAAGAACAATGATATTGGCCACCCAGATGCCCCAGGATTCCCAGGGACAAAACCATCAACAAAGGGGTACACATTCTTCCAGCAAAAACTGTGGCAGTGAAATGCCTTGTCGGGCATCAGTTGGAGGAGTGGTCCTTGGTCAGGTGAAGGCTCAATAGATGCTCCAACAAAGAAAAATTGAGGTGGGGGTAGTGGGTGTGTATTTGGTGGAAAGGCAGGGGGTGGGAAGAGGAGTTGGGGGTTTTCAGGGAGGGGGTAAACTGGGAATGTTTAGCATTTGAAGTGTAAACAAGATTATATTCAATAAAAGATGACTATGAAAAAATATTTCAAAAGTTATTCATAATCTATAACAATGAGGGAAATTCATTTTAAAATAAAATTGAGATACCATATTACCCAAGTCTAAATAGTTAAGACCAACAAAACAACTGACATCAAATGCTAGTGAGGACTGTGAAGAAAAAGGCAACCTATATTCACTGTCTGTGGGATTGTAAACCTGAAACTTGAAATCAGTATGGAGAATTCTCAAACATCTGAAAATAAATCTACCACATTACACAGATAAATCATTTCCTGGCATATACCCAAAGACTAGACATCCTACTTGACAGTTAATTCCTCAGCAATGTTCATTACCCCTCTAGTCACAATAGCTAGGAGACAGAAACAGCCTTAATGCCATTCAAAAGATGAATAGGTCATGAAAATGCAGTATGTATACACAATGGAACACTACTCAGTTTTAAAGGAAAAAATGTACTCATGAATGTTACAGATGAATGAATGGGCTTAGAAAAGAGCACACTGAATAGGAGAACCCAGAAGCAGAAAGACAAACACTCCATATTATTCTTCATTTGTAGCTTATAGCTCAGAATCTTCAGATGTGAATATAAGACATGTGTTAACCCCAACTAGGAAAGTAAAAAGAGACCATGGGGAAGAGAGAGGGGAAAATCAGAACACAGGTGATATAACGAGGAGGTTTACATTTCTAAGTTAGAAGGAAGTCATGCTGAATGCACCAAACACTTCAGACATATTTGACCTGAAAGCCTCCTTCTTACAATCTAACTCTCACTGCAAGTTGTCAAAGTATCGAAGCAATCAATATTCCTCCCTCCCTGTGATGCCTATGAACCACAGCAATTAAAACATAGCAAAACAATTGTAAAAATGCAACAGTGGCACTCACACCTTAGCAGTAACCAACAGCTCCTAATTGATATAAGGCCCACAAAATCATTCCCAATACTCAGAAACCAACTTAATGGGGCTAGTGAGATTGTAGATCTTAAAGGAAAACCACTTTAGCAGACCAGCATAATTCCTAAATGCATTCTAAAACATATCCTTATATCCATTGATAAGTGTTGCTTTTACCTTTCATCAAAGAAGCTTCCCTTTAGTGCAAATACAGAGCATCACAGAAAACACATATGGTGAACATGTTAAGATCATATGATCATGTTACTTCATGAGCCAATGGATATATGTGCAATGCAACTCTTATAAATGAGGCTCCAGGAACTTTTAAAAAGATTAGACCAAAAGATTTTAAGAGCCAGAAAACCAGGAAATCTACTATAAGATTATATCTTCTAGAAATTACAGAGAAGATTCTTCCATGATACCTCAACCATGCAATTGCCTAAACAAGAGTTGAACAGTGAAGATATTAATATACTAATTAGGAAATGGGAAGTCTTAGGGGTTCCCATTCCCAAAGAACTACAGGTCACTAATAACTGCTGAGAGGAGGAATCAATCTTTCTCAAGGATCATTCATTTTTTTTTTTAAATTTTCTTTATTCTTTGTTTACATTCCAACTGATTTCCCCTTTCCCAGTTCTCCCCTCCACATAAGTCCCATAAGCCCTCCTCCCTCCACCTATTCCCCAATCACCCCCTCCCATTTCTCTGTCCTAGTAATCCCTTATTGCTGCATCAAGCCTTTCCAGGACCAGGGGCCTCTCCTTCCTTCTTCTTGGGAGTCATTTGATATGTTAATTGTGTCTTGGGTATTCAGAGCTTCTGGGCTAATATCCACTTATCAGTGACTGCATTCCATGTGTGTTCTTTTGTGATTGGGTTACCTTACTTAGGATGATATTTTCCAGTTCCAACCATTTGCCCAAGAATTTCATGAATTCATTGTTTTTAATAGCTGAGTAGTACTCCATTGTCTAAATATACCACATTTTCTGTATCCATTCCTCCATTGAGGGACATCTGGGTTCTTTCCAGCTTCTGGCTATTGTAAATAAGTCTGCTATGAACATAGTGAAATATGTGTCCTTATTGCATGCCGGGGAATCCTCTGGGTATATGCCCAGGAGTGGTATAGCAGAGTCCTCCGGATGTGTCATGCCCAGTTTTCTGAGGAACCTCTAGACTGATTTCCAGAGTGGTTGTACCAGCTTGCAATCCCACCAGCAGTGGAGGAGTGTTCCTCTTTCTCCACATCCTCACCAACACCTGCTGTGTCCGGAGTTTTTAATCTTAGCCATTCTGACTGGTGTGAGGTAAAATCTCATGATTTGCATTTCCCTAATGATTAATGATGTTGAACATTTCTCAAGGTGCTTCTCAGCCATTTGAAGTTAGTCCTGAAAACATCACACAAGCAGCAGTAAATGGACTCAGTGGCTATATTTATAAGTTTATGCTTATATATCTGTAAGAATAGATAAAAGAAAGATTTGAGAGGTAATGAGGAGGGCATGGAAGGAATTGAAAGGAGAACACATGAGAGGAACTGGGGAGAGAGGGATAATGTAATTTTATCTTAATTAAAATAAAAAATTCCCACTCAACTTGTTTGGGGATCCATGGCTTGTCAGCAACCACTGTTGTTCACAGCTTAGCATTGATTCTTCTAATTTTACATAATGATAAAGCAAGTCCTAGTTTCTCCCTGAACAAGCAAGATGCAAATGACTCTTTTTTTTTTTTTTTTTTTGTCTCCTGAATTTTTTTTTGTCTTTTTTTTTTATTTGATATAATTTATTTACATTTCAAATGATTTCCCCTTTTCTAGCCCCCCCCACTCCCCGAAAGTCCCGTAAGCCCCCTTCTCTTCCCCTGTCCTCCCTCCCACCCCTTCCCAGTTCCCCGTTCTGGTTTTGCCAAATACTGTTTCACTGAGTCTTTCCAGAACCAGGGACCACTCCTGCTTTCTTCTTGTATCTCATTTGATGTGTGGATTATGTTTTGGGTATTCCAGTTTTCTAGGTTAATAACCACTTATTAGTGAGTGCATACCATGATTCACCTTTTGAGTCTGGGTTACCTCACTTAGTATGATGTTCTCTAGCTCCATCCATTTGCCTAAGAATTTCATGAATTCATTGTTTCTAATGGCTGAATAGTACTCCATTGTGTAGATATACCACATTTTTTGTATCCACTCTTCTGTTGAGGGATACCTGGGTTCTTTCCAGCATCTGGCAATTATAAATAGGGCTGCTATGAACATAGTAGAGCATGTATCCTTATTACATGGTGGGGAATCCTCTGGGTATATGCCCAGGAGTGGTATAGCAGGATCTTCTGGAAGTGAGGTGCCCAGTTTTCGGAGGAACCGCCAGACTGCTTTCCAGAGTGGTTGTACCAATTTGCAACCCCACCAGCAGTGGAGGAGTGTTCCTCTTTCTCCGCACCCTCTCCAACACCTGCTGTCTCCTGAATTTTTAATCTTAGCCATTCTGACTGGTGTAAGATGAAATCTTAGGGTTGTTTTGATTTGCATTTCCCTAATGACTAATGAAGTGGAGCATTTTTTAAGATGCTTCTCCGCCATCCGAAGTTCTTCAGGTGAGAATTCTTTGTTTAACTCTGTACCCCATTTTTTAATAGGGTTGTTCGGTTTTCTGGAGTCTAACTTCTTGAGTTCTTTATATATATTGGATATTAGCCCTCTATCTGATGTATGATTGGTGAAGATCTTTTCCCAATTTGTTGGTTGCCGATCTGTCCTCTTGATGGTGTCCTTTGCCTTACAGAAACTCTGTAACCTTATGAGGTCCCATTTGTCAATTCTTGCTCTTAGAGCATACGCTATTGGTGTTCTGTTCAGAAACTTTCTCCCTGTACCGATGTCCTCAAGGGTCTTCCCCAGTTTCTTTTCTATTAGCTTCAGAGTGTCTGGCTTTATGTGGAGGTCCTTGATCCATTTGGATTTGAGCTTAGTACAAGGAGACAAGGATGGATCAATTCGCATTCTTCTGCATGCTGACCTCCAGTTGAACCAGCACCATTTGTTGAAAAGGCTATCTTTTTTCCATTGGATGTTTTCAGCCTCTTTGTCGAGGATCAAGTGGCCATAGGTGTGTGGGTTCATTTCTGGATCTTCAATCCTGTTCCATTGATCCTCCTGCCTGTCACTGTACCAATACCATGCAGTTTTTAACACTATTGCTCTGTAGTATTGCTTGAGGTCAGGGATACTGATTCCCCCAGATTTTCTTTTGTTGCTGAGAATAGTTTTAGCTATCCTGGGTTTTTTGTTGTTCCAGATGAATTTGATAATTGCTCTTTCTAACTCTGTGAAGAATTGAGTTGGGATTTTCATGGGTATTGCATTGAATCTGTATAGTGCTTTAGGCAAAATGGCCATTTTAACTATATTGATTCTACCGATCCATGAGCATGGGAGGTTTTCCCATTTTTTGAGGTCTTCTTCCATTTCCTTCTTCAGAGTCTTGAAGTTCTTGCCATACAGATCTTTCGCATGTTTGGTAAGAGTCACCCCAAGATACTTTATACTGTTTGTGGCTATTGTGAAGGGGGTCATTTCCCTAATTTCTTTCTCAGCCTGCTTATCCTTTGAGTATAGGAAGGCCACTGATTTGCTTGAGTTGATTTTGTAACCTGCCACTTTGCTGAAGTTGTTTATCAGCTGTAGGAGCTCTCTAGTGGAGTTCTTTGGGTCACTTAGGTAGACGATCATGTCGTCTGCAAATAATGATAGTTTGACTTCCTCCTTTCCAATTTGTATCCCTTTGACCTCCTTATGTTGTCGAATTGCCCGAGCTAGTACCTCAAGTACAATATTGAAAAGATAAGGAGAAAGGGGGCAGCCTTGTCTGGTCCCTGATTTCAGTGGGATTGCTTCAAGTTTCTCTCCGTTTAGTTTGATGCTGGCTACCGGTTTGCTGTATATTGCTTTTACTATGTTTAGGTATGGGCCTTGAATTCCTGTTCTCTCCAAGACTTTAAGCATGAAAGGATGCTGAATTTTGTCAAATGCTTTTTCAGCATCCAATGAAATGACCATGTGGTTTTGTTCTTTGAGTTTGTTTATGTAGTGGATTGTATTGATGGATTTCCATATATTGAACCAACCCTGCATTCCCGGGATAAAGCCTACTTGATCATGGTGGATGATCGTTTTGATGTGTTCTTGGATTCGGTTGGCAAGAATTTTGTTGAGTATTTTTGCATCGATGTTCATAAGGGAAATTGGTCTGAAGTTCTCTTTCTTTGTTGGATCTTTGTGTGGCTTTGGTATCAGTGTAATTGTGGCTTCGTAGAAGGAATTGGGTAGTGTTCCTTCTGTTTCTATTTTGTGGAATAGTTTGAAGAGTATTGGTGTTAACTCTTCTTTGAAGGTCTGGTAGAATTCTGCACTGAAACCATCTGGTCCTGTGCTTTTTTTGGTTGGAAGACTTTCTATGACTCCTTCTATTTCTTTAGGCTTTATGGGACTGTTTAGATGGTCTAGTTGTTCCTGATTTAATTTTGGTATTTGGTATCTGTCAAGGAAATTGTCCATTTCCTCCAGATTCTCCAGTTGTGTTGAGTACAGGCTCTTGTAGTAGGATCTGATGATTTTTTGGATTTCCTCAGTTTCCGTTGTTATGTCTCCCTTTTCATTTCTAAGTTTGTTAATTTGGATACTTTCTCTGTGCCCTTTGGTCAGTCTGGCTAAGGGTTTATCTATCTTGTTGATTTTCTCAAAGAACCAGCTCCTAGTTTTGTTGATTTTTTGTATGGTTCTCTTTGTTTCTACTTGATTGATTTCGGCCCTGAGTTTGATGATTTCCTGCCTTCTACTCCTCCTGGGTGAAATAGCTTCTTTTTGTTCTAGGGCTTTCAGGTGTGTCATTAAGTTGGTAATGTATGCTCTCTCCATTTTCTTTTTGGAGGCACTCAGGGCTATGAGTTTTCCTCTTAGCACTGCTTTCATTGTGTCCCATAGATTTGGGTATGTTGTGTTTTCATTTTCATTGTGTTCTAAAAAGTCTTTAATTTCTTTCTTTATTTCTTCCTTGACCAAGGTGTCATTGAGTAGAGTATTGTTCAATCTCCACGTGTTTGTGGGTTTTCTGTTGTTTCTGTTGCTATTGAAGACCACTTTTATTCCATAGTGATCAGATAGGAGGCATGGGATTAGTTCTATCTTTTTATATTTGTTGAGGTCTGTCTTGTGACCAATTATATGGTCGATTTTGGAGAAGGTACCATGAGGTGCTGAAAAAAAGGTATATTCTTTTGTTTTAGGATAGAATGTTCTATATATATCAGTTAAATCTAATTGGTCCAAAGCTTCAATTAGTTTCATTGTGTCCTTGTTTAGTTTCTGTTTTCCTGATCGGTCCATTGAGGAAAGTGCAGTGTTGAAGTCACCCACAATTATTGTGTTAGGTGCAATGTGTGCTTTGAGTTTTAATAAAGTTTCTTTTATGAAAGAGGGTGCCCTTGCATTTGGAGCATAGATGTTCAGGATTGAGAGTTCTTCTTGTTGTATTTTTCCTTTGACCAGCAAGAAGTGTCCCTCAGAGTCTCTTTTGATGACTTTGGGTTGAAAGTCAATTTTATCTGATATTAAAATGGCTACTCCAGCTTGTTTCCTGAGACCATTTGCTTGTAAAATTGTCTTCCAGCCTTTTACTCTAAGGTAGTGTTTGTCTTTGACCCTGAGGTGTGTTTCCTGTAAGCAGCAAAATGTAGGGTCCTGTTTACGTATCCAGTCAGTTAGTCTGTGTCTTTTTATTGGGGCATTGAGTCCATTGATGTTAAGAGATATTAAGGAATAGTGATTGTTACTTCCTATCATTTTTGACGTTATTTTTTAAATTTGATTGCTTAACTTATTTGGGTTTGATGAAAGGTTACTATCTTGCTTTTTTCAGGGTGGAGTTTCCCTCCTTGTATTGGTGTTGTCCTCCTATTATCCTTTTTAGGGCTGGGTTTGTGGATAGATATTGGGTGAACTTGGTTTTGTTGTGAAATATCTTAGTTTCTCCATCTATGGTGATTGAGAGTTTTGCTGGATATAGTAGTTTTGGTTGGCATTTGTGTTCTCTTAGAGTCTGCATGAGATCTGCCCAGGACCTTCTAGCCTTCATAGTCTCAGGTGAAAAGTCTGCTGTGATTCTGATAGGTCTTCCTTTATATGTTACTTGGCCTTTTTCTCTTACTGCCTTTAGTATTCTTTCTTTGTTTAGAACATTTGGTGTTTTGATTATTATGTGACGGGAAGTATTTCTGTTCTGGTCCAGTCTGTTTGGAGTTCTGTAGGCTTCTTGTATATTCATGGGCATCTCTCTCTTTAGGTTAGGGAAGTTTTCTTCCATAATTTTATTGAAGATATTTGCTGGCCCTTTAAGTTGTAAATCTTCACTCTCATCTATGCCTATAATCCTTAGGTTTGGTCTTCTCATTGTGTCCTGGATTTCCTGGATATTTTGGGTTACAAGCTTTTTGCACTTTGCATTTTCTTTAACTGTTGAGTCCATGGTTTCTATGGAATCTTCAGCATCTGAGATTCTTTCTTCTATCTCTTGTATTCTGTTGTTGATATTTGCATCTCTGTCCCCTGATTTCTTCCCAAGGCTTTCTATCTCCAAAGTTGTCTCCCTTTGAGTTTTCTTAGTTGTTTCTACTTCTGATTTTAGATCCTGGATGGTTTTGCTTAGCTCCTTCCCTTGCATGTTTGTGTTTTCCTGTAATTCTTTAAGAGATTCTTGTGTTTCCTCTTTCATGAGCCTAGCCTGTTGACCAAAGTTCTCCTGTATTTCTTTAAGAGATTTTTGTGTTTCGTCTTTCATGACCTCAGCCTGTTGAGCAAAGTTCTCCTGTATTTCTTTAAGTGTTTTTTGCATTTCCTCCTTGTTGGCTTTTGTATTCTCCTGGATTTCTTTCAATGATTTTTGTGTTTCCCTTGCAAGGGCTTCTAACTTTTGATCCATTTTCTCCTCAGTGTCCTTCATGTGTTCCTGTACCAGCATCATGACCAGTGATTTTAAATCCAAATCTTGTTTTACTGGTGTGATGGGGTATCCAGGACTTGCTGGTAGAGGAGAATTTGGTTCAGATGTTGCCATATTGCCTTGATTTCTGTTAGTGACGTTTCTGCGTTTGCCTTTTGCCATCTAGCTCTCACTGGTGTTACTTGGTCTTGTCAGTGCTGGACTCACCAGTGCAAGCTGCCCCTTCCCCGTTGGCCTCTGGTGCACAGCTTACACTCTGCACTGCCTATAGACAGGGTGCTGTTGTCCAGGCTGTTCAGATCCCGAAGCAGGCACCTGAAGGCTCCCGCTGGGGCCCGCAGGATTTATTGGAGCACACCGACTTCTCCCAGCTGGCCGCCCGGAAGCCCCCACTAGCCTCTTGAGGGACCTGGAGATGTGGCGGCCACCCAGGCTGATCTGAAGCGGAGAGAGTTGAGCTGGGGGCTTCTGCCTGAGGCCTTGCCCCAGATTGTGTCTGTGGACCAGGTGGAACCCGTGTGCACCCCCAGGGAGCTCCGAAGGTGAATGTTGCTGTGACCTCCCCTGTGCTCCGCTCACTCCGCTGGGCAGCCGATTTCCCCAACCGGGCTGGTGCACACTAGGTTAGCCTTGTCGCCTGGGCCCTGAGTCCAGGCAAACGCCTGGGAGGCCAAGGTCCGAGCAAAGTTCCCCTAGGGCTATGTCTGTTATTTGGGTCCGCCAGGTGACCTGGATGGCGGGCGTGCGCGTCCGCGCTCCGCGAAAGCACCGGGAGAGTCTGTTGTGCTAATAACCTCCTGGGCTGGTTGACACACAGATGGCCCACCAAGCCGCCCAGTTCTTGGGGTCAGTCCTGTGCCTTTTGGGGCCTAGACCCCCGTTTTGTTAGCCTCAGGCTACGCTTGTTAGCAGTCTCTGCCCTCCCGAGCACTCTGGCTCCTGTAGGCAAAATGGCAGCGCGTGCACCGGCCGGGGCCGCAAATGACTCTTAAAAGTCATTTAGTAATATTTTTCTGGTTCTTGAAGTAAGAAGAAAGAAAATTGATCACTGTTTCTCTTTCAACTCAATAAACCTTTTATAGACTTATTTTTTATGCCTATGCGTATGTGCATGTGTGTGATTCTGAGCATTGCATATGCTGAAGAGCTCAGAGTCCAAATGATATTGCCAATCCCCCAGAACTAGGGGTATGCACACACCTCTAAGACGCAGACGACGTATACCATATAAGACGCAGTGAGAATAAACTTATATAGCATTCAGGTGACCATCAGTGTACATGTACATTATAATAAAAATATTACTGACCATAAACTACATGAACTAGCTTTTAAAGTATCAGTGAATTTCTATTTTGTGAGTCTTCAAGAGATTATGATTAAAATGTATGATAAATGCCATGCTTGGTGACATTTGCCTGACATCCCCCCACTCAACCCTGAGATAGGAGGAGTGTGAGTCTGTAGCCTAACAGGGTACATACAAAATTCAAAACACAGAAAGTTACATGAACTCTGTGGAGTTCTTCACAAAATACAGAGAATTCTTTAAATAATGAAAGTTAAAGTTAATGTGTCTACTCAGTTTTTATTTATTAAAGTACACATGTTTCATAGAATACGATTGTGAGATTTGATCCAGCAGTATGGCCTCAGTATACCTAAAGCCAGGATCATAAGCATGTGCTAGTACCTTTTGCACAAAATCATGTTTTATTAATCATATGATCATTGTCTCCTGTTTCTCAGATCTTACTTATTATCTGCTTTAAATTGTTTTGCTTTATGTGTCTTAGTGTTTTTTATGTATGCATGTCTGTGAACTATGTGCATGCATTGTCTCTGTGGGTGGAAGTGGGCATAGGATACCCAGGAACTGGGCCTACAGTAGGTGTTAGCTGCCTGATATGGGTACTATGGAAAATCCTATTTGCTTTCTATCATGATATAATTTGAAATGATTTCATACTTAAGTTAGAGTTATAAAACTAGTATAAATATGTTCTTCTATATGACAGTCCTGTATACCATGCATGTAACAGAAAAACTAGGAAGCATCGTTAATACACAATTATTATTAACTCACAGTGCATGGTTTTAGTTTCCTCCATTGCCCCAACCATACTCTTTTTACTTTTTTCAGTCCAGAAAATCTCTCACACACTCCTGAGCTTACTATCTGTCTCTTCAGTGACATTGCTTCAAGTTTCTCTCGATTTAGTTTGATGCTGGCTACTGGTTTGCTATATAGTGCTTTTACTATGTATCCATATGGGCCTTGAATTCCTAATCTTTCCAAGACTTATATCATAAAGAGGTGTTGGATTTTGTCAAGTTCTTTTCCAGCATCTAAAGAAATGATCATGTGTTTTTTCCCCTCTAAGTTTGTTTATACATTGATGAGTTTCCATATATTGAACCATCCCTGCTTTCCTGGGATGAAGCATACTTGATCATGGTGAATGTTTTTATGTGTTCTTGGATTCTGTTGGCAAATAATTTTATTGAGCATTTTTGCACCAATATTCATAATGGAAATTGGTCTAAAATTTTCTTTCTTTGTTGGGTCTTTATGTAGTTTAGATATCAGAGTAATTGTGGCTTCATAGATTGAATTGCTTAGTCTTCCTTCTGTTTCTTCTATCTATTGAATTCTATTGTTGATGCTTGCATCTATGACTCCTGATTTCATTCCTAGATTTTCAATGTATAGAGTTGTTTCCCTTTGTGATATATTTATTGCTTTTACCTTCATTTTTAGATCCTGGATGGTTTTCTTCAATTCCTTCACCTGTTTGGTTGTTCTTTCCTGTAATTCTTTAAGGGCTTCTCCCTGTGTTCTCCTGTATTTCTTTAAAAGAGTTATTTATATCCTTCTTGAAGTCCTCTATCAGCATCATGAGCTTTGATTTTAAATCCTAATCTTGATTTTCTGGTATGTTGGGGTATCCAGCACTTACTGTTGTGGGAGAACTGGATTCAGATAGTGCCATGCTGCTTTGGTTTCTGTTGGTAATTTTCTTGAATTTGTCTTTCGCCATCTGGTTATCTCTGGAGTTAGTTGGACCTGCTGTCTCTGGAGCTTGTCCCTCCCGTGGGCCTGCAAACCTATCTCAATACCCCTGGAAGACCAGCTGTCTCCTGGCACAGAGGGCTGTGGAGGAGCCCAGGTCCTGAGTGCAGGTAGAGCCCAGAAGGGCTCAGTCTCAGCTGGTCTGCCACTCCTGTGTTTCCTGTGCTCCTGGTGGTACCCTCCTGAGCAGTAGCCAGAGAGAAAATAGTCAACCAAAACCTTTTTAAGTATAGTTTTTTAGAAATAACCTTCAAACATGGAAAGCAAAGGCAAGTAAATTGATTACTGCAAATTAATATTTCACAAGAATATAAACAGGCCTGCAGAATGAGCAGCTCTTGGAGGGGTGCTCTGCTATCTGTATAATACAGAATTATTCCTCAGACTTTCCTCTTTTTAAAGAAGTGGTTATTTACTCTTTTAGGTCTCCTCTGTCTGAGCTGTGGGAACTCCTCAGATTCTTTGTCAATATTACATTTAGTTATATTACAATGTACTCTGGAAAGCTGAGCTTTTTTATGTGAAGAGCCAAGATGTCTCACTTACTCATTTACTAAGGTTTGTTACTGCACAGGAAAAGCACACAGTCTTCCAAGTCAGATTCAGACTTGCCTTTTACTGTTTCTAATGACAAGCTCAACTCCTCTCTGTGCTTAAGTTTCCTATTCTGAAAATAGTAAAGTAGGAAAAATGACCCATTCTCAAGAAAATGTACACAAAGCTTCTGGGCAAAAATCTGGTGTGTTCATGGGGTTTCATAAATGGTGTGATACTGTGCTTTCCAGTCAAAGTTAGCATGATAACCCAACAGGTTTGTTTAGTATTTTTAGCACAGGATAATGGCAGTATCTGTGAAAAGAAGAGTGTGACCAAAATTCCCCCTTTATTTGGAAGTCTGTGAAATACATAGATTGCAAGTTTCAAAGCTCATGTCATTCAATATCTCACTTCTTTAGTGCATACGGCTTTATATTTAATTTTTAAAGGTAAACTATTTAAAAAACAATTATCTATGTCTTCACTATATTTTCCTTTGAAGTGACAAATCACAAATTAGCTAAAGGAATTTCTTTGTCATAGTGGAGATTTAAACAAGATTTGAATAGTAATTTGTTCATACAAAAATAATTGTGTATTTACTCACATATATATGGCTATGAGTTGAGTCTATAATACATAGCTGTTACTTATATGCATATTTATTATTTGCTACTACCTTCCATGGTACACTGGGAAAATCTACTTATCAAGCAGTGTGTCTGAGCTGACAATAAGAGCAATAAATTGACTTTGAGATGTGGAGACAGGAGTTTAGTTGGAGCAAGGGATGTTGGAAAAGAGGAAACCCATTTGTAGAATATTGCTTGAAATGGATTAGGTGCCATGATTTATCTTGGCTTACTTGTGATTTTGTTTGATGACCTCTCGTGACTTCTTGCCATTTATTCTGCTCCCTAGTGATCCTCAGTCCCAGTGGCCATGGCTTACAACATGGAAGAGCTTTGTGAAAGTTTCCTCTGCCTTGCACTCTTCACATACAATTCTCCCTTTCTCTGGAGTGAAAACTCTAGGAGCTTTGAGGGTATATTTCTTCATTAGTGGAGTCTTTCAATACCAAGTCTCTTGATGGGTTATGATGCCTTAAAAAATTCCACAGGTTTTTAGTGTTAACAAGAAACTTAGGGGCTGGTGAGATGGTTCAGTGGTTAACCTCTGCTCTTCCAGAGGTCCTGAGTTCGATTCCCAGAAATCATGTGGTGACTCATGAACATCTATAAAATGGACCTTATGTCCTCTTCTGGCATGTAGGTGTACATGCAGACAGAGCATTCCTATATTAAAAAAATACACAAATAAATATTTTTTTAAAAAAGAAAATTTAGGTGCAAATAAATACAAAAGATAATTTTTATACAATGAATGTATATGTGAAGGTTTTCAGCAAGGCTGGTCTAACATGAGTTTGCATGTAATGTCTTCTGGGCTTCTGTTGTTTCTGAACAGAGTGAACAGCTGTCTCTGTTCACTCATACTTTGTTGTCACACAGAACAACAAACCTTACACAGAGCTGACACAGGAGGGTGGCTGCCTCTGTTCAGGAGAGAAGCAGCAGAGAACTGAGCAGGAGGCAGGTATTATATTGATTTTTTTCTTTTAGATAGTGGCCTTCCAGAATTGGGATTTCCAGGACGAGGATTGATGGGATTTTAAGCTCCATACTCTTTTTTAGTCTTTTGTAGTCTGTAGGGTAGAACATGGCTGCCTGTGTCTCAAGAGGGTGAGTCCAGCCATTAGAGTATTCTGAATTGCAGGGCATAGTAGGTGGAAGTCCGCAGATATAGAGCCTGGCCACATTCCTGCTTTGAGGTTTTACATGCATGTTATTGACATGTGTATGCATGCACTTGGCTTGTGAAAATCTCAGGAGAAGAAAGTATTGAAGTTCTAGATAATGTCCTCGGTGGACTGGACTTCTGCATGGAAGTACAAGATTAGAGTTAGAAGTCTTAGAGAGGGATATATTCTGACACCAAGATTCATAGCTCAGAATGTACCCGTGCAAACTTAGCCTCTGGTAATTGTCATAAATTGGGTTCCCGTTATACTCAAGTGCACAGGAAGACTTGGATTAAGCACATTCAAATCTGTCATTGACTTGTGCTAAAAGAAATAAGATAAAAAGCAAGAAAGCAAAATGTATTGTGAAGAAGGGCCATCTATGTTGGCAAACAGATCTGCATTTTTGTTTATAAGGATTTTTTTTTTTTTTTTTTTTTTTTTTGTAGTTAAATTTATGTAACTACTTTTTTTTTTTTTTTTGTCTTTTTTTTTTATTTGATATAATTTATTTACATTTCAAATGATTTCCCCTTTTCTAGCCCCCCCCACTCCCCGAAAGTCCCGTAAGCCCCCTTCTCTTCCCCTGTCCTCCCTCCCACCCCTTCCCAGTTCCCCGTTCTGGTTTTGCCAAATACTGTTTCACTGAGTCTTTCCAGAACCAGGGACCACTCCTGCTTTCTTCTTGTATCTCATTTGATGTGTGGATTATGTTTTGGGTATTCCAGTTTTCTAGGTTAATAACCACTTATTAGTGAGTGCATACCATGATTCACCTTTTGAGTCTGGGTTACCTCACTTAGTATGATGTTCTCTAGCTCCATCCATTTGCCTAAGAATTTCATGAATTCATTGTTTCTAATGGCTGAATAGTACTCCATTGTGTAGATATACCACATTTTTTGTATCCACTCTTCTGTTGAGGGATACCTGGGTTCTTTCCAGCATCTGGCAATTATAAATAGGGCTGCTATGAACATAGTAGAGCATGTATCCTTATTACATGGTGGGGAATCCTCTGGGTATATGCCCAGGAGTGGTATAGCAGGATCTTCTGGAAGTGAGGTGCCCAGTTTTCGGAGGAACCGCCAGACTGCTTTCCAGAGTGGTTGTACCAATTTGCAACCCCACCAGCAGTGGAGGAGTGTTCCTCTTTCTCCGCACCCTCTCCAACACCTGCTGTCTCCTGAATTTTTAATCTTAGCCATTCTGACTGGTGTAAGATGAAATCTTAGGGTTGTTTTGATTTGCATTTCCCTAATGACTAATGAAGTGGAGCATTTTTTAAGATGCTTCTCCGCCATCCGAAGTTCTTCAGGTGAGAATTCTTTGTTTAACTCTGTACCCCATTTTTTAATAGGGTTGTTCGGTTTTCTGGAGTCTAACTTCTTGAGTTCTTTATATATATTGGATATTAGCCCTCTATCTGATGTATGATTGGTGAAGATCTTTTCCCAATTTGTTGGTTGCCGATCTGTCCTCTTGATGGTGTCCTTTGCCTTACAGAAACTCTGTAACCTTATGAGGTCCCATTTGTCAATTCTTGCTCTTAGAGCATACGCTATTGGTGTTCTGTTCAGAAACTTTCTCCCTGTACCGATGTCCTCAAGGGTCTTCCCCAGTTTCTTTTCTATTAGCTTCAGAGTGTCTGGCTTTATGTGGAGGTCCTTGATCCATTTGGATTTGAGCTTAGTACAAGGAGACAAGGATGGATCAATTCGCATTCTTCTGCATGCTGACCTCCAGTTGAACCAGCACCATTTGTTGAAAAGGCTATCTTTTTTCCATTGGATGTTTTCAGCCTCTTTGTCGAGGATCAAGTGGCCATAGGTGTGTGGGTTCATTTCTGGATCTTCAATCCTGTTCCATTGATCCTCCTGCCTGTCACTGTACCAATACCATGCAGTTTTTAACACTATTGCTCTGTAGTATTGCTTGAGGTCAGGGATACTGATTCCCCCAGATTTTCTTTTGTTGCTGAGAATAGTTTTAGCTATCCTGGGTTTTTTGTTGTTCCAGATGAATTTGATAATTGCTCTTTCTAACTCTGTGAAGAATTGAGTTGGGATTTTCATGGGTATTGCATTGAATCTGTATAGTGCTTTAGGCAAAATGGCCATTTTAACTATATTGATTCTACCGATCCATGAGCATGGGAGGTTTTCCCATTTTTTGAGGTCTTCTTCCATTTCCTTCTTCAGAGTCTTGAAGTTCTTGCCATACAGATCTTTCGCATGTTTGGTAAGAGTCACCCCAAGATACTTTATACTGTTTGTGGCTATTGTGAAGGGGGTCATTTCCCTAATTTCTTTCTCAGCCTGCTTATCCTTTGAGTATAGGAAGGCCACTGATTTGCTTGAGTTGATTTTGTAACCTGCCACTTTGCTGAAGTTGTTTATCAGCTGTAGGAGCTCTCTAGTGGAGTTCTTTGGGTCACTTAGGTAGACGATCATGTCGTCTGCAAATAATGATAGTTTGACTTCCTCCTTTCCAATTTGTATCCCTTTGACCTCCTTATGTTGTCGAATTGCCCGAGCTAGTACCTCAAGTACAATATTGAAAAGATAAGGAGAAAGGGGGCAGCCTTGTCTGGTCCCTGATTTCAGTGGGATTGCTTCAAGTTTCTCTCCGTTTAGTTTGATGCTGGCTACCGGTTTGCTGTATATTGCTTTTACTATGTTTAGGTATGGGCCTTGAATTCCTGTTCTCTCCAAGACTTTAAGCATGAAAGGATGCTGAATTTTGTCAAATGCTTTTTCAGCATCCAATGAAATGACCATGTGGTTTTGTTCTTTGAGTTTGTTTATGTAGTGGATTGTATTGATGGATTTCCGTATATTGAACCAACCCTGCATTCCCGGGATAAAGCCTACTTGATCATGGTGGATGATCGTTTTGATGTGTTCTTGGATTCGGTTGGCAAGAATTTTGTTGAGTATTTTTGCATCGATGTTCATAAGGGAAATTGGTCTGAAGTTCTCTTTCTTTGTTGGATCTTTGTGTGGCTTTGGTATCAGTGTAATTGTGGCTTCGTAGAAGGAATTGGGTAGTGTTCCTTCTGTTTCTATTTTGTGGAATAGTTTGAAGAGTATTGGTGTTAACTCTTCTTTGAAGGTCTGGTAGAATTCTGCACTGAAACCATCTGGTCCTGTGCTTTTTTTGGTTGGAAGACTTTCTATGACTCCTTCTATTTCTTTAGGCTTTATGGGACTGTTTAGATGGTCTAGTTGTTCCTGATTTAATTTTGGTATTTGGTATCTGTCAAGGAAATTGTCCATTTCCTCCAGATTCTCCAGTTGTGTTGAGTACAGGCTCTTGTAGTAGGATCTGATGATTTTTTGGATTTCCTCAGTTTCCGTTGTTATGTCTCCCTTTTCATTTCTAAGTTTGTTAATTTGGATACTTTCTCTGTGCCCTTTGGTCAGTCTGGCTAAGGGTTTATCTATCTTGTTGATTTTCTCAAAGAACCAGCTCCTAGTTTTGTTGATTTTTTGTATGGTTCTCTTTGTTTCTACTTGATTGATTTCGGCCCTGAGTTTGATGATTTCCTGCCTTCTACTCCTCCTGGGTGAAATAGCTTCTTTTTGTTCTAGGGCTTTCAGGTGTGTCATTAAGTTGGTAATGTATGCTCTCTCCATTTTCTTTTTGGAGGCACTCAGGGCTATGAGTTTTCCTCTTAGCACTGCTTTCATTGTGTCCCATAGATTTGGGTATGTTGTGTTTTCATTTTCATTGTGTTCTAAAAAGTCTTTAATTTCTTTCTTTATTTCTTCCTTGACCAAGGTGTCATTGAGTAGAGTATTGTTCAATCTCCACGTGTTTGTGGGTTTTCTGTTGTTTCTGTTGCTATTGAAGACCACTTTTATTCCATAGTGATCAGATAGGAGGCATGGGATTAGTTCTATCTTTTTATATTTGTTGAGGTCTGTCTTGTGACCAATTATATGGTCGATTTTGGAGAAGGTACCATGAGGTGCTGAAAAAAAGGTATATTCTTTTGTTTTAGGATAGAATGTTCTATATATATCAGTTAAATCTAATTGGTCCAAAGCTTCAATTAGTTTCATTGTGTCCTTGTTTAGTTTCTGTTTTCCTGATCGGTCCATTGAGGAAAGTGCAGTGTTGAAGTCACCCACAATTATTGTGTTAGGTGCAATGTGTGCTTTGAGTTTTAATAAAGTTTCTTTTATGAAAGAGGGTGCCCTTGCATTTGGAGCATAGATGTTCAGGATTGAGAGTTCTTCTTGTTGTATTTTTCCTTTGACCAGCAAGAAGTGTCCCTCAGAGTCTCTTTTGATGACTTTGGGTTGAAAGTCAATTTTATCTGATATTAAAATGGCTACTCCAGCTTGTTTCCTGAGACCATTTGCTTGTAAAATTGTCTTCCAGCCTTTTACTCTAAGGTAGTGTTTGTCTTTGACCCTGAGGTGTGTTTCCTGTAAGCAGCAAAATGTAGGGTCCTGTTTACGTATCCAGTCAGTTAGTCTGTGTCTTTTTATTGGGGCATTGAGTCCATTGATGTTAAGAGATATTAAGGAATAGTGATTGTTACTTCCTATCATTTTTGACGTTATTTTTTAAATTTGATTGCTTAACTTATTTGGGTTTGATGAAAGGTTACTATCTTGCTTTTTTCAGGGTGGAGTTTCCCTCCTTGTATTGGTGTTGTCCTCCTATTATCCTTTTTAGGGCTGGGTTTGTGGATAGATATTGGGTGAACTTGGTTTTGTTGTGAAATATCTTAGTTTCTCCATCTATGGTGATTGAGAGTTTTGCTGGATATAGTAGTTTTGGTTGGCATTTGTGTTCTCTTAGAGTCTGCATGAGATCTGCCCAGGACCTTCTAGCCTTCATAGTCTCAGGTGAAAAGTCTGCTGTGATTCTGATAGGTCTTCCTTTATATGTTACTTGGCCTTTTTCTCTTACTGCCTTTAGTATTCTTTCTTTGTTTAGAACATTTGGTGTTTTGATTATTATGTGACGGGAAGTATTTCTGTTCTGGTCCAGTCTGTTTGGAGTTCTGTAGGCTTCTTGTATATTCATGGGCATCTCTCTCTTTAGGTTAGGGAAGTTTTCTTCCATAATTTTATTGAAGATATTTGCTGGCCCTTTAAGTTGTAAATCTTCACTCTCATCTATGCCTATAATCCTTAGGTTTGGTCTTCTCATTGTGTCCTGGATTTCCTGGATATTTTGGGTTACAAGCTTTTTGCACTTTGCATTTTCTTTAACTGTTGAGTCCATGGTTTCTATGGAATCTTCAGCATCTGAGATTCTTTCTTCTATCTCTTGTATTCTGTTGTTGATATTTGCATCTCTGTCCCCTGATTTCTTCCCAAGGCTTTCTATCTCCAAAGTTGTCTCCCTTTGAGTTTTCTTAGTTGTTTCTACTTCTGATTTTAGATCCTGGATGGTTTTGCTTAGCTCCTTCCCTTGCATGTTTGTGTTTTCCTGTAATTCTTTAAGAGATTCTTGTGTTTCCTCTTTCATGAGCCTAGCCTGTTGACCAAAGTTCTCCTGTATTTCTTTAAGAGATTTTTGTGTTTCGTCTTTCATGACCTCAGCCTGTTGAGCAAAGTTCTCCTGTATTTCTTTAAGTGTTTTTTGCATTTCCTCCTTGTTGGCTTTTGTATTCTCCTGGATTTCTTTCAATGATTTTTGTGTTTCCCTTGCAAGGGCTTCTAACTTTTGATCCATTTTCTCCTCAGTGTCCTTCATGTGTTCCTGTACCAGCATCATGACCAGTGATTTTAAATCCAAATCTTGTTTTACTGGTGTGATGGGGTATCCAGGACTTGCTGGTAGAGGAGAATTTGGTTCAGATGTTGCCATATTGCCTTGATTTCTGTTAGTGACGTTTCTGCGTTTGCCTTTTGCCATCTAGCTCTCACTGGTGTTACTTGGTCTTGTCAGTGCTGGACTCACCAGTGCAAGCTGCCCCTTCCCCGTTGGCCTCTGGTGCACAGCTTACACTCTGCACTGCCTATAGACAGGGTGCTGTTGTCCAGGCTGTTCAGATCCCGAAGCAGGCACCTGAAGGCTCCCGCTGGGGCCCGCAGGATTTATTGGAGCACACCGACTTCTCCCAGCTGGCCGCCCGGAAGCCCCCACTAGCCTCTTGAGGGACCTGGAGATGTGGCGGCCACCCAGGCTGATCTGAAGCGGAGAGAGTTGAGCTGGGGGCTTCTGCCTGAGGCCTTGCCCCAGATTGTGTCTGTGGACCAGGTGGAACCCGTGTGCACCCCCAGGGAGCTCCGAAGGTGAATGTTGCTGTGACCTCCCCTGTGCTCCGCTCACTCCGCTGGGCAGCCGATTTCCCCAACCGGGCTGGTGCACACTAGGTTAGCCTTGTCGCCTGGGCCCTGAGTCCAGGCAAACGCCTGGGAGGCCAAGGTCCGAGCAAAGTTCCCCTAGGGCTATGTCTGTTATTTGGGTCCGCCAGGTGACCTGGATGGCGGGCGTGCGCGTCCGCGCTCCGCGAAAGCACCGGGAGAGTCTGTTGTGCTAATAACCTCCTGGGCTGGTTGACACACAGATGGCCCACCAAGCCGCCCAGTTCTTGGGGTCAGTCCTGTGCCTTTTGGGGCCTAGACCCCCGTTTTGTTAGCCTCAGGCTACGCTTGTTAGCAGTCTCTGCCCTCCCGAGCACTCTGGCTCCTGTAGGCAAAATGGCAGCGCGTGCACCGGCCGGGGCCGCAAATGACTCTTAAAAGTCATTTAGTAATATTTTTCTGGTTCTTGAAGTAAGAAGAAAGAAAATTGATCACTGTTTCTCTTTCAACTCAATAAACCTTTTATAGACTTATTTTTTATGCCTATGCGTATGTGCATGTGTGTGATTCTGAGCATTGCATATGCTGAAGAGCTCAGAGTCCAAATGATATTGCCAATCCCCCAGAACTAGGGGTATGCACACACCTCTAAGACGCAGACGACGTATACCATATAAGACGCAGTGAGAATAAACTTATATAGCATTCAGGTGACCATCAGTGTACATGTACATTATAATAAAAATATTACTGACCATAAACTACATGAACTAGCTTTTAAAGTATCAGTGAATTTCTATTTTGTGAGTCTTCAAGAGATTATGATTAAAATGTATGATAAATGCCATGCTTGGTGACATTTGCCTGACATCCCCCCACTCAACCCTGAGATAGGAGGAGTGTGAGTCTGTAGCCTAACAGGGTACATACAAAATTCAAAACACAGAAAGTTACATGAACTCTGTGGAGTTCTTCACAAAATACAGAGAATTCTTTAAATAATGAAAGTTAAAGTTAATGTGTCTACTCAGTTTTTATTTATTAAAGTACACATGTTTCATAGAATACGATTGTGAGATTTGATCCAGCAGTATGGCCTCAGTATACCTAAAGCCAGGATCATAAGCATGTGCTAGTACCTTTTGCACAAAATCATGTTTTATTAATCATATGATCATTGTCTCCTGTTTCTCAGATCTTACTTATTATCTGCTTTAAATTGTTTTGCTTTATGTGTCTTAGTGTTTTTTATGTATGCATGTCTGTGAACTATGTGCATGCATTGTCTCTGTGGGTGGAAGTGGGCATAGGATACCCAGGAACTGGGCCTACAGTAGGTGTTAGCTGCCTGATATGGGTACTATGGAAAATCCTATTTGCTTTCTATCATGATATAATTTGAAATGATTTCATACTTAAGTTAGAGTTATAAAACTAGTATAAATATGTTCTTCTATATGACAGTCCTGTATACCATGCATGTAACAGAAAAACTAGGAAGCATCGTTAATACACAATTATTATTAACTCACAGTGCATGGTTTTAGTTTCCTCCATTGCCCCAACCATACTCTTTTTACTTTTTTCAGTCCAGAAAATCTCTCACACACTCCTGAGCTTACTATCTGTCTCTTCAGTGACATTGCTTCAAGTTTCTCTCGATTTAGTTTGATGCTGGCTACTGGTTTGCTATATAGTGCTTTTACTATGTATCCATATGGGCCTTGAATTCCTAATCTTTCCAAGACTTATATCATAAAGAGGTGTTGGATTTTGTCAAGTTCTTTTCCAGCATCTAAAGAAATGATCATGTGTTTTTTCCCCTCTAAGTTTGTTTATACATTGATGAGTTTCCATATATTGAACCATCCCTGCTTTCCTGGGATGAAGCATACTTGATCATGGTGAATGTTTTTATGTGTTCTTGGATTCTGTTGGCAAATAATTTTATTGAGCATTTTTGCACCAATATTCATAATGGAAATTGGTCTAAAATTTTCTTTCTTTGTTGGGTCTTTATGTAGTTTAGATATCAGAGTAATTGTGGCTTCATAGATTGAATTGCTTAGTCTTCCTTCTGTTTCTTCTATCTATTGAATTCTATTGTTGATGCTTGCATCTATGACTCCTGATTTCATTCCTAGATTTTCAATGTATAGAGTTGTTTCCCTTTGTGATATATTTATTGCTTTTACCTTCATTTTTAGATCCTGGATGGTTTTCTTCAATTCCTTCACCTGTTTGGTTGTTCTTTCCTGTAATTCTTTAAGGGCTTCTCCCTGTGTTCTCCTGTATTTCTTTAAAAGAGTTATTTATATCCTTCT
The DNA here is from genome assembly GCF_947179515.1 of Apodemus sylvaticus. Classification (NCBI taxonomy): domain Eukaryota; kingdom Metazoa; phylum Chordata; class Mammalia; order Rodentia; family Muridae; genus Apodemus; species Apodemus sylvaticus. The sequence continues at coordinate 160,172,836 of NC_067475.1, read as the reverse complement.
TGAAGTCCTCTATCAGCATCATGAGCTTTGATTTTAAATCCTAATCTTGATTTTCTGGTATGTTGGGGTATCCAGCACTTACTGTTGTGGGAGAACTGGATTCAGATAGTGCCATGCTGCTTTGGTTTCTGTTGGTAATTTTCTTGAATTTGTCTTTCGCCATCTGGTTATCTCTGGAGTTAGTTGGACCTGCTGTCTCTGGAGCTTGTCCCTCCCGTGGGCCTGCAAACCTATCTCAATACCCCTGGAAGACCAGCTGTCTCCTGGCACAGAGGGCTGTGGAGGAGCCCAGGTCCTGAGTGCAGGTAGAGCCCAGAAGGGCTCAGTCTCAGCTGGTCTGCCACTCCTGTGTTTCCTGTGCTCCTGGTGGTACCCTCCTGAGCAGTAGCCAGAGAGAAAATAGTCAACCAAAACCTTTTTAAGTATAGTTTTTTAGAAATAACCTTCAAACATGGAAAGCAAAGGCAAGTAAATTGATTACTGCAAATTAATATTTCACAAGAATATAAACAGGCCTGCAGAATGAGCAGCTCTTGGAGGGGTGCTCTGCTATCTGTATAATACAGAATTATTCCTCAGACTTTCCTCTTTTTAAAGAAGTGGTTATTTACTCTTTTAGGTCTCCTCTGTCTGAGCTGTGGGAACTCCTCAGATTCTTTGTCAATATTACATTTAGTTATATTACAATGTACTCTGGAAAGCTGAGCTTTTTTATGTGAAGAGCCAAGATGTCTCACTTACTCATTTACTAAGGTTTGTTACTGCACAGGAAAAGCACACAGTCTTCCAAGTCAGATTCAGACTTGCCTTTTACTGTTTCTAATGACAAGCTCAACTCCTCTCTGTGCTTAAGTTTCCTATTCTGAAAATAGTAAAGTAGGAAAAATGACCCATTCTCAAGAAAATGTACACAAAGCTTCTGGGCAAAAATCTGGTGTGTTCATGGGGTTTCATAAATGGTGTGATACTGTGCTTTCCAGTCAAAGTTAGCATGATAACCCAACAGGTTTGTTTAGTATTTTTAGCACAGGATAATGGCAGTATCTGTGAAAAGAAGAGTGTGACCAAAATTCCCCCTTTATTTGGAAGTCTGTGAAATACATAGATTGCAAGTTTCAAAGCTCATGTCATTCAATATCTCACTTCTTTAGTGCATACGGCTTTATATTTAATTTTTAAAGGTAAACTATTTAAAAAACAATTATCTATGTCTTCACTATATTTTCCTTTGAAGTGACAAATCACAAATTAGCTAAAGGAATTTCTTTGTCATAGTGGAGATTTAAACAAGATTTGAATAGTAATTTGTTCATACAAAAATAATTGTGTATTTACTCACATATATATGGCTATGAGTTGAGTCTATAATACATAGCTGTTACTTATATGCATATTTATTATTTGCTACTACCTTCCATGGTACACTGGGAAAATCTACTTATCAAGCAGTGTGTCTGAGCTGACAATAAGAGCAATAAATTGACTTTGAGATGTGGAGACAGGAGTTTAGTTGGAGCAAGGGATGTTGGAAAAGAGGAAACCCATTTGTAGAATATTGCTTGAAATGGATTAGGTGCCATGATTTATCTTGGCTTACTTGTGATTTTGTTTGATGACCTCTCGTGACTTCTTGCCATTTATTCTGCTCCCTAGTGATCCTCAGTCCCAGTGGCCATGGCTTACAACATGGAAGAGCTTTGTGAAAGTTTCCTCTGCCTTGCACTCTTCACATACAATTCTCCCTTTCTCTGGAGTGAAAACTCTAGGAGCTTTGAGGGTATATTTCTTCATTAGTGGAGTCTTTCAATACCAAGTCTCTTGATGGGTTATGATGCCTTAAAAAATTCCACAGGTTTTTAGTGTTAACAAGAAACTTAGGGGCTGGTGAGATGGTTCAGTGGTTAACCTCTGCTCTTCCAGAGGTCCTGAGTTCGATTCCCAGAAATCATGTGGTGACTCATGAACATCTATAAAATGGACCTTATGTCCTCTTCTGGCATGTAGGTGTACATGCAGACAGAGCATTCCTATATTAAAAAAATACACAAATAAATATTTTTTTAAAAAAGAAAATTTAGGTGCAAATAAATACAAAAGATAATTTTTATACAATGAATGTATATGTGAAGGTTTTCAGCAAGGCTGGTCTAACATGAGTTTGCATGTAATGTCTTCTGGGCTTCTGTTGTTTCTGAACAGAGTGAACAGCTGTCTCTGTTCACTCATACTTTGTTGTCACACAGAACAACAAACCTTACACAGAGCTGACACAGGAGGGTGGCTGCCTCTGTTCAGGAGAGAAGCAGCAGAGAACTGAGCAGGAGGCAGGTATTATATTGATTTTTTTCTTTTAGATAGTGGCCTTCCAGAATTGGGATTTCCAGGACGAGGATTGATGGGATTTTAAGCTCCATACTCTTTTTTAGTCTTTTGTAGTCTGTAGGGTAGAACATGGCTGCCTGTGTCTCAAGAGGGTGAGTCCAGCCATTAGAGTATTCTGAATTGCAGGGCATAGTAGGTGGAAGTCCGCAGATATAGAGCCTGGCCACATTCCTGCTTTGAGGTTTTACATGCATGTTATTGACATGTGTATGCATGCACTTGGCTTGTGAAAATCTCAGGAGAAGAAAGTATTGAAGTTCTAGATAATGTCCTCGGTGGACTGGACTTCTGCATGGAAGTACAAGATTAGAGTTAGAAGTCTTAGAGAGGGATATATTCTGACACCAAGATTCATAGCTCAGAATGTACCCGTGCAAACTTAGCCTCTGGTAATTGTCATAAATTGGGTTCCCGTTATACTCAAGTGCACAGGAAGACTTGGATTAAGCACATTCAAATCTGTCATTGACTTGTGCTAAAAGAAATAAGATAAAAAGCAAGAAAGCAAAATGTATTGTGAAGAAGGGCCATCTATGTTGGCAAACAGATCTGCATTTTTGTTTATAAGGATTTGATAATTTGATTTTCTTTTAATTTATATTTTTGCTTTCCCTATACAGTGCTAGCAATCTCTCTTATTTGTTTCTAATAGATAATGTGTAACTTTAAAAATCTGACCTCAGGATTTAAATGACTTAGCTTTTGAGACATTCTCCTTGTAGAATTCAGAACTGTTTTTTTTAATAGGATATGGATTACATTATACTCATAGATGATAAACTATTTCTTACATATGGAAGATGACTTTTCTTTGAATTTGAGGTTTGACATTCAGATAGCTGAGTGGTCAAGTGGCTGAGACATTTTGGGAGGAGATGGATACAACCACAGATGTGCTTGTGGGAGACAAGGACTGTGACTGGGAGACATTCATCTGATACATTTTGAAAAATTTATTTGAAAGTTAAAATATGGAATTTCTATTTAAATAATTTCCCCCACATAATAATTCCTTAAAAAACTGTAATTGCTTTAAGTTTTACGACTGATTGTAGTCATTTCTGTGATTGTATCTATGATGGATGCATCTTAATGTTGCAATCATCTGCCAATTTTCTATGATTATATCCGTGACTAGTATTCTTTATGGTGCAATTGGGTGGCAATAGTCTGATTATATATCTATTAAGATTTTTACATAGCTTTCTCTCAAGACACATTTGAAGAATAGAGCCTTTATTTCCCAGGAGATAAGCCTTTGTGCAAAGCATATTTTTTTTCTGTCTTTGTCAACTCTCTTTTTATCTAGACAACAGGATGAATGGCTTAGCAGAATAAAGCTACCAGGCCCACTATTCACTTTAAAATGCTGAGAGATCATAATTCTCAAATATGCATCACTAAAATATTTTAACATCTTAACTTGCAGTCAGGGAGCAAAGAATGGAGACAATGACAGAATTTTTATAATTTTGTGAGAGGGTCAAGGCAGGGAGTGGGTAGTCTAGAAGACTCAAAGATGCCAGGTAGCATAGGCACAATTTTCTTTCTGAATATCTCCACATCAGGAACAACTAAGGTCAGAAGGGAGAAGAAAGCAACCACAAGGAGGGAGGGAGGGAACTGGGAGGGAAAGGGGATGGAGGGGTAGAGAGGGGAGCATGATCTGGTATTGGGTGGGAGAAAAGGACTGAAGCCCTGAGGGCCAGCAGAAAGAATGGAAACAGGCAACATTGGGAGGTAGGAGGTTGGGGGCGTCTCTCCAGAAAGGTCTCCAGAGACCTGGCAGGTGAGAGACTCTCAGCACTCAAAGGGAGGGATCTTAGATAAAATACCCAACAGTAGGGAGAGAGAACTTGTAGAGTCCACCTCTAGCAGAAAGACAGGGCATCAAGTGAGGGATGGGATTGCCACCCCATTGTTAAAACTCTGACCCATCATTGTTCCTGAAAGAACTGCAGGGGTGGAACTGGAGAGGAATAAAATTTGGACTTTATATATATATGTGTGTGTGTGTGTGTGTGTGTGTGTGTGTGTGTGTGTGTATGTATGTATGTATGTATACCCGGAGTTTAAAATAAATAAATAAATTTTTAAAAAGTATAAATTTAATAAGGCAAAAAAAAAACCCAAACCCAAACCAAAAATAATAAATAAAAAAACCCCAAAAAATGCATAGAAGAAAATTGCCCCAACCTAAAGAAGAAGATGTCTATAAAAGTAGAAGAAGCTTACAGAAAACCATAGAAACTGGACCAGAAAACAAATTTGCCATGAGATATAATAATCAAAACACTAAATATATAGAACAAATAAAGAATATTAAAAGCTACAAGGTAAAACAAGCAAGTAACATATAAAGATGGAACTACTAGAATGACATCCTACTTCTGCATGGAGACTCTCAAAGCTATATGGCTGGACAGATGTTCTATAACTCTAAGGGACCAAAGATACCAGCCCAGACTACTATACCACACCCAAGATATCACAAGGGTGAAACAATCGTCGACCAGCAATTTAGAGGAGAAACACATACATACAGAGACATACTACCACCACCACTACCACCAATTACTCTAATAAAAAGACATAGATTAACAGAATGGAAGCCAAAACACAATCCATCTTTTCACTGCATCTAAGATAGATACTTGAAATAAGTGTAAAAGGATAGAAAAAATTGTTTGGAACAAATGGACCTAAGAAGCCATCTGGTATCGCCATTTTAATTTCTGGCAAAATAGGTTTCAAACCAAAACTAATCTGAAGAGATAAGCAAGAATACTACATACTCATAAAAGGAAAACTCACCAAGAGGCCATTGCAATTCTTAACATCTAAACACCAAACACAAACAAAATTTAGAAAAGAAACAGTATTACATTTTAAATTCCATCTTGGTCCTCAAATATTGATAGTGGGAGACTTCAGTAATCCTCTCTCAACAGCATACAGTTCATCTTGACAAAACTAAGAGAGAAATGCAGAAGCTGGCTGACATTACAAACCAAATGGACCTAGCATTGTATTTGCAAAATATTTTATACCTTCAGAAAAGATACTTCAGAAAAGTATCACCTCATGGAACTTTCTCTAAAAATTGAGCATACACTCACATAGAAAGCAAATCTCAACACATATAAGATAGCTTAAACATTCTCCCTGACCACTACAGATAAAGGCTGGATATCAACAGCAGAAACCAGAGTAAACTTAAAATCTCATGAATTCTGAGCAACTCATTACTGAACAAAAAAGCAAGGCAAGACAGAAATTGAGAAAGAAATTAAAGACATTTTAGAATTGAATGAAAATAAATATATAATACACCCAAATATATGAGATGCAATGAATGTGTTTTTAGGAAGCAAGGACATAGCTCTAAGCCCCTACATAAAATAATTGGAGAGATACCACAGTAACAACTTAACAGCACACCTGAAATCTTTAGAATAAAAAAGAAATCACACCCAAAAAGAGTAGGTGGCAATAAGCAATCAAACTCAGGGCAAAAATTGATAAAGTAGAAACAAAAAGAATAACATAAACAATCAATGAAGCAAAGAGTTGGTTCTTTGAGAAAATGAATAAGATTGAAAAGTCCTTACCCAAATTAATTAAATAGCAGAGGAAATAAGTATATCCAACTTGCATAATTACAGATGAAAAGGGAGTCTTCACAACAGATACCAAGACAATACAGAGAATCATAAAACATACTTTTAAAAACTGTTTTTCACCAAAGTGGAAAATAGAAAGGAAATGGATAATTTTCTGGATACACACTACTAACAAAATTAAATCAAGATCAGATAAGCAGTTTAAGCAAATCTGTAACTTCTAATGAAAGAATCATTAAAAGTCTCCCAACCAAAACCAATGCCCATGGACAGATAGTTTTAGCATAGAATTCTACCAGACTTTCAAAGAAAAGTTAATCCTAATACTACTCAAATTATTCTACAATATAGAGAAAACAGGAACATAGTGCAAATAGTTTTACAAGGACATAATAACCAAAACACTGAAACCACATGGAGAATCAACAAAGAAAGAGAATTATTGATCAGTGTCCTCTATGAACATAGATGCAAAATGTCTCAATAAAATTCTTGGAAATAGAATCCAGGAGCATATCAACGCTCTACCACCTTCATAAAGTAGGCTAAATCTCAGAGATACAGGAATAGTTATATGGTTTTGTGTGTGTGTGTGTGTGTGTGTAATGTATATGTACATGTATATATATATATATGTAAACATAATCAGGCACTTAAGTAATGTAAAAGAAAGAATATAATCTCATTAAATACAGAAATGGCCTTTGAAAAAATCTAACACTCCTTTATGATAAAGATTCTGGAGAGATTAAGGATACAAGGAACATGCCTAAGATAATTATTGCTATTTACTGCAAGCCTATAGTAACATCAACCTAAATGGAGAGAAACTCAAAGCAACTACACCAAAATCAGGATCGAGATAAGGTTATCTACTCTCCCCATACATATTCAATATAGTACTTGAATTCTTATATAGAGCAATAACAAAAAGAAGTAAAGGAGATCAGTGGGCTATAACCAGTCAGGAAGAATTTATATTTATAGGTGGATGATAGTCTACATTAAAATTCCACTGGGAAACACCCACAGCAGGTAGTCACTTTCAATAAAGCATCCGAATATAAAATTAACTCACAAACCTCAGTAGACCTTCTATATACACATGACAAAAGTTCTGAGAAAAAAAAATCAGAGAAACCCTCTTCTTACCATATACTCAAATAATACAAAATATCTTTGGGTAACTATAGTCAAGCAAGTGAAAGTATGTATGACTAAAAAACAAAGACTTGAAGAAAGAAACAGAAGAAGATATCGGAAGATGGAAAGATGTCCCATTACATGATGGGATGAATGCAGCAAAAACGCCCATTCTATTAGAGCTAGCCTCAGACGCAACATGATCCCCAGCAAAATACCAATGCAACTCCTCACAGATACTGCAAGGAAATTTTCAACTTTGTTTGGAAACCAGGAGAGCTAAACCAGTGTTGAGTAACAGAAGAACTTCTTGAGGTATCACCATACCCAATCTAAAATTGTCCAAACACAGGGCATAAAGGTACTGCACCATATGAGGCCCTAGAGCTAAAGGAAAGGTGGACACAAGTCTTTGTCTCTCATTCAGGAGCTGTCTCCACGTGGAAACCACTTGCCAATGAAAATTTAGTTTTCTCTAAGCAATTCTTACTGGGGAAATAAGAGACTTTTAAGGGACGGTATGATCCCCAGAAGTAGGGGGCCAACAGAAAAAAAAAATTAATGGCATATCTGTAGATTCCTTGTTTCATAATTTCAGGACCTTTAAAAAATTTTAATCCATTTTAAACATTTATTTTATCTTTTTAATTTTCATTTTAATATATAACAATATATGTTGTATATGATATATAACAATGCACACACACACGTATGTTCTAGGTCCTTTGCACATATATTGTGGCTCATATTTAGTATGTTTATGGAATCCTTGTGTGCACAAATGAGTTGACCTCAGAAGCTATGGCTCTTTTTTGCCTTTTCTTGGGCTCCTTTTTATATTTTCATATTGTCCTTTTCTGGTGTGTTAGTTTTTCTTTCATCTTATTGTATTATATGTTACTTTATTATTGGTCCTATAAACCCTGTTTATATTTAATGAGAAACCGAAAGGCAGTGAATCCAAGTGAGAAGAGACATGAGGAGGAACGGGGAGGAGCAGAGGGATGGGAAATTGCAATCAGGATATACTACTATATGAAAAAGGAAAAACTATTTTTGCTAAAAGAAAAATATAAAATATGATAACTGTTGAGTTTATAAAATGGCAGTGTAATGAGCACCTCAGCGGGCCCTGCCAAGCTGTTTCTCCTAAAGAATCAGCCATGCCACAGGCAGGACTAGCACAAAAGGAAGTTAGTGGGGGAAGGGATCCAGGGAGCAGAGCAGGGACCTGGGAAGGAGTAGAGGCAGAGAAAGGGGGCAGACAAGTATAGAGACAGAGAGGATAGGGGAAGAGAGGAAGAGAGCTGGCAAGAAACTTGTAGGGGGTGGAAAGACAAAGAGGGAGGGAGGGAAGAAGGGAAGGAGGGAGAAAGAGAGAGAGAGACAGAGAGAGACAAAGAGAGAGAGACACAGAGAGAGAGAGACACAGAGAGAGAGAGAGACAGAGAGAGAGAGACAGTGTGTGTGTGTGTGTGTGTGTGTGTGTGTGTGAAAGAGAGAGAGAGAGAGAGAGAGAGAGAGAGAGAGACAGAGAGACAGAGAGAGAGAGAGAGAGAGTCCTTGTTTGGGAGCCAGGGTAGTACCTGGCTGTTGCTAGGTAACTGTTGGGTGGAGCTTAGGGGTATTGCTAACAATAACAGATTAAACCACATGGGGAAAAACACATTGAAAACTATCTTGGAGAATGAATGGGACATCCATATGATACTTCTCTCATGCACACACATGCTCCTACCATTAATGCATGTATAAACACACGCTAAAATCCAGACAGAACTAATTTTTAGAAAATACAGAAAAACAATAAAAACATATAATTTTTTGCCCTGCCCTAATATGTTTTGCCCAGTTAACTGTACAAAGACCTCCACAGGTGTTCAAAGCCATCACTGGACAGGCTTCCGCCATGCAGGTTCCCACCTATGTCTCCTCCTATACCAAACAGAGCCTCTGGGAAAAAGCAATTATCTCAACGTCATTATACTCAGAAATGGAGCTCTTAGCCAAAAGATGTAAGAGATTTGGGGACAGTGCCACATAGGAAATGGATACAAACCACACGTGACAGAATGCCTCCTGGGGCTGCCACAGCCTCAAACAGCCTGCAAATGAAACTCAAGTGTTAATTGCCTTTATCATGTAAATACAGCTTGACTGACTACTACTACTATCAAAAGAAACTGTGTGGTAGAAGAGGAGCCTGGAAGTTTGTAATAATTAAGTAACAGTGGAGAGCTAAGTCTGTGGATAAGTCATCCTTTTCCCTTTTAATTGTATCCCTTTGTTGGTGTCCTTTAATCTAGCACTAGTTTATTCTTCCTTGAACAGAATGGGAATATCTAAGGAAGCAGTTCCTCTTCCCACTGACATTCAGAGTAAGAATGCAACCAGAAGTTGCTTGTGGGCTGGTGAATTGGCTCAGCAGTTAAAAACACTGGCTGCTCTCCCAGAAGACCCAGATTCAGTTTCCAGCATCTACATGACAATTATAGCCCTCTGTAACTCCTGTTCCAGAGACTTTGACATCCTCTTTGGTCTCCATTGACAATTCACACATGTGGTATATGGTATACATGTAGGTGTGTACGTGTAGGTAGACGTGAAATGAAAATAGTTTTGTGTTGCATGCTAAAAACTTAAGGCATGTTTTGAACCTGAGAGTGAAAAATGAAAAGAAAATGTTTGAAAAACATGACATTTCAAGGAAGGTCTTTTACTGATACAATTAGAAATCAAGCTTCATTGTGTACAATAGTTTACTAATTGAAAAATAAACATGGACAATGAGAGACCAGATTCCCAAGGAATAAAAACCAACAACAGTGAGTGCAAATAACAGAGGCCTCAGAAACTGTGTCTCTTCAGCACTCTGCAACCCCTTCCTGGTCATTGGCTAATTTGTGGAGGGCAAATTGAAGGGGGCTAAAAAAGGGGGAGCATAGGAGGTTAGGGGAGTGGCTCAGCAGAGGGGGGGGGGGAGGTGTCCAGGCAGGCCCTTGCCTGGGCTCCTCTGCCCCTGAGGGACCACACACACACAGGCATAGTATAGAATAGAGTTTATTCAGAGTAGGGGATGGGAGTTAGTGGGAGAGAGAGAGAGAGAGAGAGAGAGAGAGAGAGAGAGAGAGAGAGAGAGAGAGAGAGAGAATAGAGAGTGGAGTGGAGGCTGGCCATAACCACATGGAGTGGGGGAGGAGAGCCCAAGGGGCAGAGAGGTGAGAGTATGTGGGAGAGTGGAGAGCAAAGAGGGAGAGGAGGGGCAAGTAGCCCCTCTTATAGTGGGCCAGATCTCTGGGGCGGGGCATACCTGGCTATTGCCAGGTAGGTGTGGGGTGGAGCTTAGACAAAACATCTACACAAATGACATGGGGTGACATGGACAGACAGAAGTGAGTGAGAGGGACTAAAGTCACAGGGACATTTCAATACCTTTTATTGGGGCAAGGAGATAGGAATTGCTTGATTTGGTTAAGTCAGCTGCAGTTGGTAAGATCCAAGACAAAAGAGCAGAAAGAGAAAGGCAGGAGTGCCATACTCCACAGCTTTTATCTCAAAAAAAAAATTATTTAACTCTAAACTCAAGACAGTAGCCAAACCCCAGATGCCTCATTTTCTCACAAGTCTTGTCTTTCTTTCTCCATCAGCAAGATGGATGTGGATAAGCTCCTGTGGACACTAGAATATGTTCTCAGCACTCAACACACTCACCTCATGGAAGCTGCCTGACTCACCCCTGCATTGGTTGTACAAAAGAGACCGCCCCGGCACTGAACTATACAGGGCACGGTGTGATACTTACCATTTACCCTATGTAGAGGGTGTGGCTGTACATAAATGTTTCTTACTGTCACTAGTCCAGGAAGAGACAGAGCTTCAAAGTTAGAAAGGCAGTTTCTGCAGAAAAAGTACCTATTACACATCGTCATAATACAAAAATAATTAAGTTGAGCTACCATAAGTAAGAGAACGTCTCTTTTTTGACATAGGTCCTTCTCTAAGTACTGTTTGGTGAATGCCCTTCTATAACATGTCTGGAACATTTGGTGGGTCATTTTAATCTTTATGGGCCAAGGATTTGCCTTACATTGTAGATTTTTCTCAATTCCCTGAGAAGACTAGTTTACTCATTTTTGCCATTTTTAGAAAGAAATTGTATGATGGCTCAGAGTAGAATTAGTGTTTTTCTTTAAAAAGATTTTATAACTCAAAGTAAATTCTTGAATGTTAGTTGATTATATTTGAGAAGCACTTTTGTCTTCATCAGATTATCTCATTTAGAAATTAACATAATCTTTGATAATTAATGGTTATTGAATCTGAGTTCCAAATTTAAAATTATTTATAAATCAACATACTTATAGACAAATCAATTCAGATTAATTTAAGCATCAAGGGCAGCTTATTAATGAAAACCAAACATCGTTCTGAATAGAAGCATTTCAGAAAGAAGTTATCGCAAAATGACAAGCATTTGAAGCTTTCTCAACTGAAGGAAGCTCAAATTAGCAGAGCAAATGCAAATTTTAGAACTTCAAAGGATTTTGTAAAACCTTCTGGATTTGTTGCAGTATTTACTTAAAATATTTGAATTGAGGTTTTAGTGGTATTTAATGATTTAACTTATTTTCTGTTTTAATATAAATATGCATACAACTATTTGAAATCATACCTAACTTAAAACACAATTTGCCACATCCAACAGCAAGTTAGGAGCAGCTCAGGGATCAAGGTTTAGATCTGATGTAGCTGGGAATTTGAAGTCTTCCCTAATTCTATTAGCATTGAGAGATTTGTTAGATGTGAGGGAGTGCAACAATGCTATAACTACAAAATGTTCTCTCTAGGAAAAAGCCCCTAGAACTCTTCTGAGCTGCTACTTTATATAAATAGAGAGGGAAGATGAAAGAAACAAAGATTCATGGAAACACCAGAGACAAGCTATGTCAAATCCATTAGAACAATGTGTTGAGCTCATCGCAAAATCTGTAAATAACACATAAATCCATGTGTATCTGGGCAGCTTACCTATATCCCCAATGTGAAAATGTTTCAGTACTTTAGCACTGAATTGTTATTATCCAGTGCCTATATCTGGTCAGTTCTATAGCTCATAAACTTGATCATAGAAACTTAATTCAGACAAATGAAATTTGTAATTGGGTAACTATTAAGAAAAATAATGATCAAACTTAATGGACAAGTGCAATTTACCATCACTGGTTTTTAGGTTATTATAGAGTGAAGAATACTTTAGAAAGAACATGTGTATATGTAGAAGTGATTTCTTTTAATGAATAAGGTAAGATGGGAATTGGCCAACATATTCTGCTCCATGACAACTCAGTAAAAACTGAAATTTAGTGCTATGATGATTATTTCCACCAAAACAATGATGTCTATTTTGGGTTTTCTTGATTTATTCCAAGAAGTCTAAGGTGGAAAAGAATGTTTAAATTAACAGCACTGTACTGTGAGATATTAACAAGAAAAGGAGAAGCATTTAAAATAGAACTAGCCTTGGAGCTGAGGATCCATAAAAATAGCATCAGCAAAGCACCATGACGCCTAATTACACTTCTTCAGCATGTTTACATCCCTTTTCTCATTGTCTTACTTTGGAAAACATTCCTGAGAACAAAATATTAAACTATTCCATTGTTAGGCAAGCATTGCATAAACATCCAACATAACAAGAAAATAATTGTCTTAACATCTGTTTCTGGTTCAATGAAATCCCAAGTTTCTGATATCCTTTGTAAAATATCAGGAGATGCAGATTTCAAATTTCTATGTCATGGAAGTGTATTATTGTTTCATAACCATACTTTAAAATGTACATTAGAGCATTAAGAGAATAAAATGCTTGGGTTTGTAATCTTACTTGTCCATAAAAAAAAACATTATTTCAGTTTATAGCCATTCAAGTATACTCTCGTTTTCTTATCCTGTATTCATGCATTCTTTATTTGGAATCACTCTGAAAGGAAACAAAGGAGGAAGGATTCCTTAGTGGCTCTTGGCTTCTGAGGGATTTGGCAAGGTGGGGAACACAGGGCAGTGGGAGTCTGAGGTGATCAGGGGTTCATGTTGACATTCATTAAGAGCCAGAAATCTCAGGTTGGAACCAGGATGGGATGAGCTCCAATATTCTGTTCCTCATCCAGCCAGACTCCCATCTAGTGAAGGCTCTGTATCCCTCAATTTAAAGCCACAAGTTATGGACAAAGGTTCAAAAATGAATACACAGTGACATTTAAGTTTAAAACCATAGCACTCACCCTTCTCTATCACCTCTTTGGGTCTCTACTTCCTGTTTTCTCCTTACTTGAACAGTATTGCATAATTTGGTTCAGTGTTTAAGGAACATGTTAGGATCTGCAAGGATAAGAATTGTATTGTTCTTTATCCTTTCCACATAGAATCAGAAAGAGTACTCCAAGCATCTTGTTAGAAGACTCTCCATTGTTGTCCAGTGACAAGAATCTTCTAGTACCCGATTGTTATCTGTCATAGAACTCCAACCAAGAGATCGAGTGTGTCAGTGAGCCATGGCTTACTTCCATGTATTTGCCAAACATCAAAGATGTTTGGAAAAATGGAAGTCAAAGACCCCTGCAGTAGTTGGTCTCTGTGCACTGGAGTCTCATAGGGACCTCACAAAAACTCATTCATTTACAGCCCTCACTATTGTCCTATCGTCAAGTCTTTCCCTTAAATCTTTAACAAGGATGTTTTCAGTCAGGGAAATGTTTTTTTTATCGAAGTTAATTCTGTTGCCAGCAAAAAAATGTCAGTGCCCTTCAGAGAAAAAAATGTTGAAGGGAAACAGATTGCTCGTCTTTCTTAGACTTTCAGAAAAGTGAATTGTCGAGATCTAGTAATGTTTGGGGATCTAGAAATGAGCAATGGTGAACCACACTCACCCATGGGCCTCAACCTTGACTTTTAGCATCCTTCTAAGAACACATCTGAAGGACACATCTTGGTCGCCTAAATGATTTTTTTCACACTGATGGGATACATTTGATTTAATCTTATAGATGCACTATTGTGGTATTTATCATGTATGTGAATAGCAAGGGAGTATTTGTGTTTAAATTACAAACTAAAATATCCCCTCTGTGGTGCTCACCACTCTCCTTTGTAATGGAGCTGCACATACATATAATGGTTTTGTCTGACAGTAGAAGTTGCCTCATTGTAGGATGCTGGCTGTCCTGTCTTCAGGATCATCTTCAGGTTAACAGCAAGTAAAGGACCTTTACTATGTACCTTAACAAACAGCGTTTTCTACTTCCCTCTTTGTTATTTCTAAAATCTTGAAAACAAGTCCATAAAATTTCATCATTTTTCTGATGGAAAACATGATTACTAAACCTCACAGATAACCCATTGGCTCAAGGACTGTTTTGAAATTCTTTAGAGAACCTGAACTGAAAAAAAAAATCATAAAATTTAATTTAAATGAAATTCCATCCTGATGTAAGCTCCTTCATTCTGTGCAAACACATATAGACTTTAGTTTCCATGGTTACTTGTTACTAAATCCTGTGTTCTTTGCAGTTCTGCTCTAGCTGGACCAGATATAAACAAGACCAGTCATCTTAATGAGGCAGAAATCGAATAATGCTTTATTTGATGGCTGCATAACACTTTAGAATACAGACAATTTCCTGTTAAAAGCACAAATTAAAGTAGGAACACATTTCCCTCTAAAAACAAAATGTTCTATTTATTGGCATAAGAACAAAACTAAGAGCAATAGGTTTTATGTATATCCATATATCCAAATATATATATATTATTTTGTAATCTTAGTCCATGATGTTTATGTATACAGAGAAATAACAAAAAAAGAGAATAACAAAAAATAATTAAATCTGGGACATGGGTTGTGTGTGCAAATGTTGAAACAGCAAATGTAAGGTTAAACACAAGATGATGTTTGTGTAAATCAAAACTGTTTTCAGTATGAATGTCTTAAGGGGACTAAAGTAAAATTTAAGTGAAGAGATGACATCCTTTATACAGTAAACAGCATACTGCAAAACAAAATGAAATAAAACTTTTTGGAATGTGAAGAGAATGAAAAAGATGATTTCTGTTTGCTGATGATTCAGGCTAAATCTGAAAAAGCAGAAGCTGTAGGCATAAATTTTTTGCAATCCACTTTTAATAAGGCTCAACCTCTCCTCTAGCCCACTACCCAGCAGAGTAGAAAAGTTGTTAGGATATATGTGGGAAGTGGACCTCATCAGCAATAGTTCTTTGGGAGCAAGATCAGTCTTCTTGGGCAACAGTTCAGTTCTGAAGTAAACACCAAATACAGTTCAGCCACTGCAGACCATTCCTCTAGGCAGGCAGACACCAGTCAGGAACCGTCAGCCTAAGGAGAGGCCACAGAAGCAGCAAGCTGCCAGAGGAACATCATGAACAGTTTTTGGGCGAGTTTTTCTCAGTTGCGGAGTTATCACAAGTTGAACTCAGCAACACTATTATGTAAGGCAAACCAATACACGCGTGTCTATAGCAAAGAATAGTGAGGCACAGCAAAGCAAACTAGTGCTCAGAGCTTGTCTCCCACCATCTGTGGGGTCATGATAAAGGAGTCTTCATCATGAATCCTTTCACATGTTTGCTATATCAAAACATCCTTTCACTTGTGTCTGCTTTGTGAAAACAATCTTTCCTGTGTCTTCCCCAGTTAAACATCATTTAACATAACTAACTTTCCAAAAGAAACTTGAAGTTTCCACTTCAAGAAGCAAATGGAAAAGACTTTCTTTTTTAAGAATTATAAGTAATTTATTATAAGACAAAATACTGATAAAACAAAAAGAAGTTTTGCCAAAAATGTTCAAAAATATTTCATGAATATTTTATAACTACAGAAAGGCAAGTTGTAATACTAATCAATTTTCTAAGTGGATTGCTAAATAGTTGAAAATTTCTTTAAGTATTTAAACCTCATCAGCTATTGTAAGATCACTCAAAAACTATTACTTTATTATATGTAAAACAAAGCAAAGTTTTGTAAAGGTATTTTTAATTCAGGGCATTTATAATCACTACAAATCATGGAAAACAGCTCTTCATTTAATGGTGAATATGAATGAAAACAAATTAATCAGTCTACAGGAAAATTAAAAGGAAATTAGATAAATCCAGTGAAAGAGAACAAGAAAGATGTATAAATATAATCATAATGATTAGATAAGTAAGTGGAAAATGCATTTTTGGTAATTTTTAAAATAACTATGGTACATCAAACCTTAGTGAAGACTTACCATGGATTAAGTACAGTCCTCTTCACAGTTACCCCGTAGCACAGTTATTAATGTATCACTTGAGTGCTGAGGAACTGAAATGTTAGTTAACAACAGTTCCTATGTAGGGTGCACACTCTACACAGTGTGTGTGTGTGTGTGTGTGTGTGTGTGTGTGTATGTGTGTGTATGAACCAGAAGTACATATGAGGGTTACATGTGAGGCATTGACATGGTCAGCTTTCTCTCAGTCCAAAGTTCATTCCTCAGGCAACAAACTTCTCAGTTAGTTCAGTAACAAAACTTGCTATGAGATTGTTTGAAAGTTAAAAATTCAAGAAAGTTTGGAAAACTTAAAAATATGGTATGGGATGGTGGTTTCCTCAGAGCTCTTGGGTATAACTCATTGTTTTTGGCTCTGGCCCCTGTTATATTTTCTGGTTCTTTGTCTTTTTCCTTCCTTAAAGTTGGTAATGGCCACCCAATCCCTTCTCCCCTAGACCTTCTCCCCTCCCCTGCTGAGTTTCCCTGAAATCCTTGTAAGCATTTGTCATTATGCTAAAGTTGTCCAGACAACTCAATGTGATTTCTCTGGTTAAGGCCAATTAATAAATAAATTAATCCTGTCTTTATTTTTTATTTTAAAATATATTCTATAATACAATTATAGGTTGCAGAGAATAGTATATGACTATATATGATTTGTCTATCATCACAGTAGGCCATAAAACTCTTGCATCCTGCCTCTTTGAAGATAAAATGCACAATTTAATACGATTTTGGGAAAAATGAAAGAAATGACAGTCTCTGAATTTAGAAGGGAGGAAGTTGTGCAGTGGCATGGTAATCACAGACTAAGATACACTTGCAAAAACTATCTTGCTGGGGAAAGGACAGAGAAAATATTTTGGGCAGTTACAAAATATGAAAATGACATAAAGAAGCACATGCAAAATATGAAAATAAATATATTTCATAAAACAGTATTAGTTTTATAATTTTTAAATGTTATTGGTTCCTTGTGAATTTTGCATCAGGCACCCTAATCCTACTCCTATACCCATGCTCTTATACCTACCTTCCCCACTTTCAGCCTACCTAAAGACAGAGAAAAAAAAAAATCTCATTGTGGAAGCTATACTGTGTCTCACCCAGACCTGAGGTGTTCCATATTCTCCATACTTCTTTTCTTACAAATGTTCCCTGTAATGACTCAATTTGTCTAGTAGGGGCTTCCGGCTTCTGCTACTTACTTTATCAATATTGGAATTTCTCTGGGACTCCAATGCAGTGTCTTCTTGGTCTATACCATGGAGATCCTCTAGTTTTGGATCTGTAGGATTTTCATGCACTCCAGCAGTTTGGCGTGGGACAATTCAAAGCCCTGGATCTGGGCCTGCGATGTATCTGAGATGATCAGTCCACCCTGTCTTCCACTCTCAAGCCCTCTAGGCTGGCCCACCAGCACTGCCTGCAACCAGGGCCAGCTCTACCCTGCTCCGCAGCTGAGGTGCAGGGCCTGTTCTCTGAGTGCTGCAGTGGGTGAAGGGGAGGCCAGTTTTCCTGCTACCATGACCCCAGGGCCAGGTCCGGAGGGGGAAGAAGAAAGGGTAGAGGAGGGAGGAGAATGGGTGGGGGAGGGGAAGGAGAGTATCTCTCCAGTTTTGTCCATTCCAGCACAGGAAGACAAGTGGTAGGGCCAGCTCTTCCATGATCTCACCAGTATTGCAGCTACTGTCCTCAAGCTTCTAGGGTCAGTTCTTTCACAATGTCTAGGTGAGGGGTAGGGCTAACTCTGGGCAGCCCTCAGACATCCAGACCAGAAACATCTGCCTGGCCTTTGATGGTAAAGGACCCCTGCTGCTTTATCGCCATGGACTCACATACACACACCCCAGCCCTGTGGCAGCAAAGGCCAGTACCCCACCATGGTTCTGGGTAGCAACACCAGCTATTCACATCAAGCTGTTAATCACTGCCCTTGAATCTCTAGTTCTTCATTGTACCCACATCCTTCTGTTTCTCTTTTGCTTTCATTTCTCCATCATTTACTTGTTCCTTTTAGTGGCACCTGGGATCTAAGAGTGTCTGGAGTTGTGTCAGTAGTGTTCTCAGGAGTATTCTGCCAGGAAGGGGTCATCTTGAGCATGGTCAGCCCCCCAGGTGCCCAGTACCAGACTGGTCCCAGATGAGAGAGATCTTCTAGTCTCCAGATTGCTTCTTGTTCTAGGAGGCAGGATAGGCCTGCCTGCCACCTGACTGGTGGTCAATCTCAGGCTTGCTTCTCCAGAAGCCTGACTCTAGACTCTTTTAGATTCAAGCTGGCTTTTTTTCAGGGAATGTTAGGCTACTAATCGTTCAGATGTAATAAATAGGTCAGAACATTGACCACAGATGTAGCTTCTCTCCTATCTGCCAACTACTGATATACATGGCAGCCACATCTGCAAGGCTTCTAGGGCAAGGGTATTTTATCAGTTATTCTTTTAAATTAATGAATCGCAATGGAGTTATCAAAGTAAAATTGTCATTATAGGAAGCTAATGGAAGCTGGAGCCTTATTCCTAAGAAAAAAAATTAGTTATTTTATAAAATGTAAAGTCTTCAAGGAGTAGTTGCCAAGGTATTTCAATGCTTTCAGAAAATAAAGGCAAAAGAAAAACTTTAAAAATCTAACAATGAATACTGAAAATTATATCAATCTAAGTTATGAACACAGATGAAAAATACTAATTATCAGCAAATGGCATCCAGATGAATTGAAAATATATAATTTATCATGGCCAGTAGGGCTTGTTCATAAATGCAAAATGAATCAATACTAAGAAATCCATTAATCACTTCATATTCACAGACCTAATGAAAGAGGTTAACTACCACCATGTACATTTGATTGAACAGAACGATCATTTATAGCTCAAACATAAGAGACATATCTCAGCCACAGTGTACTGATAGACAATACTGTTTAGGATATATGGATTATTACAACTATTTTAAAACAAAGACATACTTTCTGTTTATTTTATAGAAAATAATATATGTACTTTTTCAATAAAACCATAAGAGAAGCTGACATACATATGTCATAGATAGATTTAGCCTCTGATGTCCAGTTGGGCATTTTACTGCCATTAGTAATTGTTTTATTTTTGTACAGAAGAGTAACTTCAGTGAGTTCCCACTGAATAGGTTTCAATGCAATGATTCTATATGTCAAACTTGTATTTTGAAACATTGTAGATTGTAGATATGAAGCATGAGAAACAATCATTACTGCTATTTATATGACTCTTATTTTTCAGATATTTTGCACAACAATTAAGTATAAAGCAGGTCTAAAAATTGTCGATATGAACCAGTACTATATATTTGGAAATTTAAGAAAAAACAAAAGCAGAACACTCAGCTTCTTTGCTGTTTTCTAAGCAAACATTGCGTCATCCTTTATGTCACAGAACTGATCCCATGAATTGCATAGTAAGGTATGTAAGAAAACAAATCCAAAGAAATCAATTATCAGTACAAGAAAATTATCTTATTGATTCAATTAGTGTTGATTTATAGATTGACTAGAAAGTCCTGATTGAAACAATGACTCTTTGATGGAAATGCTGGTCTACATATTTTCACTTTATGAATCTTTGAGTTAGTAAAGTGCCTGTCACAAACATCTATTATGTGTACGCTCAACTGATTAGGTAAAAAGATCGGAGGTCTCTTTGCCACACTGAAATTATTGAAATAAAGAAGAATGAAATGACTTTAGATGGTTGTCCTTTGAGATTTTGTACTGGCATCATTAATAACATAATTGTTGAGTAGATAATGAATAATGAAATAAAGTATTGAAAATAAAAAATCACAGCACATAAGCATCATGTTCAATTAAGTGAATTCATATAGATTTGTCTCCAAGTCTATCTTTCAATGGGGAACTAATTAATAATCCATATTATCTTTCTCTATAACGTTTCATGAGCTTAGGTTTTCTATCCGTTATGACAAAGTGCTTATTCACTTCGATAGGATTTGTTGAGCAGTTCAGGTCATGTTAGATCTTGTTAGCTATTGTGAGAACTTGGGAGAGCACCCTAAAGCAGAGCAGATGACGGAAGCCTGGCATGGGAAGTTTCAGGAAGAACTTGAGCATCCCTTACAGACTTTATCAGGGATGTTCAATATTTTGAATTTAAAAAAAAAAAATCTGTTTCTGGTCATCTGGAGCTAAAAAATTGACCATGACTAGCAAAAAACCAAAACTACTAAAATCAAGCATATAATTTGCTGGGATATTGATTGGCTAGGGCTGAAAATTAAGAAGCAACTGTGGGCCTGTGTCCTGGAGGATTTCCACAGAGAGCTCTGGCCAGGCTAGTGTGAGAGTTCCGACAGAGGGAAGAGGGTGCGAGCAGGGAGGGGAAGTCGCTTCTGCTGCTTCCACTGCTGCCGTTGGCTCTACTTCTGCAGGTGGTGTTTCCAGAGAGGGGACCTCTTCCCAAGTCCTACAGCCTTTATGTAACTCTCCGACAATGGAATAGTTCTCACACACCTTTTATCCAGTCTATAGGATTCTGGATAGGATTTATATACAGTGTGGGGTGGGTCAGGGTCTGACAACAGGGACTTCGCATTGGCTTGGGCTGAGAGCTTGGGGAAACCTTATCTGCATGTTGGAAGGCTTGGCTGCTCCTACAGTGACTGATGGCCACAAATCTCTCTGCTGGGGGCTGTGGGAGGCTGTAGCCGCAACTGGAGCTAGGGGCCCAAGGGGTGGAGCTAAACACCTGCTGTCCAATGTAGACAGAAGTCACCTACAGGGTCTCTGGGGTTCAAGGCCCAAGCTCGACCAGGGACCAGGCTCTCTGTGCACAGTTCACCTCCCGACAGCAAACAACATCATTGATAGAAAATCTTCCAGGGTTTATCAGGGTCATTGCAGAGAAGTTGTATTCCAGAGGGGGCCAAATATATACTTCATTCAGGCAAATGAACTCTGTAATTTGTAAGAGTCACCCAGTTGACACTTGTTTTAAAGGAATGAAGGTTCATGAAGCTCAACTGAGGTTTGGCACCTTGTGACAGGGTTGGATTCCTTAAAGACAGTCCAGGAGAGAGCATTAGGGAAGGTGCAACCTCAGTCATGGTAGAAGTCCCAGGATTGACCAGCTTATTATGTCCCAGGCCAGAGTCCCTGAAGAGAACCAGGGAGAAGTTACTGTTAAGGGGAAGCCAAGTTGCAATGGAGATCTGAGGATTTGTGAGATGCCAGTGGCTTGGAACAATTGCCAAGAATAGCAACGCTGTCGTGCGGAGCTTTTGAACTTACAAGATGAACTGTGTGTTTCGTGGTTGGCGGAGGTGGTGAACTAGAACTGCCCAAGCCCTTTGGTGCCTGGAGGATCAGGAGTGGTTCCTAGAGGTGAATCACTGAATTATGTCCACTGTCGGATATGCTTTTTTGGTTGATTATGACTAGTCCTAGTCTTTCCTGTTTACAATAAGAAGTATTAACTTATTCTTTATATTTTCAGGAGTCCACAGTTAAGAGACTTGAGGGTTTTAGAGAAATATGTAATTTTATAGATTTGGAAATTTTAGAAAGACTTTGGATATTTTAGTCAGAATTTTTACATTTTAGGTAAACTGAACTTAGAGACTCTTGATGTTTTAAAGATAATGAACTTTATTTATTTATTTATTTGTTTGTTTGTTTGTTTATATCCTGACCACAGTGTTCCCTCCCTTCTCTCCCAGTTCCTCTTTCTTTCCTCTCCTCCCCTCATTCTTTCTCCCTCTCTCCTCAGAAAAGGGGAGTCTTCCCATGGATATCAACTAGCCTTGGCATATCAGGTTGTAGTATGACTAGGTGCATTTTATACTACTGAGGCTAGACAAGGAAGCCCAGCTAGGGGAACAGAATCCAAAGGCAGACGGAGAGTCAGTAACAGCCCTTGCCCTGCTCTCAGGAGTCCTACATGAAGGCCAAGCTGTTCACCTGTTATATGCAGAGGGCATAGGTCCATCCCAAGCATGCTTTCTGGTTGATGATTCAGTCTCTCTGAGATTTAATGTGATCAGCTTAGTCTATTTTGTAGGTTTCCCTGTGGTGTCCTTGACCCTTCTGGATCCTTGAATTCTTCCCCTGCCCCCTTTCCCAGGAATCCCCTAGCTCTGCCTAATGTTTGGCCCTGGGTCTCTTCATCTGTTTCTGTCACCTCCTGGGTGGAGTCTCTCAGATGACAGTTATGCTAGGCTCTTGTCTTCAAGTATAGCAGAATAGAAATAGCACTGTCGAGGGTGGGCTCTCTCTCACAGCATGGGTCGTGGGTGGGCCAGGCATTGGTTGGCCATTCCTTCTATTTCTTCTCCATCTTTATTCATGCACATCTAGAAGGCATGAAAAATTTTGGGCTGAAGGTTTATTGCTTGGTTGGCTACATGAGGTGGTTATTTCAGGTTCTATATCACCCATTGCTAAGAGTCTTAGCTAGGGTTACCCTCATAGATTCATGGGAGTTTCCATTCAATGCACTCCCCATCAAAATCCTGACACAATTCTTTATAGACCTTGAAATAACAATACTAAACTTTATATGAAAACAAAAAAACCCTGAGATAGTTAATACAATCATGTATAACAAAAAAAAAAAAAAAAAAAAAAAACTTGATGTATCACTAGACTCAGCAGTACTTGAGGATGCAGTAGAATGGAAAGGTATGCAACTTTTTTTGTTTTTACAGATAAGCAGATCAAATGTGGATATTAGAACACATTGTAAATGGCTCCATTAATATCTGGAATGATGTATGAGGATAGGAAGTCAATTTACCCAGGACATACAAGCAAACAAACAAAAAACAATAAGATATAAAGCAATTAAGTTGGAAGTGTTAGTATAAAGACATTTTCTTTACTTGCTTTTACCCTTGCCTAATTCATGTTATGGGGAGGATTTAAGGTAATGATAAAAGTTGGCAATGATATATTTAAATTATGATGCTTCTCATATTCAAAGTCACTCCTTAAGTTTTTTTAATGTGTTAAATTCAGTGATATTAGGTGCAAATAGTTAAAATGATATTATAATTGAAAGTACTAATATATTTGTAAAGTATCTTATATGCAAATACTTTCAGTATTGGCTGCTGTCTTGGGAACTAGTAATATTAGAAGGTAAACTAAGAAGGAAGAAAACCATAAAAAAGAATTACCTGACATTCAGATATATTTTAAGACATTGCCAGTTAATTTTTCTTCCTTTTATTTAAGTCAAAATGTGTGTGCCTCAAACTCCTACAAAAAGCTGAGCTATAGTAATTCTAAGGGGTCCCTTTTGCAGTGGAGACCCGGAGAGAGCCTGGCACTCCTAAAGTCTTCAGATGAGGGGCGCTGCTTGCCCATCTCAGGCACAAGTAGAAAAAAAGAAACCTAGATTTTTTTTTTTAAGAAAAGAGATGAAAGTGGTGGTTTTATAACTTAAATTTTCTCCAAAGAATGTTTGTAGCATTCTTTGAATGCTGTAGGAAACACCAGGCTGGGGGACTTTCTGGGTTAGGTGACAGAACTGTTTTCATACCTATTTGGATTTGATTCTGTTTTCGAGTGCTGGCCATCTCCTGAAAATGACTGATCACATTGTGGAATAGGAAGCCACAGGTCTTTTTCATTCTTGGTTACCTGAAAATTGAATCTTGAATTGTGACGAATTCTTAATCTTGCCTCTGCACAGGATGGCCTCCGGTGGCACATACATCCCTGGAAGTGCTCCCTCCAGTTCTAATGTCGCTGTGATAGTCTCAGCAGCCCCTCCATTTCTTTCCTCTGGGCTTTGAAGTTTCTTTGATCTCTCAGGTACCCAGAAGAGTGTGGGAAAGCCTATCAGAAAAATATCTCCTTTCTATTCTCACTGCAAATAAAAACAAAAATAAAACATTAAATTCAGAGAAAAGAATCCCTCTGTGTTTCTTTGCTGAATACTTGATTTTGAGTTCAGTTACAAACCTGTGAAGG
Organism: Apodemus sylvaticus; assembly: GCF_947179515.1. Classification (NCBI taxonomy): domain Eukaryota; kingdom Metazoa; phylum Chordata; class Mammalia; order Rodentia; family Muridae; genus Apodemus; species Apodemus sylvaticus. Next base: position 160,148,405 of record NC_067475.1, on the reverse strand, counting down.
AGCTAAAGTTTAGCTTCCATATAGTCTCACCCTTGAAAGGTCTCTTCTTTATGCATCTTTAGAAATTTGTAATAGTATATTTTCCTGTACCTCTTAAAAGAATTTAGTTTATTTATATTTACATGAATTTTATCAAATTAAGTAATGCTTCTTCAGGAAGAATTTACATCATAGTCAATGGAAAATGAAGTTTAATTGCAAATTTCAGATGTGCGAATCAAGAATGATAAATATTTCCAAGTAGGAAGATCATTCTCTATGGTTGACAAAATACATATTTGTTCTCAAATAAGTCAGTTAAAGACCAACAGCTGATATTATCTCTTGAAGGAATAAATGCTATATCTGATTTTGCTGATGTTGATCAGTGAACAATCAGGTAATAAATTAGCTTGCTTCTATCAATACATTTCAAAAAACTTGCAGTCTTACTAAACAAATTCATTGCCATTATAGTTACTGGAAAAACATCAGAACAACCAAAAAACAAAACAAAACAAAAACAAACAAACAAAAAAAACCCCCCAAAAACCCCTAAGACTTGGCTATGCATCCAATTGTGTTATATTATTCATAATTTTTGCTTTTTTGGTCAGGGTGTATATTCCTGCACAAAGCATCATGACCAAGAAAGAAGTTGGGGAAGAAAAGGTTTATTCAGGTTTATTCAGCTTACACTTCCACATTGCTGTTATCACCAAAGGAAGTCAGGACAGGAACCCTCACAGGACAGGAACTTGGAGGCAGGAACTGATTGCATTCTTTTAGAATCCTGGACTACCAGCCCAGGGATGGCACCACCCACAAGGGGCTCTCCTCCATTGATCTCTAATTGAGAAAATGCTTTACAGATCAATCTCAAGTACTCATTTCCTCAAAGGAGGCTCCTTTCTCTGTGGTAAATCCAGTTTGCATTGACACAGAAAACCAGGCAGTACAGTTGCATAATGAATTTAACGGAAGCCTCTGACAATTTGTTTAGGCAACTTTTCAAGAACTGCCACCTCACTCCTGGGTGTTCCAACCAGTATGTGGCATCGGCATGTAAATATGACAACGTTGCTCATGGAGGGGCTCCCCTGGGGATGTAAAACATTACATTGCAGAGCATTGTTTGATTATTAAGGGTTTCAGTGTAATAGCTCAAGATAAATTTTTGAAATCAATACAGGTTAAACCGAAACTTACATGTTTCTCTGAATTTCCTGGTTAATATGCACCCTAATAATGACTGTTTTCCCCATAACCAAATGACTGAAACCAGTTCAACAGAGTTAAAATATAAAGGGGCTACTACTTGCCATCCAGGAAAGGACAGATTTCTCTAGCATAGGCTCTTCATATCTTAGCTATCACCAATAAGTGAGGGGTTCCTTCTATTTTTATTCTGATGCTTGAGAGTTCTTTATCACTGACCTAAATACCCAGGCCATTTCTTTGTTATTTCAAAGTCCATACAAACATTTAGCATCCAGTTTTTTGTTTTTTTTTTTACTATTTGATATAATTTATTTACATTTCAAATGATTTCCCCTTTTCTAGCCCCCCCCACTCCGCGAAAGTCCCGCAAGCCCCCTTCTCTTCCCCTGTCCTCCCACCCACCCCTTCCCACTTCCCCGTTCTGGTTTTGCTGAATACTGTTTCACTGAGTCTTTCCAGAACCAGGGGCCACACCTCCTTTCATCTTGTACCTCATTTGATGTGTGGATTATGTTTTGGGTATTCCAGTTTTCTAGGTTAATATCCACTTATTAGTGAGTGCATACGATGATTCACCTTTTGAGTCTGGGTTACCTCACTTAGTATGATATTCTCTAGCTCCATCCATTTGCCTAAGAATTTCATGAATTCATTGTTTCTAATGGCTGAATAGTACTCCATTGTGTAGATATACCACATTTTTTGCATCCACTCTTCTGTTGAGGGATACCTGGGTTCTTTCCAGCATCTGGCAATTACAAATAGGGCTGCTATGAACATAGTAGAACATGTATCCTTATTACATGGTGGGGAGTCTTCTGGGTATATGCCCAGGAGTGGTATAGCAGGATCTTCTGGAAGTAAGGTGCCCAGTTTTCGGAGGAACCGCCAGACTGATTTCCAGAGTGGTTGTACCAATTTGCAACCCCACCAGCAGTGGAGGAGTGTTCCTGTTTCTCCACACCCTCTCCAACACCTGCTGTCTCCTGAATTTTTAATCTTAGCCATTCTGACTGGTGTAAGATGAAATCTTAGGGTTGTTTTGATTTGCATTTCCCTAATGACTAATGAAGTTGAGCATTTTTTAAGATGCTTCTCCGCCATCTGAAGTTCTTCAGGTGAGAATTCTTTGTTTAACTCTGTACCCCATTTTTTAATAGGGTTGTTTGTTTTTCTGGAGTCTAACTTCTTGAGTTCTTTATATATATTGGATATTAGCCCTCTATCTGATGTAGGATTCGTGAAGATCTTTTCCCAGTTTGTTGGTTGCCGATTTGTCCTCTTGATGATGTCCTTTGCCTTACAGAAACTTTGTAATTTTATGAGGTCCCATTTGTCAATTCTTGCTCTTAGAGCATACGCTATTGGTGTTCTGTTCAGAAACTTTCTCCCTGTACCGATGTCTTCAAGGGTCTTCCCCAGTTTCTTTTCTATTAGCTTCAGAGTGTCTGGCTTTATGTGGAGGTCCTTGATCCATTTGGATTTGAGCTTAGTACAAGGAGACAAGGATGGATCAATTCGCATTCTTCTGCATGCTGACCTCCAGTTGAACCAGCACCATTTGTTGAAAAGGCTATCTTTTTTCCATTGGATGTTTTCAGCCTCTTTGTCGAGGATCAAGTGTCCATAGGTGTGTGGGTTCATTTCTGGATCTTCAATCCTGTTCCATTGATCCTCCTGCCTGTCACTGTACCAATACCATGCAGTTTTTAACACTATTGCTCTGTAGTATTGCTTGAGGTCAGGGATACTGATTCCCCCAGATTTCCTTTTGTTCCTGAGAATAGTTTTAGCTATCCTGGGTTTTTTGTTGTTCCAGATGAATTTGATAATTGCTCTTTCTAACTCTGTGAAGAATTGAGTTGGGATTTTGATGGGTATTGCATTGAATCTGTATAGTGCTTTAGGCAAAATGGCCATTTTAACTATATTGATTCTACCGATCCATGAGCATGGGAGGTTTTCCCATTTTTTGAGGTCTTCTTCCATTTCCTTCTTCAGAGTCTTGAAGTTCTTGTCATACAGATCTTTCACATGTTTGGTAAGAGTCACCCCAAGATACTTTATACTGTTTGTGGCTATTGTGAAGGGGGTCATTTCCCTAATTTCTTTCTCAGCCTGCTTATCCTTTGAGTATAGGAAGGCCACTGATTTGCTTGAGTTGATTTTATAACCTGCCACTTTGCTGAAGTTGTTTATCAGCTGTAGGAGCTCTCTAGTGGAGTTCTTTGGGTCACTTAGGTAGACGATCATGTCGTCTGCAAATAATGATAGTTTGACTTCTTCCTTTCCAATTTGTATCCCTTTGACCTCCTTATGTTGTCGAATTGCCCGAGCTAGTACCTCAAGTACAATATTGAAAAGATAAGGAGAAAGGGGGCAGCCTTGTCTGGTCCCTGATTTCAGTGGGATTGCTTCAAGTTTCTCTCCATTTAGTTTGATGCTGGCTACCGGTTTGCTGTATATTGCTTTTACTATGTTTAGGTATGGGCCTTGAATTCCTGTTCTCTCCAAGACTTTAAGCATGAAGGGATGCTGAATTTTGTCAAATGCTTTTTCAGCATCCAATGAAATGACCATGTGGTTTTGTTCTTTGAGTTTGTTTATGTAGTGGATTGTATTGATGGATTTCCGTATATTGAACCAACCCTGCATTCCCGGGATGAAGCCTACTTGATCATGGTGGATGATCGTTTTGATGTGTTCTTGGATTCGGTTGGCAAGAATTTTATTGAGTATTTTTGCATCGATGTTCATAAGGGAAATTGGTCTGAAGTTCTCTTTCTTTGTTGGATCTTTGTGTGGCTTTGGTATCAGCGTAATTGTGGCTTCGTAGAAGGAATTGGGTAGTGTTCCTTCTGTTTCTATTTTGTGGAATAGTTTGAAGAGTATTGGTGTTAACTCTTCTTTGAAGGTCTGGTAGAATTCTGCACTGAAGCCATCTGGTCCTGTGCTTTTTTTGGTTGGAAGACTTTCTATGACTCCTTCTATTTCTTTAGGCATTATGGGACTGTTTAGATGGTCTAGTTGGTCCTGATTTAATTTTGGTATTTGGTATCTGTCAAGGAAATTGTCCATTTCCTCCAGATTCTCCAGTTGTGTTGAGTATAGGCTCTTGTAGTAGGATCTGATGATTTTTTGGATTTCCTCAGTTTCCGTTGTTATATCTCCCTTTTCATTTCTAAGTTTGTTAATTTGGATACTTTCTCTGTGCCCTTTGGTCATTCTGGCTAAGGGTTTATCTATCTTGTTGATTTTCTCAAAGAACCAGCTCCTGGTATTGTTGATTTTTTGTATGGTTCTCTTTGTTTCTACTTGATTGATTTCGGCCCTGAGTTTGATGATTTCCTGCCTTCTACTCCTCCTGGGCGAAATAGCTTCTTTTTGTTCTAGGGCTTTCAGGTGTGTCATTAAGCTCGTAATGTATGCTCTCTCCATTTTCTTTTTGGAGGCACTCAGGGCTATGAGTTTTCCTCTTAGCACTGCTTTCATTGTGTCCCATAGATTTGGGTATGTTGTGTTTTCATTTTCATTGTGTTCTAAAAAGTCTTTAATTTCTTTCTTTATTTCTTCCTTGACCAAGGTATCATTGAGTAGAGTATTGTTCAGTTTCCACGTGTATGTGGGCTTTCTGTTGTTTCTGTTGCTATTGAAGACCACTTTTACTCCATAGTGATCAGATAGGAGGCATGGGATTAGTTCTATCTTCTTATATTTGTTGAGGTCTGTCTTGTGACCAATTATATGGTCGATTTTGGAGAAGGTACCATGAGGTGTTGAGAAAAAGGTATATTCTTTTGTTTTAGGATAGAATGTTCTATATATATCTGTTAAATCTAATTGGTCCAAAGCTTCAATTAGTTTCATTGTGTCCCTGTTTAGTTTCTGTTTTCCTGATCAGTCCATTGAGGAAAGTGCAGTGTTGAAGTCACCCACAATTATTGTGTTAGGTGCAATGTGTGCTTTTAGTTTTAATAAAGTTTCTTTTATGAAAGAGGGTGCCCTTGCATTTGGGGCATAGATGTTCAGGATTGACAGTTCTTCTTTTTGTATTTTTTCTTTGACCAGCACGAAGTGTCCCTCAGGGTCTCTTTTGATGACTTTGGGTTGAAAGTCAATTTTATCTGATATTAAAATGGCTACTCCAGCTTGTTTCCTGAGACCATTTGCTTGTAAAATTGTCTTCCAGCCTTTTACTCTAAGGTAGTGTTTGTCTTTGACCCTGAGGTGTGTTTCCTGTAAGCAGCAAAATGTAGGGTCCTGTTTACGTATCCATTCAGTTAGTCTGTGTCTTTTTATTGGGGCATTAAGTCCATTGATGTTAAGAGATATTAAGGAATAGTGATTGTTACTTCCTATCATTTTTGACATTATTTTTTAAATTTGAATGCTTAACTTCTTTTGGGTTTGATGAAAGGTTACTATCTTGCTTTTTCCAGGGTGAAGTTTCCCTCCTTGTATTGGTGTTGTCTTCCTATTATCCTTTTTAGGGCCGGGTTTGTGGATAGATATTGGGTAAACTTGGTTTTGTCATGAAATATCTTAGTTTCTCCATCTATGGTGATTGAGAGTTTTGCTGGATATAGTAGTTTTGGTTGGCATTTGTGTTCTCTTAGAGTCTGCATGAGATCTGCCCAGGACCTTCTAGCCTTCATAGTCTCAGGTGAAAAGTCTGCTGTGATTCTGATAGGTCTTCCTTTATATGTTACTTGGCCTTTTTCTCTTACTGCCTTTAGTATTCTTTCTTTGTTTAGAACATTTGGTGTTTTGATTATTATGTGACGGGAAGTATTTCTGTTCTGGTCCAGTCTGTTTGGAGTTCTGTAGGCTTCTTGTATATTCATGGGCATCTCTCTCTTTAGGTTAGGGAAGTTTTCTTCCATAATTTTATTGAAGATATTTGCTGGCCCTTTAAGTTGTAAATCTTCACTCTCCTCTATGCCTATAATCCTTAGGTTTGGTCTTCTCATTGTGTCCTGGATTTCCTGGATATTTTGGGTTACAAGCTTTTTGCATTTTGCATTTTCTTTAACTGTTGAGTCCATGGTTTCTATGGAATCTTCAGCATCTGAGATTCTTTCTTCTATCTCTTGTATTCTGTTGTTGATATTTGCATCTCTGTCCCCTGATTTCTTCCCAAGGCTTTCTATCTCCAAAGTTGTCTCCCTTTGACTTTTCTTAGCTGTTTCTACTTCTGATTTTAGATCCTGGATGGTTTTGCTTAGCTCCTTCACTTGCATGTTTGTGTTTTCCTGTAATTCTTTAAGAGATTTTTGTGTTTCGTCTTTCATGACCTCAGCCTGTTGACCAAAGTTCTCCTGTATTTCTTTAAGAGCTTTTTGTGTTTCGTCTTTCATGACCTCAGCCTGTTGAGCATAGTTCTCCTGTATTTCTTTAAGTGTTTTTTGCATTTCCTCCTTGTTGGCTTTTGTATTCTCCTGGATTTCTTTCAATGATTTTTGTGTTTCCCTTGCAAGGGCTTCTAACTTTTGATCCATTTTCTCCTGAATTTCTTTATGTATGTCCTTCATGTGTTCCTGTACCAGCATCATGACCAGTGATTTTAAATCCAAATCTTGTTTTACTGGTGTGATGGGGTATCCAGGACATGTTGGTAGAGGAGAATTGGGTTCAGATGTTGCCATATTGCCTTGATTTCTGTTAGTGAAGTTCCTGCGTTTGCCTTTTGCCATCTAGTTCTCACTGGTGTTAGTTTATCTTGTCAGTGCTGGACTCACCAGTGCAAGCTGCCCCTTCCCAGTTGGCCTCTGGTGCACAGCTTACCTCCTGCGCTGCTTGTAGACAGTGTGCTGCTGCCCAGGCTGTTCTGATCCCAAAGCAGGCACCTGAAGGCTCCCGCTGGGGCCCGCTGGATTCACTGGAGCACACTGACTTCTCCCAGCTGGCCGCCTGGAAGCCCAGCTAGCCACTTGCAGGACTTGGAGATGTAATGCTGCCGCCCAGACTGATCTGGATCCGGAAGAGGAGAGAGTAGAGCTAAGGGCTTCTGCCTGAGGCCTTGCCCCAGATTGTGTCTGTGGACCAGATGGAGCCTGTGTGCACCCCCAGGGAGTGCCGACGGTGTATGCTACTGTGACCTCCCCTGTGTTCCGCTCACTCTGCTGGGCAGCCGATCCGCCAACCGGGCTGTCACACACAAGGTTAGCCTGGCCGCCCAGTCCCTGAGTCCAGGCAAAAGCCTGGGAGGCCAAGGTCTGAGCAAAGTTCCCCTAGGGCTATGACTGTTAATTGGGTCTGCCAGGTGACTAGGATGGTGGGCGTGCGCGCCCGCGCTCCCTGAAAGCGCTGGGAGAGTCTGCTTTGCTAACAATCACCTGGGCGGGTTGACTCGCAGATGGCCCACCAAGCCGCCCAGTTCTTGGGGTCAGTCCTGTGCCTTTTGGGGCCTGGACCCCCGCTTTGTTAGCCTTAGGCTATGCCTGTTACAGGTCTGCCCGCCTGAGCTCTCTGTCGTCCTGCAGGCAAAATGGCGGCGGCGCGCTCGCAGGCCTGGGCAAAAAACCTCCTGGCTGGGTTGGCACCCCGATGGCCCCCCGACCCGCCCAGGGCCTGGGTGCAGGCCAATGCCCGTCGGGCTCAGACCACCGCGGTGTTGGCCTCGGATTATGTTTGTGTACCTCAGTCTGTCTGATCCCTGGAGTACGGAACCAAGATGGATGCACCTCTCCTGACTGGTGGGAGGCCGAGTTCTGAAGTGGCCTCCGTGCAGGAAAGGCGCCGCACAACTGCAGCTGCTTGCTGCCTGGCTGGTCAGCGAAGGTCAGTGGTCGTGGGCGCAGGTCCTAACTGGTCCCTGTGACGCCTTGGTTCCACTGCTGATGGCCCTTCAGCTGGAGCAGCCACTGCTGCCGCTGCTGCCGCCGCCCTAGCATCCAGTTTTTAAGAGGCAAGAGATTATCTCTTGTATGCATCCTAAAACATCTTGACTTATTAGTTTAAACATCTTCTTGCTACTGTATTTCAAGTATTTTCTTATTAAAATGTCTTGATTGTTCATGTTTCAATAGAATATTTATTCTTGTGCATTTCAGGAAACAGAATAACACACAATATTAGTTGAAATTTTTATTTCTTTGCTAACTCTTAGCCTTTTCATATGTTTTGCAAAGTATGGCTTGGCATTTTGACATGACAGAGCAGTAATAGAATGAAGTTAAATAGCACCAGCACAGGAACACACAGAAAACCTGGGTTTGAATGCACTTCTCTCTCTCTCTCTCTCTCTCTCTCTCTCTCTCTCTCTCTCTCTCTCTCTCTCTCCTTTCTCTTTCTCTCTTATAGTGAAGGTGCAGAACCCTGGGAGCTCAGTGTGATTTTATGTATACAGTTAAATAGGGAGGCAGGGGTGTTATATATGGTTGAACAAGCAGACAGCTTTAGCCACTCTCAATAGGATCAGTCTCTGAGGTGGAATAGTTGACAGGTCACACACCATCACTGAGCAAAACCTATAGTGGACATTTTCTATATATCCTATATATTCATGACCAAGAAACAAGTTGGGGAGGAAAGGGTTTATTCAGCTTACACTTCCATATTGCTGTTCAACACTAACGGAAGTCAGGACAGGAACCCTCATGGGGCAGGAACTTAGAGGCAGGAGCGGATGCAGAGGCATGGAAGGGTGCTGCTTACTGGCTTGCTCAGCTTGTTTTCTTTAGAATCCGGGATATTTATATATCCTATTGCCATCCTATTGCCATCCAGACCTGGACCAGGAGGTCAGATTTTGCCATTTCCCTGACCTAGCCTAGACCTTCTAGGGAAGGCTCTAGAGTTTTCCATGGGTGTGAGGTATTGAGATCCTTGACATGGGTATGCACATGTCAAAAGCATACATTCACTGAGAACTTCATGTGCTCCGTACAATGAACTTTTTTTTTTTTAAAGAAAATTGACTACTACATGCATAAAAACAAAGAGAGCAAAGTTCCATGCGAATTCTGATATTATTAAGCAAAAAAATCACAAGAGTATTTCATTGGGTATATATTCTGAGATTACTGACTGAGTCAGGTTCACGTCTTTTAATAAAGAGACTGCTTCAAGGCTCTGGCAAGGAGCCTGAAAGGCATAGTGATGCTACAACTATTAAAGATAGGAAATTAATAAAGTTGCCCAGGACGTCACTTTTCAAATTTTAAGCATTTTTCATTAATCTATTTTTAGATCATTTTTAATTCCACAAATGAACTATTTAGGGCAGATGACAGAGAAACACAAAATTTCACTTTATGTACATGAAAAAATTTGCATAGGCATCAGTTGTAGTACCTACATATCTTCTCATTTTCTAGAAATCAAATGAAAACTACAGTGTATTTCATTTTGCTTAGTTATTAGATAGAATAATGTCTTTTATCAAATGTTTCTTTGCTTGACTGTTAGAGGAAATAACACATACAGAGAAATAACCCTCACACACACAGAGCATAAATGTCATGATTTATCATGAGTTTTTTGGACTTCAACAAGATTAATTTTAAGAGATGTCAACTGGAAGATATAATCCAGTTCTGAGACCAATGAATATTGCTTTCATTAAGTGATTTTTTTTCTTCTTCTGGGAACAGGAAATTAGCTGAGGTTCACTGGAGGGAGAGTGTAGCGGAACTGTCTTGGGAAGGAAAAATGCATGTCAGTTGTTGAAGTCTTGGAATCATGGAACAAAACACTCAAAAACTCATCTGAGTCAAATGGAGATGTTTTATTGACTGCCACAGTGCAAGACTGGTTGGTCAGAGGAAAAGGACAGACACAGGATCCAGCTGTGACCTTGAGTCAAGGTTTACAGGGCTTTTAAAGCCTTGGACCTACAAACATCTGTGCTAAGTTGTTTCACCAATTGGGATTTAGCGATGGAGGATGTCTTAGGAAAATGTCTTTGTTATACATGTATCCTCCTCCCACTGATTGGGGTATTCAACTGTGGCAGGAGACTTGCCTTGTCATGTCTTAATTTGTCAAACAGGATGATAGTTACCCACATACATGCCTCTTTCTGCCAAGTAGAATGTCAGTTCCCAGGGAGGCCTTGGAAAGTTAAACTTTATTTAGGCCCTATTAAAAATGGAATACTTATTCCAAATAAATTTCTTATATTGGTGAAGGTGTTTCTCTTAAGTTGGAGTCTAATAGCTAATAAAAGTAAATATCATAAAAGTTTATACACAGATGCATGATCTGGATGGTTGGTTTGGGTCCAAGATTACTGTGGCTAACTATACAAGTAGTTCTAACGACCTCTATTGTGATTGACTTCCAAGAGCAGAGAGTATAACAGAATATACAATCAACTTAGACATGAGAAATTTTCTTAACAATAACAGTAATAATATATGCAATATATGAGAAAGTTTTCTTGTGACATTAGTAGCAGTACAAAGTGGCAGGCTTGCCAGGTAACAGTTACCTAGGCCTAATATTTGACCTAGACCTTAACATTTGACCTTGACTTAGGGCTTGCCATCAATAATCCTGAGGCCTGTTGTGCTTGGTGAGTTAGAAAAGTGCTGAACAATGTGAGTGTCTTTAGAATGAAGTAAAAGTTACACGTGAGGAACACAGATTAAATATTGCAACAGTAGTTACCAGAAGCGGCTACAAAGACTTCATTTTTTGCTTAGGGGCCAGTAAGAAGTACAGGATAATTGAACTAGGATTTTCATAATGAGGAAGAAGTTGAAATAAAGCAACTAAAGCCATATTTAGGAGGAAGTCACCTGGGCTTCGTGATGAACTAATAACAACAGAAGATAAATTTCACTAAGAATGAGTATCCAGTTTAGAGCATCCTATTGGAAAATGAAAGCCTAAGCAGTGGTCTGATATGATAAATGCAAACAACTGGCCATTTTCATTATTATTAACTCTGCAGTTACTGTTCTAATATAATGGTGATTTTTTATTACCATTACTAACTTGTGTGGTTGTACGATATTAAGTAAAGACATTGAAAATTTAATGTGTAATGCATAACACCCTGAATTTGAAGATTGCTAATCCTTGATATAATGATGATATTTTATTTTAGTAATTGACTATATGAACTCACCACCTTTGGAAAAGATACAAATAGATTTGTCATAATAGGGTCCATACTCTTATGCAGAGACGTTAAATATATGAAAGTCATATTAAATGGACACTTAGGTTGACAGAGAATGGGATCAAAAATTGGGAGACAAGTCAAAATGTGATAATTACAGAAATCAAGAAAATTCTTTCGAATACTTTTGGATGGTGTAAAGGAAGGGAGTTAGTAAGACCCCAGGCAAGACCTCACTTTTTTAGACTTCCTGATGTCTATACTAGAGTGTTCCTTTGGCAGATGTAGCAAGCCCTAAAAGTGCCAAGATGGGCAAGTGTGGGTCTAGAAAGAAGCTTGCTAGATCAGCAAGAAAGGTGAGGTCAAAGTAGGGATGGAGGGAAAGAGAAACGGAAACCATTTTTGGAGCAACATTTGTTGTGGTGGTTTTGGTTTTTTTTTTAATTTAAAAGATATTTTTAAGGAATAAATGGTATTCTCAGTTGACAGTTTTTCTTTCAAGACTTAAAAGATGTGACTTAGGTTTCTTCAGAACTTTTCAGGAATTGCCATAAGAAATTTGCTATATTTTTACCCGTTCTGTGTTGTATACAAAGCATCCATCCCCACCTCATCCCTCACACAGCCTATTATGATGTTCCTGATATATTTTGTCTCCATTTTTAGAAACACATGACATGCCTACATGCTGATATATTAATATTTATTCTTATTGATAATCTCTGATTTTCTGTTTCCTGTCATTAACCTGAGAATGTTTTAGGTGGAGTTTGTTCAAATCCATCTGCGTCATTGTAGTCTGTTTCTGCAGAGTTTACAGTCTGCCAGTCGTGTGAAGGATTCTTTGGAATTAGTGTTGTATGTTTCTTTAAATTAGTGTTGTATTTTTCTGGTTCATTCTCAGTCTTTTCCCCCTTCTGCTTTAGGTGGGAGCAATTTCAGTGGAATGGAGCCAAAGACACTGCAAGCTTCATGGATGTCAGCGGCTACTTCTCTTCCAGGTTTATTCTACAGCGTTAACCTTTTTTTAAACTTTATATTTATTCTTTTCTCATGCAATAATTTCAGCCACAGTTTTCCCTCTGTTCACTCCACCAAGTCCCTCATTTACCAACCCTCCCCCACCCCGTCTCTCCAGGATGTACCCTCCCTCACCTCTGTTTCCCCCAGAAAAGTGCAGGCCTCCTAGGGACATTAACTGAACATAGTACAACATGATACAACAAGAACAGTCACAACCCCTCATATCAAGACAGGAAAGGCAACCCAGTAGAAGGAAAATGGTCTCTAAAGCAGGCTAAAAAGTTACCTTCTTACTAATCAGTTTTCTATCCTACCTGAACTCCTGGGTTCTAGAGATAGGGTATGGCCTGTGCATACCTCCCTGATTTCATAACAATCTTCTGCCAGCCTCGCTTAGCCTCACTGTTCTAGCTGATGTCTTCCTTCAGAGAGTAGCTGTAAACATTTCCATATTCAAAGTTTAGGTTGGCTCTTTTAAAATGTGAATGGAATCTACTCTCCCTTTTTTAATAGGAGTAGTACATTATAAATTATAACGCAGTTGCTAGGTATGGTGATGCACATGTATAATTATAGAACTCTAGATTTTGAGGCAGGAGGAACATGTGCTTAAGTCCAACCTGGGCTGCAGAAGAAGACCCCATCTCAAAAATTATAATAGTAACGACAGATAGAGTGACGCCATCACTTCGTTTTCATCATGGAGGTCTATGTGTAGCCAAACGGGAGCAATGCTGGCTTGTTATGTAACTCCTTTCATGTTTGTGGGCTGGCCTTTCTTGTTTGAATGCATCTGAGTGTGTGTGCACTTTTTATATGTGTAAAGATATATGTATATGACTATTACATATGAGAGCTTTCATAGCTATGTATTTCTGAATGTATGTATGATACATGCTGTATGTATCTTAGAATTAATTTCACAATGCTTATTAGGCCACTTTTTGAAAAGCGACTTTATTATAGAGAGTCTAGTAAATACTGGAGTTTTTGTATTTGTGATGCACGAGTTTTCTGAATAAGAGTATATCATTTAAACACATTAATTAGATTTAAATAATTAATTAATACTTAGAAAAATGTTTTTTCCTCAGCTTTGGGACAATCTTAGATTAGTCATTGTGATGCTCATTTCTCTTTCCAGAATGAAATTTTTAAAATACTTTGAGTGATTATATGGTACAAATGGGTGATATTTTGGGACATGCTGAGGCTGTTGGAATGCCATTCCATTAGAAGAAATAAATTTCCAGTAATATTGATAGTTTGATAGTTAGATATCAAATGTTTAGATAGTGCACTTAGAACTTTTCTGTGGTCTGTTTCAGCATTGCTCTGACACAATTCATGTCTATGAGCTTAAATTTATGATATATTTTAATTCTGCCATATGTTTATGTCTAAGAGGAACTGTTGTGGATATCGTTAATCTCTAACTTTTATCACAGGTGTTCCAATTGGAAGAGTTCACAAAACAAAAAGAATGCAGAATAATATGGACCATGGAAGTGTAATGTTATTCATAAAATCTTTGTTGCATTAAAGTCTAATTTTAGCTGGCTTAGGAATTGAATGTTTGCAATTTTCATGGTCTAACCTGAAGTAAAATTATTCTTTAAATAATTAGCGTGGTTAAAAATACCCAAAACAAATCTATCAAGTTTCGAATTATCTTCTCCACCAATCAACAAACTTTCCTGTCAAAAGTCCTCTTTGCTGAAATTCTTTTTTTTTTTACTTTTCTTTTTTATTTTATTTTATTTTATTTTATTTTCATTGCAAATGATTTCCCCTTTTCTGGGTCCCCACTCCCCACAAGTCCCATAAGCCCTCTTTCGTCCCCCTATTCTTCCATCCACCCCTTCCCACTTCCCTGTTCTGGAATTCCCCTATACTCTTGCATTGAGTCTTTCCAGAACCAGGAGCCACTCCTCCATTCTTTTTGGACATCATTTAATTTGTGGATTATGTCTTGGGTATTCAAAGTTTCTAGGCTAATATCCACTTATCAGTGAGTGCATACCATGATTGTTCTTTTGAGACTGGGTTACCTCACTTAGTATGATGTTCTCCAGCTCCATCCATTTGTCTAAAAATTTCATGAATTCATTGTTTCTAATGGCTGAATAGTACTCCATTGTGTAAATATACCACATTTTTTGTATCCATTCCTCCATTGAAGGACACCTGGGTTCTTTCCAGCTTCTGGCTACTACAAATAGGGCTGCTATGAACATAGTGGAGCATGTGTCCTTATTGCATGCTGAAGAATCCTCTGGATATATGCCCAGGAGTGGTATAACAGGGCCCTCAGGAAGTGACATGCCCAGTTTTCTGAGGAACTGCCAGACTGATTTCCAAAGTGGTTGCACCATCTTGCAATCCCACCAGCAGTGGAGGAGTGTTCCTCTTTCTCCACATCCTCGCCAACACGTGCTGTCTCCTGAGTTTTTGACCTTAGCCATTCTGACTGGTGTGAGGTGAAATCTCAGGGTTGTTTTGATTTGCATTTCCCTAATGATTAATGATGTTGAACATTTCTTAAGGTGTTTCTCAGCTCTCTGAAGTTCTTCATGTGAAAATTCTTTGTTTAGCTCCCTACCCCACTTTTTAATGGGGTTATTTGGATCTCTGGGTTCTACTTAACATGTGCCAATCAACACAAAATGATTTTTGTTGCTTTTTCTTTCAAATAGGTATCCTTTCAAATGAATTCTTATACAACATTGGCTTTATTCCATTAAAAGCATCATACCTTAGCAGTTATCCAACTCTTATCTATTGATGATCATAAAATAGCAATTTACTGTTGAGTTAGATAAATGAGCGATTGAGGGATCATAGAAATCAGATGATAAGCAGTGCACATGTAACTTGTTCTTTTGTCAAGAATTTTGTGCTTGATAGGCTCAGCATTATTCATTGTTCTTTTTTCCCATCTCAAATTCAACCTTTTAAAAAAATTCTTTCTCATTGGCTAATTAGTTTCATCAGAATGGGGAAAGCTGCACACATTTTAAAAAGATGAAATCCTATAATCATGTCCATTATTGCTTGGAGGATCTATAGACTCAGTTCTCTCTCACTTAAAATAAAACTGTAGTTTATTTTAGCTTTGTGAACATAAAAACTTAACTTTTAATTTTATATGCTACACACCTTTAATCTCAGCACTCAGGAGGTGGGGGCAAGGTGCACTTAGATCTCTTCTGTGGTCTGTTTTAGCATTTCTCTGACACAATTCATGTCTATGAGCTTAAACTCGTAGAGAAAACTTGTCTAGAAGAAGAAGAAGAAGAGGAAGAGGAAGAGGAAGAGGAGGAGGAGGAGGAGGAGGAAGAGGAGGAGAAGAGAAGGAGGAGGAGGAAGAGAAGGAGGAGAAGAGGAGGAGGAGGAAGAAGAGGAGGAGAAGAGGGGGGAGGAGGAGGAGGAGGAGGAGGAGGAGGAGGGGGAGGAGGAAAACATATAGAGCAATACCAGGTATGGTGACTAGCTTCATGATTCTGGAGTTAGGCAAAGTTCTTATAAAAGATACTATCAAAGGTACCATTCAAAGAGAAAATATTGGAGAAGTGGATTATATTAAAAATTCTTATTCAGTAGTTCATAGAGCAGTTAACATTCAGTGTTTTGTGACCCCTCTGGGGTCATTGTTTTCAAACAATGCTTCCACAGAGGTTGCTTACAACTATTGGAAATATTATGTATTTACACTGAGGTTAGTAACAGTAGTAACCATACAGTTATGTAATATCAACAAAACTAATTTTGTGGTTGAAGGTTACCACAACATGAAGAATTGCATTCAAAGGTGACAGCATTAGGAAGGTTGAAAACTACTGCCCTAGAGTATGAAATGGGTTTTTTAATGTCTATTTCTTTTATTTTAATAATGCATCTATGTATAAGTCTGTGTAGGAGTATGTGCACATGTGTTCACTGTATGTCTACTGAGTACAGAACAGTTCACTCCCCCTAGAGTTGGAGTTATAAGCGAGTCATGTATTCTAGGAATCAAACATAGGCCTGCTGTAAGAGCTGCTCTTAACTACTGATCCTTCTCTCCAGTACAAGAAAATGTATTTTTATCATATATAATCAATAATGAATTAAGCTATGTCTATGTGTGTAAATGAGGAATCTTTTAAAATCAAAATACTCAGAAATTTTACAAAATCTTGTCATATTGAGTATAAGCATAAGTATTAGTGTTTCTTTTCAGGAAGAATGGACAAACTTAAATGTGGAAGTGTAGAGTTTTGATGACAATGAAAGATTCTTCAGGTTTATTTTCTTTCTAATGGGAACACAAATTTGTAGAAACTAGAAAACTATTTAACAATGTTTGCAGAAGTTATACTTCACCTTGTGACTCTCATCTACTCCAATATATGTTTCCAAGAAATGAATGTGCATAGCATAGCAATATTGTTTCTAATGTTTTCAGTTGATAAGTTATCGAGTTGTTTAAGTGAACATAAATGGCATATATATCTAAATATCTGTATCTATGTATATAGGATTTACTGAAGTATTGCTATTCATAGCAGTGATTGTTACTCAATATTCTTAACAACTATTGTAATGCCATATCACAAATGTAATTTTGAAGAAAATGAGACAAAAGACAAGAACATTTATATGACTTAGTGGATGAAATCAACAGATATCCTCTAAATCAGATGTCCATAAGAAAGGGAACAATCCTTGGAGGTGAGAGGGGATAGAATTGTGGATTTATGATTTTCTATTTCCCAGTGTGTTATTTTAATTTAGAAATGACTATAAATTTAAAATTAGAGGTAATTTAGAAAAGAAATGGGGTATCTGCAATAATGAAACAAAAAAGGGGAATGAAACAGAAGTTGCAACATGCATTCCATAATTGCTGCTTCGCAAGTAGCTATTATTTTTATTGTTGTTGCAGTAGGTTGTGAGAACTAGATGATAAATTATATCACTACTAATACAAACAAAAAACAAAATCAAATATAAATAATAGTCCAAAGAAATTCTGATGGATACAAAGAAAGTACACAAGACTATGCAAGAGGCAAAAATTGTGAACGAGCTGTCACTTGGCTATGTCATGAATGACGGGAGAGATACTAAGATGAGCTTCTGAGATGTTTTATCAGAGGGTGATGCCTACTGAAGTGGGGAAAGTAGGGCAACGTTGAAAACTTAAAATACCAGATATTTCTGAACTTTAATTCCTTAAGAAATAAGTGAGAGGAAACAGAAATTTAATTCTAAGTAATTTGAATCCCCAAACTTTGTCAACATCAAATTCCTGTGAAAATATTTGATTAAGAAATTAATATTTGTTTTAATTTTAAAATTTAATT
This sequence comes from Apodemus sylvaticus, assembly GCF_947179515.1. Taxonomy (NCBI): domain Eukaryota; kingdom Metazoa; phylum Chordata; class Mammalia; order Rodentia; family Muridae; genus Apodemus; species Apodemus sylvaticus. Next base: position 160,130,765 of record NC_067475.1, on the reverse strand, counting down.
GAAGGAAATGTAAACAAAATACTACACAGGAAATAATGAAACAAATTTTGGTAGACAATGAAAGCCACAAAGTTCTTATTTAATATATGATATCAAGGCCCATTTGAGCTGTACAATTTATTTAGAAGTTCTCTTCTACATTCCTTTCATACTGCTGCAAGGGTATCAAAGCAAAGTGATATACGAGGTCAGCCATTTTAGAGATTTTTCTAACCAGTTGCTGATAATTAGATTGATTTTAGGTGCAACCAGACATTTAATTTTTTTTAGTTGCTCTCTTATATCAGTACATACCTAGACACTTTTCATTGTGCATGGCTGTAGTGTTGCTTTTTTTGTGATGTATTTGGAGTTGTTCCCAGGTGAGTTTCCGGGAAAGGAAGAGGAAGGGCTCTGAGCAGCTGTAGCACATTTTGGTTCAACAAAGCAGCTTTGAAATACACTGTTCAGAATTTTGTGTATAGAGTAGTGAAGTGGGGAGAAAAATAAAAGTATTCTCTGTCCATATCAGAATGACTAATGCTAGAGATGCACTGCAATAGGTTTTCTGAAATAATGGGAGGAGATCACAGGAAATGAGAGGCTGTCTTGATTGAATCAATGAACTTTGGGATTCAATCCTAAGAATTTACTAAAATCTGGACATAAGGGGTCACAGCATAGTTTGAAATTTAGTATAATTTTGTTTTTATCCTAAGGATGTGCTTTTTCATCTCAATATGCAATTCACTTGAATTTTTCTGTGATGGCAAAAATCTTGGCCAACCTAATTAAATCTAAATCACAGCTGAGAAATTTTACTTTCTAAGTTTTACTAGACTCATCCAGTCTGTGTAATTAGTATTTTATTTTTATAGAATCTTATTAACATGGAAAGTATCTTGGCTTTGTCTAATAGAGAAACTAAAAGAAACACAGTGTCTCCCTGTCTTAGTGATTTAACTTTGGTTCCTTTCCAGAACATAGAATATGCTCATCAGGCATATCTTGCTGGTACCTCAGACTTCTGAGCTAATGAGCCTACGTTAACAATGCAGGTTCCCAAGTGTGAATCAGGGTGTCATACCATCCCCCAAATACTGGCCATAGATGCAGACTCTTCATAGTTAGCGCAAGTTACGGTTTTCAGTAGAAAAGTTTTACGTAACACTTTGAGAAACAGAAAGATTTGGGAATAAGGAGGCTAAACATATGCGATCATAATACAACAGAAAATAAGAGTTCTCACTGAGTTGTGCCATCTATAAAATTTGAACACAAAGTCATACATCACAGAAGACCCTAGAGGGTAAGAGGACAGGAAGAGGAGGAGGTGACATGGAGTGATGATGAATATAGGTGGTACCAAACACAATTAAGGGAGGAAATAATTTTAATATATTATAGGGGAGGAGAACTATAGTTTACAACTAAGAGTTTTTATCCACACTGTACCAATGAAAAGAAATAATTATATTTTAAAAATACAGAAAGAGAAATAACCTTGATTTTGATATAATACATTATATAATTGAAGTAAAGTTTATAGCCCCACATTCTTTAAATATAGCTACTATATAAATTAAACATAAAATTAAAAAATCATCAGTAACAAATCTCTCTCATCCAATAGGAACCCAAGAATAGATTCTTTCATTATACTATTTCTGATTATGTCTTTCCTTCCCCAATCCTCCCTTACTCCTCACCCACACAAATCTACACCCTTTCTTTTTCTCTTTAAAATACAAGCTGGCATCTAATTAAAATAATAACATAAAATGAAAAAAAAATCAAATAAATAAACCAGAATAGAACAAAGCAAACCACTGCCAGGAAATAAACAACCAAAGAAAAAGCACAAGAAACATACAAACACACATTTAAACACTGAGAAATCCCATAAAAACATAACACCAGAAACCATAACATACATTCAAAGGATCTGTACGTGGACAAAAGAAAATGAAAATAAAAGAAAGAAAAAATAAAAAGTAATAACTAAGCATTGTAAGACAAGAAATCTCCAAAAACACTATTGAGTTTATTTTGTGTCGGCTATAGCATGATGGGAATGGAGGCTGTCCTGATGGGTATTTTGTATACCCAGTGAGACTCTGTTGGAGAAAACTCATTTTTTCTTTGTGCCAACAATAAAAATTTTATTCACACAGTGTTACAGTCAAAGGCAGTAATTTACCTAGGGTGAATTTTTTTTTACAATGTTTTATAAAGCTTTAAGACTTCAAAGAATAACATGAATATTCAAAGTGAAAAAATAATTCGTAGCTTCTATGAGACCAAAGAGATTATATTCTTCAACAGTGTGCCTGATGCATTTCACATACGCCACATGGGATGTTCTCAAGGTCCTACAGTTCGCAAGACCATTGGCTCTTAGCATTGTAAGAGTAACAATGTGAAAAAATGATAGTAAGTAATATAGCAGATTAAGTAATATATTTTATAATATTTAAAAAAATTAGTAAAGTCCACCCCTCAGTAAATATGTAAAATCATCTCAATATACTCAAAGATAGTTTTTCTAGTCATACAAGGAAGTTCTGAACAGCAAACCCTACTATTGTGGTTCATATTTGTTACTGTACTGTATTACCTAATACTACTAGTGGATTCAACAGCTAATGTTATAGCACCTTGAAAAGATTCTAGAGGACAATGCTCTTAGCTCTTGACCATTTCAAGGAAATCACTTGAGAAAGAGTCACTTTACCTAACTTCATATTTTTTTTCTCCCCCATGGCTTGGCTCAAAAATTACAGAACTCCTAAAGTAAACCTGGATAGGGCCTCTACTGCAAACTGAGAGAGCATTTGATTCATTGTTCTCCTCAGGTTTGACTCCATTTTGGGTGAGGGTTGGTGTGACAGCCAGTTGCCTACTTCTTTGTCTCTGGCTTTCTTCTATAGATAATTATTCCAAGAATTTATTCTTGATCCATTCACTTACTACATATTAATGTCTACCTCAGAGTCTCCACCCAGAAAACCTGACTAGGTATGGAATAATATTATTACAGTGAGAACAAAACTACAGAGTAAACATGTGGAAAGTAATTATCAATTATTTAAGATATATCTTTTAGAAAAGAAAAATACTTGAAAGGTATTCATAATGCAATAAAATATGTAGTAAAGCCAGAAGAAAATCCAAGAAAATCACAGATGACTATAACTAAGAAGAAACTGAAGCAAGTTTTTTTGTTCTTTTTTAACACAGAACCAACACATGAAAGATCAAAAGCACTGAACTGTAGCATTAAAACAAACAGGTATATTTTTAAAACATCTCAGTTACCACCCTCTGAGGACTCAGTGCTTGCCTGGCACTTGTATAATCATTTTTTCTACAGCCAAGCCAGGTATGAATAAGTACTTAGGACTAAAATTAATAAAGCATGTCACAGGTATCTGGATAATATTAAAATTCTACAATAGCATTTACAGCTAGAGAGTGAACTGGAAATGTAAAGGTAGATACGTGTTGAAGATTTAATGGATTAAATCAAGATTTGAAGAAGTTGGAAAACTTAAGTAGAAGCAAACTAAACATCAAACAAGTGTGACTACAAATAAAAATACCTGCATGCAACAAAATACCCTGTGACTATTGTACAGAGCTCTGTACAATTGCCAATGTGATTTACATACCAGAAGAGACGGGAATCAAAAAATAGTTTGGAGACAAATAACTTCATAGAAAAAGAAAGTTTAGATTCTAATTATATACAGCGATCAGCTCCAAGTGGTTTAAAAGACTCCAGGGAGTGCACATTTAGATCAAAACATTGCACAGCATTTATACAGAGTGATTGACAAAGACAATCTCAAGAAAATAAAAAAGGAAAGCTGTATGAGAGACCACTGATAAACTAGATACATTAAAATTTAAACTTGAACAACTCAAAAAGTATGTGGGCTTGTTTTTATTTTATTTGGTTTGATTTTATAGTTCAACATTTACTTAGAGATTTATATATGATATGATTTTCAAAATTTTAAATATTACAAAAATAATAATTAATTCTAAGATTAAAATTTCTTTTACAGTATAATATTATAGATATAGTATTAGCTAATTCAGGAATAGTTCATATAACGTGGTTTTGCAAGGAATTTTCATATTAGTAGAAATCTGAGTTGTCTCTAATCATTTTTATGTATGAATAGTGCCACTATTTACATGGTTGTAATATTGTATTAATATGACTTCTATAAGGAAAATGTAGTGAGAACTTTTTCTTTAAATAAGGAGGTAGAGAAATGGGATCAGAAGTGCACACAGAAATTCATGTAGGTCATTAAGAATGATGGGCGGAGAAAGAATCAGAGCGGTATGATATTAATATTGTCGAAAGCAGGGTGGACGGCACACACAATCCTCACGCATTTATTGTCTTGGCAGAGCTGTGATGAGTGAAACCGTACCCTACTTTCTCAGGCCAGGCCCGGGGTTAAATATCTTTTACAGGGAAGGGTGTCTGGAAAGGAGAGCTTAATTGGCTAAGTCATGCCTTTAGCTTCCTCATTAAAATGGAGGCTACTTGGTCTGTGGTCCTGTCCTCTACCTGTAGAGGGGCTTGGAGCGTGTCCTCCACAGGTGACTGATGTCCACAGAATTATGGAGAACTGAGACCTCCTACCAGGAGCCTGGTGTCTAGAAGGATGGCAAACTCCTTCTGTTTCTTGCAGAGTTATCTGCTGGGTCTCTGGGGTTTAAACCTAGCTCAACCAGAAAACAGACTGTCTTTCACTTAACCGTCCCACAAAGATGTAGTATTAATTTATATATTCTGGATACAGCTCATTCACTAGGTAGTCATCTTGTAAACATTTTCTCTCAATATAGATTTTCATTTAATTTTCTTGTGAAGCATATTTGAAAACAAAATTGAACTAATTATTGTTCACAGTCTCACAGTGTTTTGATTTCTATAGCTCTTTAGTCTTAAATATCAGAAGATGTGAGTGCCATTTTTTTCCATTTAATATATGTATATTATATATTTTATACCATATAATACTATATTATACATTGCTGAATTGTATATTATATGTTGTATGTTATATAATGTACTATTATTAAAATTTTAATTATGAAAATCTCATTTCTAAGGTCCAATACTTCAGTGGTTTTTATGTTTTATAAATAGGCACACACATTATGCACACACGTGCATACACACACACAATACTTCCTGTTCTTTTTTACCTCCTTAATTTTATTTTTATTAATTCTACCAGAAATAATTCTATAATAAATTTTGTTTCTTTTTTAATTTAAAAATAAGCTTTAATACTTAGACATTTACTCTTTATTTACTCATCTGTTAAATATATCCTGATATCCAGATATATACTGAGTATAGGTAATGCAGGAAAAATGTAGGAAAGTTCTTTGTTAGAGAATCCATGTTATTAGAAAGGAAGGTTAGCATTATATCAAATGTAATTAATTTCATGGAGAGACAATTATTGGCATAAATGATGAGATGTATTTTTTTTTGTATTTCTGAGGGGTTTTGTCTTTTGCAGGTTAGTCATGCAATGCAGCTGTGAGAGCATATTTGAGCAGATACTAAGATAAAACAAATAATTAAGACTATCCAGAGAACATAGTGGGAAGATTGTCTCATGCAGAGCTCTTGCCACCAGCATGTTGGGGTATTGATTTTTGCTAATTCATTTCTGCTGCACCAACTTCTGTCAGGAACATGGTGATTTCTGCTTCTCTCTGTTTTATCTCATGGGTTCTTGCTAGTCTGTTGATTGATGGCTAAGCCTCAGAAAAGTAAATTAGTATATGTGTGGCTTTTTTCTTCTTTGCTATTTTCATTAAAGATCAATTAGAATCCTCTCTGATTTTGTTGCTGCCCTCTGAGTTGAGTTTGCCACACTGTTAGAATAAATGTTTGAGGACTACAAAGATTACTTTAAATCTTCATGGATAAAAATCATGCATCTTAGTACCCTCCTCAGCTGGACTATGTGGCAACTGGTTTTTCTTTATACCTGTTTTTTGAATGCTCTATTCCATTGGGTAAGTAATCAAACATTTATTCACAAATAGAAGAATTATATTAAAGGTTAAATTAATCTTTATTAATCATTGAAATCACTGAGATTTCTTTTATTGAAAGTGAAAACATTCTAATTAACTAGGTTTTTTAACTAATTATCTCTCAGTACCAATTTGTTTTAATGTAATTACTATTAAACATAATTGATACTGTAAAAGACATACAATTTTATGACTATGTAAATTTTTCTTTTCCATTTGAATATATTTATATTCTTTTTTAAAGAAATTATTTTTTTAAGAATTATTTATTATATATATGATCACACTATAGCTGTCTTACCAGAGGAGGGCATCAGATGTCATTATGGATGGTTGTGAGCCAACATGTGGCTGCTGGGATTTGAACTCAGGACCTTTGGAAGAGCAGTTAGTGCTCTTAACCGCTAAGCCATCGCTCTGATCATTTATATTCTTTATATTAGTACTTGAAGGCTCCATCATTGATTTAGTCTAGTAATTACCTAGATTCATCCTTCAAATACTTGCAATACACAATTGTCAATAGTAATGTCATATGCTATAGTTTGGTTTCACAATGTTCCCTAAATGCCACATGCCTGTCATGTGTGCTTTCCACCTTGTGGGCTTTTGAGATGCCATAAGTCCATGGGAACTTGGAATTTATTAATGACTTAATCCATTGCTGGCTTCATGGTGGTACATTGAAGGTGACAGAAATTTAGGAAGTGGGGCTTTGGTGAGGGAAGCAGCTCCTTGGGAGCACCCTTTGAGTTCATGCCTTGTCTACAAGATCCTTTATCATCTCTCCTTCCTGGCTGCAATCAACTACACTCTCTACCACAAGCTCCCAAAACTGTGATATTTTGTCTTGTTTTATTCGCAAGGCTACAGAAATAGCCCACCATAGATGGATGTCTTCGAGAACATACCTGAAAAGCAAATCTCTTTCCTTTGGCATAGCTTCCTCAAGTATCTTATAACAATATCAACACTGAAGAGTATGTCACCTGTAAGTTGTAACAAGACATTTTACATATTTTACATGTAACAAAGATACATGTTTATGTTTTACTTCATTTGGGTTTCATTTTAAAACTGAATCCAGTATTATTTAAAACAATCATAACAGTGCTTTTATCACCCTCTATACTACTAGAAGATTTGTACATATTTGAAGCATACACAATTTAACATGACTTCAGTGGTATTTGGGGTCATTTCCATGATTACACTACTTTATATGGCAAAAAGAACATATACTGTTAAACCAAACTGAATTATTTATGAACTAAAATCAAGATTTTTTTCCTCCTGAGGAAAGAATACACTCAGGAAAAGGATCTTCATCCACTTCTTGGCTCTGAAGATGCGTGGGACAGTCCATGGGTTCAAGGACACCCTCTGAAAGCAAAGCCAGGATCTCAGCCACACAGTCAGCCTAAGATGGGATTTTACTGTCACCTTGGCCAGACCCAGATGTAGGTTCTTCCCCAGAGTACCTGGGTAAGAGTTGAGGAGCGTGAACATGTTGAGTCAAGCTTGTGGGCAGAGAATGCACGGCACTCCCTAAAGCACACAATAGTGTAGCACTCAGTGATCCTCAGGGCCTGCTTATCGCAATTTATTATTCAAAAATCATATTGTCACTGAATGGTGAATCAAGAGAAAACATTAACATTTTTTTTTTAAAAATCATGAAAAACCTTTAAAGTGTTTAGTATACGCTAAAGAGTGACTTAAGCATTGTATTAAATCCTGTGCTAGGAGGGCTAGGAATGTAAGTCAGCATGTAATGCAGCTTTTTAAATTTAACATTCTTCAGTATATATATTGAAGGCTCAGGTTTGGCTCAAGGGTGTTTGATAATACAGAGTCATGACAAGCAAGTTTCCTCTTTGGAGAAATAAATTTTCCTAGTGGTGTGGGGGAGAAGACACTGTAGAGGTGGTGTGAGCTATTAGGAAACTTCCTGTTCCTTCAATACACTTTCAGAATGTGAAAATATTCAAGCCATTTCACATGTGGAGTGAGTGTGCTGCTAGCTGGCTATAAATCAGTTCAATAACTAGTATAGTTATACATTAAGGTTTCTGTTATTCTATATATTTCTTAGCTTTAGCCATTATAACAAGAAGTATATAAGAAATGGTATCCCAATACTTTAAAGTATGTAAATAAAAATGTCTTCCTTCACAGTCATTAAACATATATACATATATATATATAAAACATTATATATGTATATATAACACATTGCACACTGCCAACTTTAAGAGAGTTTTTACCATTTTACTACTTTTGACCTTGGCTAACACCTTTGATTTATTGGTTATATTGTTCAGAAATTTACTCATTGAGTGCCATGTAAGCTCCTTGCCCAATGCTTAGATTGCACATATATATTGGATAGCATATGGTTATCCATATGCTATCAGTTATTCAGAAATTGCATACAGACATGTGAGAAATATGAAATGCTATATATTTTATAAATATTGTGCCAAGAAAAAAAATAGAAGTTTGATTTCCCATGCAGAATATTTAATATACTAAAGAAAATTATAGTTAAAAATTATTAATAAAGTTAAAAATAATTAATAAGTAATTTAATAGTTTATCAAACTAATTAATAAAGTAATTTTATTTTACTCTATTAGTTTTAAAAGTCACAAGTGCTATTTTTTAAATTCATTCTAATTATAAACTTCATAACATACAAATTAACTTTTAATAAACTGACAGAAGCAGAAAGCCAGTCTCTTGTCCTTAAATTATCCACTGGTTTTTAGTGTTTGAAAGTATGAAAATAAAAGGGTCGATTTATAATCAGCATTGTAGAAACACTAAAAATTAATGTTCCAGTGTATTGATGATATCATGCTTACCATGGGCAGAATACACAAAGGAATTCATCTTAGATCTGTAGGTCAGTAAGAATAGATTGAAGAAGTCCTGGTTTGATAGTACTTCTTACAGTAATTTTTAATTACTTGGTAATTGCTTTAGCTAAATGTTTATAATCAATGAAAGTCCAATGAAGAATTTATCACTACATATATACAATTGTGCATCAGTACAATACATACAATTTGTATGTACATAGAAATTTCAGTTCACAGTAAGTATGATTAGTTAGTCATCTTTAGAAGATTTGAAATATTGCTTTGAAATTTAGTAACTAGAGGATGGGAGTAAGGAGTCAGGCATGGTCAATTTGAGCTTTATCTATAAACAAAGTAGCTTTTTACTTCATTTATTTACTTCTGCTTTGAATGAAGAACCTGTTTTATATTTTCTTCTTAAATGTCAGTGTTGATTGCCTTCCTTTCTAGGTTGCTTTCCATTTTAATATATTAGGTACACTGAAGTAATAAAAGTAATATTAACACCTACAGTTATATATATTAATAATAATAGCAAGAAAAAGTAGATGAAAGGCACATGCCTTATCTCACTTTAGGATTCACTGTTATTAGTGACTATAGATTAGATATGGGATGTTCCTGTAGTCTAAGGAAGTAAAGATTTTATCCTTAGCTTTTGTGAAAGTGCAAGACATGGGAAATTGATGTAAAGATAAAAATTTGAAGTAAAATATAAAACAAGTCTAGAAACTCAAAACCTGACTACTTAAAAATGAAAAAGTATACAAGACTATTTCCAGGGACTTGTGACAGAGGATTAGCATGAATGGTGGGAAAATAACCCCACATACACTGTGGAGATCTTCAGTGTGTCTCTTCCACCTTGGTCCAAGAGATCTTTGATAGTGGCACAGTTTGGGGCACTCTGTAAGATCATTTGTCGAGCTGCCATCTTGTATCCCACCAGAGTACTCTTTAATCATCTAAGCTGTGGTTTAAGAAGCCTTAAGTGCAGTTGTGGTACCATTTCAGGAGGCTAAACAGTGTTTATCAGCAACTTTCTGCTGTTGCTTTGCAGACCTGTACTGTGTAGACCCTCTGTATCCCTGGCAGCCTCTGCCTTACTTCCAGTGGTTAGACACAACAGCCCCAAAATGTACAAACTAGTCAGAGAATCAAAACTACAGAAAGTCTCTTTATGTACAGTGTCCAGTGGTAGATCCACAGAACAAGGCTTCCATAGTGACAGCAGAATTACAGAGATACCTGTGTGTGACATGAGCTTCACAGACCTGCAATAGTGAGTCTCCAACCCATGATGGTTTGTGCAGGGGTAGAATGAAACCATAGGGGTTGCACAACCTGAGGATTTAGGGAAATATCCTCAACAACTGTATGTTTTGGTGATGAGACAAGAAGAGTCTTTATTTGTAACATTGAATATTATTTGCTAGTTGAGTTTTGGATGCCTCTGGGGCCAAGTGATCCTTTGTTATTTCTCAGTATTTTGATTTGGAATGGAAATAATTATCCAAGGCCAATCCCACTTATAATTGTATTTTGGCAGTCAATGGCATGCTTACATTTACAAGTATACAGGAAGGGAGATTTTCTTTAGGATAAACTACGCCTCATACTCATGTGCTAGAGAAAATAGTTGGCCTTTGAGGTTGATGCTAGAATGAATTATGGAATGGATTTAATTTGCTTGTGCAAAGGCCACAGATTTGTGTATTGAGCCTGAATTATATGGTTTCAGTGTGTCTCACAAAGTTCATATATTGGGAACTTCAGCCCCAGTCCAGACAAAACAGAAGATAAAAACTTTAGAAAGCATTATTGTTTTGGCTGTGAAGGGCTTTTTCTACAAACAGGTTAATGCTATAATTAAAATAATACAGAAAGGTAGAGGAAAACCAAAAGGTTTTCCCACTGGGAAATAGGCTGCCCACTAGGTATCTGAAGACAAAATCAATCAGAGTTGTGTGGTAGGTTATCATGTGACTTTTAAAGCCTACAGTAAAAATGGTGGACCAGCTAGAATCAGCTAAGGCCAACATGGCCCACCATAATAAAGACCAACTCTCCTTTGCCTCATTAAATGACATCTCCTCATTATCAGCTGTACAAAATTAGTGGTTATCATTGTACATTTGACATCAAGTCCCATGTGACGACCCTTTGAGAAGAAAAAGGAAGTGTATAAACCTTGTCTTTATTTTATTCAGTACTCTGCAATATTTCTAACTTAATCATGATAATCCTCTGTTCCACTAAAAGTTTCAACACACTTCACAATGAGATATTCACTATTTACACTTTGAATACCTACAATTACCTTGGGATAGGTTTGCCTCCAATTTTTCTGTCTTGTGTTTGAGTTCTCTTTGAGGAAGACAAGCACATATATACTGGATCAAATTCTCTATCTAATCTCTGTAGCCTTGGGCATTTTTGGCTGGTAGAAAAATCATGGAAATAAGAGACTTATAGAAAGATGAGTTTTCCTCGTCATCTTGACCTTAAAATTATCTTCATGGGATGACACATTAAGAAGGCTTACCATATGGAAATTTCAACTGCAGAAACTTCCTAAAATATGTACAGGTGTAAAATAGTTTAAATGGAGTTTAATGCCCATATAACAGACGGGCAGAGCCTCTCTGACCATTGTAGGCTACTAAGCAAAATCCCAGTGCCAGGTATAGATTACCTATTTTGATGCTTTTGGTCAATGGGGTGACAAGATCTAATCAAATATTGCAGTCTATTGCTGTTACTGTTGGTTAATCTCCAGAACTTGATGATAAGAGCATATTGCTAAAAACTCACACTCGAGTAATAGGACATGGAGAAATTAAGCTGACTTGGTTGGTATCCTCCCTATTGTTTAGTTTTCACATAGCTAGGATGTACCTGGTGTACTACCAGTAGAGGAAATTATCCAACAGTCTTACCCAGTTGTGACCTGACAGCCACAACAACAAAAAGCAATGCATGCTCATTGATGCAGTATTTAAAGGAATGCATTGGGAGTAATCAATACAGCTCTCTGCTTGATTTTAAAGCCTACAAATCCAAGGATGGTAATAAAAGAGGACATCTGCAGGTTGGCAGCATTTGTTGGTCATGAAAGTTGAAGACATGGACTTATGGTGGCTATGACTACTACATACACACAATCTTCAAAAGATCAAGCCAGTCAAACTTCCAGCAGAGGTTCATGAAGTCCCATCTCTAGCTGAGGATCCATTGGAAACTGGGGGGTTTATGGAGGAGGGAGAGACAGATTTCTCAGGTTTGCAGAATCTGTGAGACTGCCTATGCTCACAGATAGTCCTATACACATGCACATAACTACAGCTCTAAGTTGGTTCCGTGTGGTTTAAAATAGAGATTATGAATGCTGGAAGGGAAAATTGGTGGGGCCAGTAGGGGAGAAATTGGAAGGTACATAGATTTAACTGAAACACATTGCATTCATGTTTGTAATTCTCAAATAATAAAATTTTAGAGATAGAAGGTTTACCAGCTGCTGGGGACCAGGTCTTGAACTTGCTTTCCTTCCAGAATCATGGAAAATAATTGTCTGTTCATTCCAAGTTACAGAGGCTCAGAATTCTGTCCCAACAACACAACAGTGATAAGGCTAACTATACACAGCACAATAAAGTGCATGTTAAAATAAGTGAGAAACAATGTGGGTATATGGCACAGCATATACAGCCCAAACACCACAGCACTTCTTTATTCTTCTAGAATTGAAGAAGAGTTGGTAAAAAAGATTTTGTTCAACTTTTGTGTCAGACATGCTTTATGTACATTAATATAGTGGAGAACTGACAATATACTTATTTTAGATATATTTGTTTGGTTGGTTAGCCATTTGAATGGTAATGTGTTCTTAGACAAAGCAATCAAATTACATTGTTAGCAGTTTTCAAGGAAGAGAGGCAGGGTTAAATTCACAAGGGCCAGCTCTGTGTAAATGGTCAATCTGTTTCCATGGTAACTGGCTGGCTGAGTAAACTATAAATTTATAGGTGTTGGTTTGTGCTCTCTTAAGGAATCTGTAAGCGATTGTTTCTATAAATACGGTTTCCTTCTCTTGGATAAGTGCAGGTCTGAAGATAAATTTAGGGTAGAGAGAGCTTTGGAATTACATAAATAGCAGTTCAAATTCATACCCTTTTCTACATTTGTACATTGTTTTCTATATTAACTATTATTTTCTTGTGGTTACAAGTCTTTTAATTATAAAGAGGAACACTGCCACATCTGTTCTCAAAGCATTCATTTTAATGATTTCCTTGGCCTCAGGTGCTGCTGCTGTTCTCAGTAATGCAGAAAGCTGCTGTCGCGGTTAATACAGCCCGTTACCTTCCTCTCAGCACTGCCCATTAGCTTCCTCTCTGCTCTACCCCACCCACCTAGTTTAGCAGACACAGAGGATTTTAAAATATGATGTGGAAGAGACACTTTCACATCCCAACTCAGGTTCAGAAACTTGTTGGAATCTTAGATGAACATATTTGTATCTTTTACTTAGAACAATGGGTAGTTTTTTTTTTTTGTTTTGTTTTGTTTTTTTTTTTTACAAAATAAAGTACATAGTTATTTTATTTTTAAATTGTAGCGTCTTCCTTCAAACCATTTTTTTCCTGAAAATTAATTTCTAGAAATTGATTTAAATCAATCAATATCAGAGATCTTGTCCACTTCTTGTCACTTTTAGGCATTTTACAGAGTATTTTCTTTTTCTTTTTTTTCTGATGTCGTTTTATTTTTTCGATATATTTTTTATTTACATTTCAAATGATTTCCCCTTTTCTGGTCCCCCACTCCCTGAAAGTCACATAAGCCCCCTTCCCTTGCCCTGTTCTCCCACCCACCCCTTCCCACATTCCTGTTCTGTTCTGGTTTTGCCTTATACTGCTACATTGAGTCTTTCCAGAACCAGGGGCCATACAGAGTATTTTCTTAATATTTGATTATGCTCAAAGGGACATGCATATCTTTCTTCTCCTCCATGCCCACCAGTCTCTTGATGAGGTGAGAAGATTGTAATAGTTCCATGGAAGTGAAGGGGAATTCCATAACTCGGGCACTTCCTGGCTGTGCATGCCTGTGCATATAGCCAAGTGATAAAGTGCTTGAGAATTACTTTTACTGTGTGCAGGGTTGAGATTAGAATAATAAGTTCATCATTATCATTATTATTTCTATTAATATTTATACAGCACCTTTACTATGAGAAGTTCAAGAAACCATGAATTTTAAATTATCCAGTGGGCCCAGTTCTTAACTGTATCCCTATGTACTGGGTAAGACACAAATTAATAATGCATCTCAATGACACATTGCTAGAGAAATCTAATTCCATTGCTGTTTAGTGCTAGTCTGTTATTGGAAAATGGCACTATATATTTTCCTGGAAAGTGAGATAATCATTAGTATTTCAATTCCAAGGTCCATTTGCTATTTATTTAAGATTAGCTCCAGGTGACAGGTTATTCAAATTAAAGAAGAAACAAACTGAATCGTAAGTACAAACACAAATTCATGCTTTGCGTTAACATTCTAAACTAAATTTGCTTTCAAAAGAAAATATCACTACTATTTGTCTATAAAGCTTTTTAGATACTGTACTTACTTTATGCTCAGTATATAAACGTAAATATATCAGGGTGAATTTTCATGGTACTTTAGGGTGAACAAAATCAGGTTAAGTGTTCTGTAATTGGGCTTATGTTACAGATGGCTGTGAATTAGAAATTATTAGCATGAGTTATCTTGTTCTACTTTACTCTCCGGATATAAAATCATACCATAAAATAAAAATAACAGAGCTTTGAACTTAGCGGAGATATTAAAAATATTAATTTTCCCAACAGTATTTCACTACAAGTCTACTTTGGGAACTTAAACAATAACACTTATTTTAGTAGGTTTCAATAAAGGATAACATATTTTAGGCCTGATATAACACATACTTTTGTAAGACTGATATTTCTGTTATTCTTTTTTGTGTGGTAATTTAATGATTTGAAAGTTTATTTCCACTTAGACTATTTACATATGTAAAGATATTCAAAATAACATTTAAAGAAAAAGGTGCTGTGTAATTCCAGATACTTTTTATTTTATTTTTTATTTTTGGAAGATAATTTTGAAATTATCCTTAAGTACAGAAAACTAAGCAGTGTATATTTATTTAACCCGGTTAAGTGGCAAGTTCTTCAGCCTTTGCCTTTTCCAGCTTGGCAATGTGAGCTGATTTAGGACCCATGACATTGCCTCCCCATTGGCAGTGGATCTCGTCCTAGCTGGCATTGTAATTGGTCCTAATAGCGTCTACCAGCTTAGCGAGAGCACCTTGTCTTCTGAGTTAATCTGTGTGAAGGCAACAGTGGTGCATGTCTTCCTGTGGACGAGGCGCCCCAGCCTGGCCTTTCCCTTGATGATTTCCCAACAGGGCACCCCCATCTTTCCACACAGGGCAGGCAAGAAAACCACCAGCTCAACCTATCATAACCTCAGGCTAGATTTAGGGTACCTGGCCTTTATCACGCCTCATGTCCACAGGGGCAGCACTGGGATTCATTTCAAAGAACTTTCGTTTCCTTTTGGGGTGATATCATTTATAGTTTTTTAAAAAGGAAACAACTTTTTTGTTGTTGTACTTGGCATTTTACCTACTCAGCTCATACCTGGAGCTGTTTAGAAATTGTTCTTTGGAGGAAATCCAGTCTGTGTTGTTAGGAAATCAACAGTTCAGTTCAGCTGACATCATTCTGTCCTTTGGCCCAAGTCCCCAGAAGCAGCAAGAAGCTGACAGAGAGACACCAGAAGTTTTTGGGTACCTTTCTTTCTATGAAGTTATGACAAGCAGAACTCAGCAATGAAATGTAAAGTGAACCAATACATGCGTGTTGTTAGCGAAGAATCTGCCATCCCTTGTCCTTTCATGTTTGCTTTAGCAAAACATCCTCTCGCCTGTGTCCACTGCAGCAACACACCATCCAACACAACTGACTTTCCAAAGAAACCACAAGTTTCCACTTCACAATTATTAATGAAATATTTTATAATTCTCTACACCAAGTCTTTGAAATCCAGTGGTTATTGTACATTTAGAGTGCATCTCAGATCAGCTATAAATTTCTGCCACAAATGTTTTGCCTTGCGTTAGCAACAACAATGCAGCCCTGTAATTCTAGAGCATCAAAGGCCAAAGCAAGAGGAATGAAGGTCCGCTGGAGGTATAAAGTGAACTCGTGTGCTGCACAGTGAGGCTCTGACTCAGAACCTCAGGTAGAGGGAACAAGGGAGGGAAGCAGAAAGACAGACAGAGACCTAGAGGAAAGATATTTACAAAAGGCAGAACCAAGATATTGAAATGCTATAGTGTTTCTAATAAATGTATTGAGAAATAGTTTTTAATTAACTAAAATTAAGCATAAATAAAATCTGCTCTAAACAAGCTCCTTTCACAGGTCTGGTGGACTGTAGACCCAGAAAGCTAGCTGCCCCATCAGGCGCGTGGGTCCCGTGTTTAGTCAGGAAGACAATGTAAAGCATTTCAAATCTTCCTCTTGAGGTTTAACATCTTAAAATGTCTACAGTTACTTCTGTTTCTGCTTGAGCGATTGCTGTGGTTTAGATAGGTCCCTTAAAAGTTCACAGTAGGAAAGAATCCTCAGATTCACGTTAATCATATGCAGAGGCAGGAGCTCTAGGGGGTCATTAGGATCACAGAGGTCCTGGGTGTGAAGCTTTTTAAGGAGAGGGATCCCCCCTCAACATGCTCTCAAGGGTCACTGTGCAGCAAGAAACCCTCCCCAGAGTCAGCACGGTGCATGTGGACTTCCCAGTCTGGAAAACTGTGAGTCAAATTAGGTCTTTTGTGATTTATCCAGTCGCAGGTATTGTTACAGCAGCAGAAAATGGACTGAGAGTTGTGCTGAATCTTATTAAGCTATGACTTTATCCTTTTGTCAAATCTTAAGTTTGACCTTTATTTCTCCCAGAAATGTTCATCTGTTTCCCCCTAACTCACTTATCTGGCCCATGCACAGCAGGCTCGGACTCCCAGCTGGCTGGTTTAACATGGTCCGGAGATGCGCTCTTTCTCGGGTCTCTGTAATCTGCCCGGGCTCTTGTTCTTAGTCTGCTTGCAGACTTATCTCTTGCTGTGCCTTCACCTGCACCCTTTTCTTCTGCAACGACTTAGCTGTTGTTTGTTGCTGTTGTTTTTACATTTTGTAATTATAATTATGCACAGAAAACTTATCCGTGTACATTTATTCAGCCCAGTTTAGTGGCAAGTTCGTTAGTCTTTGCCTTTTCCAGCTTGGCAATGCGAGCCACAGACTTAGGAGCCAGGATGTTGCCTCCCAAATGGCAGCAGCGGATCTCGTCATAGCTGTCATTAGAATTGGTCCTAATAGCTTCCACCAGCTTAGCCAGAGCACCCTTGTCTTCTGAGTTAACCTGTGTGAGGGCAACAGTGGTGCGTGTCTTCCTGTGAACCATGTGCCCCAGCCTGGCCTTTCCCTTGATAATGAAGTAGGGCACCCCCATCTTTCCACACAGGGCAGGCAGGAAAATGACCAGCTCAATGCGGTCTACATCATGGGCAATCAACACCAGCTGAGCCTTCTTGTTCTCCACCAAGGTGGTGACTGTGTTGACTCGGGGGACAGGTGGTCTCTTAGTTGGGACGTCCCCTTTGCCAGCGGCTTTCTTCTCAGCACGGGTCAGCAGCCTTTGCTTCTTCTCCTGCTTTGTCTCTGTCCTGGGCTTGTGGGCAAACTTAAGCAGCTGAGTCGCTGTTCGCCTGTCCAGGGCCTGGGTGAACTCTTTAATGGCAGAGGAACTTTGAGTGGCTTATAGAAGCTGTCTCTTTACCATCACAGTCTGATCTGTAGTAAGGCCATTGGACGAAGCATGTTAGGTCTCTTTTGGCCAAAGTTCTTGGACCTTTTCTAAAACAAAGGGTGGGCCATCTTTTTGGCTCCTGTTTCTTGATGATTGTGGGGGCCAGTGCCACCTCCTTCCCCTTGGCCTTTTTTCCTTTGTGCATCTTGCTCTGCTGGAGGATAATCCAGATACTTTTAAAAGTTACATTAGAGGAAAGACAATTATAATAGCAAAACAGCCTACTAAAGGCACTAATTTTGCAAGAGACCAGAGGAAGAGAGAGTGGTGTGGACTGAGATACTGGAGTAGATAGCATCAACAAAATTGGTGTAGCTTCACGACCTCGGCTAATAAACAAGTTCTCAAAAAGTAAAAATAAAATTAAAACCAAGAAGAACAACATTTTTATGATTAAAAAGAAGTTGAAACTATAGAAATATTTTCGACAAGATCATATGCAGGTATTTGATAGAAAAAGTATCTAGTTATTAAAAAAAAATAAGTTCAAATACTCTGGCTTTCCTTGTCAAGCAGATAGCAGGACGGATTCTGATATATGTGAACCTATTTCGAGGCCAGGCTTCTCAAACTCCAAAATGCAGAAACACTAATACAGCATGTGTTCTGTCCACGACACTACTATTTCATGGTGTGAAGTCATTACTGTCTTCCACGTTTTCAAATGTTTTTCCTGTTATACATCACTCTCACAGTGGGATTGATTGCCTGACCATTTTGCATTTATATAAACAGTTGTGGTTTCCAGGAGTTGTCTGTAGGAACAGACCCAATTTCAAACCCTGTGAGTGTCTCTGCAGCTCACTGAGTACTGGGTTTGGGGGGATTCCTTTGTCTGATTGCTGCACATTTCCTCCCAGCAGAGCACGGCAATCTGCAACTGCCTTTCTGTCATAGACATTAACAGCTCTTATGTAGACTCTAAGCATCAAGACTACAGCTTTAAATAGTAGAGCGATCTACATTGGAGTTTTCAGATAAGGATTTAATCCTTGTTGTTAAATGCTTTCGGTATTGAGGAACCATCCCAATTAATAAGGCAGCCACAGGAATTTTCCTGCACAAGTTAAACAGTGAGCAGCACGCGTACACACACACACACACACACACACACACACACACACAACTTGAAATGCACATAAGATCTATACATGTTGTCTCAGAACACAAGAGTTCATTTCTTTCTCCTTTGAGTTTTGTCAACGCAAAATATTTGGAAAATAAAAATGGTTTCATTAAAACTATCTCATATATACACCTCTCTCGTCACTTTTCCCACGTCCTTCTCTCTGCCAGAGCCCTTCCTACACACAATACACCTCTGGCTTTCATATATGTGTGAAGTATATTATTCCTGCTCATGCTTTCATATATATGTGCAATGTCATATGTATATAAATACAATACCTATGTGAAGGTGATACTTTGTAAACTTTCCCTTATAAATCTCTATGATTCTTTTCATTTCAATCTCTTTAGAACCCTGTGCTCTTCATATTGTCCCATTTTTGTTTCATAACAAACACATATTTATACAAATGTGTAAATGTGTGTGGATAGAAGCTAAAAATATGGATTCTACACCAGGAAAATGTGATAAATTGTCATTCTCAGCACTCGGGAGGCAGAAGCAGGCAGAAGCAGGCAAATTTCTGAGTTTGAGGCCAGCCTGGTCTACAGAGTGAGTTCCAGGACAGCCAGGCCTATCATCTCCAATTCCAGGTCACAATCATCTCCAATTCCTTTCATTTCCCTGCAAATGACATAGTTTCATTCATTTCTAGGTTCAATAACTCTCTGTAGTGTATACACACTACATGGAACATATACCATGTCTTCTTTATCCATTTATCTGTTGATGATAGGTATCTGTGCTGATTCCTTGTTTTGGTTATTGTGGATCTTTCACCAATCAACAGGGAGAAATAGAATATATTAGAGACCTGGCCTTTCCCCAAAGCTTACTAATTTGCATATAATTGAGCATGCTCACCAGTCTGCAGCACAAGGCCATCTAGAGTCAATCATTTGCAAAGGAGCAGAGACCATCAACCCTGTACAAAGCTGACTTTTTAAAATTAATAACTCTTAGACGTGTATATATACATCTAAACATGAATGGGTTTAGGAGTGATTGTAATTTGTAGAATTGCTAAACTTCATTTTAAAATTTTAGAGCATTATCTTAAAATAAGAGCAAAAGTCCACCATTTGTGAGGAGAGCAAGTGGGACTGTTAGTTGAGAGATTGCTAGAATAGTACATGTTCAAAATGATGCTCACTTGAACAAAAGCCTCAGCAGTAGAACTGCTGAGAAAATAGATGCACTGGGGACTTATTTTTAATGTGGTTTCAACAAAATTTATTGATGATTTCATCTCTGATGGTTGGAGAGATTTGATGGTGCATTAAAGATTGAAGGCAATGATTCAGAATTCCCTGAGTAGTAAGGTGAATCATGCTAAAAAAAAATCCAGGAGAAGAAGGAAGAAGACAGTTGTTTGGCGCTTAGTTAAAAAACACAAACCAAAACCAAAACCAAAATAAATAAATAAATAAACCAACTAAGTCATCATCTTTGGTCAGGAAGCATTCCAAGAAGGCAAAGGAAGACACTGACCAGGCAGATCACTTGCTATTTTGTAATGATGACTACAGAGACAACATACAATGGTTCCTGAGTACAGAAAGTTCCCAGAGAACTGTGCACAGATGAGATTGAGACAGATGGCTGAAATCCCAGGCCTGGGGCATCTCAAAATTCAGACAGAATGGCAAGGGAGAATGGTGAGTAGGCATGAGGCCCAGAGATGATGCTGAAGGATGAATGAACGGTGGTTTTTACTTTAGTACAAAGGATTGAATACTAAGACTCCCATTGCCGTGAAGCTCTAGCCCAAGGTCTTCTTTTAAATTTCATTTAATTTTGAGATAGAGAGGCTCAGGATGGCCTAAATTTGTAATTTCTGATTTGGCTTTATGAGTAGATGTATTACAGGTCTGTACTACCAGGACCAGCTTGTGAAGTTGTCAATGACAAAATTAAGAAAACATTTGAGCTGGGCAGTGGTGGCGCATGCCCTTAATCCCAGTACTCGGGAGGCAGAGGCAGGTGGATTTCTGAGTTTGAGGCCAGCCTGGTCTACAGAGTGAGTTCCAGGACAGCCAGGGCTACACAGAGAAACCCTGTCTCAAAAAAAGAAAGAAAGAAAGAAAGAAAGAAAGAGAGAGAGAGAGAGAGAGAGAGAGAGAGAGAGAGAGAGAGAGAGAGAGAAGAAAGGAAGGAAGGAAGGAAGGAAGGAAGGAAGAAATAAAGAAATAAAGAACAGAAAAGAAAAGAAAGAAAAGAAAAAAAGAAAATATTTGAAAAAGTTGAAATTGGGCAACTGGCATAAATAGCAATAAGTTAAATGAGGAAATTCATGTGAACAGTATCCATGGTATTTGGCAGCAAGAGAGTCTTTGTGACTTGGCTGAAGACCAGTGGTCTAGTAATTGATGGTTTATCAGCTTGGTTCAAGCTGCATGTCCTGTGGCATAGAGTAGAGTAAATAAAGAATCAAAACCAAAGACGAAAAAAAAAAATCCCCCCAATACTGACAATTCTTCTCTACTGTGTATTTTATGCTTGTGTGTAAATACGGTTCTCAATTTATTTGCCAACTGGCCATTGCACTGGTGTAAAAGACACAAGATGAAAATGTACCAGGAGACTCTGCTTCATAAAAGGAATGTCTGTCTAGCTGTGGGGAACACTTCAGAGGATGTCACCAACTGTTAGTCTCTCCAATCAGAAGCAGAGCGTGCCTCAACAAGGCAGTACCCACTGCAGAGAAACTAAAGTTTAGTGGCTAACTCAGGTGAGAGATTTAATACATGCTTATTTTGGCTAGATTAAGGACCACTGTGTTAGCAATAATCACTCAAAACTCTCTAGTTGGGCTGGACAGATGGCTCAGTATATAAGCCCTTGCTGCTCTTAACACAGGACCTTAGTTCAGTCCACAGAACATACAACTAGCTTGCAACTGTCTGTATCTCCACTTCCAAGGTTCTAACTCTGTTTTCTGGTCTCTTGAAGCACTTCCTCTATAATACAAACACATATAATTGAGAATAATAAATATAAACTAAAAATCCTCTTTCCTGGTAATATTAAAGGCACAGTAGTCCTGCAACATAATTTGAACAAGTTTGAAAATGTTTTAGTGTATTATTTGATGTATTATATCCTTTCCATAATTCCCTTCTCCAACTTTGCCTTAAAATCCTACCCACAACATACCTCTTAACCACATCTTCTATTCATTTTTAAAAAATAACTCACTTAGCAGTGCTAGTGATGTCCACAAGCATATTTATGTGGGGCTATCCATAGGAGCATGAACAACCTACTAGTGATCACACCCCAATGACTAGCGATTCTTCCTCCTTCTGCCAGCATCTATCCACTTAAAAAGCATTTCATTTAGGATTGGTACCTGTGAAGTACCTCTCCTACCTATGCTAGAATTTTTGCTGGATTGATCTTGTCCAAATCTCGTGTAGGTAAGTACAGATGCTGTGATTTTATCTATGTACATTTTAGGTCTTGTCCAGAGGTAGTACTTCACAGCTCTACCACTCTTCCTCTAGCACTTATATTCTTCCTGCCTCTTTTTCAGTGATGTTCCTTAGACTAGGTAGGAAGAGGGGAGAATCAGAAAGGTGTTCTACTTAGGACCTCCCCTCCAGGGTCATTCCCTCTCAGTACTTTGACCATCTATGAGTCTTTGCAGTGGCTGTTACCCACCTGTACGAGTTTCCTTCTAACTGCATAGTCCTGATGTCATCTAATTTTTAAGACTTGGTCTGGATGAAACACCCAGTAGCCCCAGCACCTGCCTCAGAAGAACTCAACCTGTGATAGTCACGATGATTCTGCATCACACCTGCTTGCTTCTGCCTCATTAGTGTGGTCACAGAGAGCAGAGGTCCAGTATAATCTGAAATGGAGAGAGCATAATTTGAAGCAGTTCTTTAGAGTTCCCTCTTCTGGGCTGTCATTCCCTTTAATAAGCATATAAAGATATAACAATAGAACTTTTCAAAAATGTCCATTAGTTTTTCATATTTAAATATTCCTTTCCTGATTCTGTCAGTTCTCTAGTGGTATATTTAGGAGATAGAGCATGTGGTCTGGATTAGTTTCCCTTTTTCTGTGAAACTGTTAGTGGGAAATAAAAAAAATGTTACAGGGTCTTTACATGGTCTTGATACAGGAGTAGGTTTGCATACATTCTTCAAACTTCCACCATGAATACACAAGGAAGACTTTGGGATAAGATCCTGAAATAGAAGTGTTCCTTTCCAATTTATCATATATAATATGAACCAAAGTTCTACACTGTTTATCTCCACCTGAACAGTAGTCTTAATGGTTATTTGCCTAAAGAAGCAGCCTAAGCGAGAATCTGTTTGATAGCAGTAAAACATGTAATTGGATAATTTGAACTAACCTCATTTGAAGTTAACATTTGTGTTTTGTTGTTGTGTTATCAACAGAATATTGCCATAAAAGTGGAATGTGACATCTAAGGTATAATGGTACGGCTACAAAATAGGTATTTCATGAAATTGAAGGGACTCTTTTTAAGAATATACTCTTTAGTAAGTCTGTAATGTGTCATTAACCTCAGCTTAGCATTTTGGATTCTTAGTGTGAGATGTGCTATAACTTGATAAAGGTGTCAGGAAGGCATCTAAAACACTGATGCAAACTTTTATTTTTTTTGTAAATGCAAGGGATAGGAGTGAGAAAACAATACACTTCTTGCCTTATTTATATTCACATGAATGAATATCATGGAGCCAATTCTGGTGGACAAGGCTGAGAGTTAACACCAGGTGTTCTCTTTAAATGAGATGGGCATGCCATTTAAGTATTGTTAGGAGTCAGGCAAATGCGCTGAACTAAGACTCTGCCTTTCTGATTATTCTAATTAAGCAGGCCTGCTATTTAACGGGGTAATGAAGAACTGGAACCTTTTTAATTGGGGCACTCAATTAATTTCTTAGTCCTCTCTGCTCAGCAAATTGTAGCATAAAAGTTTCTTTTTCTCTCACTATTCTAGTTTTGCCAGGATGGATCTTGGACCTTGGTGATTACTTGTTTGGCAGTGATATCTATTTGCCATGGTGCTGCCAAGGTCAATATCGGCAGGGAGAATATGTAGCTGCTAGTTCCGAACAGAAATTCATTCTCAGTACTCTTTAGTTCTATTCAATAAACCAATATCCAGAAGCTGATTTCAAATTTTGCTCATTAGTCCTGTGTACAAAATGTTAACTGTGCTTCAGTCAGAAGTCAGGATGAGAGACCATTTTCATTTTCCTTCTATGAATCTTTGTGTTTAAAACACTGAACAGATAGCATTTTCTAGTAATGGAAGACACAAACCTGATTTTAAAAACTTCACATTTTATAGTTGGCATATTTAAATGGAGGCAACAAAAGGGAGTTTTATGATCAGAAACTGGGAGAATAACTACTTCTAAAGTAGGCTCATGGGATAAGGAGCAAAGTAACTAGATTCGCCTCTTCTACACAAATTGTTTTGATATTGATAGTACTGACTTTGTTGTCTTTCACATTTCCACTGGCAAAAAAATGTCTGTTATCCATCTGCTTTTTTTCCAATAAGCATAGATAATGAACACAAATAATCCTGTACTTATAGACATCCTAACTATCCTACTTTTGAAGACATGCTGAATGGAGCTCTGCGCCCATGTGTTGGGGGCAGGGGGGTGAGGTTACCTCTTGGATTCTAGGCAGCATCTCTTGTCCATGGTGGGAAGCCAGGATCTCCAGTCTCAGCAGAGCTATTTTTGCAATATGACATTATTCCTTCAACAGCTTCCATGCACTGCGTCAATTCATGTCTTTGTTATAAAATCACAAACCTGTTCTTAACCCTCCAGAAGCCACAGTCTGACCCTGGTAAAACAGTATTAAACATTTCTTTCACCAGGCTTTAGCATGATGAGTTTTCCCTTTCATTTATAGCTATGATGAATAGCTTATTTTTATCACCTTTAGTAAATTCTTTGTTTATTTCTCTCTGGCATCCCTGTAAGAAAGAAATATGACACTGAGGTATGAAATATGAGGGTGAAGATGGAGAAGTAATAGCAGAGGGAGTGAGAGGAATTGCTTGTCATTTCTCATGGTTTCTGTGCAGCTGTGGAGACTGGTTCCAGCAGCTGCAGCTGCGGAGGCAGCATCACATAGTCATCTTTTTTTCCAGCAACATTTCCCTTAAAAAGTGTCACTGACTGTTATGAGCATCTGTCGTTTGTTAAAATAAAGTGCTGTTTAATTCAGACACAGTTACTTTTCATAAATGTCTTCTCACAATAGAAAGATGAAACATCACAGGGAAGTTCTGATAGCCACAGCCTCAAGACGGACTGTTTCTCCCCAGATCTAACTGCCTAGTCTGGGTACCACTTAGGTGTTAAACAAATTTCACTGAGTCTATCAGAACTGAACTAGAGCTAGAGTCAGGGTATTTCTGTCGTTCATGTTTATTCATTTGGATATTTAGTCTTGAGTGATGGGAAGTCCCTAAATTCTGCTGCCTGGAGAAGCAGAACCTTCCAGAATGCGTGAAGAAAGGCCTGATCCAGCTTGCCCTGCTGGACGCTGAGGTAGTCAGTCATTGCATTTGATGTGGCCCATGCTTTGGGGCTGACTTAGGCCGCAGCTACTCTAGATGTGATCTCTAACTAGATTTGGAGATCTTCCTTGTAGTCTTAGACTGAGCTTCTTGCCAGAATCTGACTAATGAGGAAGGGGATGGCTTAAGAAAGAGCTGAGGGAGTTTCAGAGCTTCTTCCCTTTGGAAGGCATTAGAAACAATGGGTTGTCAGCACACCACAATTTTGAAATTATCTAAGACTAAGACAAGCTATTTTTAAAAGTGTCATTTTCCTATTTTATCTGATAATATTGATGGTTGTATATGAATCTTCATATTTGTTTTACTTATTTATTTTCATCAGGATAAAAAACATTGTTAAAATATTTAAGGTGAGAAGCCCACCAATGAAACATGTTCTTTTCCTTGACTGGCTGCCAGGCAGAACAGTTGGCACCCATTGGCAACAACACTTCTTCGCATAGAACTCATTCCGGATATAAACAGCCAGGCACATTCTGGTCACATAGAGAGCTACTGCAGAAATCACACTCTGATTTATTTATCTTCTTGAGAACTGCAGGTGCTCAGGTCTCTCTTTCATTGCTCTTGGGATTAATTCATTTCTGAGCTGATGGAGCTAACTAGCTTCCCGTTTCAGGTCCCCTGTCCCCACTGACTGAGAAGACTGCTGATTTATCACCAACATTCCTCTTAAGGTCTTTCGTGGCAGATGACTCTTTGGACTACTTGTCCAAGGTTAAAGTTCTGGGGAAAAGACATGAACAGTTCTTTCCATAATTTTTATGAAAATGTAACCTGTATGAGAAGCTAATACTTCTTAGTTTACCTTATATAAGATTTTATTTTTGAATGTTAGCATTTTCATGATTTGGAGATACAAAGAAAACAACACTGCAATTTTACACTATTTAATGTGATGTATATTCATTTAAAGTATATAGTATGCTATTTACATACTCTATAGATAGAACCCTGAATGTTTATTACTATTTAAATGTCTATACATGCTCAAATACATATCAATAATATTTAGTTAAGGCATATATGTTATATGTAATATTTGAATGTTACATGTGCATAAACATGGAACTGCATTTACATTTAGGATTTAAGGTATGTTTATAACATATTGTCAATTTGTAGAATACCCATGTTTCATTGAAAAAAGCTTATAACTATTATTCGCTGTAATAGTGAAGCTGAACCCATATTGTGAGCTTGCTTTCAAGCTTCACATAGTTTTGAGACAATGAGAATTCAAAAGGCAAGTGGTACCTTAGTATTCCTTAAGCAGAGCTGGTAATTAAAGATGAGTTTTATAGTTACCTTGAAGTTTTTATGACTCAGATTTTGAGAATACTCACTTGATTTGATATACAAATATATTGGAGTACAACATGATGCGTATCTCTCTCTCTCTCTCTCTCTCTCTCTGTGTGTGTGTGTGTGTGTGTGTGTGTGTGTGTGTGTGTATGTATGTGTGTATTTACAGGTCTCTGTGTGTATAGAAACACATGTGTATGTATACAAGAAAATGTGTTATATACAGGTGTATGTACCGGTATGTATATGTGTACAGGTGAGAGTGTATGCCTGTGTGCACAGAGGTGTGTGCATGTGTATAGGTGTGCATGCATGAGAGTTTGTTAGTTGAAGGATTCTCCTTAGAGTGACCAAGTGAGACTTTTCTGTGGAAATAAAATTTGAACTAAAGGCTAATGATGAAAAATGTCTGAAGTGGACACTTCTACTTCTTTGGATATTTAGATATGTCAAATAATATTTTGTTGGGTACAAAAGTGAGAGGCTAAAGCAAACATGTGAAAGACTGTTTTCCTGAAGCAGACACAGGTGAAAGGATGTTTGGATCTAGCAAACATGTGAAAGGACACTTGATGAAGGAGTTTAAATAAATATGACCCCCACATACAATGAAAGACAAGCCCTGAGCAATGGTTTGGTTTGCTCTGCCTCACTATTCTTCACTAAAGACACACTTGCATTGGTTTGCCTAACAAAGCGTTGCTGAGCTCAACTTGTGATAACTCCGCCATTGAGTGAAACTTGCCCAAGACTTGCTTGTGAGGTTCTTGTGGTAGCCTGCTGCTTCCATGGCCTTGCCCCAGGCTGATTGGTGAGCCTGGCGGTTTCTTCAGGAATGAACTGCAGCTGCCTGGTGTCTGCTTACTGAAAGGACTACTGGTTTGTGCCTGGGATCTACCTGCCTAGAGGATTGGTCTGTATCTACTGAGTCATATTTGGTGTTTGCTATGGGAGTGAACTGCTGCCCAAGAAGATTGACCTTGGCTCCAAAGAACTATTGCTGAACAGGTCTGTTTCCCGCCTATTCTAATAGCTTTTCTCTTCCACTACCTCTGCTGTAAGGTGGGCTAGAGAAGAGGCTGAACTCTTATTTAATGTAGGTTGCAAAAAATGTATGCCTACAAATGTCCATCATGCAGCAGACAGCCCCCACTGGTGCAAGGAGCAAAAGACCTGGCATTAGGCAGGTATACTCTTTGGAGAACTAAATAAGTAGCAACTCCATTGCTCTTGGGTAAAGTCAGTTTTGATGTAAGAAAATGCTAATGAGTGGGAACTGAGACTCACTCTCCATTAGAAACTGATGGTCTCGTTGCCACATATAGCAGTTGCTATTCTGCTCCTACCTGAGACAGGTAGAGAGGCCCCCACGTCTCCTTTCTGCAACTTGGAAGACTCAGATTACTGCTGTCTTATTGAGTAGTCTATTCAGCCAAATTGAATATGCTACTAAAACTTTCTCCTTTTATTTGAGTGCTGGAAATTTAAGAAAGGCAAGATTTTCTAGAAAGAACTATATGCTAAATATTTAAATGTGTTTATTTAAAATATAGCTTTTTGAGATTATTTCTTCTTTTCCCTGAGATTATAATTTATTTCCGGCATTCTCCCTTCCTTCCCTCCTCCCAACCTTCCCATAAACACTCTGCTTCGTTTCCATTTCATGCCCCCTTTCTTTCACCATTGCATATATGCACACGTATATACTCCTAGACATGTGGATATAACCTGTTCAGTTTGTTTAAAATGTTACTCAAATATCTTTTGAGGTTGACCTTTGGAATTGGATTTGTATGGAAGATGATTTCTCCTTGGAATTCTTTGTATAGAGTGGTGGCTTTATGGAATTTTCCAGGTCCACTGTAGCATGTCTACTGTTCTTGCTATGGTTCAGCTTAGGCA
This sequence comes from Apodemus sylvaticus, assembly GCF_947179515.1. Lineage (NCBI taxonomy): Eukaryota > Metazoa > Chordata > Mammalia > Rodentia > Muridae > Apodemus > Apodemus sylvaticus. The sequence goes on along the minus strand of NC_067475.1, from coordinate 160,101,988 downwards.
GTCATGTTGGTGAGACTTTATGGATTTACCAGGATATTATAGGAGACAATTTCACCATGAACTCCCTGATCCTCTGCTTTTCCCGATGTTCCTGAGCCTTAGGTGCTGGAGTTATTCTGAGGCTGTATCCTTTGGGACTAGGGTCTATAACTTTGTGTTTTGATTGCTTGTTGTGTTCTGTAATGGTCTCCATCATTTCAGAGAACACTTTCATTGAAGACAGATAAGAACGCCATTTGTCAATAGATATAAGAACAAATGTTTAGGATGTAGTTAGGGATTATGTTGGTTTAGTAAAGAGAAGGTTGCTGGTTTTGAAGATCCACAATTTCACCAGCCCAGGATAGCTAACTAGGTTTCCAATAGAGGCCTTATTCCCTTTTCTTAAGCATGTTTTACAATAATTACTGAGTTGTTGGTTACTGTCAAGTTGTATATGGTTAATTCCTAGACTTACTATTATTAGGGCTAGTTGGCACTACTCTGCCCTTAGGGTCTCCATTGTTGTAGTGATTTATAGGTATCATTGCTGCCTAGGACCGTGGGTCACTCCCTCCATTGGAAGCTTTCTTTGTGCTTCCTAGTATCGCAAAGCTGTCCTTGGGAGGAAGAATTTGAGTCATTTATAGCCCAAACACTTCTGATCTCTGTGTCTGGAGTGCATGGTGTCTTCCACAATAGAATGGATTACTTCTGGAGAGAAACTCAGGGCAGTATCAATAGCCCATGATGTTTGGACAGCCTTTACCAACAACTCAAAAGATGTTTGGAATTGAGGGTTTTTTATTAGATGGTCTTTTGCTCTTGGAAAGAAAATTGTCAGCCCAGATGGAAAATTTTTATTAAATTATATTTGTGTATTTATACAGACATATGTGTAGTTTATGTTTTTAGTGGATAATTAAAAGTATGAGTCCTTATAACTTTTTCAGATAACCTTACTATTATCTTTACCCTCCGCAGATATCCTTACTGTTATGTTTACAGTTCTCCATATTTCTGTATTTGTCTCTTCACCTCCTTAATTAAATCTTCTTGGTATCCCCATGTCCCTGATCATACGAATTACACCTTGATATTTCTATTTTTATTGCTTTTATCTTTCACTCCAGCAATGGCCTCCTTTTACTTTTTTTGTGTCTGAAGTCACTCCATGATTTGTATGTAACATTAAATATCAATTAATTCCTCTGATGGCATGTTTTGTTACCTGCACAAATGGTTTGTGTTCCTCAATGAAAGACACACACACACACACACACACACACACACACACACACATGCACACGCACACGCACATGCACACGCACACGCACACACACAGCTTTTGTATTTTAATATGCCTTATCAGCACAATGGCTGGATCATTGCTTACTCTGCGTGCTACCAGAATCTACCTTTCACCGATGATTCCAAGTTAGTGCTTGCTAATTTCTATGTTCTGTCTTGGTGGACCCAGTTGGGCAGCCGTCTGGGCCTCACTCTTCTGGCTCCTTCACATGACAGCTGAGTCTCTCTATCCTGCGATCTTCTCAGGCATGGTATCTCTCCTCTCCTCCATACACTCCCAGCATAGTGTATCTCTCTCCTCCTGGTCTCAAGCCTGGAAATCCTAAAATCCCACCTCTGTCTGTCCCCTGCCTCCAGTTATTGGCTGTTGGCATCTTTATCCACCAATCAGAACCAACTGGAGGGCAGGTTCCCAGAAGCTATGTACTCATAAATAAAGATTTGGAGTTAAGCACATCAAATGGAAGAGAACATAGGACATTTGTCTTTCTGGGTCTGAGTTATCTTACTCAATATGATTTTGTTTTAGTTCCATTCATCTACCTATGATTCCAATTCCATTTATCATTATAGCTGAATAATATTCCACAGTGAATGTTTGCCACATTTACATTATCAATGAGAACATATCTCTTTAAAGTTATTTCATTTAAAGATTTCTATCTCCTCTAGCCCCTCCCCTTCCTCCTTCTCTTTCTTTTTTCTCTTCCTTTTGCAATGGTTAATACATCCAACCAAAGCATAGTACTTATAGGCATTTGCCTTACTCTGTGCTGTTTCTCCATCCTCAAGTTGCCAAAATGTGACATCGAATATACTTTTAAAATTCAGAATCCACAAATCTCCTTTTATCTGCATGTCTCTAAGGAATGTATTTTGGAAGCGTAATTTATTTTGTATTCATGAGCTACTTGGATTTGTTTCTTGTTTCACAAGCTAACTTTAGAATCCTTTTTTAAAAAGTGATGCTTATTTGTGATTCATATACAAGTCTATAAAGAACATAGGGTATTCAGTACCTGCCTGGCATCAGAAATGGTTAAATTTTAATTCAAAATTACAAATGAATATATTCCTTATTTTGGCAGACTGTTAAAAAAAGTGGCAGTTTTTTTCTATAAGGGAGCATTTTACTGTCTTGGACCCTAACCAAGGCCCTTTGCTGATGCCATTTGATTTTGTAGAACTTTCTGTTCACAGTAGAACTGTATAGACAGTACACAGTACCTCTGCCTTAACACCTCTATAGATTTCTGTACACCCTGTGCTCATGAACCGTCCATGGTTTCCTATCCTATTCTTCCTGAAGAATCCTCAGCATATCAGCTCTGATACTTTACATTAGTCATAGGATATCTGTCACTAATGAGGATGCTGTATACCAGACAGGCCAGGGGCGGGAACCCTCTGGCAATCTGGCAGTGGAAGCATTGGGGATTTTACTTCTGCTTTTTCCTCTGATGATTCATTTTCTAAGTTTTTTCACATTCATTTGAAGATGCCACATCCAGTGAAATACCAGTTCAGCTGGGAAAACTTTCCGAATCCTCTTTCATGGTTTCCGGATGTTATTTTCAACAGTCAGACAGAGGTCTGCCCACAGATGCTGCTTTCTGAGGGTCCCCACTATACTTGCCTTTGTCAGCACACCAACCACACTTTTCTGTGTGTTATAGGTGTGAGCTGTTCTGTGCGAGTGAACTCTGGGCAGGATTCCAGCTTCATTTTATGAATCTTTGCAATCGTTCTGACTCAGATCCCTGTAATGAGAATTTTTGAGTTTTGGTTTCTTTGAAAAACACAAAAATATTATAAGAATGTTTTCATTTAAATTTGAGGTATGGGATATGGGACTCTTCAGATTGTCCGGAGCAGCTGACTGATTGCCTCAAGAAGAGACATGATTTTGCCAGTGGTAGATATTTTCTGCGACTGGGTGATGTTTGAAATTCTGGGGACTTTTCAGAGGTGTATGAATGCCAGGGCCCTGAGAAGAAGGGTAGGTTGTTGGCTGTTGATTGGTTGCTGTTGGTTGAAGTCGGTTGTGGATTGTTAAGTAGTTGTGGACAAAGAAGAATCAACAAGAAGAAATTATATATCCTGGTGCTGAAGAACAAATTCACCCCAAGGAACTTAATGGATGCTCCTACCCAACAGGAAATAATCTAAGAGTAACATCGCCCCCTTTCCTTTCTATGCTTTTCTCTCTTATCTAGTGTTAGAATTGAAAGGGTGGAAGAAAGGGAGTAGAGAAGGGTAGAAGAAAAAAGAATCACAAAGTAACTAATACCAGCTATAGATCCCTTATTTATAAAATAAGGTAAATATATGTGTTTAGTTAAGAAACACACACACACACACATACACAAACACACACACACACACACACACCAATACACACACAATTCATTTGGTAGTTCTGCGAGTTTTTTCCCTCTATAAAACAGGCAGAATATATTGAGTGCTCTCTAAAATTTTACCAAATCACTTTTCTTTCTTAATTGAGGTTTAGTGTTAAATTGCTATTTTTATCAAATGATATTACAAGTATATCATATTATTTGCAATTTTATAGGAAAAATAACCTCACCTAAATTCTGCTTCTTTTTTTTTCTAAGTGGAATTTCCAATGATACCCCTAATCTAATAAATGTTGAATTATGTATACCAGTACGTCTAATGGGTAAGTATCGTGGCTGAAGAAAAGGGGAACTGAGAATGCTCTAGAAAAGATCTCTACAGGTCTAGTGGAAATACATCACAGCCAGTCTGTCTGGAATAGTTACAGAGAAAAAAATGGAGGCCAGGAAGCAGAACTCAAGGACAGGTGGTCGTTTCAGAAGTGTAGGATTTCTCTCTAGTGAAGGAGAAATTCATCTTCTCCAGTGGAGTCTCACTGGGTATGTTAACCACACCCAAGGCCAAGCTCTGTGCCCATGAGTGGAAGACCAACACAAAACAAACAAAATGATACTTTTGTATACTTTTTCTTGTCTCACATTGCTTTATTTGGCCATTTTTTCCTGTTTTTGACCTTTTGCTTGTATATTTTGGATTTTGTGCTTTCATGTGTATGTGTGAGTGAGTGTGTGTGTATGTGTGTGTGTTTGAATTTCTTGTTTTTTTTTAAGAGAGAGAGAGGGAGAGAGAGGGAGAGAGAGAGGGGGGACTGAAAGAAAGAGTAAGGTGACTGGGAAGATGGGAAGGATCTGGGATTTCTTGGAGGAAGGAAAATTGTGATCAGGTTACATTGTATGAAAAGCCCACTCCCTTTTTAAAAATTAAAACAAAGGAAAAAATATAGCCTTTCTGCATTCCCCCAGAGATAAGGAACTTTAGCTGAGCTATGATATGTGGACCACAAAATCTCCAGGATTTGTGTTTTCACTGACCTTACTCATTAACATTGGAAAGGTTGTAGGAGGTGAGGAGAGTGACACATCAGTACTGTTGCTGTAGCAGCACTACAGGACACACAATATGTCTATGCATAGAGAAGTGTGTGTGTGTGTGTGTGCACAAGTGCATGTGAGCAAGTGTATGTTCACATATGTGTGCATATATATCTAAAAATGCCTACCATAAGGCTTCTCTCTGAGTTTTCTTATGTTAATAGTTATTTTCTTGGTTAAACTCTTTATTTTCTCTCATTATAATTAGTTATAAATAATAATGGATTTTTATAAAATTTCATAAATTAACCTACAGTTTTATCTTGCTAATGAATGTATGTTTTTATAGAATCTTGAGAACTACATGGAGCTCTTTTATATAGATGTATATTTATTGTTTTTTAATGTTTTTCCTATTTGAGCAGCTTACTTTAGATATTTGTTCTTCTCTTTCAATTAGGTTTTACTTGGTTTGCTTTTTTTCCCTCTTTCTCTCCTAAACTGTGATGAGTCCTCAGTGGAAACTGTTCCTTCTTAATACAGTCACGATTTTACCCAGTGTCCCAAATGTTTCTGATAGTTCATATAAAGGACGTGTGATAAATGCTAAGCTCAGAAGCTTTTCTGCTGCTCTCCATATCACACCCATCAGCACCTCACCCATAAAACCCTTGTCTCTATGTATCCTATACAGATAGAACCAGGGCACAGGTAATTTACCTATCCTTACAAATGATTTTCACACTTTGTACCTTAAAGGAACTAATGGATTTGTCATATATCAAGCATTGACCCAAGTACTGTAACCCTATAAATAAAGCCATTAGTAATATCGCTTCCTATTTCACAAGTGGAAAAACTGGGGTGTTAATTTCACCTAGTTAATAAGTAATGGAGCTAAGCCTCACATCCAGGCAAGGTAATTTGCAGCTGAAGGCTTTTAATCGCTATTATATCTGAGACTTAGAAAGTTCTTCTCATTACCTGCTGAGCTACTGAACATTTTGGTTTCACATAGAAAGATCTGCTAGTGAAAATTATTAGAACGGAGGAGTCGGACTTGGAGGAGAAAAGTTAGAGAAAGACTTCTGCTCCGGGCATACGCAGCTTTCAGGACTTGGAGCGATGCTGCTTTTCCGCGTAGCTATGCTGATATTGGGGGCTATGTGGCGAGCAGAGAGAAAGCATTTCTCATGCATCCTCTTATTGAGCTATCAGTAACATTTGGGATGCTGGGTAAAATTCTTTTTGATTATTCGTCTTCAAGATCGTCTGCTTTCTTTCTCTGAATGTAGACTCTCTTCTGTCCAGGCTCTTTCTTATTCTGCACGTCTCATGGCCTAGAGCTCAGTCCTTCTCAGACCATGTACAGTCTCCTCTTCCCCCTCACCCACAATGTCATGGCTCTCTGTGACAGAAGCACACAGCTGCTTTGCATTTGTCTACGACTTCACTCTTTCACTGAGCTTGGGAGGTGAGAGAACAACTGATTGATGTTCTTGCACATCATTGTGACAGCCCATAAACACTTCCCTCACCTAATTTACTTTATGAGGACTTTGTCTCATCATTTGAAGTCCTAATCCCCTGATCCCAACTAATTATCACGAAATCCGTAAGAATGGTTCTAGAAAAAAAAGTGCTTCTCGGCATGTCTATCAGAAGCCATGTTTGGGTCCAGGTGGGGATGGTGAGGGTGGAGATACTATCTCACATATGTTAAGAGCAGAGCTGATGCCAAAAAAATTAAAGTGGCATAAAGTTACTTTTGCAAAAATTACTAGCTAATGTGTACAGACAAATATTTCCATAATTAAATTTAAATTATTTGAAAATATTAGCCTGAGTACTGTGACTTATCACATGAATTACGAGTTTTGGTATTTTGGATTTGTTTTTTTCAAGTCAGGGTTTCTCTGTGTAGTCCTGGCTGTCCTGGAACTCACTCTGTAGACCAAGCTGGCCTCGAACTCAGAAATCCGCCTGCCTCTGCCTCCCAGAGTGCTGGGATTACAGGCGTGCGCCACCACCGCCTGGCTAATTATGAGTTTTATCTCATTTTCTGGTTGTGGTTTCTCATTTCGGGTAGACAAAAGGTAAAAGACCAATGATATTTTTGCCTGGTTAACTTTTTATGAGCATCTTGAGAAATAATACGTTCAGGTTGATTTCAAGTCTGTGTTTGATATTCTAGCTCATATTTTCATTCATCAAGTCAAAAAAGAGCACCATATAGCATTTCATCTTTAATGCAATAACCAATATAGAAAACAACCACATTCTCTGCTCACAGACATAAGACAGCGTTCATGGAATATGATAAGGAACGAGTGTTTTTAGTAACCTCAGGCTCTTATGAAAGATTTTTCATCTGCAGCATATTCTGCTTATTCTTATGCCTTTTACTTAAAGTGCCGGGCATTGATACCTTGACTATGAATGTATCACCAAGACTAAAAGCATTGCTAGCTTCTTATGTTGATTTTGGTGCAAGTTAGCCATTTATGTATTTCTTTAGAGTTGTATGGGATGTGCTATACTTAAAAAGTGATTCCTCCTTGTCAGTTAGTCCTTGTTTATCTACTGTGAAATTGAACTAGGAATCTTCTATCTTAGTGGACATATTTTCAGCTTAGGTAAAATTGAAGTCCCTCATCTTCTTGTTCATGAACAGAGCAAGGCTTATTGTGAATGTGTGAGGTCTGTGCTTAGATACATCATTACTAATATTACTAATATCATTCACCGTGTGTCGTTGGGATGACCAGTTGTTTTAGCAGTGTTTCTTGAAGTGCTTGTTTTTGTAAGTTGCATTTTCTTCAATATTTTGCCACAGACTAGAATGGCTTTAGCCATGAGCAATACTATGTATTACAATATCGAATTTTGAAAAAAATTAAACCAAGTGAGGAGGTTACTGGAGCATAATTTGCGGAGATACATGATTAGGTAGGATTTGCTAATTCACATAACTGTGGTGACTTGAAAAACGATGTAAAGCAGATTAGAAATTATGATAGTAGGGCCATGAGAAATGTTGCAAACTACAAATCATGTATAATGTTCAAAGTGACTTATATCCAGTTGGCAAAGTGATCTAGTGAGTGAATTTACCAGGGAGGCCAGGTGTCTTTGTGTGTAAAACTCTGGGTATGTAAGTCAATAGATATATTTATATTCCCTTCCTTTTCCTTTGAAATTTTACCTTTCCTGATTATTTTTTTAAAATAACCCTAAGTGCCTGTACAAGGAAATTACTGGAGTAAAAATAGTGTACATTTATGTATGTGTAATAGCATTTGCTTATGTATTTATATTCTTTAAGTTATTTAATAAAATGAGCTTATAGCCTCAGTAATTCTAAAGAACAATAAGGCTTCCTGGTTTGGCATGACACACTCTGAAAAACCTTTCTGAGTTTCATGGCTTTGACTTTTATCAATTGATTTTCACAAGGGATAACTAACTGGGTGCTCAAAATTGCCACATGCTTTCCCTGTACTTCAAATAAAAAACCCTTGGCACCCAGGGCTGCGATATGAAAATGCTGAGCATTAGGCAAAGTGGATTAGCCTTCATAAGGAGAACTTCCGGCTGCCAGTGCCAGAGGGGTTAATGGAAAACAGTGTGTCATGTTTGCCATTTCCCTATATTATCTTGCCCAGAACACCTGCTTAACGAACTAGACATAAATTATCACACTATAAGCACATTCTTTAATAACAAAAGCCTGCAGAGAATTTCTTCTTGTTGAAATAATAAGCTCAGAAAAATGATTTTGATGAAATTTTTTTAAATCCCACAAGGAAAAAATATTTAAAAATGTATTTATGAACATCAATTTTTATTCTCTCTAGGGCTGCTAAAAGGAACTTTACAATACAAAATGCAGTATTTTAATTGAATCTGAACACTCCTTTGTCAAGGGCATCGGTGTGCTTTGATTTGATATGCTCTAGCCTTTAGCGGGTCCTGTCTCCACAGGAGGTTTTCTCTTCATGCATTTCGCAGCTGTAATATCACTGCCAGGTACTCTAACCTATAGGGAATTCTGTGTGTGTGTGTCTGTGTGTGTGTGTGCGTGTGTGTGTGTGCATGTGTGTGTGTGTGTGTATGTGTGTGTGCATGTGTGTGTATGTACATATAAATACATGTGATTAATATATTGCTGTTCATATACCCCTAAACAAAATTTAAAAGCATAAATATGTTGGTAATAGATATTTTCTTATGTTTTAGTATAATGACATAGGTATTGCTACTGAGTAGTAGTATTTAATTGTTTCCCTCTTTTGGCAACTTGCACAATATTTCCTGGAATCATGGAAGGCAGACCACAGGAATTAGATTTTCAGGTAAGATAGAGATTGAACCACTGAAGTCCTATGTCCTAAGTGTATGGAGTCTCTGAAACAATATGGCCCACCCTCAACCTGTGAGGGGCAACCAAGGGCTATATCTTTTGGGAGTCACTTGGACTACCCTGCCAAACCATTTCAAAGTAGGTTTCTTGTGCCTAGTACTAGAATTTTTGTTAGTCTACGGTTGTTGTTGGGAGCACTTTTAGTCAAAATGTCTTAAATTTCTCTAAGATTTTCTCTCTTTCTGTTTCCCTCATGCACATATATGTGCATGAACATACACTTATATGTATTTTATATAATTTAAGGTAAATATAAAATAATATGATTCTTCATTTTCAAGATATGTAGATGGAGGTATTGACTAGAGTTTCTTTGTTTCAATAACTCTGCTGTTTAGATTTGCATACATATCTGATTCATGCTTCAAATATGCCTTTAAACATTAACTATGTCTTTATTAATAATTTACATGTTCATTTGGGTAGTTGAGGAATAAAAGAAAGTAGAGTATGGGGAACTCCTTTTTTTACCATGTAGTAGTTGTGGGATTAAGTCACTAAAGTCAAATAATCTTATAAACTTATAAATAAAAACAAAGATTTTTTTACTCAGATGTGAAACTGAGAAAATTATGTCTAAATTAAAATTTTCTATTTTTTAGAAAAAGATTTAGAATACCAATTGTGTGGCCCTCCTTTAAAAATTGAATAAATTGCATTTTGTATTTCTGTTAACACAACAGGCTAAAACTATTTCATTGAACAATTCAGCAATTTGGGGAATCTAAACAAAGTGCCATATAATTAATTGATTAATCTTTTGATTCCAAATAAACATTTGAACAAATAATGTAGATGACAGAAATTCTGTGTAGAGAGATCTTTGGATTGAGGAAATTTGTGAGATGGGCCTTCTGTATACTAAATAACACTGGGCATGATGATCTGAGACCATGGTTTTAAAAAGAAAAATGCTTTTGAAAGGCAATGAAGCAACAAAGTGTTTATTTCTTTTATTCTTGCAGTGCACAGAAGAAGTAAAGAGGTGATTGATATTTGTTGATGGGATCCAATATGGCTTGAGTAGTGTTTGGATTATTGACATTCTTGGACTGATTTCTCCTGGGAATACGCAGTATGTAAGACATGTCACCACATTGTGCTTAGTAAGGGTTATAGGCTTGTCATCAGCAGTGATGAGAGGGGTGAACATGTCATGGGAGCTTGACAGTTTAAAAGGCTTTCCTCTATTTTCAGCTTGATCTGTTCACTTACATCCAGACCACCTATGGCAAGGACCAGAAATTTCCACAACACTTAACATTCTTCTAACCTCTCAGCAGAGATTGATGGAGACCTCCAACCTGTGGAACACCTAGTAAAATGTAATAAAAGCTTCATTTTACAGTTTTACAAAGGCCTTACATGTTTTATGTCTTTCTTGGGAATTAATCTACATGTTAAAAAGTGATTCTCATAGTGAGAATTATGATTTACTACTTAGCACTTGTATATGATTCTAGTTCTCATAAATATACCACAGTAAGTGGGCATGAACATAACAAACACACTTCCAATTCAAATCCCGCCATATTTTTCTTGGCTCTAATTGGACTCTTCTTTGTGTAATCAAATTAAAAACAAGGGTGGTTTTTATTGCTATAGATTTTTTTCTTTCTCAGTTAGTCTCTTTCTATTTTGTTATTTCAGTTTTATTTCATGTTAAAGTATTAGAATATGTTTTAAGTGATTATTTTGCTTTTATTCCATGATCACTATTAAGGAATGTAGAGATAAACCAGTCAATAGAGCTTTTCTGTTGCAAGTTCAGGAAACTGAAGTCAATATTCAGAACCTATGTGAAAAATCCCCAGGACACAGTGGCCAGCAGCTGTAGTCACGGAGCCAGGAATGTGAAGACACGAGGATCCTAGAGCTTACTGGCTGGCCAGTGTATTCCACTTTGCCAATTCCAGGCCAGAGAGATATTGGTGCTGTAATTACACAGATCATGTCACAGTTCCTAAAGTGTCATGCCCAGTTAAGTCATAGATTGTTGCTTTACCTACTTATATAACATTTGAAAACTAGAACATACTAATGAAAAAATATCTCTTATGAAATAAACAAAATCTATGGCATGCATAAAAAAGTTCAGACTAGATCCCTTCCATGGTGTTGTCTTATGGAAATGGAGAAAGAATATGAGAACAAGAAATTACTGTTGCTACCCTTTATTGAATAAGGTAATTCATCCTTTGATTTCATTAAATTTAGGGTATGTTTAAAGGTTTTATAGTCAGGACATGTAGAAGGAATATGTGTTTTGAATAATTTCTTCAATATATGAATAATACTCAGAGACAATCAGAAATCCAAGGGATCAAACAGTTTTCCCTTCTGAACTCCAGGCTCTGTAAATCTTATTATGACTGAGTCAGTGCTGGTTCTTGCCTGCTTTACCCTAACAGGCAGCTCAAAAATAAAGATGGAAGAAGCTTCATATTAAATAGAATGTCTCTAAAACGCTCAGGTAGTGAACGACAGGAGAGCAGACAAGAACAGTCCTCAAATCCTTTAGATTATGAAATGACTGGGAAAGCAGAGCTTTCTGCAGGAATGGGAAGTAACTAAGCAGACCTGCGCTCAGGGCCATTGTCCAGCATCTCCACCAGAGAGGCATGGAGAAAATATGGAAAGAATGCTTTCACATGCTGACGTCTCACAGGATCTGTGCAGGAGCACTCGTGAGGCTTCACTTGTTCTTACCGACAGGCTCAGCATAGGACCGTAGCGCAGGCCTGGAGGACAGGGAGTTCTCCAGATCTACTACAGTGCTGCCCACTTCTCTCCTTGCATGCACCCCTCTTCTCTGGTGCACTGGTCACAGTGCATGCTCCAGGGCAGGGAAACAGCATCCTTGTTGTCTTTGATCATTGTGGAGGATCCTCTAACAGCTGGCTGAGCTCTGGTACGTGAGTGCGCAAACAGACATTCATCACCTGCTTTCTGCCATTATCCTAGGACAAACCAAGTCATTGGCATCTGTGAGCAATCTCTAATGACAATCCAAACACTCAGTAAAAGTCATTAGAATCCTTGTTTTACCACCAAGAACCAGAGAATTTTACAATATTCTGTGGCTCCTGTCTCTACTTAATTTGAGAGTAAAATATGAAATAAAAAGAAAACATTTGACTTAATTCCATCGTTCAATAGTTGGTTATCAATCTGAAGCATTTGCTATCAATAAACATTGTTGTAGAGTATTTTATGTATTTACGTGTCATTACCAAGTCTCAACTCTAGAAATTCAGACTATCTATCCCGCTTTGGTTTTGAGTTTGACTACATGAATTGCCTCAGTATACGTCTCTGTATAGGCTGATGCCTCACCGGTTTCAGAAAAAGGTGTTTAGAAGCTTTATATATCCCTGCTTGTTCTCTGGAGCCTCATATTTACATGATTCCCATGTCGATACATGGATAATGAAATGCTAAACCCAGGAGATGTGCAAGAAAGACAAGTTGAGACCAGCAGAACCGCCTCCATGATCTTGACCTACGCCAGGCTTACCTTAACTAAGGAACATCTGAAAGAAATTATTTTCTTTCAAGCGACTGAATTTTGGAGTGGTTTACTTTGATGTGTGGTTTGTGTGTGTGTGTGTGTGTGTGTGTGTGTGAAACAATCACTTCATATAGTGAAGATACATGCCTAGATCAAAAATTCCTTTGGAGATAGTTTTATGATTTATTATATTATGGGTTTTAGTATTTTTAAATGTTTAATTAAGTTATTTTACGGTCTATTAAACTATTAAACACCACTTTTGTTTCTTTTAAGCATATTTAAATGTCTGAATCTTCAAATAATTTGAGTCTGGAAGCTTTTTTACCCTTTATAAAACTTCAGGCATGCAGGACTCCTTAATTAAATTCTAAAAGTAGTTAGAATTATTTATATTTTCATTGATGCTATAATAAAAATTAATTCCAAAGAGTAATCTGTGTCTTCTTGAAGAGCTCGGAACACTTTAGTGTTTTGTTGAGAAATATACCCTTGAGCTTCTGAATACATAAACAGTGTGCACAACAGGAAAAAAATGCAGGCGTACTACAAACACCTGAAAGGGGTGCAGATCTGTGTCCAAGACCTGCTCACCTTTTACAGTAGACATTTTGAAGATGCTTTTGTTTACTTAAATATTAGCTACCATAAGTACATGTCAAGAGTTTTAGAGCTGAATACATCTAGATCACGCTGACTTTCCTCTCAACCGCCGAGTAATAAAGAGTCGCTTAGTGAGTTGCTGTCTTCTCACACTGACAGATAGTGCTAGAAACTTTTCTGAGAGTCATTGTATGGTATAGTTACCATTGAGTATGCCATAAAATCTCTTCTGAACTTTTATAGTAAATGTTGTTTTTCCAAACTTATTCATTCAATCATATTTCCTTGCCTCACAAGTGGACTTTTAAGTTAATTCTGTGTTATGTGTGCCTTTTCACTCAGCCTTACCACCATGTAACAATGAATCTGAATATAAACAGACTTGGTTCAAATGTGACAACTGTGAAAAAAACATCTGAAAATCTTTTCTGTGACATATATTGATGGCTGAGACTAATTCTCTAGCCACCTATAGATTTGTCTACATGGGCATGAATTTAACTGTCATTTTCACATTAACAAAACCAGAGCTGTGATACTGCTTCCTGCTTGTTTTCTATTGAGAATATATGGTCTGAAACAAGTTACTGCTGTACCACATCTCTATGACTACAGGCTGTAGCCCGGAGACAACAATTTCTGTATTGCTTTCTAGCTGCTATGATAAAATATAGGCAAGCTCACAAAGACAGAAATTATTTTGGCTTACAGTTACAGAAGGTATACATTCCAGTATGGCACCCCTGTCTGCAAGTCAGGAAGAAACCTTATTATATTTCCTCTGCATACAGAAAGCATCAACAGGAGGAAGTGGTACCAGGCTACAAATCCTCAAATTCTGCCGTAGCTCAGATTTCTCCTCCTGTAAGACTCTACCTCTTAAAGGTTCCAGGTCAACTGGGTACAAAGTATTCAAGGACAGGAGCTTATGGAATAATTTCTTTTTCAAATCATTGCAGGTGTTAATCCAAAGCAAAAACCTTGGGTATTCCTATATAGCAAATCAAATTGTCTATCACAAACCCAAAATGTCTAAACAAGGTCTATAATAAGTGTTTTTAAATCATAATTAAACCAAGCATCTTTAAGTCCTAAGAATGTGAAACAATTGTACACACACACACACACACACACACACACACACACGTACACAGTACAATGTTTTGATGATTTGAACTTACTATTTTTTTCATGATATTCTTTTTAAAGATTTATTTATTTATAATATTGGTTTACACATAGCTGTCTTCAGACACCAGAATAGGCATCACATCCTATGACAGATGGTTGTGAGCCACCATGTGGGTGTTGGGATTTTGAACTCAGGACCTTTGGAAGAGCAGTTGGTGCTCTTAACCGTTGAACCATCGCTCCAGTCCCTTTCATTATATTTTTATTTGATTTAGTTTCAACTATGATTTTTAGGCTATTGTATTTAGCCTCAGCTATTGAACTAACCACATAGATTTAGAAATACAAATGAGTATACAAAAAAATTACACTTACCAAAGTGATTTATTTGTTTGCCAACACCTACAAAGAACCCACATGGCTTGCTTTTAAAGCATTCCAGGTGAATTTTCACACTCTTTGGTATTTCAATTTTTTTTCTCTCTCTCTGTCTGTCTGTCTCTCTCTCTCTTTTTCTCTCTCTCTTTTGTATTTGCATAGTGTTTATTTGCTATCATTTTATTAATCCAGGTTACTTTTAAAACTATAACCATACATTGAATTACTAATTGAATAACTAGAATAGACAAGGTATTTTCATTAAATAGCTAATGAAATCAAATTAAATAAAACAAAAGACTCAGCTTTGCAGAGATCACTTTATCAGATACCATAGGCTGCAAGTGTCTCTGCTTCTCTAAGCTACCTATCTTACCCTCAATCTAACTTAGCATTAGTTGTTGGATTTTTATTATGCTTCCACGAAGTGTGTTATGCTCTTTTTTTTTATTAATCAATATTTGGGTATTTATCTTTTTTCAAATTTAAATTCTGAGTTTTACAAAAGTCTTTAGTATTAAAGTAATTTAATTGCCAAAGTCATACAGCTGCAGGCAGAAATTCCTTGTAATTCATCCACAAACTGACATGATTAGGAAAACAGCCAGGCCATGGTTCCACTGAGCAGAGCAAACAGGGAGAATTCTCATAGTACATATGATCATAAGCTCGGTAATTATGACTTGCAGGGCATATTGAGTCACCTGGTCTGTTCAAAATGCCCTGTAATGTCTGTTTCCTTGCTAGGGGACCTAGAGTCTAAACATGGTTTTCAGAAGACCATGCTGGATGGAGCAGATCATGATAATGTGATCTTACAGGATTCACACAAATAAATGCCATGGCCAAAATGGAGCTGGCAAGGAGTTGAGTTAAAAAAAATAAACAAACAAACAAACTAAATTTAATAAACAAACACAAGTACTAGAATGAGAAAATTCTCTACAGAGACAAGAACTATAAAGCCTGAACTTCAAATACTGCAGCTTAGTCTGTGGTGTTTACTGTGTTTGACTGAAAACGGGCTTCAGATCCTCAGGTTGTGGGGAACAATAAAAGACACCAAGCAGACTTGAAAATTAACCAAATAGACTATCAAAGAAAAGATAAAATAATTGAAAGTAAAATGTAATGGGCTAATGGGTGCATTTAGCAGCCAATTGAATGAATAAAAAGGAGAACATTTGTGAATTACAAGATTTATTAGAAGAAATTATCAAAATACAATGCAGTTGTAGGATGAGAAGGAAGCCATAAAACAGAGATAAAAATGGTGGAATAGGATCATACAAAAATGCAACATATGCTTAATTGGAATTCCAGAAGGAGTAGGAATAATGAAAAATTAGAGTAAGTGACATCGGGATAAATAATTCTTGGAGAATTTTCTAGAATAAGTAGAGCAGTTCATAGATGCTTGGAGCAATTTCCTACTTTGTACCACCATCAGCAGTATCAGACCTGAAGTGATGGATTTTGTGTGCTGAGTGAAAAGAATAGTCAAGCTAGGACTTTTTTTTTTAATTGAATATCTTCTTCATTTACATTGTCAATGGTAAAACATTTCCCGATATCCGCCTTCTCCTAAGATCCTCAACCCCTCACCCTCCTCCCACCCCCTGCCTCCTCTATATGCCTCTCCATCGAACACACTCCCTCCTCTCCCCCGCTCTGTTTCCCTTTGTTCGGGCCTCTGTTGAGCCTTTACCTGACCAAGGACCATTCCTCCCACTGATGCCCAACAAGGCATTCCTCTGCCACATTTTTGGCTGGAACCATGTGTGCGCCCCTTGGTTGATGGTTCAGTCCTTGGGAGTCTTGGGGCATCTGGGTGGCCGAAATCATTGTTCTTCCCATGGGGCTGTAAAACCCTTCAGTGCCTCTGGACCATCCTCTAGCTCCTCCATTGGGAACCCCATGCCCAATCCAATAGTTGGTTGCCAGAATCTGCTCTGTATTTGTAAGGCAGGGCCCTTCCAGAGACAACCATGGCATGCTCCTTTTGGTATACACTTCTTGTTGTCCATAGTAGAGTCAGGGTTTGGTGACTGTTTATAGGATGAATCCCTAGGTAGGGCAGTCTCTGGGTGGCCTTTGCTCCACACATTGTCTTCCTTATTGCTCCTGTAAATATTTTGTTCTCTTTCTTAGAGGAACCAAAGCACCCTCACTTAAGTCCTTCTTGAGCTGGGTGAATTGTAATTTGTTTATTTTGAGCTTTTGGGCTAACATCCGCTTATTAGTGAGTGCATACCATGTGTGTTCTTTTGTGATTGGATTGCCTTGCTCAGGATGATATTTTTAGTTCTATCCATTTGCCTAAGAATTTCATGAATTCATTGTTTTTAATAACTCCATTGTGTATATATACCATAGTTTCTGTATCCATTCCTCTGTTGAGGGACATTTGGGTTCTTTCCATCTTCTGGCTATTATAAATAAGGTATTCCTGAATAGAACACCAATGGCTTATGCTCTAAGACAAGAATCGGCAAATGGGACCTCATAAAACTGCAAAGCTTCTGTAAAGCAAAGGACACAGTCAATAGGACCAAACGGCAACCAACAAATTGGGAAAAGATCTTTACCAACCCTACATCCCATAGAGGGTTAATATCCAATATATACAAAGAACTCACAAAGTTAGTCTCCAGTGAGTCAAATAGCCCTATTAAAAATGGGGTGCAGAGATAAACAGGGGATTCTCAACTGAGGAAACTCAAATGGCTCTAAAGCACCTAAAGAAATGTTCAGCATCCTTAGTTATCTGGGAAATACAAATCAAAACAACACTGAGATTCTACCTTACACCAGTCAGATAAGAATGTTTAAGATGAAAACTCAGGGGACAGCAGTTGCTGGAGAGGATGTGGGGAAAAAGGAACACTTCTCCATTGTTGGTGGGATTGCAAGCTAATAAAAACACTCTGGAAATCACTTTGGTGATTCCTCAGGAAATTAGACATAGTACTACCAGCAGACCCAGCTATACCACTCCTGGGTATATACCTAGAAGATGCTCCTACATGTAACTTAGGACTTTATATGGTCTAAAAACAAATGCCAAGAATATGACATAGCAAAGACATCTTAAATAAATACAATGGGGGGAAATTGGCATATTGAAGGGAAATCTAAAAGGTGTATTTCATATGTGGAATTTTAGTTGGCTGTGAGGAAAGAGGTATTCATATTTGTAGGAAAATGGAGTAGCTGGAAATCACTTTCAGTAAAATAATTCCACTTCAAAATCATACATTCTTTCATAAACAGAAACTGGAGCTCTCTCTCTCTCTCTCTCTCTCTCTCTCTCTCTCTGTCTGTCTCTTTCTTTCTTCCCTGTCCCCCCACCATGTGTCTGTGTATGTGTGTGTGTGTGTGTGCATGTATTGTTGTGTGTGTGTGTGTGTGCGCGCGCGCGCGCGCGCGCGCGTGCATGTGCATGTGTGTGCATGCGTGTGTGTGTGTGTGTGTTTGTGTGTGTGTTTGTATGTGAAGGCAGAAAGTAGATATTGAGAAGGAGCCAAGGAGAGAAGAAACAGAAATAGAGGACAATGAATACATGTGACCTGAAGGACAATTGGAGGGAAGAAGAGGAGAGAGAGAGAGAGAGAGAGAGAGAGAGAGAGAGAGAGAGAGAGAGAGAAGGTAGAGGACAGAGGACATAATGGAGGACAAATTAGAGCCAAGTATTAGTAGCACATATGCATGATATGAAAATGCTATAATGAAACCAATTATAGTGTATGAGATTATAAAAATTAAGATTAAAATGTGCAAGAGAGAAGTAAGCATTAGGAAGTGGCAAAAAGTTAGTGGATGGTGATCTGGCATTCTGAAAAGGAGGATTCATGTTGTATTTGATTCTTAATACTAAGTGGTTATATGTATCTGTCATAATTTAGCAATTCAGAGAAAAGACTGAAGAGCATTTAATCCAACCTATGAAATAGAATGTTGTGGGGTCAATAAAAATATTCACCATGTGCTCTAGTAATTGAACATTTGGTTCTTGGTGGCATTGTCTAGGAGGTAAAAGTATTGAAATCTTTCTTGAAGGAAGCATGTTGCTGGCAGAAAACTGAGATGAGCTAGTCTCACCCTATCTGTAGTTTGTTCTTTCTATTTCATGCTTGTGGTAACAGGTGAGGTAACAAGTGTAGTCCAGCTGTGACCTTTCAGGATTCTGCTCTTGCTGCCTACTTTCAACTTGCTGCCATACCTCTTCTACTGTAAAGGACTCTTCCTTCTCTGGAACTGTATATCCAAATCAATTCTTTCTTCCATGAGGTACAGTGATCATGTTATATTATCATAGCAACAGAAAAGTTACTAAGGAATTCAGGAATTGAAATTTGAACTTAAAATTAAGGAGATACTACAGAAGTCCCTGGTATAAATAAAATAATAGTGCTCCATTTTCCAGCCACAACTCCGCTTTCATTTCTGGAGATCTCCTGCACTAGTGAGAACCAGGTACGATCACTACTACACCCCCAATGCCATGTCTGCCTAAAGAATACCCAAAGAAGTAAATTGTACCTTGTCCTCTATGGTCTATTATCTAGCCCACAATACTGCCTGCATTCCTGTAGGCCTGCTAGCACCAGATGCAACCAATTCCTTGCATCAAGCCCTTGCCCACTAAGTTCCCTTAAAGCATATCCAAGCATATCCAAGAGCCGTAAACTGCACCCCGTCCTGTGCATTTCATTAATCAATGACAGCTCTGCTTGCTATGCTGGTGGCCATACTGGTATCAGGGACACTAGGCCATGCTGGTACTATGGACTCCTGAGGCAAGGTTAGCTCCCAAAACCCAGAGGCCACATGAGCACAAAACTCCCAGGGGAGACACACTGCTGCACCTGAAACAACAAATAGACTGGAACAGCAGCAGCAGCAGCAACAACAACAACAACAAATCCTTCTGCCACATAATAATGAAAACATTAAATGTACAAAACAAACAGTTATTAAAAGTTTCAAGGAAAAAATGTCAAGTACAACATAAGGAATATGAATTACATATAATACAGTAATGTGAAAGTACCATACAAGGAATAGAGTTACAATTACACCTGACTTCTCAACAGAGGGTCAAAAGGCCCAAAGGGCCTAAGCAGATGTCTCATAGTATCTAAGACACCACAGATACTAGCCTAGACTACTATACCCAGCAAAACTTTCAGTCACCATAAGTGGAGAAATCAAGATAGTCCAGGACAAAACAAAATTTAAACAATACCTATTTACAATTCAACCCCTAAAGAAAATTATAGGGGAAAAACTCCAACTCAAGGGGATTAGCAGCACTCAAGAAAGGAAGGAAATAAGTAACTTCACACCAGAAAAAACAACAAAAAAAACCACAACCACTTGCACACACATAAGCACACACATGAGTACACACCACCACACACAAACACACACACACACTCATACACACACATACCACACCACACACACACACACACACACACACACACACACACTGCTTCCACCAACATCAACATAACAGAAATTAACAATAATTGGTAATTAGTATCTCTTAATACCAATTCACTCAATTCCTTAATAAATAGACCCAGATTACCAGAATGGATACAAAAACAGTATCCATTATTCTACTGCAAACAAGAAACACATCTCAACATCAAAGATAGATATTATCTCAGAAAAAAAAGACTAAAAATAAACTTTCCTAGCACATAGACACAAGAAGCTAACTGGGGTATCTACTGTAATATCTAATAAAGTAGACTTCCAATCAAAATTAATCAACAAGATGGAGAAAAATACTTCATACCAATCAAAGGATAAATCCACCAAGATGATGTCTCAATTCTGTTCATCTATGCCCTAAGTGCAAGGACAATCACATTTGTAAAAGAAACTTTACTAAAGGTTAAATAACACATTGAACCTTCTAGTGGGATATGACAACACTCCTCTCTCACTAATGGACAGGTCATCCAGACAGAAACTAAACAGAGAACAATAGAACTAACAGATGTTATGACTCAAATGGACCTAACATATCTACAGAACATTTTATACAAAAGCACAAAAGAATATACCTTCTTCTAAGCACCTCACAAATCCTTCTCCAAAATTGAGCTTATACTCATTCACAAATCAAGTTTCAATAAGAAAATTTAAATAACCCCCTTATCTTATCAGACCATCATGGATTAAACCTGGACTTTAAAACAGAAACAATATAAAGCCTACAAACTCATGGAAACTGAACAATTCTTTATTCAGTGACTATTGAATAAAGGAATAAACAAGGAAAGAAATGAAATAATTTCTAGTATTCAATGAAAATATATGTACAACATACTAAAACTTATGGGACACAATGAGCGCTGTGTTAAGAGGAAAGTTCACAGTATTGAGTTGCATTTTCTTTGACTGTTGTGTTAATGTTTTCTATGGTTGTCTCTTCTACCTCTTGTATTGTTGTTGATGCTTGCATCTGTGACTCCTGACTTCTTTCCTAGGTTTTCTATGCCTAGAGTTCTTTTGAGATTTCTTTATTGTTTCTACCTCCATTTTTAGATCCTGGATGGTTTTGTTCAATTCTTTCACCTGTTTGGTTGTGCTTTACTGTAATTCTTTAAGGGTTTCTATCTATTTACCTGTGTTCTTCTGTATTTCTTTAAGGGATTTATTTATGTCCTTCTTGAAGTCCTTCATCAGCATCATGAGCTCTGATTTTAAATTCAATCTTGCTTTTCTGGTGTGTTGGGGTATCGAAGACTTGGTTTTATGGAAGAACTGGGTTCAGATGGTGCCATGTTGCCTTGATTTCCGTTGGTAATGTCCTTGCCTTTGCCTTTTGCCATCTGGTTATCTCTGTTGTTAGTTATTAGTTGGTCCTGCTGTCTCTAGCTGGACCTTGTCCCTCCTGTGGGCCTGCAAGTCTGTCTCAGCATCCCTGGGGGACCAGTTCTCCTTTGGCACAGAGTGCTGTGATTTAGCCCAGTTCCTGGATGGATAAGGAGCCTGGAAGTACCCTATCCCAGCTGCTCTGCCAGTCCTGTGTTCCATGTGCTCCTGGCCATACCTGCCTACACAGTCACAGCAGAGAAAAAAAAATCCATTTTAAGCTTTCTGAATGCAAATGATTGGAGTTTTCTATTCTTTCACATATTTAAATTTTCTTCTTTATCTTTTATATATTTTTGTGCTTTTATTTCTATGTGTCAGGTGCTATATTTTCTCACAAGCTGTGTTTGATTAACAGAATCTTTTAAGTTTCTTGTTCTCTTGTTTTCCTCAATGTATTAAAAGTGTCCTTGCATTGGCATATTGATTTTGTTATGTAGTAATCACGTAGACATACATAAATTGTGATATCTGAATGTATGTGGTCTCATGTTTGTGACACAGATGCCATTTAATGAGTTCAAAATAATGTCATTCCTCTTCATAAAGCTATCAAAGTTCATACCTTTGTACCATGGGTTTTCTCCAATCACAGAGAGGACAAGACCTCATCACAATTTCAACGCCAGTGCTCATAACCAGTAGCATGGGTTTGCTCTTAATTTAACAGAAAATTTTCTAATTATTAGTTGAATGTTTGATTCATTTTCTCTGTGAAATCTTAGGCTTTTTTTTATACCTTGCTGCTTTCAAAACTCTTTATATTTCACGTTTAAGGAAAGAGTCAAATATTTATGAGAAGGACTTCATGGTATTGTTTGAAAATGTTTTGGAATATATGCAGTTTCATCCTTATCATAAAAACCAATGTTTGCACATTATATAATCTTTTAATGTATAACTTTAGGTCTTCATATATATGTTAGAAGTCTTCTGTCCCAATGAAGAAATTATTTGCTTATAAATGTTATCATTAGCATGTGTAGCAAACACTACACATACATTTTATGACAACAGCAATAAACTGCATATTGTATAAATTAAGGAATATACTGGAACTTAATAGCAGAACTATTTGTTGTGTAAAACATGGGACAAGCAAATGTTAAACATTGCCAGTGAAGTCTTCAACAGAACATGCTAGTTTCTATACCAGTTATTTATTTTTGTGAATGTTTCGGTAAGTACTGTGAGATTCATTTCAAATTCCACTTTTTAATTATGTCAATATTCTAGGTACTATAAGCCACCACTAGGTTAACCAAATGAGAATGGACATGTCTAACTGCTCCTTTTATCCTGTGTATCCCTGCCCCCAACTTTCAGTGTGCAAGGTTTATTTTGCTTCAGTCCACATAATGGCACACAGAGTTCATTTTGTTATTAGTGGTTTTGCAAAAATGACTGTAGGCCATTCCATTCAAAAGGAATAACAGATCCCTTAGGCTTCTAAGATGAGGCTTTGTCTGCCTTGGCTGTCTCAAACTCTGTTGTCAACTTGAAAATAAATAAATGATAAGATGCTTCAGCTGGACCAATTGTGGTGATGGACACTGGGCCTTCTCCGGGGACGTATGGCCACAGGCCTGCTGCACTGAGGATGGATTGAGTCTGGCCTTTATCTCACCTGCAGTGCTTGTTACCTGCAGGCATCAAGAGTCAATGATTATTTTCACGGCACCTCTCTGCTGCTCCTGAAACCTGCACATTTCACCAGCTGATATACACTAAGAAGAGGCATTATGCCTAGGGCTGGATTAACCTTCTTTTTTCCTGCATCTCTCTAAAGAGGATGTCAAATTGGCCAAAGCTTCTTCACCTGTACTGCTATGCAGTCAATCTTCTGAAATGAAATTGCTTACTCCTTTTTAGGGAAGGTCCTGAAAGGAGTTTTCACTTCAAATGATTAATGCACACATTGTTAAACTTCATTGCCAACAAAAGCTAAAATTAAGTTAGTGATGCTTTTTTAATATAAGCTTTTAGCAATTTTGTGGTCAAGTAACGATTATTATTTTTGTTATTAAATTTGTATATGTATCTTCTTATATCAGTGATTATAATGTTTATAAATGAGTGAAGGTATTATCTTGTTTAGTTAAAAGAAATAAAAGAATCAAAGCATCTTTACCAGGTCACAGTACTGTCTGCCATGTGACCACTCATTGTTTGGCTGATTAGTATGCATGTAGTCTTGAGATTCACTATTTTAAATGTCAGTCAGCATCTTACCCAAAATTGGACAAAAAAAAAAACAAAGCAAAATTATTGGTCAATTTAGTTCAAGTGGAACCCATTTCAAACTGTAGTTCCTACTTATTCCTTTACTGAATGCTTAGTATTCGTATGAACTATTGCATCATTAGTTCACTGAAGGCTTGAACTTGATCTAAGACTTAAAGCCTTGATCTTTTCTTTCATGAATATTTAATTGGACTGATCTCCTTCCCTTTTACAGTGTGAGTGAGAGTACAACATTCTTTATTGCAAAGTTACCCGTTGTGCTTGGCATTTTAATTTACTTTCTTAAACTTTTTTAACCAAGGACCATTTCAATTCCAATGAGCATACTTTATCACACTTTTTCAGATGATTACATTTTCTCTTTGAAGTTTCTTCGTCTTTTTAATTCTTCTGAAGCTTGGGACTATTTCCCCTCTAGTTGTAGCTAACTAAATATGACACTGAAGTCAGAAATCTATGACAGTAGCTTCAGTTGGTAGGTGAGTGACTTATCTCAGGTTACATGTGAGGTCATGAACACCCTCCCTGTCCAAACTCTGTCTTCAGAAAGTGGGGCAGTGGTACCAAGTGCACCCCAATAGGGCTACTGGGTCAGATGGATCATAAAGGAATAAGATTCATTTTTCTGTATTCTGTGTAGCTTGTATATATTGATGCATATATGTATTGGCATGAATTATAAAATTTCATAGAAATTATTGATTTCAAACCATTATTACTAATATAATACATGTATGCTTTTCTAAGAATTTTGTTTCTCATCTTACACTTATGAAACATATGGTAAATAACTCATACTAATACATTTATTTACTGGTATAATAATAATTAAACAGGATCCTGACAGCAAGTGCTTGTCATCCACATTAGTGTCTGGGTTTGGTGACATTATATGGGGTGGATCCCCAGGTGGGGCCGTCTCTGCATGGCCCTCCTTTTAGTCTCTGCTCCACACTTTGTCTGTGTATCTCCTATGGCTGTTTTGTTCCCCCTTCTAATAAGAACCAAGTATTCATACTTTGGTCTTCCTTCTTCTATAGCTTCATGTGGCCTGTGAGTTGTATCTTGGGTATTCAGAGCTTTTGGGCTAATATCCACTTATCATCGAGTGCATACCTTGTATGTTCTTTTGTGACCAGATCACCTCACTAAGAATGATATTTTTTAGTTCCATCCATATGCCTAAGAATTTTGTGAATTCATTGTTTTTAATCCATTGTGTAAATGTACCACATTTCTGTATCCATTCCTCTGTTTAGGGACATCTGGCTGCTATGAACATAGTGGAGCATGTGTTCTTATTACATGTTAGAGAATCTACAGGGTATATGCCCAGGAGTGGTATAGCTGGATCCTCCAGTAGTACTATGTCTAATTTTCTGAGGAACCACCAAACTGATTTCCAGAGTGGTTGTACCAGCTTGCAATCCGACCAGCAGTTGAGGAGTATTCCTTTTTCTCCATCTCCTTGCCAGCACCTGCTGTCACCTGATATAGTTGTCTCCTGAGAGGCTCTGCCAGTATCTGACAAATACAAAGGTGGGTGGTCCCAGCCAGCCATTAGACTGAGCACAAGGTCCCCAATGGAGGAGCTAGAATAAGAACCCAAGGAGTTGAAGGAACTGTCAACTCCATAGGAGGAACAACATTATGAAACAACCAGTACCCCCAGAGCTTCCAGGGACTAAACTACCAACCAACTACCAACCAAAGAGTACACATGCAGGGACCCATGCCTCTAGCTGCATATGTAGTAGAGGATGGACTTGTTGGATATCAGAGAGAGGAGAGGCCCTTGGCCCTGAGAAAGCTTGATGCCCCTGTATGGGGAAATGCCAGGACAGGGAAGTGGGAGTAGGTAGGTTGATGAGCAGGGGGAAGGGGGATGAGATAGAGGGTTTTCAGAGGGGAAACCAGAAAGGGGATAACACTTGAAATGTAAATATAGAAAATATCTAATAAAAAAAGCAAAGGAAAAATAATAATCAAACAGCAGGTTTTCTGAAATCTACTCTGTCATTCCATCCCATCAACTTTACAATTCCATGCATGTTTTAAGAAAACTTTTGTCTACATGTCAAGTGTCATTAATGGAAAATGTATATATTCACTGTATTTATATCTATGTCACTAAGAAAGTTCTGGTAGACCCAGTAACTGAATTGTTTTTTGTTAATTCGTTCTTTGAAAATTTCATTTAATGTTTTTTAATCATATTCACCCCTTCTCCCAAATACCCCCAGATCTACACCCCACTGTTTACTCACCTAACCTTGTGTCCTCACTAAAAGATTATGATCAATTTATACTATCCATGTAACCTTGGATAGATGTCCATCCACTGGATCACTGTTGTCATACCAGGGGTACCAGGACTCTCACACTTAAAGAGAACCTCCTTTCCCCTCTCCCGGCAGCTTGTGACTTCCAATAACTTTTCAGATTGGTGTGGGGATTTGTGCATCATTCACCATTCTGGATTTGTTTCTGGTTTGAATTTGAGAAGGGCTTATGCATTTTGTCACAACCACTGTAAATTTATGTGCACACCTGGGTGGTTGTGCCTGGAGGACGCTGTTTCCTTGTTATCTACCACCTCTGGACTTTCAATCTTTCCACTTTCTTTTGCAATTCTCCTTGATGCTTTGGATAATTGCTTATAATTAGATAGCCCAATACAGGATGGGAGTTCTGCAGTCCCATTCTCTGCATCTGGACCAGCTGTTGTTCTCTGCAATCATCACTATGTGCTAGAAAAAGAAACTTCCCTGATTATGGCTACATTGTGAGAATGCAAGTTATTGTATAAATTCCCCCATATTCTTAGCTTCTTCCTAAAGCTGGAGTGACTGAGCAAGAATCAGTGAAATAAGTCCTCAAACAGTACTAATATGCTTATCTCCTTTGTTAAAAGCATTGCTTGTCGTTTTCTCAAACCTCTGTGTCTTGATCAGGACAAGAACTATGAACTGTATACTTGAGGAAAAACTACAGGAATGAGAGTTCCTAGACTTGGGAACTCTTGACCCGTGTTTGTTAGAAAATGAAGACTCCAAGAAGAGAGGAAAGGGTTCCCTGATAATACGGAAAGATGAGGCTCATCTGGGAAATTGTTAGCTGCATGACAAGCTTGAAGATAAAGCAGATGTGAGATACATTCAATAGAACATACTGATAATTCTATTTATGAAAGCTCTTAAATAACTCTTAATTTTTTTTCAGGTAGGAGATTTAGAAAATGTGAGGCAAAAAAGAGGCGGGTAGCAATGGGCAAACCTGCAGCCTCAACACTTGGAGAGGAACACAGGAGAATAAAAGTTCATGGCCAGTAGTAATTTCTCCTAGAGGGTTTATGATCTCTCTAACCCAGGGTTATTGGGTAGTTTTACAGTATTTGACATGATTTCTCTCATATTGAGTGGAACTTAAGATTGTTAAATAGCTGTTGGTTACCTCCAAGATGTACCATTATTGCACCACCGGGTATGCCCTTCTGGGATGGTGATTTTGTGGTTGACAGGCTTAATGCTTAGGTAGGACTTCCACTTCTTCTTTCTCTTAAATTCAAGCTTGTATAAATGTTCCTATACTATGAAAGTTGGAATCAACACCAGCTTGATATCTCCAGGTCCTGTGTCTCCAGATGATGTCATTGCAAGTAGAATCTTACCTTCAACTTCTTTATGGAAACCAAGGGCAATGTCAATCACAATGCCCTAGGCCATTTTTCTAAAGCAACTAACTATATGCTAAAAAAATTATAAAGTACCCACAGATAAGTGTTGCTCTCACTCCCTATCAAAAACAGAACAACGAAGAAGAGGAAGAAGGAGGAGGAGGAGGAGGAGGAGGAGGAGGAGGAGAAGAAGAAGAAGGAGGAGGAGGAGGAGGAGGAGGAGGAGGAGGAGGAGGAGGAGGAGGAGGAGGAGGAGGAGAAGGAGAAGGAGAAGGAGAAGGAGAAGGAGAAGGAGAAGGAGAAGGAGAAGGAGAAGGAGAAGGAGAAGGAGAAGGAGAAGGAGAAGGAGAAGGAGAAGGAGAAGGAGAAGGAGAAGGAGAAGGAGAAGGAGAAGGAGAAGGAGAAGGAGAAGGAGAAGGAGAAGGAGAAGGAGAAGGAGAAGGAGAAGGAGAAGGAGAAGGAGAAGAAGAAGAAGAAGAAGAAGAAGAAGAAGAAGAAGAAGAAGAAGAAGAAGAAGAAGAAGAAGAAGAAGAAGAAGAAGAAATGCCTCTTGTTTCCTGATGGTCATAATGTGGGGAAAACATCGCTTTGATATGCACAGCTCCATTTAGTTCATCTACAAAACAACCTCATACCTAAAGTTCAGGGAACTTCACAGGAGAGGGGTTGGAAGGGTTCTAGGACCCAGTGCTATAGTGTCTTCTAGACAAGACAGGAATTCTGTACCTATCATATTGCAACAGCATGGTTGTCTGACTGAGACCTACAAAATGACAATACCAGTCAAAAGCAGGGGGGATGAAATAAAGTTCCTAAAGCTCACCTCTAGATGAAGTCCCATAGGCAGTCAATGGCTACTAAAGTTGGAAAAATCAGTTTCTCCAGGGTTTGTATATATATGTATACATACATACACATACATACATAAGTATGTATATACATAACAGTAATTTTAGAAAATCAGATCATAATTTAAAAAAAGTAGATATAAAGCAGGAGTTGGAGGAATGGGGAGTAATGGAATGAAACAAATATTACAGTGTACTCATGTGTGAAATTAATAAACAAATCATTTAAAATCATTAAGTTCAAAGAGACTAACAGGGCTACAGACCAGCACGAGCTGCAGAGTGAGATTCTTACAAAAAGAAAAAAAATAGAAATGTGTTTAGGCAAAGAGGTAGTAGTGCAGAGATACACTTGATAAGGATGTGATCATCAGTTTGTTCTTGATATAAGTTCCCTAAGGCGAAGGGTCTATTTAGATTCTAAATTTCAGACATACAGTAGAATGGCCAAAGAAGACTTTTAGTGACAAAAACATTCAAAAAGAATGTTTATACTAAAGAACATTTTTAGCAGTTAATATCTGATAACTGAATGAAATGTATGAGCATAAATAAAAGAGAGAAACAAAAGCTTTCTTTTTTATTTACTTTTCAGTATTTGGTCATTCAGTGTTTGTAGTATGAAGCAATAATGGAGTCTTATAGAACTGGAAAAAGTGTTTGTGGTAACTGAAAACTCAATTTGCTGTTATATTTACAGTTTGATTCTATTTTTCAATAAAATATCAACAAAAAATATAAACTTCCATAATAATGTTCTGAATATAGAACCACAAAATTTTACAAATAAAAGATTATAAGTAGGGATTCTAGTTAAAGTACTTTTTCATATTGGGACTATTAAAAACGGCCTCAGTATGTGAGCGTAAAGAGGTTTTTTTGTAGCTATATACAATTAGGTACTTCCATCGTTATAAGAACTACTTCTTAGTAAATATATAAATATTTGTGAATTTCTACTAATAAAACAAGCTATTATAATAATTATCACAAACATTATCCACCGTGTTGATACATGAAGATCCTCAGTAAGTTTTTCACATCCCCCACACAAACAAAAGGATATCTGTAGGTATAGCAACAAAGCCCTGCTGAGGTTAGCCATATAATGTGAAGTTTACATTTACAGAAGAACCTGGACTCAAAAGCCACCTACTACAGTTAAATAATATTTTATAAATGGTACCCATGTGTGGTTGTTGGGATTCTTTTTGTTCTCAAGTCTACAGAAGGGTATAGAAATTTTACTATGCTTCTTTTCTTGTTTGACTAGGTGAGTGTCCATCAAGAGTTGAATAAAGAAAATGCGTTGCATAAAGTGGAGTCTTGTTTGTCTACAAAGAAGAATGAAATCATGACTTTTGCAGGACAATCGAGGGGCCTGGAGGACCACCATGCTAAGTGAAGGAGGCTAGGGCATGTGGAGAAGGGTAATGGATGGATATGGTCACAGTGCTCCACATACTTGAACGCGGGTGCTGCTGCAAATCCTGTCTCTTTATGCTATGAATATACGCCAATGAATTTTATAAACACATTGAAGCATGTCTTAATGAAACTGCTAAAATTCACAGCAAATTGCATTTGAAGTAGGTAGACCCTTTTAACAATGTTACAAGTCAGACAAGAGTCTGAAATCTTCATTTGGCTGAAAGGGACTAACTGGCAGCCCAGCACTCTACAGAACTGCACAGTAGTTGGCGAAAATGAGGGTGAGGGAAAATATTCCAGGAAAACAGTGAACATATGTTCGCTCCATTTTTTCCTGTGCTTGTCAAAAAATTGTCATTTATCTCTTTGATAATAGGCATTCTAAAAGATGCGATACGATATCCATTATATTTTTTATTTTATTTTCTTGATGATTATTGGTCATAGGCATTTTTCATGGTCCTGTTAGTCATTTCTGGGAACACTTTTGAAAGATGTCAATTTAAGTCAATTGTCATTTCTTGTGTTATTTATCCTTATGCTGCTGGTGTGTTGGAGGTGTTGTGCTGTGTGCCTTGTGGATACCAACAACCTGCTAGATACAGCTGGTAAATAATTTCTCCTAATCTCTTGCCTGTGGTTTCCCTTTGTTATTTGTTTCAGTTGCTAGACACACATTTTATATAGTCCCATTTGTCTGCTCTTGCTTTTGTGTTTGGTATTTTGTCCAAAAATAAACTTTGCCATTTCAAAGTCATAAAGCATTTCTTCTGAGCTTTCTTCTAGCAGTTAAAGAAATTCAGGTCTCAAATTTGTCTGATATTTATTTTGAGGTGACTTATGTTCTTGGTAAATAGAAGAATCTGGTTTCATTGTTCTGCATGTGACAAACAAGATTCCCAGGCACTTCCCTGATGAGAATTTCCTTACTTTAGAGTGTGGTGTGACACCTTTGTCGAAAATCATGAACGTGAATGTGTGTTAATTTATCTAATAATACCTTTCATACATAAATTCTATATTGGTGCATATCTCATTTCCATTTTAGATTTATCTAAAACTGTTAATTTTAAGGCATTTTCTTTTCGTCTATTATATCTTAGGTACCTGACGCTAGATTTCTCTAAGTCTCACAGTTTAGAGAAATGTACAACATATACATATAATAATTTCTGTCTTTCATTTTTTTTGCATGCTGGGAGGACTCTCATTAATTATCCTATTTTCTTCTATCCAATATTTTCAAATGACCATCAATATTATTTTAGTTGTTATTTATCTATTTATTCATTAGTAATAGAAACTACTGTATTTGTCTAAACATTAGCTATTTTCGATCTACTTTTGAAATTCCATTTATTTCTCAGACATACAGTTATGTATTTCTTTTAATATCCCCTTTATTAGCATTGATTTCATATTTAGGTGTATAAATATTAATAAGAAAGAACCTTGGCCCTGTTTTATTATTACCTAAAGGCACAGCTGTGCCTTTTGCTCACATAGAGGCAAAGACAATTATATTAGATAATCATGTTATTAGGATTACTAGAAGCTAAGATCAGAAACTAAAGAGAATGTGCCCTGTATCTCCACTAGACTATCATGGGCACACTGCTTGCCCAAAGCATCCTTGAGTCGAAGTGGTTTGCTCCTCCTGTCTTTATTCTGCCTCTTACTCTCCTTTTCGCAGCTTTCCCAAGCCTTTTCATTTGAGGTACCTGAAGATGAGCTCTGATAAGTTTTATTGCCTTGGTGTCCTCTCCTGTCACTTCTGACACTGATTGACCCTATCAGCCCAGGGAAGTGGTAATACACTGCTTTAGTCTCGCTCTTCTCATTGCATTCCTTGTGACAAAAGAAAAGATATGACCCTCTTGATAAAGTTTGAACTAGCACAGTGTGGGAAAAATACAAAACTGGAGAGAAATATCTCTGTATGCCTTCACTGTTGTCATTTCTCTTAGAGATCTACATGCACAAATTTACGGAATTGGCTCTGTATCCATGTGAATAAGAGTCACCCTGTCTATAAAGATGCTTATATATGACTTTCCAGAAAATTTTATTTAAAAGTCCTGATTAAAATGTTTCTCATTTTTAAAAAAAGATGGGCTTTTTCTAGCACGAATAGATCCATTTACATCCTAGGTCCATTCTAAATTTCAATGATTTTTAACTCCATTTTCTGCCTGTGAAATTGTTACTTTTGTGTTTTAACAATGTTTGTTTAGTAACTTAGCATGTTACAGAATTTGCTACAGGAATTAAATTGATATCAAAATAATAAATCACTTATTTAATAAATTTTTTGTCAGTTTTGTCAAGCTATTAACAAAATTCTAAGGAGTTTCAAAGAAAAAGAAACCGAGTTGATTCCAGACTAAAGGAGATTGCGATATGTCTCCCATATCACAGGAGTCTTAGTGCGCTTGTTTGCCTCTCTGCATGTCCTCTCTGCTCCCCACTTGTAGCGTTCTTGATATTAAGCCTGGTTGGAGAATATGCTTTGCCCCAAGCTGTGGACGAGTACAGGCTTTAGGATTATCCTGTCTGTCTGTTCTGCTGATTCTCGTATTTTATGATATTCCATAGACTTAGACTTTTGCCGCTGACTCAGTTGTATGCAATTTCCGCTAGCTGGTGACTGGGCACGCTCATGACTTTAAGTTCTTGATTACTTAGCTTCCTGATTTCTCTGTGATCCTGCCCATGGCTGTATTACCAGAGGTTCTTATGTGATGTCCTTATCCTCTTCCTTGCTTATTTAAATGGCTAACCTTGGTTCACAGCTTGACACATCTGGTAAGAGGGAACTTCAAGAATTTATTCCCCTGATTGGCTGGTAGAGATGTCTTTATGAGGCATTTTATTGATTGAGATAAATAGGTACTACTTACTGTGAGCAGTACTGTCTCTGAGCAGGTGTGTGTGTGTGCGTGTGAATGTGCGTGCGTGTGTGTGTGTGTGTGTGTGTGTGTGTGTGTGTGTCTGTGTCTGTGTCTGTGTGACTGTGTAAGAAAAATAGCTGAACAAGGGCAGGGAAGCAGGTTAGCAACCAGCCTTTTCCATAGTCTCTGCTTCAGTTTCTACCTTCAGGTTTCTGTCTTGAGTTTCTGCCCTGACTTCTTTCAATGATGTACCAGTTCTTGGAAGTATAAAGTAAAGCTCTTTCTTTGCTCAAGTTGTTTTTGGTCATGGTGCTCACTACAACAGAACTCAACTGAAGATACTTATCTCATATCTTAACCTTCACATAGCTTCTGCTTTAAGAGTTTCCAGTATTATTTATACACGAATACACATATGACTATGTATGCACACACTTCAAATTTATACTACTATGCAATTCAAATCTCAATCTATAGTTTCACTTCTGTGATGTATTTTAATTAAAGCTAAATTCAAGCTCTTTTATTGAAAATTATGCTTTGTACATAATTTATCAACATTTAAGTTTAGCTGATTTGAAGAATCATTGACGGTTGCTCTTAGCCATTTAAAAAGATAACTATATTAACATTTAAGAGAAAATAATGACATTTAGACTGTTGGATAGGATTGTAAGGCAGAATTATTTAGGTTTGTCAGGAAAAAAAACAAGCAATGAATTCATGGCATGTATAAAACCCATTCCTTTCAAATAAATTAAATTCTATGTGGACCACACACATTAGAGTTGGGTTATTTTATTTAAATAAAAAAGGAGATAGTATGTGGGGGGATTGAGAAGGGGTAGACTTAGGTGGCGTTAAGGGGAGGATTTGGGGTAAATAGGATCAAAATATATTGTATGAAAATCCCCCAAATTAATAAAATTCTCCATGATAAAAACTTAACTCTGAAAAATATTAATAATACTAATCCTTATCAATGTCAGATCATAGATTCTTCTTCATTTACTTGGCATTATTCTGTGAACCAGACTTCGTTGATGATTTAAAAACACATTCATCTATACACTCATTTAATTTAGTTCTATTTTTGAATCAAAAGGCATGTAGCTCATTGTATTGATTCAATATCATATCTCATTAGACATTTGGATTTTTCTTCTATTAAATGCCAATCTACTCACATTGTGACTAAATAGTTCATCAATTATTTTTTAACCAGTTCAAAGGCTTTTTATAACAAGTCATCAATTTTATGGAGTTGTAGTTTAAAATATAGTAAGCTTCATCTTAAATGTGAGCTATTATGAATTCTTTAGCAGAAAAGTAGTGGGAATCAGTAGATATTCATATGAAAAAAGAAAAATTTCAGGCAAGTATGTTTCTGTACCTCTACTTTTCTCTATCAGCTATTTTTTATTTTTAAAAGAGAAACATTGCACTTATAACCTTATATAATAGTAGTAACTTTACATATGTATAATGTTAATTTTTATTTGCTACATTTCTGACTGTAGTATGCATCCTTTAGGTACCACAGCAAAATTAAGGAGACCATATGACCACTTTACATTTCCACTGAACACATTTTATACTCATCTTATCTTTTAAAAAAAATTGAGAATTTTATACTAGAACAAAAAAGAATAAGATAATAGAAGGAAAACTCTGTGAAAACTAGTACAAATGGATGATTAAAATCAGAAAAACTAATTAGCACAACATACACATTATTCAAATTGGAAAGTCTTCACCTGTTATTTTATAAAATATGATTAAGAAAATGTTATAAATATATATGTTATACATGTCTAATATCCCACCACCACAATATTTGTAGCCAATCAACAGTTCTGCAAACTAATGTGGTTTAAAATTGAGTTTAAATGAGTTTCTTTTTCAAATAAGTCTTCTTACTTAGGTGTGGAAATGCCTGTAAGTAATTTGGGAAGGTGTGGCAGAAAAATAATGAGTTTAATGCCAGATTGGGCTAAATAACAGCTTCTAAACAAGTAAATAGTCTGTATGTTTATAACTCTAAGAGTTACCATATAATGATGGGGAAATTTTAATTTTTATGTATGATGCTGTTTGTATCAAAAAAAATTGCACTGGAAAACAGATGGGCACAGAGAACTTTGGTTTTGATGATTGCAATATGTAAGATAAAAAACCCAACATTTCTGAGGTGATGGGGTTGGATAGGTGAACTGCTGGGGTGACTAGTAGAGAGCAGTCCATGGTACTGGATCAGAAGCCTCTGGCTAGTGTGTCTGTTTGCTAATCTGCACCTGTCGTTCAAAATTAGTCACTCCCAGTGGGACTGGGAGTGTATTTTGATGGTTATTCTTAAGTCCCCCAAAGGTGACTCTCTGGTTCTTGAAAAAGACATTGCAGCATTGTTAAATTCTCAATAGTTTAAAAAAAAGGTTAGTATTTAAAGACCAGAAAAGTCTATCGAATGACTTCTAAAGCAAATGCCCTAGGTAAAGGGAGGTCAAGAGTTGGCTGTCAGGGACTCAGCTGAAGTCAGTCAAGGCAGAGAGAAAAGTAAAACTCTCCTGGTCAGTCAAAATCTTTATATTCGTCTCTCTACCCCATCTCTATTCATCTATCTATCTATCTATCTATCTATCTATCTATCTATCATCTATCCATCCATGCATCCATCCATCCATTCATCTATCCATCCATCTATCTGTGTGTGTGTGTGTGTGTGTGTGTGTGTATCTACAAAGTTTTGGAAATCCCTATCATCTATCTATCTATCTATCTATCTATCTATCTATCTATCTATCTAATCTATCTATCTATAAAAAATTGGCTATCCATAAAAAGTAGTCTTTCTCATTTGTAACATCCAAGCTATAAACATTCATAATTAACAAATATAGGAAATGAATAAGTCTAGATATATTATCAGTAGAAAAAGCTGCCTGTAGTAGTATAAGTTCCATATATATATAAATAAGTAAAAGTT
Source organism: Apodemus sylvaticus (assembly GCF_947179515.1). Lineage (NCBI taxonomy): Eukaryota > Metazoa > Chordata > Mammalia > Rodentia > Muridae > Apodemus > Apodemus sylvaticus. The sequence goes on along the minus strand of NC_067475.1, from coordinate 160,066,293 downwards.
ATATAAATGTTAGGTATCAATATGCTCTTTATTGTCTCTAAATAATGTGGAAAAATGAAAGCAGTAAACATAAAGAATATAGAATTTACATGATTTGGGGATTGGCTATTTGGACTAACTCTAGACAACCCAAAAATGAGTAAGTATAAATATATAATATACATTTGTAATTCAGTAAATTCAGCTTTATATATTTCTATTATATGTATATATATACATATATATAAATATATACATATGTACATATATATAAATAAGTACATAACTATGTGATTATATACTTGTACATAAAATAAGTCTAGAATATATGTTAAAATAAATATTTATACATTTAACTATGTATATTCTAAAATATTCATTATAATTTTATTTCCTTTCTCCTGATTACTTACTAATAGGTTAACAAATAACTTTACAAATCAACCTGAAACCTCACTCTTTGGCTTCCTACATTTCTTTTTTCTAATCTTCATTTCATTGTTTTGTCTTTAATTTTTTTTTCTGGTTGGCAGTGATTTCTTGTCTAGTCCATCAATATGCTAATCATGCAGCCCACATCTGGGCAATGAACATAGCCTCTTAAATGCTAACATTTCAGAAGTTTTTCACTCTTAGAATAAACCACACATGTTATATGTGTTTTTTGCCTCCACTGCTGAGAAAGTCAGGGTTAGATTTCAATTTAATGCATAATAGTTATAGTATAGGGTGATTTATTTACTTGCTTTGCATTATTGGTTCTGAGCAGGGGAGTGAAACACAGGAAGACAGCGGAATGAAAATATTCAAGACACCTTTTCACAGATTACTTCAAGTGTTTATAAAAAATAGTTGAGCAAGATACATGTTTTATTTTATTATCTACAAGTTTAATAGCTCAATTATGCATATGACTTTTATTCATTTATGTCAAATTCTCTCCAGGATAACTTATGGTGTATGGTATTTGCTCCGATACCCTCTTCTGCTGTGTCTGAAAACAGGTACAGTGTATCCACATACTTGAAATACATATTTATCACTGTGACTAGCAGAGATTGAATGGTTGAGGAGGGTTAGGGATTGTTTCTTAGAATGTGTTCTTGCAGAGATGATTCAGGACCTTGGAGGGGAAAAACCTCTGAGGAAAGTAGTGTGTAGAGAAAGCCAGGTTGAGGGAGGCCTCAGCGGCTGACAAAGACGAATGGATGTGATGTTCCAATCTGTAAGTGTCATCAGTTCTATACTACCAAACTGTAAAGTGTGAGGTGAGAGTGAAAGGGGCTCTGAGGAGATAAGCAGAAGCTGGATCTGGAAGAGAAGGTGCATGTCTCTCCCAGGGCGAGCTGACTTTATCTTGTAAGTGAAGGATACAAATTAAAAGTGCTTTTTGAAAGGAAGTGAATTGGCCGGATTTAACTTTGCATAGATCTCTGTGATAGCAGCTTGAAAACAAGATAATGAAAATAGGCTGGAAATCCTGTGGAAAACAGTGATGAATAATAGAGCTTATGCCATTCAATAAGAGGAGGGAATAATTTGCTGGCCTGATAATTTTTGACCTGTACTTATTTTCATATTTATTATATGCCTCAAAATTCTAGAGGTAGAGAAAAATTAAATCTGTGGAGAAATAATTCTCGGGGAAATATCATAAATGCAAATGTAAAATTGATAAGAATTACTGATGATAATACTTCTGGAAAAAGTCTTTGCCTATTACATAACTGTTACAATAATTTTGATATATTTAGTAAAAATCTTATTAACATACTCTATGATTATTTATATATAAAAATAGATTCAATGTCATGAGTATCTTCCTTTCTATTTTATAATAAAATTAATGGTGACAGCAGCAGCTATAGAAGTGGTCTTATATTGCAGCTTATGTGGTTTGAAAAACTGGGTTCAATAGCTGTTACAATAATCAACTTTAGAAGTTCCTGAGCTCATGCCTATCCATTGAAGTTCTTACATTGAGGACAAACTTTTTTCATGCTCCTTCTATCATCCCTTGCAAACTGACCAATGTTACATTGTTATCTTCAAATTTTATGAAGTAAACATATTGTCTTCAATAAAAATGCTGGTTTTTATTTTATGTGTAATATGTGATTCTTACTAAACTCACAGAGTACATATTTTCTGAAAACTCAAGAATGAAATACACAAAAGTCCAGGTCCTGCTTGGAGCATGCTTGCACAAGGCACTTGAGGTTTTGCCTACTGCAGACCTTCCACCATAATGTACATTCTGAGATTAGAATAGAATGTAGAATTTTAACCAAAGTACACAGTGATAGATAGCTGCATGTAGATTGTTTCTGAGAATGACAACATGATACTTTGGGTTATTAAAGAATTTTCTGTAAGTTCAGGTGTCGGTGAACACTGTGCTAGGTCAAAGAGTCAGAAGTGGCCAAGCTGTCCAAGCTGCAGGGGCATGGCAACTGCTTGTTTATTATTGCCTATTCCAAAGAATGGGATTCCTCTGGGTTTCAAATGTACATCTTAAAAAAAATTCCTTCCAAACACACTTAATCTCTATCTATAATGAATCCTCTTTGAGCAGGTGAGGAAGTGGCAGACATTTACATATTCTGCCATCACCAGGTGCTGCCTGCACAGCAGTTTAACCCTTGAGAATACAGGGATACACTTTCACAGTCAGTTGATACAGTGTGTGTGTGTGTGTAGCGGTGGGGTTGGTTGGGTGGGGTGGGGGTAGGATACTCTTTCTGAATATCACTGTTTAATCTTTCCAGTTCTTTCGTGAAACAATTTACCTAGTGTGCCTTAACAGTTATCTCACAATCTCAGAGTTATGCCTATGTGCAAAGGCCATGTATAATACTTGAAAAATTAAGTACTGAATATACACATTGCTCACTCTCTTTACTGATCTACTATATAGATCTTTGATTGGAGTCCTTTTGTTTTACATAAAAGTGTAATTTTAATTTGAAGAAGAGTTTTCTTTATGAGATTCTCTTACCATGTTTACCTTGTTTATTTCTTTTCAATTTTTGACAATATCACATTTAGTTTAGGGGCCGATTATTAACTCCCTTTTGGCCTTTCTCACAAGTCTCCCATTCTCGCAGACCTTTCCTTCCATCTAACTAGTCCTGCTTCCATGGATCATCTATGGGGAGGTTGTGTTCAGGCAGCCACAGATGTAATGTGTTCATCATTGTAATGTTGCACTATGTGCAGAATTTAGCATCTCATAGAACTCTATTCAATCTTATGGCTTTTGCAATATCTCTGCCACATCTGTAAGTGCCGAGAGGGGTGACAGACATGCCTTGCTTAGGACTGTGTTTAACACTCATTCTCAGGACTTTGATCAGTTATGATTCTTCATTATCATTGCTCATTGCAAATAAACAAACAAACAAGCAAACAAACAATAAGCAAAAGCTTCTATTCCCAAGGCCTAGCAAGAGCACAGTTAGTCGTGGCCATAAACATAAATTCTCTGACAGCGGTTTGATTACAAATCCTTTCAGTAAAACATCAGTAGTAGATTTCCCTTTAGGTCCTGTGGGCCCTGGTGAGTTTTCATGCTAGATTTACAGTACAGCAGAAGTATTGCCTCATGTAGTAATCCACAAACCTAAGAAGAACGTGATTGCTTATCACTCAAACACCCACACCACCTTTGACCCCTGGGCAGTGACATTCAGGGTTACATCTGGGCGTGGCTCTTTATAGCTGTGCTTTCCCTGCACCCTGTATGGGACCTTCTGACAGTATGAATACTAGCTATGGGGGATTCCGTCTCCGTTCCAGTTATGACTCCACTGTGCTCTATGTCAAAACTGTGAGGCATGTTCAGTTGTAAGGTCTCATCATTTAGTGATAATTGACTGCAAAGAACAATGACAGTAGTCTCTATTGTTTGGGAGCCTAAGATTGTCCCGGGAAGTGAGGGCATTTCGACATAAGTTTTGGTCTACGACCAGTAGGGGGAAGCAGAACACCAGAACCTAATCCAGAAATCAGGGTGCTTCCTCTGAAGGGCTTACACTGCAGGAGAAACAAGGCCTCGGCCTTCCCTGAATCTAGGCTGTTTGGGAAAGCTGGACTTGCAAAGCTGTAGCAACTGTGCCCACCATAACTGAAAGCTGTGGTTTCGAAAGCTGAAGGCTGGAAAAGCAACAGGGAAGAGAGAGAGAGGGAGAGAGAGAGAGAGAGAGAGAGAGAGAGAGAGAGAGAGAGAGAGAGAGAAGCAAGCAAACAAACAAAAACAAAGGAGAAGCACAGGGGAGTGGGCAGTAGCAGAGCCTCGCGGCAAAGAGCTGCATTGAGCTTCCTTTGTTCCAAGTCTCGGGTCTGTGAGAACATTTCTGTCCTGTTGCTTACATGGGGTTCCACTCTGCTTTGAGGAAGGAACAATTGCATGCTCAGTGTGTGTTCAGTTCCCTGGGCTCACTTCCTTCCAGAGGCTTGGAGTGGACAAAGCACCTGCTCGATCCATAGATCAAGCACCTGGTAAAATGCGGTGAGGAAGTGGGCGTCAGCCAATGGAAACAGACTTTCAGGTCAGGGTTTCCTTTTCGTAACGCGTGACTTGCTAGTATTTCACTTCTGGGGAGAAGACTCCAGTATTACAAGGATTTTAGTTTACCTGCTTCATGTATTTACGGACTACACTGCCCCAGGTTAACATAAGGGATATACTATGGGTAACACGTGCAGTGGCTCTGAACAGGACAAGACTGAAGATATTGATATAAGCAATAATAAGGATATATTTGGAAGGTTAGGTTAGAACAGGAAACTCTGGGAGTTAATGTTGAGGAAGTAAAATGTCAGCCATTGAGTCAAACTGTTTATGGTGTTTTGGGTAAGAAACTTCCCAGGCCGGTTCATGTCTCTGTGCACTTGGTCCTTGTTTGGTGATTTTTTTAAGGAAGGTTACGGTGCCTTTAAGAGGTGGAGTTTTGTTGGAGAAAGTAGTTCAGTTCATTGGCCTTGAGAGAACAGCCTTGGTCCACTTCTCTGTATTTGTTTGTGGCTGGAGATGAGATCTTGGACCTTGCCCTGCCTGTTGCCATCCACACACAGTTTCCCCATAAGAATAAGTCCTCTCATTCATATATATATGAATGAGAGAGCGCGCACCTGTGTGTTTATATGTAAGTATACATACTTACACACATATATGTTTATATAAACTATTTATATTTAAATTACATATTTATATTTAGTTTATATTTGCATTTACTCTATGTATTATTTTATATATTATTTATTTAAGAAGGTAGTGACATCTCCCTTAATGGTTCCAAACAATGTTGGCTACCAAAGGTATTCTAAGACGTTTTCATCTCTTTCTAGAACATAAGTGGTACCCACCACATTGTCTTCACTTGTGATTTCTTAGGTACCCCTCTTATCTCAGGATCCCTAGCACCCCACTCACTCAGGAAAAATGGTTTTAAACCACTACTGGGCAAATCAGACAGTGGTCCTGAAGTGGAAGTTCGTGTTTTCTTTAAAAGCTCAGATGTGCCATGTGGTGGTTTTTGGAAGCTGCCTTGTGAGAGAGCATGTGATATTTGCTGAAAATAGACACTTGAGAGAGGCACGAGATGTTTAGGAAGAACATAAATGGAACCCCACAGACTGTGCGAGGACCCTCTCGCATGTACTATGCTATGCTTTGCTTGTCTTCTATGGTCTTTGCTTTTCTTCACTGATCTTCCTAGAGAGAACTGCGCCAGGGAGGAAACCTTGCCCAGGAGATCCTCCTGGTATTCTGGCTGATTCTGGCAGCTACCATGGATTTGTGCTGATTCAGTAGAGCCCAGCTGTTTCTGCTGAATCCAGCCACCACCACTACTAATTTGTGTTTGGTGTTTGCTATTGTACTGGACTGCTGGTATCTTGACAATGAAGAGTGGAATCACCCCCAAGGAACTACTTCTAAATAGGTCCGCAACAGCCTTTTCCTATTAACCTTCTTTTTCCCCCACCTCTGATAGGTGGGTTTCAGGACCATCACAAGAGTAGGTTTTGAAAATCTAAACCTACATTTTCTTCTAACTTGGTGTTATGAGGTGATTTTTTATTACTTTATGATTCCTAAGATGAAGTTCTAGATCCTAGAATATTCAAAAATCAGCATTATATGAAACGAGGTTGTTTCAACAGCAGCTGTATAAGACAAAGTCAAAGTCATCTTGGTGAACACAGACACACAGACACAGTACAGTGTGTCTGAAGATATATATATATATATATATATATATATATATGTATATGAAGATATGAAGATTTGGGGCAGAGACAAACATGGGCAACACCACGAGAAGTCAGGTGACCTCATTGCTATTGCTGAAGCCTAGGACCTGTCAGATGATGGGTAGACAGATGGAAACACATCCTTCCTCCAGTGTATGGAGGGAAATCTGGCCTCTGGGATCAAGCTTCCAACCTCAACAAAGATGGCGTACTCTTCTCCTGTTTAAACCTCAGCTACTGGTGCCTTGTGAAGTTAACTCTTGAAACTATTAAAGGAGGCAGCATGTCTCTGCTGAGCCCATGTTGTAGTTAATAGGGCTTATTTCTCCTGACATACTCTCTCTAACTGTTCCTTTTAAGAAATTGTTCTATTGATCAGTTGAAATGCCCCAGAATCATAGTCTTTCCATTGTGGATAATTGCATGCCATTTTTCCCTTCTAACCACTGGGACAGTTTAAACTCCACTGATACTCCTTTTAAAGTTATATTTTTCAACTTTTGTAATATCGTTGTTGACAATAGTTATAAACAATTTAGGGAAGGAAATTTGTTTACTTGGTTAAAACAAACAGTGTGATATATGGATTAATCAATATACCTTCTTTCTGGCAGGTTTGATTATGACAGAGCACCTTGAAAGCATTCACAGTCAGCAAGGTCTGCTCCTTCTCTGAAATGAAGCTCAGTAACAGTATCAGCTCTGATGACTCCTGACCTACAGGCTGTGCTCTCTGTCCATCCACTGACTTGTATTCATTTTTACCTCATAATGCCAGAGTTATATACTCTATTGTTACCAAATACCTTCAAAGAATTGTGAATATGAAATTTATTTGACAAAATACATTTTAAAAGGCAGTATTTTTTTTATTTTGCAATAAGTCATATAAATAATTATCAAGTAAAATCAAGTGGTAAATTGTGGAATTGTAACTTAATTGTGTAAGTTACATGCATTTGAATTTCTGAGTCCTTTTTTGACAAAGTGTAATGAGACTGTCTCAAAAAGACAAACTATGACTTTTTGGGGATGTGGGTAGAATGCAGGTAGGGATTATAAGATAACTTTTTAAAATGACACTATTACCAATGCCATCCATTTTGTGCTTGCAGACAGGAGCTTAGCATCGCTGTCCTCGGAGAGACTCAATCAGCAGCTGACTGAGACAGATACTTAGGTTGGGGACCTTAGTGGAAGAGCTAGGGGAAGGACTGAAGGAGTTGAAGGGGACTGCAACCCCATAGGAAGAACAATATCAGCTAACCAGACCCCTCAGAGTTCTCAGAGACTAAGCTACTAACCAAAGAGCACGCATGAGGTGGTCCAAGGCCCTGGCACATATATAGCAGAGGACCGCCTTGTCTCAGTGGGAGAGGATGTGCTTAATCCTGTAGAGACTTGATGACTCAGGGAAGGGGTGTGGAGGGGTTAGGTGTGGAGCACCCTCTCAGAGGCAAAGCAAGGGGGGATGGGGTGAAGAACTCTTAGAGGGGGACCAGATATGCTCCAATGTGTGTTGCCATTTTTTTCTTCTTTTTGGGGGGGGTGGGGCTGACACATTGGGGGGTGGGGTTGAGCCTGGAGGGCTAGGGAGCAAGTGGGATTGGGGTGCATAATAGGAAAGTCTCAAATAATAAAAGTATGTTGCATGCAAGACAAAATATATAAATTAATTAATTAAATAATTAATAGAATATTTTTAGAACTTAGTTTAGTTAAAAAAAAAGAAAAGAAAAGAAAAAGGAAACAAAAGCAGAGTTGATCACAAACTTTTGATTCCCTGAAGAGAAATGCAAATAAGTAGTTGTAATTTGAATAATTTTAGGATAAATTTACTAGCTCTCATTATTTTAAAGTGTCTAGAAGGAAAACTAAATTTACGAAATTTACTAAATTTACTAAAATTTAAATTTAAAGGAAAACTAAATTTACTAAATTTAAAGTAGATTTAATATAAATTATAATTGGCTATAAACAAACTTTTGTGAGGATGTCTTGCATAATAACAAAGTACTACCTGTAATTCTCTTTCATATACTTAATACTATATTTTCTTCTTACTTATTCCTTACCCAGTCTCCCTGCCTATGTCCCTCTTGTTTACCCCCACCCTATCTTCCCTCTCCCGGAGTTGCACTGCTTTTATATTTCTCTTCAGAAAAAAAGAGCAGACCTCCTAGGGATGTCAACCGACAAGGCATAACAAGATGTAATAGGCACAAACACTTATAACAAGCCTGAATATTATTTTTAAATGTATGAAATAGCAAAACTATCCTTTGAAAATATCACCACTATAAATATTTTAAAATGCATTTTGACCCTATTCTACAACATGAGTTTCATTGTTGAAATGTATAGGAACCCATATAAAAATTCTGTCTGTTTTTTTTTACCTTTACAGCCATATCAAACTGCTAAAAATATGATGAATATTGTTTCTTCCTGTGAAAAAGTTCTAAATATCAAAGTATGGCCAGTTTCAGCCCCTCACTTTAGCACTTTTTAAAGGTCTTGTTTTTGTCTCTAAGTGTGGGAACAATTACTGCTTAGAAGCTGCACTTCGGGTCTTTACCATATCAGGAGCTTTCTTCTTTTGATTATTTAAAATGGGGTTTGAAAGGATATTATATTATACTACGCATATTCCTGAGATAAGGTAGTCAGAGTCTCAGGACTACTTCCCCACCTTGTTTGCTCTTTCGTGCATCATTTGAACTCCCATTAAGGGAAGACCAACCGATTTTTGGCATGAACATAAAATAGAAATTTCAGAGCTGTGAGTTTCTGCTGAAGATGCCACTCAGGAAGTATGGAGGCCAATCAGCATTGCACTTCTGTGTCCTTAGTCCACTCATGAGCTAGCCTCAGGATGGACTAGGTTCTCTGTAAGATACGCCATTTCAACCAACAATCACCATGGTTTCTCTGAGCATAAAACTTGGAAATCCTGAAATGCAGCAATGGTTATACAACTATGTTAACTCTACTGTGTGTACGTGTACATCTGTGCATGCATTATGTGTACAAACTGCCTTGTGCACTCTCTCAGGCTGTTATTCATTTCCCTATTTTACTTCCTCTCTATGGTGGCTTTCCTGTGTTATAAATTGTACAGCCACAATTGTCAAGAGTTTTTGCTTCATCCCAGGACCAGATACTTGGCTCTGGTTCTAATGATATGATTTTGCAGTGTGAATTAGTGAGACTCAAAAGAATAATACCAATGCACTCCCCTAAGTTACCAAGGGAAATTTCTTTTCTCCTGCCTTGTTTGTATAAGCATTTCATAAATGCTACTTAATCATAGATTAAAGAATTACAAATAAAGCTTTGATAATCATATCTATTGTAACATGGGGCACCATGGGAAGCATCTCTAAGTTTTATTTTTTTCTTTCTTAATCTTCCCAGAATATTGCATGTTACTCCTTCTCGGTCTCCAGCACTCAGTCTAGTACTTGGTAGAAGGCAAATAACAAACATTAGGTGGGAGTTGTCTGTCAATTAGTGACACATAACAAATTACTCTGACACCAATTTTCTTAGGGCAATAATAGAGGTTAATTACTAACAAATTTTCATAGCTCATAAATGATGGTTTAAAATATGATTTTATGACAATGTACTCTCGATGTCTGGTGATTTCTATAGAATTATATATGCACACCAATTTTATAGAAGTTGGCTTCCCAAGGAGTCAATGATCATAAGCAGATCAAGACATCCATTGGTGTCTTATAATCTATTATCTATCTATCTATCTATCTATCTATCTATCTATCTATCATTTTATAGATACTTGCATGCTAAACACTCTGAGTGGACAGCACACTAGATAATCTTGAAGTCTAAATCATGAATACTGATTATTTATAGGTACTTCATATGCCTTAAATGCTTTATCTTTCTTGTAATGTTCAAACTTTTCATATTATATATGCAATATACATACTATTCAGTATGTACTGTATAAAAGGATATATACATATATGTATTCCTTAGGGAAAAATGGATCAGTTATTATTTGTCGGAGATATCTAGGGCATATTTTTACTTTGGCACTTCACAGTGAACTGAATTAGGAGGTTAACAACCATGTATAAACTTAAAGTTTCTTAACCATTTTTCAAACCAATGATATAAAACCGTATGCATATTCTGTCAAATGGAGCTTACATAGCACCTTTGTGATCTCATGTTTGCCTCCTTGCCTTAGCTTTCAGAGGAATGAAACAACTTCAGTTAACATCAGTAAATGGTTTAGCTTAAGTGGGGGAAGTCAATCATCGAGAATCCACAAAGCGTAAAGTAGTCCATAAAATAGCAGTGCCAGTCTGATTTCGTGGGAGAAACAAGCATTGGAAATAAAAGATGTTTTCTGAAATCATTCACAATCACCCCTGCAAAACAAAAACCAAAAAGCAAATTACAGTGTCTGTTTACACTAGAATGTCTATTACATTTATAAAAAGATTCAGAACAATTTTCCATGAAGAATCAGGCTGTCACATCTCAGAGTAAGAACCATCACTAAATTGATGTCAAACATATCAACAAATAAAATGGTAGAAGAATCATACTCTGAACATTTAGGAAAACCACACAATTAAAAAATGAATTTGAAGTAATGTTTGTTTATTAAAAATTCTGTTCTTCTCTAGACTTGCTTTTCTGATTTTTAAAAAAATTTAATGAAAGTACAAAATTTGTTTATCTCTGTCTTGGAATAAAGCTGTTTTACAAACCCTCTAAGAAATTATCTAATTTCCACTAGTTCAATGTGTTCCATACATCCAAAGGACAGTGTCTTAACATCTTAAGCTTGCAAGTCTAGAGAGAAAGCAAGGTTTAAATATCATTGCCAACAAGTGTTGAATTTTTCCTAAACCATGCTTATATTTATTTGGAGAATGGAGCACAAAAAATAGACATCTTCTCACCTACCAGACCATGCCCTGGCTGTTTGCATCCTTGTGCTGCAGCTCACTCTGATAAATCTTATAATCTTTAGGGTATCGATTATTTATTCAGTGCCATCATGTTGTAAGGTACTCAAGTCCTAAGTTCTTTCCCCCTTTTGTTTTCTTTCTAGTGATCAATCCTTATGTCTCATATCTCAGTGTAAGTGATTCATAGTTCAGTCGACATTTCATGACTCCTATAAATTATTTCTCAATTAAGTTTAGTGTAGAGCAACTGTTTTAACCCTTGGCAGCGTTTCCCTCCTGCCACATTATAAACGTTGTCTGCCCCTAAAGCTCTACTGCTCTTAATGTCATATGCACTCGTACTCGTTCTCCCAATAAAAAAACGCCTATTGAGGTGTTTATTAATCCTCATTTTGGAGATTTCAGGCTCTGTTCTTCCTTTAGACAGGAGCATTTCTGGGTTAAAAAAAAACCTTTGAGATGGGTGGGTGATCCCATCCCTCGACCAAGGCCATGATATCAACTGGAGGTGATCTCCACAGGCTCTAGCTCCCCCTTATGTGCACATTACAGTTAAAGTGAATCCTGTTGAGTCCTGGGAGCCTCGTGTTTCTCTTGTGTCTGGGACCCTCCAGTGAATATCCCCAGTTCCTCATCCTCCCTGCTATCTATTTTTATTCAATTTCTTGACCCTCTGTAAGTCTCGCACGTTTCCTCCAGATTCTGATAATGCCACCCTTATTTCCTCTTCCTTTCTCCCTCCCTTGTCACCTTTTCCTTCCATCTCCCACAATCTTCCTGTTCCCCCCTCAATACAGGACTGAAGCATCCACGCCCTCCTCTACCTTCCTTCTACACTCCACATAATCTGTACGTGGTATCATAGCCATTTTTGAGCTTTTGTATTAATATCCACTTATTAGTGAGTACATACCATGTATGTTCTTTTGTGTTGGGGTTACCTCACTCAGGGTGATATTTTCTAGCTCCATCAATTTTCCTGTGAATTTCATGAAGTCAATGTTTTTAGTAGTTAAGTAGTACTTCATTATGTATGTATACCACATTTTCTGTATCCATTCTTCTGTTGAGGGACATCTGGGTTGTTTCCAGCTTCTGGATATTATTATAAATAAGGTTGCTATGCACATAGTAGAGCATGTATCCTTGTTATATGATAGAGCATCTTTTGAAATATGCCCAGGGCAGTATAGCTGGGTCTTGAGGTAGAACTCTTTCTAATTTTCTCAGGAATGGCCAGACTGATTTCCAGAGTAGTTGGATCAGCTTGCAATCCCACCAACACTGGAGGAGTGTTCCTCTTTCTCCTCATCCTCGCCAGCATTTGCTGTGACCTGAGTTTTTGATCTTAGCCATTCTGACTGGTGTGAGGTGGAATCTCATGTTGCTTTGATTTGCATTTCCCTGATGACTAAGGATGTTGAACATTTCTTTAGGTTTTTCTCAGCCATTTAGTATTCCTCAGTTGATAATTCTCTGTTTGGCTCTGTATCCAATTTTTAATAGGGTTACTTGATTCTCTGGAGTCTAACTTCTTGAATTCTTTGTATATATTGGATATTAGCCTATCAGATGTAGAGTTGGTAAATATCTTTTCCCAATCTATGGTTTGCCATTTTGTCCTACTGATCTTGTCTCTTCCTTTAAGGAAACTTTTCTTTCTTTTTTCTTTTTTCTATTAACAGAAGCTTTTCAATTTTATGTGGTCCCACTTGTTGATTGTTGCTCTGAAAGTGAAAGCTATTGGCGTTCTCTTCAGGAAGTCTTCCCTTGTGTGCACGTATGTGAGGCTCTTCCCCCACTTTCTCTTCTATTAGATTCAGTGCATTGGGTTTTATGTGGAGGTCTTTCATCCACTTGGATTTGTGCTTTGTGCAAAGAGATTGGTGTGGATAAATAAGGATTCTTCTGCATGCAGATTGCCAGTTGAACCAGCATCTCTTGTTGAAAATGATGTCTTTTTTCCACTGAATGATTTTAGCCTATTTGTCAAAGATCAAGTGACTAAAAGTGTGTGGGTTCATTTCTAGAACTTCAGTTCTATTCCATTGATCAACCACCTTGTCATTGTACTAATACCATGCAGTTTTTAATCACTATTCCTTGAAATCTGGGATGCTGATTCTCCTAGAAGTTCTTTTATTGTTAAGAATAGTTTTCACTCTCCTGAGTTTTTTTGTTATTCCAGATGAATTTGAGAATTGCCCTTTCTAATTCTATGGAGAATTGAGGTGGAATTTTGATAGGGATTGCATTGAATCTGTTGATTGGTTTTGGAAAGATGGCCATTTTTACTATATTAGTTCTGCCAATCAATGAGGATGGGAGATCTCTCCATCTTCTGAATTCTTCTATTTCTCTCTTTAGAGACTAGAAATTCTTGTCACATAGATCTTTCACTTGTTTGTTTAGAGTCACACTAATATATATTATATTATTTGTAGCTATTGTGAAGGGTATTGTTTCCCTAATATTTTCTCAGCCCTTTTATCCCTTGAGTATAGGAAGGCTACTGATTTGTTTGAGTTAATTTTATATCCAGCCACATTGCTGATGTTGTTTATCAGCTTTAGGAGTTCTCTGGTATAAATTTGGGGATTGCTTATATATACTATCATATCATCTGCAAATAGTGATAGCTTGACTTCCTCCTTCCTAAATTGTATCCCTTTGATCTCTTTTTGTTGTCTGATTGCTTTGGTTAGAACTTTGAGTACTATATTGAATAGGTACAGAGAGTGTGGGCAGTCTTGTCTAGTACCCGATTTTAATGGGATTGCTTTTAGTTGCTCTCCATTTAGTTTGATATTGGCATTTGGTTTTCTGTATATTGCTTTTATTGCATTTATGTATGCACCTTGAATTCCTGATCACTCAAATACTTTTAAGTTGAATGGGTATTGCACCTTGTCAATGGCATTTTCTGCATGTAATGAGGTGATCATGTGGGTTTTTTTTTGAGTTTGTTTATATATTGGATTACATTGATGGGATTCCATATAAACTCTTATTGCATCCCTGGGATGAAGCATACTTGATCATGGGGGATAATCATTTTGATGTGTTCTTGGATTCGGTTTGCAAGAATTTTATTGACTATTTGCATTGATATTCATAAGGCAAATAGGTCTTTTATTTTGTTGGGTCTTTTTGTGGGTTAGGTATCAGTGTAACTGTGACATCATAGAAATAATTGTGTAGTGTTGCTTCTATTTCTATTTTATAGAATAGTTTGAGTAATATTAGTATTAGATCTTCTTAGAAGGTCTGATAGAATTCTGCACTACAACCATCTGGTCCTGGGCTGGAAGATTTTAATGACTGCATACATTTCCATAGGAGTCATGGGGCTGTTTAGATGGTTTATGTGCTTCTGATTTAACTTTGGTACCTGGTATCTGTCTAGAAAATCATCCATTTCATCCAGATTTTCTAGTTTTGTTGAGTATAGACTTTTGTATTAGTGTCTGATGATTTTTTGAATTTCCTAATTTACTGTTGTTATGTCTCCCTTTTCATTCCTGGTTTTGTTAATTTGGATACTGTCTCTGTACCCTCTCATTATTCTGGCTAAGGGTTTGACTATCATGTTGATTTTCTCAAAGAACCAGTTCCTGGTTTGGTTGATATTTTGTATAGTTATTTTTGTTTCTACTTGGTTGATTTCAGCCCCGAGTTTGATTATTTCCTTCATTCTATTCCTCTTGGGTGCATTTGCTTCTTTTTGTACTAGAGATTTCAGATGATCAGTTATGCTGCTAGTGTATGCCCTCTCCAGTTTCTTTTTGGAGGTTCTCAGAGCAACGAGTTTTCCTCCTAGCACTGCTTTTATTGTGTCCCATAAGTTTGGGTGTCTTGTGCCTCCATTTTCATTGAATTCTAAAAGAGCTTAATTTCTTCTCTGTATTTATTCTCTGACCAAGTTGTCATTGAGAAGATAGTTGTTCAGTTTCCATGTATATGTGGGCTTTCTGTTGTTTTTGTTGCTATTGAAGACCAGCCTTAGTCCCTGTTTGTTTGATAGAATACATTGGATTGCTTCAAAGTTCTTGAATCTATTGAGGTTTGTTTGGTGTCTGAATATATGGTTGATTTATGGGAAGGTACCTTGAGGTGCTGAGAAGAACATAAATTCTTTTGTTTTAGGATGAAATGTTCTGTAGCTAGTGGTTAAATCCATTTGGCTCATAACTTCTTTTAGTTTCAATGTGTCTTTGTTTAGTTTCTGTTTACATGATATGTCCATTGGTGAGAATGGGGTGCTGAAATCCTCTATTATTATTGTGTGAGTGTCAGTATGTGTTTTGAGATTTAGTAACATTTCTTTTACAAATGTGGGTGCCCTTGCTTTGGGGGCATAGAGGTTTAGAATTGAGAGTTGATTCTGGTGGATTTTTCCTTTAAAAAATTTGTAGTGACCTCCCCATCTTCTTAGATAACTGTTGGTTGAAAGTCTTTTTTTCTTGGATATCAGCATGGCTACTCCAGCTTGTTTCTTGGATCCATTTGCTTGGAAATTTTTTTCCCCAACCTTTCACTTTGAGAGAATGTCTGTCTTTGACTCTGAGGTGTGTTTCCTGTATGCAGCAAAATGCTGAGTCTTATTTATGTATGCAGTCTGTTATGTTTGCCTTTTTATTGGTAAATTGAGTCCATTGATGTTGAGAGATAATAGGGACCAATGAGCATTGCTTCCTGTTATTTTTGTTGTTACAGTTGGAATTATGTTCGCGTGTTTCTCTATTGGGTTTGTTGTGGATTAATTTCTTGATTTTCTTGGGTCTAGTTTCCTCCCTTTTGTTGGGCTTTTCCTTTTATTATCCTCTGTAGGGCTGGATTAGTGAAACAATATTGTTTTAATTTGGTTTTGTCTAAGAATACTTTGGTTTCTTCATTTATGGTAATTGCGAGTATTGCTTGGTATAGTAACCTGTGCTGGCATTTTTGTTTTCTTAGGGTCTGAATGATGTCTGCCCAGGATTTTCTGGCTTTTAAAGTCTCTAATAAGAAGTCTGGTGTAATTCTGATAGTTCTGCCTTTTTATTTACTTGACCTTTTTCTTTTACTACTTTCAATATTCTTTCTTAGTTCTATGTATTTGGTGCTTAATTATTATATGATGAAAGGAATTTCTTTTCTCGTCCCATCTGTTTCATGTTCTGTAGTCTTCTTATATGTTTATGTGCATTTCTTTCTTTAAGTTAGGAAAGTTTTCTTCTGTAATTTTGTTGAAGATGTTTGTTGGCCCTTTGAGTTGGGTATCTTCACTCTTTTCTATATGTATTATCTTCAGGTTGGGCCTTTTCATTGTATCTTGAATATCTTGAATGTTTGGAGATAGGAGTTTTTTGCTTTTCATATTTTCCTTGATTGTTGTGTCTATGTTTTTTATTATATATTCTGCCAGTGAGATTCTCTCTTCTATCTTTTGAATTCTGTTGGTGATGCTTGCATCTGTGACTCATGTTCTCTTTCCTAGGTTTTCTATCTCCAGGGCTATCTCCCTTTGAGTTTTCTTTAATGATTCTACTTCCATTTTTAGATCCTGAACAGTTTTGTTTAATTCCTTCACCTGTTTGGTTGTGCTTTCCTGTATTTCCTTAAGAGATTTATGTATTTCCTCTTTAAGGGCTTCTACTTGTTTACTTGTATTCTTCTGTATTTCTTTAAGAGAGTTATTTATGTCCTTTTTAAAGTCCTCTATCATCTTCATAAAATGAGAGTTCATATCTGAATCTTGTGTTAAGGGTATGTTTGGGTATCCAGGACTCGCTGTAGCAGGAGAACTGAGTTCTGATGTTTCCAAGTCAAATTAGTTTTTGTTGCTTATGTTCTTAAACTTGCCTCTTGCCAACTGACTATCTCTGGTGTGTCCAGCTTCCTTGTCTCTGGATGGAGCCTGTCCTTCCTGTGATCCTATGATCCTGGGGAGTCAAACTGCAACTGGGGTGTGGGATGTGTGGGATCAGGTCTCTGCTCCCAGTGGGCACAGGTGGGAACCAGAATGCGCCTGGGTCTCTGGTTATGTGTGTAATCTGCTTCCCTGGGTCGCAGGGGTACCTGTACTCTGGGTGTCTGTACCTTCAGGTGCCTTTATTAGCACCACCACCACCACTACCACCACCACCACCACCACCACCACCACCATCACCACCACCACCACTACCACCATCACCACCACCACCACCACCACCACCACCACCACCACCACCATCACCACCACCACCACTACCACCACCACCACCACCACCAGCAACAGCAGCAGCAGCTCCACAATGGAGATGATCCATTGTGGATCTAATACTTGTGCAGAACTGCAAACTATAAATATTTTTATATTATATTAGGTAATGACCAATTCAGGAATTAAGGAAGCAAGAAACCCAGCTTGTGTCTGCAGAATGTATACATGCATTCCCAAAGAGAACTGGATAAGGAAAATTACTACAAAAGGTGCTTTCATTGACTATGGATTTGAAGAAACAATGGTTATTTCAATCACATATAGACTAGAAGCATGCCACTATATCAATTTGCTTATTACACTATATGGTTTACCTCCACAAATGCATATTTTGCTGTCTAATTCAAATGTGAAAGACCTGGGACACAATAAGTATTAAATAGACAACTTATTTGTATAAATAAGTTTATGTGAGCAGGTTATCAAGCGTATCTATTAAATATGTTCATGAGAGGAACAAATATTCTGGAATACATAATGATTTTTTAAATTAAATTAAACAATATAGAACACTCCTAACAAGAGACCCAGTACCAGTGAGTACTCAATAAAAATTAACTCAATGAATAAATTACACACTACAAAATGCAAATGAAGGTATAATTATGGAATAATGGTTATTCTTACATAATCATACATAATTAAGAGCAGAATATTGAGTGTATTTTTTAAAATTGCGTTTGGTAAACTGCATATAGGTGATTTATATTCAAAATCTAAGATGCTTAGGGCTGTACTATTTTCAGAAATTTAAGTTATATAAAGTCAGGAAATAGAATTCTCGGGGCTATGATATTAACTAATATACAAATGATATAGTTTTATTGTGCATCTCATCTCATTACTAAAAGGCTCCAGGAAACTAATGCTGAGAAAAGAAACCTTTGCTTTTTTTGTCACAGTTTTTCAACATCATAACATTTACAGTGTCACTGTTTAGATGAGCTGATGGGAAATCGCATGAAGTTATAATGCAGTACACACAGTTGCTACTCTCTGGATAAAAGGAAAATCATGAATCTCATTTCTGATTCTAGCCTCAATCTCTTTCTCTCTCTTTATTTCCATTCTTTTTAATCTTCTGCAACAAACAATTTCAAGTCTCTTCCACCTAATAAAATGTAAATTACCCCTTGGGTTCAAAGTTATTAGAGCAGTTTTATTAGCCCTTGCACTATAAAGCATTCTGGTAGGGTACTGGCTATATAAATAATCATTTCTTCCTTATCTCCTGCCTTCCATCTATAATTAATGGTCTACATCTCCTTATCTTACAGACAACCATTTCTTCATGCACAAATATGCGATCTAATGTTGCTGCAGCTGAGTATTCTAAAAAGCAATATATCAACTCTGCTGCTTTTTAAAACCTGAGGTTTCATGCTTAACACGAGGCATTGTAACCATGGCATTTGCAGCTAGAATATGGACCCAAAGAATCAGAAAGAAGATCATTTCCTGGATCTGCTTTACAGCCAAGAATTCAAAAAAAGATACATTGTTAGATAATGTGAAGTAGAAACATATAATAAAATGATTCATATTTTTAAAATATAAATTTAAATGTAAATAAAAATTTAAAAAATTAAATACAATTTTTTGATAATTGATTTAAAGTTCTTATTCTAAAAATAGTTTCAAGCATGTGAGTTTGTCCTGTACATGAAAGAACGTCCTGCAAACTTAGGATTTTGTTTTTAAGCTAATTATTACTGCATTCGTGTATGCATATAACCATAAGTCTTGCAGCTTCTTTTCTTTTTTTTATTGCAGTTTTTTTAAATTTATTGATATATTTATTTACATTTCAAATGATTTCCCCTTTTCTGGATCCCCACTCCCCGAAAGTCCCATCAGTCCCCTTCCCTCCCCCTGTTTTCCCACCCAACCCTTCCCACTTCCCTGTTCTGATTTTGTTCTATACTGCTTCACTGAGTCTTTCCAGAACAAGGGGCCACTCCTCCGTTCTTCTTGTACCTCATTTGATGTGTGGATTATGTTTTGGGTATTCCAGTTTTCTAGGTTAATATCCACTTATTAGTGAGTGCATACCATGATTCATCTTTTGAGTCTGGGTTGCCTCACTTAGTATGATGTTCTCCAGCTCCATCCTTTTGCCTAAGAATTTCATGAATTCATTGTTTCTAATGGCTGAATAGTACTCCATTGTGTATATATACCACATTTTTTGCATCCACTCTTCTGTTGAGGGATACCTGGGTTCTTTCCAACTTCTGGCAATTATAAATAGGGCTGCTATGAACATAGTAGAACATGTATCCTTATTACATGGTGGGGAATCCTCTGGGTATATGCCCAGGAGTGGTATAGCAGGATCTTCTGGCAGTGAGGTGCCCAGTTTTCGGAGGAACCGCCAGACTGATTTCCAGAGTGGTTGTACCAATTTGCAACCCCACCAGCAGTGGAGGAGTGTTCCTCTTTCTCCACACCCTCTCCAACACCTGCTGTCTCCTGAATTTTTAATCTTAGCCATTCTGATTGGTGTAAGGTGAAATCTCAGGGTTGTTTTGATTTGCATTTCCCTAATGAGAGAGCAGAAAAAGTCATTTGTTTCAAAGTAATTTCTACCAGTCCTTTTTTATTCGTCTTCTTCAAAGTTACAGGGAAGGTGGTGAATGTCCCTGTAGAATCCCAGTCTGCTAACACTGCTATGTGAACATGAGATCTTAATGGGGTTGGGGAACTGAAATCTTCCAGATGCTGTAGGCCTGTTTGGGATCCAAAGTCAGGAGTGTGAAATACATTTTATTAGGCAGTGTTTCACCAACTAACTGAGTTGGTGGTTTATATTTACTGAAATCTTTATAAAGCTTGCGTGTCAAGAAAAATACCAAATTATTTAAGAGCAATCATGACTTTCAGAATTCATGAAAACACTGTTTTGCCATACTCCATTAGAAGCTGATTATTGAGTCATTCATCATTCAGACTAAGAACAAGGACTCTCCTGGTTTCACCTCTGATCAGTCACTTAACCTGGATCCTATTTTCCTTACCTTTAATAAGACTAGATCAATTATTCACATGTAGTTGTCCTGTGAGTTAGAACACTTTGTGTTTTCTAGTTAAAATGAACTATGTAGTATAATTAAACAATAATGCAATGATGATTGATTATTTTTCAGACTTTAATTTTGCAATATGTATGATTAATCACTGTAATTCAAAGGGTTTAATAAGCAAGCAGAATAATTATGTATAATGGAACATGAGCTACAGTTAAAAGGTATATAATAAAATTACTCATAGGTATCCTAGAAAATTATCTAATGATATAACCGAGAATATTCTAAAATGAAATTTCTTTAAAAGATTTATACATAGAAGGAATCCATTGCCCTTCCCTTGCTGCCAGCAGTGGGAACTTTCTCTTATTTTCTCTACAGGTGAGCTTGTATTTTTAAGTGTTCTGCAATTTTTTTTAATTCAAGTCTTCTAGAAAAGGAACAGGAAGAGATGAGAGATATCTGGAAGGACAGGCAGGGTCAGCTCTTTTGGCAGAATTTTCAATGATAGTCCGCATTTGAATACATCACTTAAATATAGACTGTTTCTCTTATATAAGTACCCAATCTTTATTTGCAGGATTTCTAGGTGAGTTTATTGACGCAGTTCAAATAAAGATGATTGTCTCTTAGAGTTTATTTTAACAGAATATTAGGGTTTTATGTGTTGTTCCCTGTCCTTCTTGATGCTTGATATTAGAAAGAAAATGAAAGAAATAAAAGAAAACATTAACTCTTTCCTTTGCTGTGGTACTCAGGAGAAATGATATGTATTTACTCATGTGCATAGTTATTTGTTTAACAAATACACATTGTAGAAATACTTCATATGATTAGTCTTGAATGAAATATGAAAATACAAAAGTTTTTAAATGACTACTTGGTTGTGTAAAAGTCCTTGGTATCCCATAGTGTTTTGTAGATAGTGATCATGTTTTTGTAGAATATACTGACATTCTATATATAATATACAGAGCCTAATTTACTAAATTAAGTGCACTTACAATATTGTCTTAGCCTATTCCAGGAAACTGACTTTAATAAATACAGGAAAAGACATTGTGAGTTCTGGACAAATGATTCAGAGTTGAACATCGCAGTACAACTTTATTATAATTAAGGGTCTCAGCTTTTTAATAAATCAGTCAAAGGGAATTGTATTTTAGCAGAAGCAGCAAAATTGAGGTAACATGTTCTTGCTTTAACTTTCTTGAATCCATATTTTAGTTACAAGCATTGTTTTATATGAAAATCACACCAAAAACAAAAAGTTAAAAATCATAATGCAGTTCCTGCTTCCAATACCTTTAGGGATTTACTGGTTATCATTGTGCTTACAAATAGCTCCAGACAAACTTGTGATACTCAAGAATGCCCCTGGAGATTCACTTAGGATTCTGATGTGGCAAGACTATTGATACACTGTGCTATCAATGAATGGAGCATAATGCCAGGCAATGAAGCAGACCCAGGAATGCTGAGTGGAAGTCACTGGACAATCCAGAGGTAGACTAGATCCTTGAGGCGATTGGCCATGGGCAGTGAGATAGGATGAAGGGAGAAAGGAACTGCAGAGTAGGTTCTGCTGCACACCAAGAGGCAGCTGCCTTGGGCAGCCTGTAATGAAGGAGCAATTATCCAAGCTTGTTACAGAATGAACATTTCTGCATACTTCTTTTCCATGATGGTCTTTATGTTAAAAAGAATATAACACTAAACCATGTTCTTTTTTCCAAAAAAGAATAAGTATAGGCAGGATAATTTTTGACATCACTATTCATGTATATAATTAGATATTGTATGCATAAATATAGTTTATAGTTTAATCAAGAAAATAACTCTAGAGATGAATGGATTAAATATCCAAGGAATCCATCTAGATCATGAAGGTCTAGAGTAAATTTCCATACAAGCTAACCTCACCCAGCAAGTGACATTCAAACTAAACCACAAGGAATACTATTATTCATATTGTAGGCCACATTAGGCCATGCCATTGAGATATGGCTCTGAAACTTTGGAGATTTAACACACAGACAAAGTGAGGCAAATGATAATTCAATCACTTTGGAATAGCAGAAGAATTCTTCTGGACGGTAGTGTATGGTGCTCGTGTGGGGCTAACTTGATACTTCTTAGTTTCCACATACTCTCCTTCTTTCCTGTTATAATGTCCTATAATCTATAATTTTGAAGGTAAGCTAGCAAACAAATGGATTTTATTTCTTTTTTTTTGTTGAATAGTGTCTTCATTTACATTGCCAATGGTAAAACCTTTCCAGATATCCCCCCTCCCCTAAGACCCCTAACCCTTCTTGCTCCTTCCTCCCCCTGCCTCCATGTTTATGCCCCTCTACCCAACACACTCCCACCTCCCCCCCCCATCCGTTTCCCTTTGTTGGGGCCTCTATTGAGTCTTTACCTGACCAAGGACCATTCCTCTCACTGATGCCCAACAAGGTCTTTCTCTGCCACATTTTTGGCTGAAACCATGTGTGCCCCTAGGTTGATGGTTCAGTCCCTGGGAGTCTTGGGGCATCTGGGTGGCCAAAATCATTGTTCTTCCCATGGGTCTGTAAACCCCTTCAGCGCCTCTGGCCCATCCTCCAGTTCCTCAATGGGGGACCCTATGCTTAGTCCAATAGTTGGTTATTAGCATCTGCCTCTGTATTTGTAAGGCTCTGGCAAGGGCCCCTTCAGAGACAACCATGGCATGGGCCTTTTGGTATACACTTCTTGCCATCCATAGTAGTGTAGGGGTTTGTTGACTGTTTATAGGATGAATCCCCAGGTAGGGCAGTCTCTGGGTGGTCTTTACGTCAGTCTCTGCTCCACACATTGTTTCCCTTATTGCCCCTGTGAGTATTTTGTTCCCTTTTTTAGAGGAACTAAAGTACCTTCACTTAAGTCCTCCTCAACAAGATAGATAAACCCTTAACCAGACTAACCACAGGGCACAGAGATAGTATCCAAATTAATAAAATCAGAAATGAAAAGGGAGACTTAACAACAGAAACTGTGGAAATTCAAAAAATCATCAGATCCTACTACATGACTTTATACTTAACAAGGTTTGAAACCCTGGATGAAATGGACAACTTTCTAGATACATAACAGGTACCAATGTTAAAACAGATCAGATAAACCGTCTAAATAGTTCCATAAGCCATGAGGAAATAGAAGCAGTCATTAATAGTCTCCCATTTAAAAAAAAAAAAAAGCCCATGACCAGATGGGTGTAGTGGGGAATTCTATCAGATCTTCAAAGAAGAGTTAATACCAATACTCTTCAAAATTGTCCATGAAATAGAAACTCAAGAAACACTAACCAACTCATTCTATGAAGCCACAATAACGCTTATACCGAAACCAAACAAAGAACAAACAAGGAAGGAGAACTTCAGACCAATCTCCCTCATGAACATTCATGCAAAAATACTGAACAAAATCCTGGTCTACCAAATCCAAGAATGCGTCAAAACTATAATTCATCATGATCAGCTAGGCTTCATCCCAGGAATGAAGGTATGGTTCAATATATGGAAATTTGTCAATGTAATCCACTACATAAACAAACTAAAGGAAAAAAAACTACATGGTCATTTCATTAGGTGCTGAAAAGGCTATTGACAAAATTCAGTATCCCTTCATGGTAAAAGTCTTGGAGAGATCGGGAATCCAAGTCCCATACCTAAACATAGTGAAATCAATATACTGCAAACCGGTAGCCAACATCAAGTTAAATGGAGAGAAACTTGAAGCAATTCCACTAAAATCAGGGACTAAACAAGGCTGTCCACTCTCTCCCTATCTATTCAATATAGTACTTGAAGTTCTAGCCAGAGCAATCAGTCAGCAAAAGGAGGTCAAAGGTATACAAATTGGAAAGGAAGAAGTCAAAATATCACTATTTGCAGATGCTATGATAGTATACTTAAGTGACCCCAAGACTTCTAGCAGAGAACTTCCAGTGCTGATAAACAACTTCAGCAAAGTCCCTGGATATAAAATTAACTCAAGCAAATCAGTAGCCTTCCTCCCCTCAATGGATTTTCATTTGGAAGTAAATTAACCTTCTTATTCTATTTTGAATGTTTGAGTTTGGTATGCAGACTTGGCTGGAATTTAGGGCTTAAATATTTATTTAAATAGTCATCTTGGTATTATGTACAGTTGTGCTATGGCTGTGATTGGAGTTTCTACCATTCTTATTATGAGTGGAAATAAAGATCAGAGTGAGTTTGAGTCCATTTGAAAGGATATAAAAAAAGTATTTAATGCAGTGAGAAATGCTGCCCCACATAGGGTTTTTGTTTTAGTTATTGATTCCCTTTGTTTTGTTAGACTATGGAGTTTTGTTTTTTTTATTAGAAAAATAGTTACCATGGGACATGATTTAGAAAATAGAACTCTGTGTGTGGCTTTTACATTGGTATATTGAAAACTAAAATATAGTTTTTAATTAATTTTATTCCTGATATTATAGTATAATTGTATCCAGGCCCCTTTCCTTTCCTCCCACCAAACTCTCTCACATGACTCTTCTTATTCTCTTTCAAATTCATGGTTTCCTTTTCATTCATTGATGTCAAATGCACGCGTGCGTGCGTGTGTGTGTATGTGTGTTTGTGTATGTGTGTGTGTGTGTGTATGTGTGTGTGTGTGTATAATGCATATTTATAACTATAATCTCCTCTGGAAATGATGGGACTTTCATTTCTAAGACAGTTCTTATATTTCTGAAGAAGATATAGTAACTGCTGAAGAGCAATGTCCAGTTCAGCATGGATAAGGACATTGACTTAAAACTGGAGCAATCTAAGAACACTGCCCTGTATTTATGGGAGACTGCCTCTCTGAGGATTACTGTGCACTAGCTGAACAATCTCGTCAGCGCTTTCTGGGGCTGCCAAGCTTGGTTTAATCATGTATGTTTCAGGCCAGCTTGCAGAGTTATACATCAGAACCTTAGAGACCTTGGGTGACTGGAGTGAGTTATCTGCTGTGTATAAAAGCTGGAGCCAGGAGAGGATAAAAGAAAATTTGTCTGGTCTCAGTGATGCTATATTGTTATAATGTATAATAAAAATGAATATTATTGCAATCTGTAGAGAACATCAGAGTTAGTCATCACAGATGAAATGCTGGGGTGGATGTTCTTTCTCCAAGAACTTCCTTGTTTTAATAATCCTATGAACAGAATACACAAGAATTGACAAAACTTCTGCAGTATCTCAAAGCAAGTTGCTTTAAAATAACTTAAAGTGAAATCTACCATGAGCAGAAATCATCACTGTATGAAAACAAGAAAGAAATAGAGCATATGAAGCAAACTTGAATGTGAGATGTAAGTAATATGTTTAAAACTAGGAATTATTGTATATGTGCTAGATCTGGTAGTTCAAATAAGTGGAAAATGTGATTATTTAATATTGCTTTCAGAAAGCATAATTTCTCCTCAAATGGGATAATTTTCTCATTACGAATTATGTCACTCATGAGTTATAGGTAATTTTGGTGGTGTCAAAAGAATAGCAAAGAAATTTATAGTGAACATTTAATTTAGCTGTGAGAAATCTTTTCAAATGTGTTTCCCTGTCCTTTTTGACATTAACATTCATTTTCCTCTCCGAGATCCCATGTATTTCCATCAGGCACACCAATGGCTAGCAGGCTTTCCATTTTGTTGTTTTCATGAGCATGGTGCAGGTGCATTAGAACATGAAAGCATCTACACCTCTTCTTGGTTTTATTTGCTTTTATCAGGACACAACTCAAGAGGGATCATGGAATCCAGGGAAAGGAAGAGAGGCTACTTACTGCTCTTCATATGCCCATGCTAGTAGACTTGTGTATTTATGTAGTAGATACTATGTTTGCATTCAATTCATATTCCTAATGAAGACTTCATTGATTCTCCTGATAGAATGAATTCCAAAATGTCACTGTTCACATTTAACTTTAAATTTTACAAAGATACGCCAACATTCAACAGGTAGAACGTATCATATAGTTGACTTAAACACATTCATTCAATCCACACAGAGCTTTTGTCTCATTTTATGTAGGAATTATTTGACAATGTTATCCATATATTTTTTTTCAGTATGGAGGAATTTCATCTCTGATTATCCTCTTTTATCCCACCCTTTCTCTCTCATAAACCATTCTTCCTCTAACACACCTTTCTTTCTTGCCCCCCCCCAACCCTTTGAGTCATTAAGTTTAATTGCTATTGCCTGTATTAGCAGTAGTCTTGGGGTGCTTTTACTAAAACATAGGTGACTTTTAAGTGGCTATACTACTGAAGAAAATGATGTTTCCTTCTCCAGGATGTACAGAATCCCCAAGTGATTGGGGTATTATGACTGTGACAGGTACTATCTTGAGCAGAATACCATAGTTTTCGTTAATTCCTAGCATAAGGATTGTATCATTTGGTTAATTGTACTTATAATCTTGTGTTTTTTTCTTCAGTTGATGTCCATTCCCATTCAGAATTAAAATTTAAAAGTCATTCATTTTGTTCTATTTCTTCAATTATTTCTGTTTTGACATTTCTAATCAATATAGATAATGTTATTGTTGTTTTCAGGTTATAGTTCCCCAAAATTTTTCCTTTCATTTATTGAATACTCCTAATGAAGTCAAATGATATGTCCTCGTAATAAAGATGTATTAAGACATAATATGTCAGCATATTAAGACAAAAGTTCAAGTAAGAACCACTGCCCTAAACATTTCATCTCTTTATGTAAATTACTAAGAAGCAAAGAAGAAATAAAATATGATGCAAATCCTCTGATGACTGTAAGTATCACCTACTGTGGGGACACAAAGACATTGATGTAAAGAAACCAATTAAATAAAAAAGTTGTTGTTGGATAAAGAAGAAATATGAATGTATACATCTCCATTATATTTAAGGGGTAGAATTAGGTTGGTGGAATTTATACCATGAATACAAGGAGAATTGAGATAAAGGCCCAAACATGGATGATTGGAAGCATTTTTTTTTATTAGGTTTATATTTTTACAGTCCAGTCCTTTTTGAGTTCTGTGGATTGTATCTTGGGTATTCTTTACTTTTTTTGTCTAATATTCACTAATTAATGAGTACATACCATGCATGTCCGTTTGCATCTGAGTTACCTCACACAGAATGATATTCTTTTCCTCCATCCATTTGCCTGCAAAACCCAGGCTGTCCTTGTTCTTAATAGCTGAATAGTATTCCATTGTGTAAATGAACCACATTTTCTGTATCCATTTTTCTGTAGTGGAACATCTGGGTTGTTTCTAGCTTCTTGCTATCACGGATAAGGTCTCTATGAACATAGTGGAGCATGTGCTCCTGTGGAATTGTGGGACAGTTTTTTGATTTATGCCCAAGAGTGGTATAGCTGGGTCTTCACATAGGTCTATTTTCAATTTTCCAAGAACAACCAGATTGATTTCCAAAATGGTTACACCAATTTTCAATCCCACTGGCAGCAGAGGAGTGCTCCTCTTTCTTCACATCCTTGCCAATATGTGCTATCACCTGAGTTTTTTATCTTAGTCATACTGATTGATATAAGGTGGAATCTCAGGGTTATTTTTACGTGCTTTTCCCTGACCCCTAAGGACTTTGAACATTTCTTTAGTTGTTTCTCAGCCATTAGAGATTCCTCTGTTGTAAATTGTCTGTTTAGTTTTATACTCCATTTTTTTTTATTTTCTTTCTTTCTTTCTTTTTTTTATTTGAGGTTAGCTTCTTGAGTTCTTCACATATTTTGGATATTAGCCCTCTATTGGATGTGGGGTTAGTGAAGTTTGTTTCCCAATCTGTAGATTGCTGATTTGTCCTATGGAATGTGTCCTTTGCCTTACAGAAGGTTTTCATTTTCACGAGGGCTTGCTTTTCAATTCTTGATCTTATGATCATGTAGTTATATAAGATTATGCTGCTTCTCAAGACCAAGGTTTTCTAGTCTGGTTCAAAAATAATAGCCATTGAGGATGTTGGTTAAAAAAATAGTATATAACATTTAAAAATCAAACTTTTTCAATATTTATTGTATTAATTTTAAATGTATGTGGACTTGTGTGTGGGTGAGTGTATGTGAATACTGAGACCAGAGGAGGTCAGATGGGTTGCATCCCTCGGTTTGGAGTTATTGGAGGCTGTGATGCCCCTAAATGGTCACTGAGAGTTGAACTCCAGTCCTCTGTAAGAGTGTGGCATTCTCTTAACTACCAAGATATCTTCCAGCCCTAAAATCATGAAGGTTATGCACTATAAAAATGTAAAGTTATTATTTTATTACATATGCATGCAATGATACACACAAGTACATGTTGAGATGAGAGGTTCATTTCAGGTGTTGTTCTTCAAGTGCTGTCTATCTTTTTTTTTAAACAGGACCCCTTGCCTGGGCCTGGAGTTTGTCAGTTATGTCATCATGATTGGGCAGTGAGTTCCCTGGACCTTTCTGCCTCCATCTTCCAAGGGCTAAGATGACATGCACATCTCACCACACATGGCTTTCACATGGATGGAGCTCAGTCCTGTGTTTCAGTGAATCCTTATCTTTTACTAGTTTTCTTCCTCCTTTATCTCAGGATATGTTAAAGACATAAACTGAAAGCCTTCTTTATAAAATAGATATGAAACTGTAGAAATACTCCTTGATGAGCCATCAGGCTGTGATGGAGAGATCTTGCTCAGCTACTCTCAATTGGTTGCTTTTAGGATGTGATTATGCTGTAGACTGAAGTACTGAGTGAGAACAGAGTTTCCTTTTCTGGAGTCTAATAATAGTATAAATGGAGGAGTCAGTCGTGGTCTTTTGGTTGGGGATAGGGCAGGGCTTTTGGTACTCTCTGTGGAAACAAATTGTACATGGAAAAGCAATCAGCATAGATCAATTTAACTGTTGAAATTAAGCCTGGGAAAATACAAATCGGTGTTTCATATCCATTTATATTCACCCTAGAGGTTATTATTTATTATTGAACATTGTTACAAATTCATTCTTTTTTTCCTTTCTTTCTTGCTTTCTTGCTTTCTTTTTCTTTCTTTCTTTCTTTCTTTCTTTCTTTCTTTCTTTCTTTCTTTCTTTCTTTCTTTCTTTCTTTCTTTCTTTCTTTCTTTCTTTCCTTCTTTCCTTCTTTCTTTCTTTCTTCATTCATTCACTTTACATCCTGATTGTTGCACCCCCCCACACTTCTTGTTCCCCTTATACAGTCCCCCATCTCCCATCTCCTTCTCTTCTAGGGTGGGGGATCCCACCCTAGAACATCAAGTCTTTGCAGGGCTAGGCACATCCTCTCCAACTGAGGCTAGACAAGGCAGCCCTGTTTGGAGAATGGATTCTATAGACAGGAAACAGCTTGAGAGACAGCTCCTGCTCCGGTCGCTGGGGGAACTACATGAAGGACTAGCTGTGGGGTCTTCCTGTGGGGTGCCAATATCCTCTAGGGATCCCAATTCTTCCTTCAACTCTTCCATAAGACTCTCTGAGCTTTGTCCAATATCCAGCATTTGGCAGTAGGCATCTGCATCTGTTCCAGTCAGCTGCTGGGTGAAGCTTCTCAGAAGACAGTTACACTAGACTCCTATCTGCAAGCAAAACAGAGTATCATTAATAATGTCAGGGATTGGTTGCTTGCTCATGGGATGGGTCTCAGGTTGGGACAGTTTTTGGTTGTCCATTCTCTTAGTCTCTGTTCTATCTTCGTTCTTGTATTTCTTGTAGACAAGACAAATTTTAGCTTGAAAGTTGAATAGGTAGGTTGCTGTCCTTATCTCCCCATTGGGTTTCCAGCCTCAATGTTACCTCACTCAGGATGATATTTTCTATTTATATCCATTTGCCTGAAAAATTCATAATGTCCTTGTTTTTAGTAGCTGAGTAGTATTCTATTGTATAAATGAACAACATTTTTGGTATCCATTTTTCATTTGAAGGGCATCTGGGTTGTTTCCAGTTTCTGGTTATTATGAATAAAACTTCTATGAACATACAAGAACACATGTTCTTCTGGTATGGTAGAAAGTATCTGTGAGTATATACCCAGGAGTGGTATAGCTAGATCTTCAGGTAGAACTATTCCCAACTTTCTAAGAAACCATCAGATTGATTTTTGGAATAGTTGTACTAGCTTTTACTCCATCCAGCATTGGAGGAATGTTCCCTTTGGTCTACAACCTTACCATCATGTGCTGTCATTGGAGTCTTTTATCTTAGCCATTCTGCTGGTTTAAGATGGAAACTCAAGGTCATTTTGACTTGTATTTCCTTGATGACTAAGGATGATGCTGAACATTTCTTTTTTATTAATTAATTAATTAATTTAGATTTTACACTCCATATTTTATTCCCACCACCTCATCTTCCTTCTGACTGTTCCACATCCCATACTTCCTTCCTCTCTCCCTGTCTCCATGTAGATGTTCACCCCCACACACCATACCTGACCTCTCTGGGGTCTCCAGTCTTTTAAGGGTTAAGTGCATCATCTCTGAATGAACACAGACCTGGAAGTGCTCTACTGTATGTGTGTTGGGGCTTCATATCAGCTGGTGTATGCTGCCTGTTTGGTAGTCCAGTGTTTGAGAGATCTCGGGGATCCAGATTGAGACTGTTAGTCTTCCTACAGGGTTGCCCTTCCCTTCAGCTTCTTTCAGCCTTCCCTAATTCATCAACAGGGGTCAGCTGCTTCTGTCCATTGGTTTGGTGCAAGCCCTGAACTCATTGTCACAGGGGAAAATTTCCTAAACAGAACTCCAATGGCTCATGATCTAAGACCAAGAATTGATAAATGGGACCTCATGGAACTGGAAACCTTCTGTAAGGCTAAGGAAATAGTCAATAAGATGAATCAGCAACCTACAGATTGGGAAAAAAAACCTTCACTAACCCCACATCCAATAGAGGGCTAATATGCAAAATATATGAAGAACTCAAGAACCTGACCTCCAAAAAAACCCAAACAACCCAATCAAAACAGGGTATAGAACTAAATAGACATTTTACAACTGAGGAATCTAGAATGGCTGAGAAGCACCTAAAGAACTCTTCAAAGTCTTTAGTGATCAGAGAAAAACAAATCAAAACTATATCATTTGATATGTGAATTGTTTCTTGGGTATTCCGAACTTCTGGGCTAATATTTGCTTATCAATGAGTGCATACCATGTGAGTTCTTTTGTGATTGTGTCACCTCACTCAGGTTTACAGCCTCCAGTTCCACCCATTTGCCTAAGAATTTCATGAATTCATTGTTTTAAATAGCTGAGTAGTATTCCATGATGTAAATATATCACATTTTCTGTATCCATTCCTTTGTTGAGGAACATCTGGGTTCTTTCCAGCTTCTGGCTATTATAAATAGGGCTGCTATGAACATAGTGGAACACGTGTCTTTATTACATGCTGGGGAATCCTCTGAGTATATGCCCTAATGATGCCCAAGAAGAATGAAGGAAAGGCTCCTGGTACTAGAAAGGCTCAATGCAGCAGTGTAGGGGAATACCAGGACAGGGAAGCAGGAAGGGGTTGATTGGGGAACCGGGGGAGGAAAGAGGGCTTATGGGACTTTTGGGAAGGTGGGATTCAGCAAAAGGGAAATCATTTGAAATGTAAATAAAGAATATATCTTAAAAAAAATCAAAATGCCCAAGATTCCACCTTACACAAGTCAGTATGACTGAGCTCAAAACAACAGGTGACAAAGCATGTTGGAGAGGATGTGGAGAAAGAGGAACACTCCTCCCATTGCTGGTCAGATTGCAAATTGGTACAACCACTCTACAAATCAATCTGGTGGTTTCTTAGAAAGTTGGAAATAGATCTGCCTGAAGATCCAGCTATACCACTCTTGGGAACATATCCGAAAGATACCCCACCATGCCACAGAGGTACATGTACCACTATGTTCATAACAACATTATTTGTGATAGCCAGAAGTTGGAAACAACCCAGTTGTCCCACAACATAAGAATGAATACAGAAATGTGGCTCACTTACACAATGGAATACTACTCAGCTATTAAGAATGAGAATGTCCTGAGTTTTGCAAGCAAATAGATGGAACTAGAGAATATCATCCTGAGTGAGGTAACTCAGACCCAAAAGGACATGCATGAATTACAGGGGTAGAAATGGAGAAAAGCCTGAGAAAAAGAAGGTCCAGTAACAGGCCCAATGTGGAATCCAGCTCAATGGGAGGTCACAAGGCCTAATATTATTACTGAGGCTACAGAGCGCTCACAAAACTGACATAGCCTGACCATAATCTCGTAGACCCAAGAAACAACTGAATCAGAAGCAGATATTTGCACTCAACTGATGTTGAACATTTCTTTAAGTGTTCCTCAGCTATGAGAGATTCCTCTGTTTAGAGTTTTCTGTTTAGCTCCATACCCCATTTTAAAATAAGGATATTTGGTTTGTTGGTTTCTAACTTTTTTAGTTCTTTATATATTTTGAGTATTAGCTTTCTGTTAGATGAGTGGTTGGTGAAGAACTTTTCCCAACCTGTAAGTTGTTGTTTTGTCCTATTGACAGCATCCTTTGCCTTACAGAAGCTTTTCTGTTTCTTGAGGTCCTATTTATCAATTGTTGATCTTAGAGCCTGAGCCATTGTCATTCTGTTCTGGAATTTGTCTCCGATACCAATGAGTTCAAGTTATTCCCTGCTATCTCTTATTTCCCAGATTTAGTGCATCATGGTTTTATGTTGAGATCTTTGATCCACTTGTACTTGACTTATTCCATTGTATGGCTTTGGCCTACACAAAATTGTTAAGTATGCTTTTATCCTGCCATTATGAACATAGAGGCAGATTTGACATAGAGTGTCAAATATTAAAATCATGAAGAATCTGGTCTCACCTGAGACGTGAACATTCTGGAGAACTACTTACCTTGGCAGTAGATATATGGTTATCTAGAACTTGTCTTATAGACTTTTTAATTTTACTTTTTTTATTAGATATATTCTTCATTTACATTTCAAATGATTTCCCCTTTTCTGATTCCCCCAGAAAGTCCTATAAGCCATCTCCCCTCCCCCATTCCCCAATTAACCCCCCTTTTGCTTCCCTGCCCTTCTATTCCCCTACACTTCTGCATCCAGCCTTACCAGGACCAAGGGCCTCTCCTCCCTTTGATGTCCAACAAGGCCATCCTCTACTGCCTATGTGTCTGGAATCATGGGTAACACCATGTGTACTATGTGGTTTATGCTTTTGTCCCTGGGAGCTCTGGGAGTACTGGGTAGCTCATAGTGTTGTTCTTCCTATGGCTTTGCAAACCCCTTCAGCTCATTGGGTCCTTTCTCCAGTTCCCCCACTTGGGACCCTATGCTCAGTTCAATGGCTAGCTGAGAGTGTCTCCCTCTGTATTTGTCATGTACTAGCAGAGCTTCCCAGGTGACAGTTATATCTGGCTCTAGTCAGCAAGTTCTTTTGGGCATCGATAATAGTGTCTGGGTTTTCTAACTATATATGGGATGAATCCCTAGGTGGGTTAGTCTCTAACCACTCTGGAAATCAGTCTGGCTGTTCCTCAGAAAACTGAGCCAGAGGCCAAATAAACTTCAAACTTTATTTGAAGTTCCACTGAACCCCTCTGGGTTGTGTTCATGGAACTTGCAATGACTGTCCTTGCTTATTAGGAAACATGATACTACCAGAAGACCCTCTTATACCACTCCTGGGCATATACTGAGAGGATTCCCCAGCATGTAATAAGGACACACTTATGTTCCTAGCAGCCTTATTTACTATAGCCAGACGTTGGAAAGAACCCAAAAGTCCTTCAATAGAGGAAAAGATACAGAAAATGTGGTATATTTACACTATGGAATACTACGGAACTATTAAAAACAATGAATTGATGAAACTCTTAGGCAAATGGGTGGAACTGGAAAATACCATCCTAAGTGAGGTAACCCAATCACAAAAGAACACACATGGTATGCACTCACTGATAAGTGGATATTAGCCCAGAAGCTTGGAATCCCCAAGACACAATTCACATATCATTGATGCCCAAGAAGAAGGAAGAACAAAGTGTGGATATCTGGTCTTATTTTTGAGTCACATTAAAATGTTTTTGAAATAAATTAAATCCAGCTAAGAATTTTCAAAAGAACTTTTATTTCTCATTCTTCAATTTTTTCATTTTATATATATATATATATATATATATATATATATATATATATATATATTGCATCTTCTCTGTCAGTCCATACCTGTCAGTCCTCTGCTGTGTATGTGTTGAGCCTCATATCAGCATGTGTATGCTGCCTGGTTGGTGGTCCAGTGCTTGAGAGATCTTGGGAGTCCAGGTTAATTGAGACTGCTGGTCCTTCTACAGGGTCACCCTCCTCTTCATCTTCTTACAGCTTTTCCCTAGTTCAAGCACAGGGGTCACCAGATTCTGTCTATAGGTTAGGTGCAAATGTCTGCATCTGACTCTTTCAACTCCTTGTTGGATCTTTCCGAGGGCAGTTGTAATAGGTTCCTTTTTGTGAGCTTACCATAGCCTCAGTATCGTGTCAAGCATTGTGACCTGGATACCAATTTGGTCCTGTTGTTGCTGTTCCATTTCTTAGTGGATATGGTATAATTTATTTGAAGTTCCACTGAACCCCTCTGGGTTATGTTCATGGAACTTGCAATGACTGTCCTTGCTTATTAGGAAACATGTTTTCAAGGATTCCTTCTTGCAGCGCCTTCATCCCTTTCCTAACAGATTACTTCTATTTTTAGTTAACAAAAATGGCTTTACTGTGTTCAACTCTATGAGTCATTTCCTCTGATGTTGTGTTATCTTTTGTAAATCGAAGCAAACAATATGTGTAACTTGATATAACATGTAAAAAGTCACCAACTATAAGTGTTTAAGAAAATTTTCACTTGAATCATATTTTTATTGTTCAAAGAACAATGAAGATCTTATATTTCTTTCTGGACAGTAGGGATAAGCCAGAAATGAAGTCCTAAGAGCATATGTGTTGTAAAATAACTTTCATATGTATAATTCATTAATGTCAATAATATGTTGTTCCTTATCAATAAACTTTATTCAATGTTCCAAGAAATGGAGAAACTGATACAGTGGAGAAATACATGGGTTTTCTTTTCTGCATTTATGAGATAGCTTACCTGTACAAATTAGCTGTTTTATTCTGAAAATTGATTTTTTAAAAAATGGAATTTGTAAAAAGTAATCATATAAAAGCATTAAGACAAAGAATGGGGGGGGGAGGCCTTCAGAGCTCAGAAGCACATTTTATCAAGTTTTTAAAACACGACTGGGCAACAACACTGTGGATTTTTGGAGAACTACAGAAAATGGACCATTCTCACCCAAAGAAGCATAAGAGAACATGAATGTAAGTTAAATCTAGCCTTGCATGCTAAGGGAATGAGAGTGGCAGAAACATGATTTCTATGTGAAAATCAGTTTGCTGAGTAAAGTCTGGCACTGGCGAAGGTTGACTGCCTTGACACAGATGCATGCACACTGTGGTTGTTTGTACAGCTCTGTGTATACATCTGTAGTAGTTTATATTACTGTGGCTGTGGCAAAGTACCAGGCAAAGCTAATGGTAAAATGTTTCATTTAATTCACAATTTCAGGTGTCAGTCCATTTTAGGAGGAACCTTAAGGTAGCAGGAACTTGACATATGTGCACATGTACACACTGTACTTCGGGCAGACAGAATGATTGCATGTGTGTATGCCTTTGTTCAGCTCACTTTATTTTTTATACAATCCAGGACCCAAACCTAGGGAAGTGAGCTACTAATTTTAGGCTGTTTACCTATATACTTAGCATGACCAAACCAATTCTCTACAGACATGAACACAGGAGAATCTTGTCTAGATTCACTGTAATTCCTTCCCTGTAATTCCCTTCCTAACAGATTCTAGATTGTATCAAGATGAAAAAAATATAACCTGTCACAATTGCTGTCTCCCAACTTGCAAGGTGTTGAAAGCATGGGCCAATTATTGAAATTCCCTTACGTACTTATGCTGTATAGAAAAGTAACATAAAGAATCATTTTGTATGAATTTTAACTTTATACAATTTTCATCCAAGCCCCTTCATCAAAATGTGGTTATTGTTTGCTTGTTTTCTTTTGTTGTTGTTGTTGTTTGTTTATGTTTGTTTTTTGAAATTTCTTACTTCACAGCTTGTGGTCCTTCAAACTCCTGGAGCGTGTGGGCTTCTTTCAGCTCCACTGGGACTGAATTTGTAGAAATTATCCACTGCCCTAAGCAATCTGTGCTTAATCACTTACCTGACTTATGTGAAACACTATTTTCATTTATATTTTAAATAATTAGTTTATTGATGTACAAAAATATAGTTAGCATAAAGTAACTAAGGTGTTTTAGCAATATGGATGAAGTATTAACTAACATTACGGTGTTATTCATTTCTCCCCAGAGTTAGACGTTATTATTTAACAGTGGAAAGTAGGCACTTATGATTAATCAAACATAGTGTCTTCAGCTTAAAGCACATGATTAGTATATGCTTCCTGTACATGGTCTGTGGTTGGGTCTGTTACATTACAGTCAGCTTTGCCTTCATGAACCTCTATTGTCATCTGCTTAGATGGTCCCCTTAGAACAAAATGTCTTCATGCTGCCACCCTGGATGTAATGGAAGCAAAGATAAGCTCCTGATCTGCATTGAGTAAAACAGTTCACATCTTTTTGGTAACTTAATTTTGATTTACTTATTTCTATTTATATGTGTGGCTTGTGTGTTCATGAACCACACGAATGCAGCTCCTATGGAGGCCATATCTGGGTGCAATTCTCTATACATTGGATTGACAGGCAGCTGGAAGCCACTATGTGGAGGTTTGGAATGGACCCCAGGTTCCCTGGAGGAGCAGCAAGTACTCTTAACAGCTGAGCTGTTGCACCAGCCCCTTCTGTGGAAAAGACTCAAGACATGCTTGTCTCCAGGAAGGATGAAAGAGATAAAGATTGAGAAGTAGTATTACAAAGAAGTCTCTGCCACTGTATAATTAAAAAGCTCTTGTCTGAAAATTATAAATGTTGCTTTAGAACATCTCTAAGGGCAAATACCATATCCTAAGTTGATTTTTTCTTTCAGTAAATTATCTTATTTATTTTAGTGGATTTTATAAGTTCTGCTTTTATTATTATTATTATTTATTTTGGTTGTTTAAGTCAAATAAGTCAAAAGCAATTCTGAGTTAAGTATACAAAATGTGACTTATTGGCTTAGTTCTCTTTAATAAAATTTCATCTAATATTTTTCCAATGTGGCTAAATGTAAAAATATGAATAACTAAAAGAATTGTGTGTCTCAGAAATAATTTTAT
This sequence comes from Apodemus sylvaticus, assembly GCF_947179515.1. NCBI lineage: Eukaryota > Metazoa > Chordata > Mammalia > Rodentia > Muridae > Apodemus > Apodemus sylvaticus. Next base: position 160,028,463 of record NC_067475.1, on the reverse strand, counting down.
TTTATATTTGTGGACGGACATTAATACTAAAATTATTAACCAAGAATTTAATTGCCGTAAGTTATTAGAAAATGCTATTTCCAAGATTTTTGTAGACAGTTAGCACTTATCAATATCATCTAGTAATAATCAGGCAAATGGATAAACAATTTCTCTAACACATGAATGTCATCACTCAGCAGTAAGCAGAAAGCCACAACTAGTATGCGGTAATCTGTAGGGATTGAAATTTTAAAATCTTAATATAAGATCAATTTCTGAGATTATATACTACTAATAAAAATCTAATTAGAAATAATGAATAGCTATGAAAGGGATTTTTAAAAGTGAATACAATTTCTTTGGTTCTACTTTTTCTTGTTTAATTCATTTTATGTGACTATGTCAAGAGTAATATTAGTACTGTACTTAGAGGTTGGTCATGGTCTATGTAACTTCAGACAAAGGAGTCCATTTAGTATACTTCTTCAGGTGAGGTAGGCCTCATGTTAAGTAACCAAAAAGAAGAGAAATCACAAAGAATAGCTTCCACATGTTTAAGAAAGATTCTGTGAACTAAATTCCCTAAATATAATGCTAAGTTTGTGCCACATTCTTAAAAAAAAAATCACAGAAGCAACCAGAAAAAAATATCCCTGCTCTTTACAACCTTGTGCTTTTCCTTATACATTCATTTCCATACTTGAGTAAAAGGAACAAGTCACAAATGCTGGCAGAATTTACAGCGACAGTGCAACATCCAATGAGCGTGTGCAGCTGTTCTGTGCATATCCATTTTCACCACATCTGTATGTGAAATATCAGGAGAACATTGACAGCAAGTCCCTTACAAGGACTGCTCATTGCAGACGCTCAGCCCTGACCCTGCAGAGCAAAGTATGTAATAAAACGTGTTTGCTTCTCTGGGGCGCTACATTTAAAACCCGGATCATTTGTAGATGTCAATTTGAATATCTAATCTGGGAAAATATGTACAAATCACGGACACACTTAGAATCTCATTTAGAGACAATGCTTCATCAGGAGGATATACACAGGGAACATAAATTCATGGTTCCTGCTACATTCATGCAAATTTTGTTCAGAAAAGTTCCATGAAGTCCTCACTATATGAGAAGGAGGTTGCATACTTTAAAGGAATAAGACATGACCCTGGGCTGGGAGGATCTGGGAGGAGCTGAGACAGGAGTGAGAGCTGAATGTGCTTAGCATTAAATTCTCTAAGAATTACGAGAAATTATATTTTTAAAAAGAAATATAATCTTGGGCTGGGAAAATGACTCATTGGGTAAAATGCATACCATACAGCTATAAGGTTTTGAGTCCAAATTCCCAGAAATCAAATAAAATGAGATGCAGAAATATCGATCTATAAGCACACATCTCTAGAAGCTATCTGGAAGGATAGCTCATAGGAACAATACCAGGAGCTCATAGGAACATCAAGGAACTGTGTTATAAATTTGGTGGAAAGCTTGGACCAGCACATGTGGTTGTACTTCCATCCACAGGCATACAATGTGATGTACTGACAGTCGTGAAAACAGGAATGCATGCACATGAAAAAAAATATAGCTCAAGTTAACATCAGTGAGCAAGGATCCAATATAATCATGGTAAGAAAAAATGAAAAAGTATGAATAGATAATATTCCTGTGATTATTAACTGCAGTGGATTCCCAGGAACAACAAGAGAACAAGGGTCTTGTAGTTCCTCGTGCCAAAGGTATTGTTATTGATAATATGGTTACCAAAACTATAGCTAGTTTCCAACATCTGTTATATAACATTAAGTGAAAATAATTTGTAGCACTTCATATGTAATTGGGAATAGAATCTGGAAAACAGATCTATATCTGCATGCTCACATTTCATTAATGTAGATGAATAAAATAAAGGACCATATACTTTCTTTAACAATATTACTTAATTTTGGCACATTAAATGACTTGCATGTTTTTCTGTATTGATGTAAAATAATTATTATCAAGTTTTAGATAATATGTACACCACTTGTGACTTAATGTTACATTAACATCTACTTGGAAAGGTTTGGCATTATAGAAATTGATTCATTGTGTGGATCCCAGTGAGCTGTAATATTCTGCAGGAATAATGGAGGGTGAGTAACAATTGCAACAGTGGAGCAGTGCAAGGAAGGAAATGGATGAACTGCAAAGATATTTGAGGAGCCTGTGAAGATATGTGACCACAATGACCTGTTATTGGCTCCAATTCTCATGGAGGTAAAAGAGATCAAAATTATTATGGTATGCCTACTTGAGACACATACAAAAATTACCAAGGCATTTTTGACTGGAAATACTTCACTGGGAAAACTAGTCAAATTCATATGAGATTCAATTATCTTTAAAATTATTTTTCTTAGTATGAAATTTGAAATTAAAAGGTAATTTTATCATTTCTTCCCTTTCCTTTCCTCGCTTCCAACCCTCCCATGCTCAACTCCTTGTTTCCTCTCAAATACATAGCTTTTTAGTTATATATATATATGCATACACAAACACACACACACAATACACATGCACATATATATGGTAGGTTAGGGAAACATGAGACATGTCTTACCCAAAAACTGATGGCACCCAAATGTTGATAAGACTCATCATTTTGTTTGTCAAATGAGTATCTGAAGGATGCTTAGGCTGACCTTTCAGCCAATGGGCTTCCTTTACTTAGTCTCCAGTGCTGGTGGAGCAGATATGATGCACTAGGCCTAGTTTAAGGCTAATCATTGCTATAGTGTGTATTTGTATTGTCCCACCACATCTTTAGGTTATGACCCTGGCAGATCCTGGGTCCTTTAGAAATTGATCCATGATGGAGGAGGTTATTAAATCTTTAGTGCTTTACTCTGCCAAGGATGTGAGATCCGAATTCCACTTTTCCCTTTTGGTTTGTGCCAAATGTTCCCACCAAATTTGTTACTTTCTTCCTCCAGAGATGTATGAGGACATTATCCAAATCTATGAGCCAAAAGTAATTTCTATTTTATAAGTTAATTATTTCAAGACTATTACTAGTATTTTATCAACAAAAAGTTAACACGCTCTTTTGAATGAAATAAATGAAGAATAGAAATAACAGTAACCCGAAACAGTTCCCTCAGGTAGCTAAATTATATATAAAAATCATTTTAGAATAATGTATAAGTGATTTGTTACTGTTTGTGACAGAGTACTAATCAATGAAAATCATCTGCAACAATGTATCCATGCAAACACACATTTCAATATTATCACAGACAGCTCACTATGTGTGTGATCTCCTCATGTAGAGTCTGCAAAGCTCTAGCTTGGCAACTTTCAGGGATCCTTTCCCTGGAGCAGGCTACACCTATGCATTCTTGAGGGTAAGATGAATGACCAAAGATTAAGGCTTCTTTTTGTAATTGAAAGAAGGAAGGAAGGAAAGAAAGAAAGAAAGAAAGAAAGAAAGAAAGAAAGAAAGAAAGAAAGAAAGAAAGAAAGAAAGAAAGAAAGAAAGAAAGAAAGAAAGAAAATGAATCCAGGGTGGCTACCTATGAAAATTTCATGGTCATTTTTATTTAAGGATACAACAAGAAGTAAAATCTGGAGGTTTTCATAAACAAACCAGGAATCACCAGGGAGGTAAAAAGAGTATTGCTGACAGTAAATGGTAGCAGGATGGCATTTTCTGGCCTCAGAGAGGATGTTAACGTCATGATTTCAGACAAGAGAAGGAAGTGCAATAAAACACAAGGACCTTCACTTTGTTGTTTCTTCACACTGAGTATGTGAAAATGCACATTCACCTATTTTGAATTTTCCTTTCATTTGACTTAGCCTTTACCTCAAGACAGAAAACATTGTCCACCACGTTCTTTGACTTATTTATTGGGAGCATTAATTGGTATTGTGGACTGCCTTCACTTTCACATTTTATTCCGACTTGGATTGTATAACTAAATATCTGCTGAACCTCATCGGGTGTCAAAAGCTCGATCCAGCCCTCCAATTCAAGCTTATGTTTTTAAAATTTTATAAGTTTTTACATTCATGTCATGTCTTTGGCATTCACACGGGGAACAAAAGAGAAAGCTTATAAAATAAAGCAGGTAATACTTATAGTAAAGGTATAAACTCTTTTCCTGGCAAGGTTCCTACCTTTCCACCAATCAGAGGAATTTATTACCTATGGTTTTTCTTTAAGAGAAAACTTGGCCTTGGTCCATCTCAAATATTGTTGACATGTAAGCTGTAATGAAAGGTTTCTTTTTTGTTTTTTTGGCTGTTTTCTTTCAAAAATTAAATGTAAGAAACCTTCTCCCTTATGACATCTAGTTCTTATTATTATGTATTTTTGTTATTGCTAGAAAATTTATTTGCAAGGCTACCTTCAATGTTAAATTTATATGGAAGACCGTTAGCTCCTTAATGCTATGGAACAACTTTGTAGCTTCTTTGTCTTTGACAGTGGCGATAAGAAACAAAATAACAGACTAAATATCTAGAAATTTGACTTTTACTGCAAAAAGAAAACAACTATAGTAACAAGCTCTTGTGATGCAGCTATTCTCCTGAAAACTTTATATATCTTAGTTTTTACACTGACATAAGAGGAACCAACTCTTTAAGAAGTTACATGATTACCCTTTGTCTTTGTGGGCTAGTCATCCAGAAATTAAATATTTATGTCTCACATATCGTGAAGCTCTAAGAATATTGGTACACTGCTTTTAAACACTATTTAAATGCTGGATTTCCAATTATAAAGCATTTAGTCCAAGACAATGTGGCCACCGGTTTAAGGAAGACAAGCAGGGCATGAGAGGTGTTGGAGGTTGGAGAAAAGAGAGACAAGAGGGCAAGTTATACAGCTATGTGTTAATTAATGTATATTTAAAAAATAATTAGCAAGAACATGGTAATAAAAGTATAGATGCCACATGAAATTAAAAAAAAAATTAGCCTTTAAGTCTATATAACTCTTTTCTATTCATCTGCATCATCAAAATGCTACCAATTGTGGAAATATCCTATGCATTGTCAAATTTTAATTAGGCTTCTAAATTTGTCCTAGGCCTATCTTTGTATTTCTTTCTAAAACTAAATTATAGCAAAGAGCTTTCCTGAGTGAGGTTAGCTAAAGCCTCTATCTTTTGTATCTTACAATTCTGAAAACTAAAGTGTGTTCCTCGTTCTTCACTTTCCCTCTGGCTCTCTGGTGGTCTCTGATTTCAGGCTTTTTTTCTGTAAGGATGCAAGAGAGAAAATTGGAAGTAGATCTACCTGAAGACCCAGCTATACCATTCTTGAGCATATAACCAAAAGATACCCCACCATAACATAGGGGTATATGCTCTGCTATGTTTTCAGCTGCCTGTTGCTGGATTTTCCCTGTCCAATCACATTAGGACAGTGGAAGGCCTGTGATTAGACTCGAAAAGGGAGGTGGAGCTAGGAGTTGGAGAGACAGGTTGCAGGAGGAGAAGGGAGAAGAACAAAGATGGATTTGGATATATACCTGTGGAGCATCTACCAGCCACAAGTAGCTATGATTTCACAACAAGGTTAGAAATGTGGGGATAAAGGCTTTATCATTATTAATTGGCTCTGAAATTATTATATTGGCTTCTTGTAAATTGTGATCTTATTGATACATAAATCTAATTGGCTAATTAAGTATTAAGAGTCTTGATCCTACCATGTAATTAGGATATGCGGTGGCAAATCATGGGGTGTGTGGGGCATTGTGTGGTAGTGAGAAGAACTTGGGGGGGACCTCTGCCAAACAGATGGCTGGCAGAGGAACCACCAAGTGAGATGCACCAGCAGGAGACCTGTGGCCCAGCATGAGCTCTGTGGCTTACCCAGTTGCCTTGACAGTAACAGCGAGGGAACATGTCATCCCTTTTAAAATATTTCCTGCAATAGTTGCCTTATCTGTAATATAAGGCAGAAGCTGGAAACAACCCAGATGTCCCACAACAGCAGAATGGATACAGAAAATGTGGTTCATTTGTACAATGGATTACTGCTCAGCTGTTAAGTAAGGGGGATAATATTTGATATGTAAATAAAGAAAATATCTAACAAAAAGTTTGAAAAATATGAGGACATCATAAGTTTTACAGGCGTGTGGCTGGAACTCAAAAATATCATCCCAAGTGAGCTAACTTGGACCCAAAAGGATATGCATGGTGTGCACTCACTAATAAATAGATATTAGCCAAAAGTAGAGAATACTTAGGATATAATCCACATAACTCAAGAAGGTTAACAAGCTGAAGGCTTCAAATGAGGATGCCTCAATCCCACTTGGGAGGAGAAAAAAGTAATTATGTGAGGCAGAGAGAAGGAGAGGGAAGGGGAGGGGAAAGGGGAACATGATCAGATATGGAGGGAGGATAGGAGAAGAGTTGTGTCAGCAGAATGAATGGAATGGGGGGATGGGGGACCCTCTAGAAAGTATCAGAGACCTGGGAGGTGAGAGACTCTCAGGACTCAAAATTGAGAAAATGCCTGTATTAGTTTGGGTTCTTTAGAGTCACAGAATGTATGGGCAGTCTCTATATAGTTAGGGAATTTGTTGATGACTTACAGCCTGTAGTCTAACTCCCCAAAAATGGGCAGCAGCAGCTGTGGATGGAAGCCCAAGGATCTAGCAGTTGCTCAGTCCCACGAGGCAAGCAGACAAGGAAGAATGAATAAATCTTTCTTCTTCCAATGTCCTTATATAGATCTCCAGCAGAGTGTGTAGCCCAGATTAAAGGCTGTAGGTCTCCAGCAGAGGGTGTGGCCCAGACTACAGGCTGTAGGTCTCCAACAGAGGGTGTGACCCAGATTACAGGCATGTAGGTCTCCAGCAGAGGGTGTGGCCCAGATTAAAGATGTGTGCCTCCATGCCTTTAATCCCACATGATCTTGAACTCAGAGATCTGCTTGTCTTAATCTTTGAAATTCATAGCCACTATGCTTCAAGATCTCCATGACAAGATCCAGGTCAGAAATTTATATCTCTGAGCCTCCAGATTAGGATCATAGGTGAGCCTTCCAATTCTAGATTGTAGTTCATTCCAGATATAGTCAAGTTGACAACCAGGAATAGCCACTACAATCCACCCCTTGTCAACTTGACACAAATAATATCTCATGTCCACATGAAACAATAACAAGGTCATGAATACGCCTAACATGATATAACTATTCCTTGTATAATTGCAAACGCATTTGTAAATTTACAAAGGGGCAATGTCCCTTGGGAACATTCTTTTAGTGTTTCAATACCAATTGATGTTAAAGTAATTGGAAGAAAGACAAATGTATCCTTAAAACAATAAGACAGAAGCATTCATATTACTTATAATCCTCATTTCTGCAACTGGTTACATGGCCTTAGCTGGTATTTATAACTACCTTCCTCTGCTACCCATTCTGTATTTCCTTCACCTTCAGCAAGCACCTCAGCAGGTCTTGGCTCTTTTCCTGGAGGATTGACCCATACCTTCATTCCTGATGGGTCATCCTTTGTCATCCTGCTTGGATTAGGCTGTTGTAGTTTTCCATTTACTTTAATCACAGGACATGGTAGTACTAAGAGACACCCTAGGGGATCTCCTACACTCCAGACATAATCCTGCTTACCTCCATTGTGGAGAGGCAATACAATTTCCCCATGGTAATCTGGATCTATCACCCCTCCTAACACTGTTATTCCTTTCTTAGCCTGTTGGTTTAAGGGCATTAGAAGCCCAAATTGGCCAGGGGGAAATCTGAGCTTCCAGTTCAATGGAATGTTTGTTGTGGCTCCTGGTAGGAGCACTCCCCCCTCTGGAACCAAAACTTCTAGGCCAGCAGAACCTAAAGTTGTGGGAACAGGAAGCAAAAATTTTCCTAGAGGGTCACTAGGAGTGATAGTGAATGGAACTATTCCCTTTTCCACCCCTTGTCTCCTGGACCCATGGATCCTGGCTATGGGAGAAACTGTACCATATATTGAATGCTGATTCAAAGCATATACTGCCTTCTGAAGAATTGTCTTAGTCAGGGTTTTTATTCCTGCACAAACATCATGACCAAGAAGCAAGTTGGGGAGGAAAGGGTTTATTCAGCTTACACTTCTGCATTGCAGTTCATCACAAAAGCAAGTCAGGACTGGAACTCAAGCAGGTTAGGAAGCAGGAGCTGACATGGAGAGATGTTTCTTACTGGCTTGCTTCCCCTGACTTGTTCAGCCTGCTCTCTTATAGAATCCAAGAACACCAGCCCAAAGGTGGTACCACCCACAAGGGGCCCTCCCCACTAGATCACTAATTGAGAAAATGCCCCACAGCTGGATCTCACGGAGACACTTCCCCAACTGAAGCTCCTTTCTCTGTGATAACTCCAGCCTGTGTCAAGTTGACACACAAAACTAACCAGCCAGTACAATGCCCAACAGTGGGGAGAGGGAACTCATTGACTGCACCTCAAATAGAAAGAAAGGGCATCAAGTGGAGGGATGGGCTTGCTATCCTCCAGTCAAAATATCTGACCTAGAATCGTTCCTCTCTAAAAGAAGTATAGGAACAAAAATGGAGAAGAGACTGAAGGAAAGGTCATTTAGTGAGCAGCCCAATTTGGGATCCATCTCAAGGGGTGACTCCAAGGCCTGATACTAGGAGCCTAACATGGCTGTCCTCTGAGAGGCCCAAAGAGCAGCCGATTGAGACAGGTGCAAATACTTACACCCAATCATTGAACTGAATTCAGGGACCCCCTGTGGTTGAATGAGGGAAAGGATGGAAGAAGTTAAGGAGGAGGATTGACCCCATAGGAATACCAGCAATCTCAACTAGCCTGGACCCCTGGGAACTCTCATACACTGAGGCACCAACCAGGCCACATACATTAACTGGTCTGAGGCCCCTGACACATATACAGCAGAAGATTAGCAGGTCTCAGTGGGAGAAGACTTGTCTAATCCTTGATAGACTTGAGGCCCTAGAAAGTGGGAAGGCCTGGTCACAGAAGAATATTCTCTTGAAGACAGGGGGAGGAAGAATGGGATGAAATACTGAGGGAGTGTAGACCAGGAGGAATATAACAACAGGACTGTAAAAAGTATGAAGGTAATAAAAAATGACAAAATATTTTAAAAAAAGAAAGAATGCAAGAATCATTTCAATTTGGTTTACCATCCCTCTGAACTCATTTTTGTTCAATTATTTTGGTTTGTTTTCCTCTGGAGATGCAGGGCCTCATATAGTACAGGCTGTTTTTGAAGTCACAATATAGCCAAGAATAACTTTTCAATATTATCCTCCTGCCTTTACATTTAAAAATGTGATATTGAGCCTCTATCCTTGCTCTGTGTGTGTCTGTCTGTCTTTGTCTCTCTGCCTCTGTCTCTCTGTCTCTCTCTGTGTCTCTGTTTCTCTGTCTCTCTGTCTCTCTGTCTCTCTGTCTCTGTCTCTGTATCTCTCTTTCCCTCTCTCTCTGCTTCCTGTGTGTGTGCATGTGCCTGTATGTGAGTGGATGTCTTATTCAATTGATTTCAACCTTATTGATTTGAATGTTCACCTAGACTGTCCTGTTTGGTCACAGTGCCTCCAGGGACCTATTTTTCTCCACCTACCCAGCAATAGTATCACAGATATGCTCTTTCACACTGGGATTTTACACCAGATGTTCATGCTTGCATAGCAAAGACTTTAACACCTACATCACATCTCCAGCACCAAATCTTCCTTTTCTAACTACAACTTGTCATTTGGACATGCAGTGAGATCTCTCTTCAAGACTGAGACATGAAAGTTTTGTTTTTATATTATTTGTGACTATTGCAAAGGTTGACATTTCCTTAATTTCCTTCTCACCCTCTTTATCCTTTGATTATAGGAAATATTGTGATTTGTTTGGGTTAATTTTATATCTAGCACTTTGCTGAAGTTGTTTATCAGGTTTAGGAGTTCTCTGGTGGAGTTTTTGGGGTTACTTAAGTATACTATCATTTTATCTGCTAATAGTGATACTTTGATTTCTTACCTTCCAATTTGAATCCCTTAGACCTCCTTTTGTTGTCTAATTGCTCTGGCTAGGACTTTGAGTACTATATTGAACGGGTAGGGAGAGAGTAGACAGTATTGTCTAGTCCATGATATCAGTGGGATTGCTTCAAGTTTCTCTCCATTTAGTTTGATGTTGGCTACTGGTTTGGTGTATATTGCTTTTACTATGTTTAGGTATGGGCCTTGAATTACTGATATTTTGAAGACTTTTATCATGAAGAGGTGTTGAATGTTGTCAAATGCTTTCTCAACATCTAATGAAATGATCATGTATTTTTTTCTTTGAGTTTGTTTATATGGAGGATCACATTGATGGATTTCCATATATTTAACCATCCCTGCATCCCTAGGATGAAGTCTACTTGATCATGATGGATCATCGTTTTGATGTATTCTTGGATTTGTTTGGTAATAATAATAATAATAATAATTACCTTGGTGTGACTCTGACCAAGCAAGTGAAAGATCTGTATGACAAAATCTTCAGATCCCTGAAGAAAGAAATTGAAGAAGATCTCAAAAGATGGAAAGATCTCCCATGCTCATGGATTGGCAGGCTTAGTATCATTAAAAATGGCCATCTTGACTAAAGCAATCTACAGATTAAATGCAATCCCCATCAAAATTCCAATTCAATTCTTCATAGAGTTAGAAAGAGCAATTTCCAAATTTATCTGAAATAACAAAAAACCCAGAATAGCTAAAACTATTTTCAACAATAAAAGAACTTCTGGCAGAATCACCATCCCTGACATCAAGCTACCCTACAGAGAAATAGTGATAAACACTGCATGGTATTGGTATAGTGACAGGTAGGTAGATCAATGGAATAGAATTGAAGACCCAGAAATGAATCCACACACCTATGATCACATGATCTTTGATAAAGAAGCTAAAGCCATCCAGTGGGAAAAAAGAGAACATTTTAAACAAATGATGCTGGGTCAACTGGCAGTCAACAGGATGAAAATTGATCCATTATTATCTCCTTGTACAAAGCTCAAGTCCAAGTGGATCAAGGACTGCCACATAAAACCAGATACACTGAATCTAACAGAAGAGAAAGCAGGCACACATGAAGTACCTGGAACACATGGATACAGGGGAAATTTTACTGAATAGAAAACCAAAACTTATGCTCTAAGATTAAGAATTGACAAGTGGGACCTCATTAAATTGCAAAGTTTTTGTAAGGCAAAGGACACTGTCAATAGGACAAAATGGCAATTGACAGACTAGGAAAAGATCTTTACCAATCCTACATCTGATATAGGGCTAATATCATATATATAACTCAAGAAGATAGGATACAGAGAACCAAATAACCCTCTTAAAAATAGGGAACAGAGCTAAACAGAGAATTTTCAACTGAAGAAACTCAAAGTGCTGAGAAGCACCTAAAGAAATCTGGAATATCTTCAATCATCAGGGAAAGGCAAGTCAAAACCACCCTGACATTCCACCTCATACCAATCAGAATTGTCAAGATCAAAAACCCAGGTGACAGCAAAAGCTGGAGAGGATGTGGAGAAAGAAGAACACTCCTCCACTGCTGTTGGGATTGCAGGCTGGTAAAACCACTCTGGAAATCAGTTTGGTGATTCTTCAGTAAATTGGACATAGTACTACCTGAGGACTCAGTTTTACTACTCCTGGGCATATACACAGAAGATGCTCCAACATGTAATAAGGACATATGCTCCACTATGTTCATAGCAGCCTTATTTATAATAGCCAGAAGATGGAAAGAATCCAGATGCCCTTCAGCAATGTAATAAATACAGAAAATGTGGTACATTTACACAATAGAGTACTACTAAGCTATTAAAAAAAAGTAAATTCATGAAATTCTTAGGCAAATCATTGGTGCTAGAAAATATCGTCCTGAGTGAGGTAACACAATCACAAAAGAACATTCATGGTATGCACTCACAGATAAGTGGATATTAGTCCAAAAGCTCAGAATACCCAAGATACAACTGCAGACCACATGAAGCTCAAGAAGAAGGAAGACCAAAGTGTAGATACATTGATCCTTATTGGAAAGTGGATCAGTATTCCAATGTCTCACAGCTAACCTATAGAATGAGCATAGGGTCCCCAGTGGATTAGCGAGAGAAAGAACCCAAGGAGCTGAAGAGTTTTGCAGCCCCATAGGAGGAACCATAATATAAACCACCCAGTACCCCAGAGCCCCAGGGACTAAACCACGAACCAAAGAATCCACATGGAGAGACCAATGGCTCCAGCTAAGTAGCACAAGATGACCATTTCAGACATCAATGAGAGGAGATGCCATTGGTCCTATGAAGGCTTGATTCCCAAGAATAGGGGAATACAAGTCAAGAAATTGGGGAGTTGTGGGGGAAGTCTAAACTCACACATTTTTTAATAGTTTTGTATGTAAATTAATATGAAAGAACATTGTAGGACATAATGATGTGGTACCCATTATAGTAATCCCTGCACTCTGAAGGTTATGCCAAAAGCAATGTTTAAAAATAGTCTGGGTATACAGCAAGATCCTACCTAAACCAATGATAAAGCAGCCCAATCATAGAGTTCATTGCAGAACATTCTAGATGGATGTAAGATAGGAAGTCCTTGGGGTAATGTAAACGGGAATTCAGAGAAGACTATTCCCTAATATGTACAGGACAGTTAATTAGTAGTTATCTGGAGAAATTCTTATGTTCTTCCTCAATTTTTAAACCATTAAAAGTGAAAGGGGATGCAATATGCTCAGGTTCAAAATGCACAGTGTGGAATATTGCATATTGAACTCTAGAGCTCCTGCCCTCAGATCATGGCTTCATTCATAGACAGAGTCCTCTGAGGTAATGAAGAGACAATGCTGCATTAGTGCTGGTCCTAAATCAACAAGACTGATCTGTCTTTGATAAAGGAAAACATGGTGGCAAATACACACAGTGGGAACTTTGTGAATAGAAATATAGTCATTTATAAGTCCAGGAGAGAGACTTGGGTTACATTATTTTATCAGTGTCCTTGAAAGCCAGCTCTCTAGTCCTTTAAGTATGAACATCTCATGTCCAGGTCTGCAAGATAGAAAGTGTTCAAAATCCCTAGATTTTGGCATCTTCAGCAAACTAATGCATCTGTATCCTTCCCTATTAGTCCCTCTAGTACTCAGTGGTTGAGCTGGTAAGTCATTATTCTTGTATACATTCAATATATTTAAGTTGGAGAATTAGGAAGGTAATAACTCATCAAGGAAATGAAATTTAAAAAATATTTTTTATATCCATTATAACCTCTAAACACACACAGAGACACACAGAGAGATATAAACAGAGACACACAGACACATGAAGAGACACAGATACAGGCAAACACACACACATAAATAATTAATGCAGGGAATTAAATTTTACTACACTTTTAGTCCTCAAACTAATTGTAACCAGTCAACTATTGTTGGTTTATTGGAAAATACTCTTTTAAAGAAGCAATTCCATAAAGGTTATAAATAGCAAGCCATGAACATTCTCTATTGCAAAGGCCTGGAGAAAGAAGTTGTTAAATATGCATTAAAATTTCATTACTATCAAAAGCCCTGGAATATCAACATCTTCCATTGCATGCTATAAAAAGAATTCAAAAAACATGAAGTTGAATGAAAAAAAAATACCATTTAAGTCACATTTATTCCCAACCTGGTAAAAAAGGCATTCAGCAAATGACAAGAAGGCATCTCATTTTTTCCTCAGTGTGAGCTTGCTCTCCAGCCTTTTCTTATGAACTCAGTATCTTTTTCTGAGTGATTCCTTCCCATTATCACTCACATAAAAGGGTCCTGTGGATGCTTTTGTAGTCTCTGACATATTGTCCCTACAATCTTCATGTATAATTTTAATTGAATCTGGGAAGATTTATTTCTACATTACTAGAAGATTAAAATTTGCAGGTTGTGGTGCTGACATCTGGCCCATCACAGCGTCCCTTGCTGTGTGAAACAGCTATTCAGTATGTATCAATGTTAGTATTGATCTTTTCTTTTCCTAGTGTTCAGAGTAATGGAAGCCAGGGTATCTGAGAGTTTTTAATGATGTAATATTTGTGATTATTCTTATTTCAGACTATGGCAGTAATAACAGTTCTTGGCTTATGCATAAGCCACTTTAAAAGTTCTTTAATCACTAAATTATACTAATCTAATGATATGAAGAGACTGTAAGGGACAGGATGAATAAAAACATATTTCTATTTGAAAGGGTTTTTATTTTCACCTGTTTCTAAGGGAGCCGACTTGAAGTAATGCACAGCAGTATTCAATTATGCACTTCTAGAGGCTATCTCCGCAATCACCTGCTTGGAAATGATGAAGAACGTCCCATTTCATCATGTCCTGCATGATGAGAGCCTGTGTGCTAATCTTTTAGATTGGCTTGCAATTGGGAGCAGAATGATAGCGGGTTCATTGAAATGCGTAGACGATGGCTTATAAAACGGGTTGGAAAAGAAAGTACATTCAATTCTATCTATCAAAAATAACAAATTGTTTTGCGCATTGTGTCAATTTTATGCTCGACTTAGATATTACCTTCTTTTGTACAAAACTGACAATTTTATAAACCAATGACATAACATAAAAGATGCCTGTGTAACAAGCTAAGTTGACTCTGTTCGTCTTTTAACCCAGGAGCACAAGACCTTTTCTATTTTTTAAATTGTCTGTAAAAGTAAAGTCCAAATGCTTCATTATTTCACACTCTCAGATGCCTTAGAAATATATATTTTTAAGCTAAAAAAAATTGATGGGGTTTTAAATACTAAAATGTAAAGAATAAGTTTTCAGAATTCATCCCGATGTGGAAAGACAATTTCATAATTTAACAGAGGACGGGAGTTAAGCTTAAACTGAAACCTGAGTACCATAATAGTGTAGACTGATCTTTGGAGCAGAATTCAAAGGATGATTCTGCTGAACAATGCCTTGGGGAACTGTGAGAGAGGCTCCAGGACAACGGCAGAGGACTTTGACTGCAGGTGCATTTTGTTCCCTGCATTGTTATTAGACCTGATTTTGTGCCTCCTGTGATGCATATTTACCTTCAACTTAGAAGACATGCTTATTCTTGTTGGATATCAGAACATAGCTGTAGAACCCGATTTATCCAGTGTGCCCTGAATCTGGATATGGTCTTCTGCCTTGCTTTCATGCTTTCCCAGATATAATCTCTAGTAAGTACCAAGCGATTGTGTTTAAATTCATCTGTCCTGAGAAAGCACTGGGAAAGGGGTACTGTGTTGATATTTACTATGTGCTTACTAGCATTTACTAGTATGTTTTTCTGAACTCAAACAACCTTTCTTAAATCATTGATTTCTTTCTTTCACTTGTATATGAAAGTAAACAAGAACGGAAGTACGATGGTCTACAACATTAGACTGTAGTTTGCTCCATTCTTTTAAGTCCTCAGATCCCAAGTCCAGCAGAAGACCTCACAGGTTGGCTAAGAAGTCAGCACAGAGAAAGAGAGACTTCTTATCAGATTTATTTCAGGGACTGTGCCCTGTTGTTCTGCACTAACTTAAGCCACAGATTTCAATAGCCTCCCTAATAATCATAAGCAACAGACACAAATAAAAAAAGAGCAATAAACATTCCTATTCATAATCATGAGATTTATAATATCTCAAAAGAATTATCACAGTTTTTGAAGTTGAAGCAGTTGTCAGAAACTGTTTTAGTATTACATTTTCCCCGATGATTAAATGGAAGTTCAGAATTGTTAGGAAATTGTTCATAGTATCACATAAGCAAGGCTAAGAGTCTGGCCCCCATCAGTTGGTCACAGATATTCTCAAATACAATGGCTTTCTAATTAGGGTTTTGATGCTCTGAAGAGACACAATCACCACAACAATTCTTATAAAGACAAACATTTAATTGGAGCTGGCATACCATTTCAGAAGTTCAGTCCATTATCATCATGATGGGAAGCATGGTGACAACCAGGTAGACATGGTATTAAAGAAGCTGAGAGTTCTACGTCTTGATCCAATGGCAGCCAGGAGGAAACTGGTTTCAGCAGACAGCCAGGAAGAGTATCTCTTCCACACTGGGTGGAACTTCAGCATAGGACCTCAAAGCCCACACTTACAGTGACACACTTCCACCAACAAGGACACACCTCTTAATAATGACCCTTCCCATAGGCCAAGCTTATTCAAGCTACCATAATGTCTACACTCAAAAATTCTATGCTTACCATTCAATGTTCTTGAATCATATGCATATTTTTTTAACCATAAAGTCCTGAGACTCATTAGTTTAAAGCATGGAAAATTATTAGAAGTATTGTTCAAATGTGTATGTGTGTGTGTGTGTATGTGTTTGTGTATGTGTGCACATGTGTGTGTGTGTATGTGTGCACTCACATATGTGCAATAGTGGCCTTCTACCACTGAACTATACTTCTATCCAATCTATTTTTTAACAAATTATCATATGACATGCACTGAAAATGGTATATTTTACTATCAAAAATTACTTATTTAACTTTTGTTAAGTAGAGGTATCTATTCAAAGCCTTTCTTTATGTACAAGTAGAAGCAAAAAGAATAAACCAAAAGTTTCTTGGATTTCTATGGGGGCTGGTGAGAGTATATCTTACTGCTCTCCCTGTTTAACTGTGGAAGCTATGGTTTTCGATGTTCTGCCTAAACATTCATTCAGTTAGGTTAAATACTCTAACTCAGTTCTGTTTCAGTCCTTGTTTTCATTCTTGTATAGGAATATAAGGACAAAGAAAAAGGAGGGAGGTGATTGGAGAAGAGATGGAGAGAAACAGGTTTATGGGACATATGGGGGGGGGGAGATCTGGGAAAGGGGAAGTCATTTGGAATGTAAACAAAGAATATAGAAAATAAAAATATTAAAAAAAAGAAAACCTATGAGAGTCTCACTTTTCTTTAGTAGAGTTATTTAATGATGAGTATGAATGTAGATCAGAGACAAGAACTTAATTTCTGATTCAAAAGTTAAGCCCTGAGAAGCTAAGTGTTCAAGACCGACAGGGAGTTGTCAGCGGAGATATCACAGAACAGAAACCACACAGTATTATCTCTAGTGAACGGATTCTCTTCAAGGAGAGCGGGTGGAAACAGCAGGCTGCCTCCAGGTCAGGAAATGGTTCAGTAAGTCTCAGAATACATTTGTCTAATATTGAACTTACTCTTATGAAGTTTATTCAATGCTGTCACAGAAAGTAGAAATTGAACTTGACCTGATCCTTTGTTCAACCACAGTTGCTAACAAGACTGAAGGTACTTCAGAACCTGTTAATATTTTTCATGCAATTTGTCCTTCAAAAGGCAAAACAGATGAATGACATCTAGGCATGAACAGTTCAAAATGTATCATCTTTTTCTCTGAATTTTCAATGTTATTATTTGGGAAAGAAAACAGCCGACTAAAAGGTAATCAGAAAGGACTGAAAGAGGGAATTTGGGCCATTTTTTGCACAGTGGAGCAGGGTAACAATGAGATGTGACCCACAGAGTGCATTACCCCACTAAAACAGCCTGCTGAATACCGATCTTCTGTAAGCCTGTGCAGAGGAATAGTCATTCCATGTATTCACTCAGAAAGACAGTTTCAACATTAATCTCTCTGACAAAATACCTAAATGTTTAACATATATGGTAATAGGCTGTCCAGCCCCGTTTTTGTTCCAAGATATTTTCATATATAACATCTGAAAATTATCATATTTATGCATGTTTCTTTGTGTTATCATTATTTTAGAAAATATAGGTGCAGATTTATATGCATACATATTTATATATACAAATGTAGAAACATAAAATTATGTTTACTTTTTCATGTTTTTTAATATTAAATCACAGAATACCAGTTTTTCAATGAAGAACCCTCTGAGTATATTTTTCCAGATAAAAACCAACAAACTAACTGAATAAATCAAATACTGAATCTTAAAAGTTCCTCCCCGAATTCACTGGCCATGGTAAGATAAGGTTGGTGGTGAGAGGGTTAGGAAAGCATAATCTTGCCCAGGGAAGGTGAGATATGTAAATTTCTTTTAAAAGGAGAAAAGCAGAACAATCCCAGACTTTGAAGGCTTACAACAGATATCTCCACAGATAGGCCCACAGCCAATCTGATTGAAGGAATTCTTCAGTTCAGATCTCTTCTTCCCAGGTGTGTCAAGTTCAAAACCAAAGTAAAGGGGATGGGAGCTCCTGCATATATTTGAGTTGAAAGGTCCCTTCAGCATCTTTATAGGGAGTAACACGGAGGAAGACAGTCGTAATTAAGGCATATTGAGTCTCAGGAATAGGTATGGCGGCTAGGAAGGAAAGTGCTGGTGGGAGATGAGGAGTCTGGGATTGATTACTGTTATCGAGACAAGGAAAAGGCTGGGATTGAAGAGCAAACAGGTGGAGACTTAAAACTGCAGGGAGCCAGCAGGATGGCTGCGTGTCACGCAATTACAACACATGGAGGTGAGTCAGGGTGAGCTCTGATTTGACGCCAGACTGGGATTCAAAGCAAGTCTGTCTCAAACCAAAGCATCCAAATCAGAGGATGCAAAGATGCTAGGAAGGAAAGGCTGCAGTACATTCATGGAATCTTAAGAGAAAGATGGCTGGCAAATGACTAAGGAGTGGGCACAGTGGGAGGCAGAGGGTGTCATCGGAAGGATAGAATGTCTTTCAAGAACTGAAGAGAGGAATGTGAGCTGAACACTGCTGGACTGACCAGCGAATTCAGTACTGGAAACTTCCTACTGGATCAACCTGGGGATTGATCAAAGATACACAACATTTCAGTGGGAAGAGGGCAATTTGTTTCTCTGAGTTATTTTCTTTGTAAATAAGGCTAACTTTAATATGTCATCCAAGAAAGTGTGTGTGTGTGTGCGTGTGTTTGTGGTAATACAATTTGATGTGAGATTTGAAAAGAATAATGGTAGATATTTTGTAGTTAGGAATAAAAATAAAGGGTAAACTGGATGAATTACAATCTTCAGACAATGTTACAGAAGTAGCTAATGAGTCTGATGATAAAATTCTCACAGTGCTGAGTTACTGCCGCATTCAGTAGCAGCATTGCTTCTGCTCATTTTGGATGTACTCAAAGGAAATAATGGTATTTGGCTAGGTGGATGCTTACAGGGGGAAATAAGAGAAATTAGTAACAATGTTTGAAAAGATGTATCAGATCATCTAAGAAGGAAATTAAGAAGAGACTGTAATTAAATTTTGCAGCACAGACAGTTTCTAAATTGCAGATACCGACAGTTTTGTGACGAATGGCAGGACTTCAAATTGAACATGGCAGACCAAATGTGCTTGTTTACATTCATTCTCGTTGAGTCACCAGGAAGAAAGAAAGAGCCACACGAGTTTTTGTCAAGGTATAATTCTGGGACGGCATAGAGAACCTGAGCGGAGAGGTGAGCACCAATATTTGGGAAGCAGAAGATTAAGTAGTAAGGGACTTGGCAGACCTCAGCAAATTAATTATGTCAGCCCCAGGGCTAGCACTGAATCAGGCTGAGTCAGGAACTCAATAGGACTTGGAATTTGCATATACAGAGTGCTGTAAAATCAGGGCTATGCGGAGATCAGAAAAGGAGAGTATTGGATAAAATGCACATTTCAACTTTCCATAGCATTATCTGTAGATGGTTCCCCCCTTGACTTCCAGCCTTTGGCAACAGGCATATATTGTCAGCTTTTCCTTTCTTGCACCTCTTCTGTTGTCTATCATTGTAAGCCTCACATCCTCAGTTTCATATTTGACCTTTATTTTTGTACTTGAACTTTTTATTCTTGCTTTTATATTATGGTCTGGCATGCAGGGCAGTGATTCTGAATACTTCTATCTCTCCTTATCACTTTAAAAAGTGGAATCAAAGGAGAAAGGAAAAGTGACTGAGACAGACACATAGAGGAAGATAAAAATGTTCACCTTGATAAAAGCTGAAAGGAAGCATAATGCCAATGCTAATCCATTCAGTTCAGAGCAGAGTGCTGCCTGGATAAGTGTGGACAGTCAGAGGTCACAACAATAGAAAATGGCAAAGAGAGACAGAAAGAAAGAGACTATGACATAGCTTCTGATGAAAAGTCAGAGATAGGAAGGAAAAGAGAAAATGACCAAGGTAGCTTTGCTAGATTCAATGAGTCTTATAAAGCTGTGGGGAATTTGCAGAGAATATTGGAATGTTCCTAACTTTTTAGCTCTAGACAAAACAAAACAACAAAACAAACAACAAAACAAAGCAAAACAAAACAAAAAAACAAAAAACAAACACAAAACAAAAAACAAAGGGAATTCTCTTTCATGCTAATAACGTTTTTAGGATGTTGTGACAAAATATAGTGACTAACCAACTCAGAAATGAAAGTACTTAATTTGGGACTCTAGTTATACAGGAGACTAGAGTCCATCACCATTATGGTGTGGAGCATGGCCATAGACAGGCAGATGTGACACTGGAGCAGCAATTGAGAGCTTATCTGTTAAGAAAACAACCACAAGGCAGGGAAAACCTACTGCAATAACTGACACTCTGGCGGCCACACCTTCCAGAAGGCCACATTTCCTCATTCTTCCTAAATCCATCTACCACCTTGAGGCCAACATACAGCCTATGGGAGTCTTTCTCATTCCAACCACCAGAGTTTCCTTCTACAAAAAAAAACACTAGAAGCTTGTAAAATGCTCTTCAAAATAGATACAGAACTAAAGTTAACTGCTAATACGCTATGGTCATGAGACTATTTATTATAGTGATACATAGTATCTTATGTAAGTATTTCATTTTCCTTACTCCTATAGCTTTCTGCAAATTTCAGTTCTGTTTCTTCTCAAAATTTCTCCAGATTTCTTGGGTTCAGACTGGCATATTTCAAAGTGGTGCATCATTAATTTCTGGTTTTTTAAATGTATTATGCTGATCTCAAAAGTATTACTGTCAAAGTATTTCAAAGGGTAATTTTTATTGAGCAAATACATTAATATACACACAAAAAACTCACATTTTATGCCTAAAAATTAGTAAATACCTATAAAGTATTTTTATAAAAAATATTTATTATAATTTTCTTTTATTAGGTTATATTACACTTTCATTTTTTTCCAAAAAATATTAAACTTTGTTCCTAACGTTCCATCCATTTTATTGCCCAAAGCAGGACAAGTTGACATTGTGCTTGCAGACCTTCAGCCATTAGACACTTCCCTGCTGGATTTTTTGTTTGTTTTTTGTTTTCTTTGTTTGTTTGTTTTTGTTTTGTTTTGTTTTGTTTTGTTTTTTGAGACAGGGTTTCTCTGTGTAGCCCTGTCTGTCCTGGAACTCACTTTATAGACCAGGCTGGCCTTGAAATCAGAAATCCGACTGCCTTTGCCTCCCAAGAGCTGGGATTGCAGGCGTGCATTACCACTGCCCGACTCCCTGCTAGATTGTGCTTATTGGGTTTAACTGGTATTTTCTGGTTCCTTTTCAGTGTCATGAAACACATCATAAATAACATGACAGATGGGTAAAAATTGGTAACTTCCCAGAAACACTACAACTAGAAAAGTTAATCCCTTCTCAGCTTTGGTTGCTAATTGACCCAGGTTTTGTATGATTTCCGCTCTGGAAATTGGAAGCATGTTTTTTCCAAGAGAGATAAATGGTCTTTTATTTTAATATTAAAAATAAAGATCATAAGCAATGTTTTTCTCTTTTTATGCAGGAAATCTGTTGAATCTTCATGTTCCTTATTGGTAATATAAAATTTTAAGGTTGGTCATTTGTTCATATACATCATGATTAGTGATTTTCAAATGTCTTTCCCCATCCTTTAACCCAGGAAGTTCCCGTCCCATAAGTATCTAAAAACTTTTAGATAATTTCATAACCAAATTTTCCCAGAAGAGTTTAACATTAGAATCCTGTAGCTTAAGGGGCCAGGATTAATTTTGTAAGATATCCCATTAAAGAGTTTCATAGCTGTGATTCAGACTACCTTAAGCTGTATCCTGCTAAAATATATCCCCACAGATCCTTCTTGGGAAAGAAATATGCTCATGAGATGCAGACAAAGGATTGTTAGATCTAGCTTTAGTGTTTTTGTTAAAACCTCTCTCATATATATCATATTCTATGATATGTAATACACCAGATATAAGTCTACAGCCTAACATATTGTTTTGTACATGGTATCTACAGAGGACAAATACTGTGATTTCTCGGTCAAAGAATCCTCCAGTGTGGGAGGTACATGGAGATAATTGTTGAATTAGTCATACAGATCGCAATTGCACATATTTAAACCATACAGTTTTATTTTTAAAAAAGAATAAAGAAGAAACAATTCTGGTTATAATTATCAAATTAGTGTCCCCTTTGTTAATTTATCTAATGATTTAAATTAGACTCAAAGACAGAAGAACTTATTATGGACGAGAACTGAAGAGACAGCTGACTCAGTTTCTCATTATAAATTAGTGTGCTGATAGTGGTAATCAACATTGAAAGGGGAAATACTGAAATCAGATCCATGAAAAGCAGCTCATGAACATAGACATGTATCAGAACACATTTCAGCAATTTTATTTAGAGGTGGCCTTGAGGGTTAATTATTCTAAAACAAATTTCAGGTTGAAAGGCCAGAGGATATTTTTATAAGATATAATATAAAGGCTTGCCTAAAGCATGTATGCAGTGGGATTGACCATTAGATTAAGATTGTTCTTGATGATCTTTGGGAGGAATTCATGAGTGATATAAGATGTTGGGACTGGAAATGGTCACCAACAAATTGATACCAAAGAAGGAAATCGTGCTTAATTGTATTCCAGAGAACCTTGTCAGTGACCTTAAGACATACTTGAATGTACAGTTTTAAATCGCCAAAATGATAAATTGGCCAGCCATTTCAGTTGTGAAGTAAAGATAAAAATGAATGATGAGTTAAATACTAATGAGATAAAATTTAAATTTATGATGACCTTGGAGGTTCTCCTATTGGGTTTAAAAGTAGATAAAGATCTGCAGGATAACTGTGTGTTCATAAGTCGGGATGAAACCTCAACATACCTTTCATCACATCAATTCATAAGCATCAATGCAAGAACCAAAATGTTGGCAATCCTGCAGTATCTTTGTCACATTGCATACATATGATCTGTTTGAAATTGTCGGAAATCTTTATTTTCAAATTTATTTCTGAAAGGAAAGATGAATTGTTGAAAAGAGAAAACAGACTATTGATGGTTACAATTGCTTCCATTTCATGCAAGAAAGCAGCAAGCAATAGAACAATGTATGTTGCTGCATCATTAGCAATGTGTTTACATTCATTGGAGTGTCCTTCAAGGATTGGAACCTTTGTTTGCCACATGCACGCCCTGCTTTCAGTTTCCTCTTCGATCACATTATTCAGTTAAGACTGAAGAATGGAATAGTATATTGTATACTTCTAAGATAGGCTACCATTTATCATTAGAGCTTTTACAGATGTTCAATTCCAAGTATGTAATTAGTTGGAAAAGAAATGTGGAGTTTAATATCGTATAAATTATATTCTTTCCTCTTGTTCTCTATAATTATTGCATGCTTATTTAACGTTCGGGTTTGTTTTGCACATTAATAATTACTGTAAGAAAATGTATGTCTTATGAAATTTAGGGGCTAACTAATTTTGATGAGTTATGATTTAGGAAATGGATTGGAGAACCTTAAAGTTAATGAAAGTTGTTTAGTTTGTCATCAGGATAAAAAAATTAACATATGGGAAAATATTCATAAATAATTTTGTTAGCTCTGTAGTTACAGGAAAAAAGCCATTAGACAACAATTACTGCTATAATTTGAACAAGAGACAATAAGGCTCAGAAACAGGATTAAAGTGAAGAAAATAGTACTGGAATGAAAGTAGAAAGGGGAATTTTTTTTAAGTTGCATTATTTGAACACAGAACCTAGATAGCCATTGCTGGCTAGGAATGCACTGTGTAGCCAAAGCTAGCCAAAATCTTTCCATCCTCATGTTTTCACATCCCAAGTGCTGCAGGCACTATAGCTGGCTGGGAAAATAGCTTTTAAAGACAAACACTGCCCTTATCACTTAGCTTCACTTTTAATTCTTACAATATCTGAGGTCAACCAGGCTCAACAAATACTTCTTGAAAAATTCTGCATTTTGAGAGACCATATTCACAGAACTTGCATTACAACTTAATAAACTTGGCTTTTCTTTATGGTTGTTCTTATTAATTTCTTACTGTGCATAGTGTATGAATTAAGCTTTGCCACAAGATAGTGTCCAAAGGAACAGCATACAGAGTAATGTTATATAATAACTCTCTAGTAATAAATATTTAAGCATTCACTGTTAGGTCTAAGATAGTATCCTATACAGATAGTCTATTAATCTGAAATAAAAATGATTATGTTTAGTCAACAGTATTTGAAATTCAATATTACTTATTGATGCTTTGCTTTGAGGTCACATGTTAAATCAATATTAATGGTTCTTGGAGGACAAAATACAAACACAATGATCACTTGATTGCATTGATAAAAATATTGCCTAAAGTGATCATCAAATTCCTAAAATGCATAAAGAACCGAACAGAGGATAAGCACTTATTAGTTCTTCTATGGGCCTTCTGAGGAATATGTTGACAAAAATAAGTACTCATAAAAAGAAAGGGAAGAAAATATCAAATAAGAAAGACATTAAATAAGAATAAATTCTGAAAGGATGTATTGTCTATTGGATCCAGTGACTTAACTGAGATGTTCAGGTTTGACTTCTGTAAGCCTCTGTCAAGCAAATATGCTATATATAGCTTTGGCCCTTGTCTGTACTGGCCAGCTGTCCTAGCATAGTGCTGATGGTAGTCCTAATGATAAGCATAGTCTCCCATTATTTTCTCAGTGAAAATGGAGATGTATGGTTTTTATTTTATTCTTATTCTTTTTAATTTCATGTATTCCTTCATACACATATCTTCATATTAATACTGATTATTCTCCTCTAGGATTTACACATATTATCCAATGACTAAGTATATTTATTTTATCTGTCATTACTTAGATTATCCTGTCCATATATATCAAATTTGTTATATGTATTCACACATACTTGGATAGTTTTAAGTCTTCAACAACACATTTGAAGGAGAAATTAAAACTTGGTTGAAAATTTTGCTTGTATGGTAAAGTGGAAGTTTCTGGATGTGTCGGGTAATGCAGACTCATGTGGTATTTTGCTGATACAGACGCATGTGGTGTTTTGCTCAGACAAGACCCATGTGAGGACGTGAGACGCTTAGGGAGAGTATAAATAGGACCCAATGGCCAGTGAAGGTATGCTTGCTTTCCTTAGAAAGCTAACCTTGCAACTCTTGCTCAGCTGAGAACTTCCTGGGCATGGCAGCTGGTCCTGGTCTCTCCTGCTGACTCGCGCCAGTTTGGTGGAGCTGGGCACTTTCTGCTAGATTGTGCCCCAGCTGCTGATTCATATTTGGTATCCTGGCACTACTTAACTGTCATATCCTGACAACTGGAGATTTAAATGGACCCAAAGAGCTACTTCTAAACAGGTTCCCATCCCCTTGTTCTCTTTACCATCTTTTCTCCCTTAGGTTTGGACAGTGGGCTAGAAAGGGGGTTGAAGCATTTCAGAACCCTTATTATAAGAAGTTTTTTTTGAAAAAAATCTAAGCCTACAGTGTGGTTTATGCTATATAAAATGTTGGAGTTTATAAAACATTGATCCATTACCCTCAGCTGCTAGAGTTTCTATAGAGAATATTACCTAGCAGAGTTTCACATATATCCTGTTATTTAAAATTATTCATCATTTTGCCCATTGTTTTTCCCACAAACAGATGCAGAAAACAAACTTCTTAAGTGCTAGAGATGAGTTAGTAAGTCACAGTGAAATGGGATACTGTTTCTTGGGATATACCACAAAACTTAAGCATAACATTGCTATCACAATTTCAAGTTTTACTTCAGCAGTTTGGAGACATCTGAGTTCTTGTCCATGCTGGGCAACATGTAAACTGTATCTCATCGTCATGTCTAAGCTCCCTTTCCAGGTTTCTTAGTGTGTAACAACTCTTCTCATCTGCATGCCCAGAATGAGAAAGTGGTGACACTGTCTTACTTAAAATTTAATCTTTTGAATGGCTAGTTATTAGTTTGCTTGTTTATATGTGTGTCTGTTTACATCTAAAAGCGTACCTGTATCGCAGTGTTTGTGCGGGCTAGTTTTATGTCCACTTAACACCAGCTATAGTTATTTGAGAGAAAGGCACCTCAATTGAAAAAAAAATGGCTCCATGAGATGGGCCATAGGCAATTCTGTAGAGAATACTTCTAATCGGTGATTTCGGGGCAAGGGCTCAGCTCATTGTGGGTGGTGTCTACCCTGGCCTGAAACAGCTGGTCACCAATGCCCGTGTCATGAAAGATATCTACACAGTCAAGGTGGAGGACCTGCCCTTCATCAATAGCTTTTGTTTGGGAGTAAAAAGGAATGACTACATACGTGCACTGATGATCTACTTCAACCCTGAGTTCATCCTATATAATAAGAGAACCATTTTTTTCTACTAGTTTGGAGTTCCCATAAAAAGACTGGGTGCAGACACTGTCCTATATGAAGGACTAAATAAGGAGATCTTTGGTTCTACCCACATGTGCCCCAGTACCAGAAACAATTGCAACCATTTCACTTAGCTTTACCATCTGCCTAGGCTCCAGTGTGCATTTACTTGACTGTCCACTAAGGAGTAGGGATTGCGGATGGGACTGTGCACTGAGTCTGTGTTTTACAACTATTTATGCTATTGAATCGTCATTTGGGATCATAAGAAAATACAGAAAAAAAGAAAAACTAGAAGAGAGGAGGTCTGGAAGAAAGCAACGTGAACAAGCTGTGAGGAGCAAACCATTGAGCAGCACCCCCTCCCATGGACTCTGCATCAGCTCCCACCTCCACAAACCTGCCCTGCTTGAGTTCCTATCCTGATTTCCTTTAATGATAATCAGTGACGTGGAAGTATAAGTCAAATAAGCCCTTTTCCCCTCAAGTTGCTTCTGGTTCTGGTGCTTCACCACAGCAAAAGTAACCCAAAGTAGGACAGCACTCATTTAGAAATCAGGATAAAAATACCCATGGCTCCAACTGTATATGTAGCAGAGGATTGCCTTCTCAGGCATCAATGGGAGGAGAGTTCTCTGGTCCTATGAAGGCTCAATAGATGCCCCAGTGTAGGGGAACCGAGGGCGGCGAGGTGGGAGTGGGATGGGTGAAGGAACACCCTCATAGAAGCAGGAGAGGGAGGATTGGGTAGGGGTTTCTGGGAGGGGGAAAGAAACCCGGGAAAGAGTATAACATTTGAAATGTAAATAAAGAAAATATCCAATTAAAGGAAAGATGGGAAAAAAACCTCTCAAACCAAGGCAAAATAAAGGTATACCTATAATTGGTTGAAAAAGAAAAAAAAAAGGATAATGATGAGTAAGAGTAAGAAAGTACACGGATACATGTGTATGAAAATGTCCACCTATCATCTACTTATCTCTCTAACTCTCTGACTTTATCTCTGTCTCTCTACATCTCTCTGTCTGTTATCTATCATCTATCTATCTATCTATCTATCTATCTATCTATCTATCTATCTATCTATCAGAACTATGTATCTATATATGAATATCTATCATCTATCTATCTATCTATCTATTTATCTATCTATCTATTGATCTGTTATCTGGCTCTTATTTCTCTAGACTAAGATTCTAAATAACAAAAAATAATGTATGTCCATTTTTAAATTATCATCACTTTCTCTTGTTACCACTTCTAACCCTCTCATGCACTCTTTAAACATATTCCTCTATTCACATAGCCTTCTTTCTACTTTTATATCATACATGTGGAGTTATATAGGTAATATAGGTTTGCATTTCAAGAAAATGTGATATGATTTGGACTTTTCTCTTAATATGATAGTATGTTGTTCCATTATTTTTTTAAACATATTCCTCTATCACATAGTCTTCTTTATACTTTTATATCATACTTGTGGAGTTATATATATAATAGATGATATAGGTTTACATTTCAAGAAAATGTGATATGATTTGGACTTTTCTCTTAATATGATAGTTTGTTGTTCCATTATTTTTTTGCAAAGAAAACCTAAGTCATTATATTTTAGACCTGAATAAAATACCAGTGTGTGTGTGTGTGTGTGTGTGTGTATGCTATATAGTATATATATATGTATATATGAAAGAAAGAATGAATGAAAGAAAGAAAAAAAGAAAGAAAAGAAAGAAAGAAAGAAAGAAAGAAAGAAAGAAAGAAAGAAAGAAAGAAAGAAAGAAAGAAAGAAAGAAAGAAGCCATCAGGATACAACCTGTGAGAGTCAGTTTTCCTCTTAATCATGAGAGTTCCAGTGCTAGAACTCGAATTATCAAGCTTGGTAACTAAGCAGGATCTTTATCCCCTAGCTACCCTAGTCATTGCAGAATAGTTAGATTTTTTTTAATTATATATGTTAGTGAGTGCACTGTAGCTGTCTTCAGACACAACAGAAGAGGGCATCAGATTCCATTACAGATGTTTGTGAGCCACCATGTGGTTTTTGGGAATTGAACTCAGGACCACTGGAAGAGGGCTCTTAACAACTGAGCAGTCTCTCCAGCCCAAATTGTTATATCTTATTTTCCCCAGCCCCGTGGACTGAAGTTCGATGGGACTGTTTGCTTTTTTGTGTGTTTTGTTTTGTTTTTTCAATTAAACTAATAAAATTTATTTTAAAATCTACATCTCAGTATAGACATTTTTAAGTCATCTAAATAATTTATAAATAGTAAATGCCTCTGAAATATACACGATATCTTTTGAAGCTAAAAGTAATATGCACTCAACCAGATTTTAAAAAATCTATTTGGAACATTAAACATAATAGAAGTAGAAAAAAATCTCTTTTTTATTGGATATATTCTTTATTTACATTTCAAATGATTTCTCCTTTCTTGGTTTCCGAAAGTTCCATAAACCCTCTCCCCTCCCCCTATTCCCCTCCCACTTCCCTGTCCTGATATTCCCTTACACTGCTGCACTGAGCTTTTCCAGGACCAGGGACCTCTACTTCCTTCTTCTTGGGCATCATTTGATATATGAATTCTGTCTTGGGTATTCTGAGCTTCTGGGCTAATATCCACTTATCAGTGACTGCATTCCATGTGTGTTCTTTTGCGATTGGGTTACCTCACTTAGCATGATATTATCCAGTTCCAACCATTTGCCTAAGAATTCCATGAATTCATTGTTTTTAATAGCTGAGTATTCCATTGTGTAAATACACAACATTTTCTGTATCCTTTCCTCCATTGAGGGACATCTGGGTTCTTACCTGCTTCTGGCTATTATAAATAAGGCTGCTATGAACATAGTGGAGCATGTATTTTTATTATATGCTGGGGAATCCTCTGGGTATATGCTCATGAGTAGTATAGCAGGGTCCTCCGGAATTGTCATGTCCAGTTTTCTGAGGAACCACCTGACTGATTTCCAGAGTGGTTGTACTGGCTTGCAACCCCACCAGCAGTGGAGGAATGTACCTCTTTCTCCACATCCTCGCCAGAACTTGTTTTCTCCTGAGTTTTTTATCTTAGCCATTCTGACTGGTGTGAAGTGAAATCTCAGGGTTGTTTTGATTTGCATTTCCCTGATGACTAAGGATGTTGAACATCTCTTTAGGTGCTTCTTAGCCATTTGATATGCCTCAGGTGAAAATTCTTTGTTTAGCTCTGTACCCCATTTTTTAATAGGGTTATTTGGTTCTCTGGAATATAACTTCTTGAGTTCTTTGTATATATTGGATATTAGCCATGGTATTTTCTGCATCTGAGATTCTCTCTTCTATCTCTTGTATTCTGTTGGTGATGTTTGCATCTATGACTCCTGATCTCTTTCCTAGGTTTTCTATCTCCAGGTTTTTTATCCTTTGTGATTTTTTTATTGTTTCTATTTCCATTTTTAGATTCTGGATGGTTTTGTTAAATTCTTTCACCTGTTTATATGTGTTTTCATGCAATTCTTTAAGGCATTTATTTTTGTGTTTCCTCTTTAAGGGCTTCAAGCTGTTTACATGTGTTCTTCTTTATTTTTTTAAGGGAGTTGTTTATGTCCTTCTTAAAGTCCCCTATCATCTTCAGAAGATGTGATTTTAGATCTGAGTCTTGCTTTTCTGGTGTGTTTGGGTATCCAGGGCTCACTGTGGTAGAAGCACTGGATTCTGAAGATGCCAAGCAGTCTTGGTTTCTATTGCTTATGTTCTTGCCCTTGCCTCTTGCCATCTGGATATCTCTTGTGTTATCTCTAGTTCTCTCTGGGAGAAATTTTATATGGATAGCTGTGGTACAGTGTAAGCTCCTGAGTAAACATGGAAACAAGGACATTCCTATCCAGGACTGTTCCTTGTTCCCTGTGTCCTGGGTCAGAGCGGGTCCCTCTTGGGCCAAGAATTTGAGCAGAATTAGTGGTGCTCAGTCTTATTAGCACTGATCTCTCCAGGAAGTATTTGTGTTGAATAGTAAGATCTTAATCATAGTTGTTTAATGTGTTTAAGTACATTACTATGTTTAATCAATTCTTGGTTTACTTTTAAGAGTTGCACAGTTTCTAGTGAAGTCTTTATTAATGTTGTTCATCTTTGAGACTATAATTATATAATTCACTCCTTTATTTTTCTTGCTCCAAACCCATTTTTTTTTTCATTTCATTCGATATATTTTTTATTTACATTTCAAATGATTTCCCATTTTCTGGTCCCCCACTCCCCAAAAGTCACATAAGCCCCCTTCCCTCCCCCTATTCTCCCACCCACCCCTTCCCACTTCCTTGTTCTGGTTTTGCACTATATTGCTACACTGAGTCTTTCCAGAACCAGGGGCCACTCCTCTGTTCTTCTTGCACCTCATTTGATGTGTGGATCATGTTTTGGGTATTTCAATTTTCCAGGCTAATACCCACTTATTAGTGAGTACATACCATGAGTGATCCTTTGAGACTGGGTTACCTCACTTAGTATGATGTTCTCCAGCTCCATACATTTGCCTAAGAATTTCATGAATTTATTGTTTGTAATGGCTGAATAGTACTCCATTGTGTATATATACCACATTTTTTGCATTCATTCTTCTGTTGAGGGATATCTAGGTTCTTTCAAGCTTCTGGCTATTATAAATAGGGCTGCTATGAACATAGTGGAGCACATATCCTTATTACATGCTGGGGAATCCTCTGGGTATATGCCCAGGAGTGCTATAGCAGGATCTTTCAGAAGTGACATGCCCAGTTTTCTGAGTAACCACCAGACTGATTTCCAGAGTGGTTGTACCAATTTGCAACCCCACTAGCAGTGGAGGAGTGTTCCTCTTTCTCCACATCCTCACCAACACCTGCTGTCTCCTGAGATTTTAATCTTAGCCATTCTGACTGGTGTAAGGTGTAATCTCAGGGTTGTTTTGATTTGCATTTCCCTGATGACTAAGAAGTTGAGCATTTTTTAAGATGTTTCTCCACCATCCAAAGTTCTTCAGGTGAGAATTCTTTGTTTAACTCTGTACCCCATTTTTAATAGGGTTATTTGGTTTTCTGGGGTCTAACTTCTTGAGTTCTTTGTATATATTGGATATTAGCCCTCTATCTGATGTAGGGTTGGTGAAGATCTTTTCCCAACTTGTTGGTTGCCGATTTGTCCTCTTGATGGTGTCCTTTGCTTTACAGAAACTTTGTAATTTTATGAGGTCCCATTTGTCAATTCTTGATCTTAGAGCATAACCTATTGGTGTTCTGTTCAGGAACTTTCCCCCTGTACCAATGTCCTCAAGGGTCTTTCCTAGTTTCTTTTCTATTAGCTTCAGAGTGTCTAGCTTTATGTGGAGGTCCTTGATCCATTTGAAGTTGAGCTTAGTACAAGGAGACAAAGATGGATCAATTCGCATTCTCCTGCATGCTGACCTCCAGTTGAACCAGCACCATTTGTTGAAAAAGCTAGCTTTTTTCCATTGGATGTTTTCAGCCCCTTTGTCGAGGATCAAGTGACCATAGGTGTGTGAGTTCATTTCTGGATCTTCAGTTCTGTTCCATTGATCTGCCTGCCTGTCACTGTACCAATACCATGCAGTTTTTAACACTATTGCTCTGTAGTATTGCTTGAGGTTGGGGATACTGATTCCCCCACAATTTCTTTTGTTGTTGAGAATAGTTTTAGCTATCCTGGGTTTTTTGTTATTCCAGATGAATTTGAGAATTGCTTTTTCTAACTTTGTGAAGAACTGAGTTGGGATTTTTATGGGGATTGGGTTGAATCTGTATATTGCTTTGGGCAAGATGGCCATTTTAACTATATCAATCCTGCCGATCCATGAGCATGGGAGGTTTTTCCATTTTTTGAGTTCTTCTTCCATTTCCTTCTTCAGAGTCTTGAAGTTCTTGTCATACAGATCTTTTACATGTTTGGTAAGAGTCACCCCAAGGTACTTTATACTGTTTGTGGCTATTGTAAAGGGTGTCAGTTCCCTAATTTCTTTCTCAGCCTGCTTATCCTTTGAGTATAGAAAGGCTACTGATTTGCTTGAGTTGAATTTATAACACGGCACTCTGCTGAAATTGTTTATCAGCTGCAGGAGTTCTCTAGTGGAGTTTTGCTCCAAACCCTTTTATATGTGTCTTCTGGCTCCCCTTTCAATTCTTTGCCTCTCTCACTGATATATATATATATATATATATATATATGTATATATGTATATATGTATATATGTAAATGAATAAATAAAATAAATAATGAATAATACCTTAATGAATAAAATCTACTCAGTCTGTATAATGTCACTTGCAGTTGTTTAATGGTTGGCTTTATTATTTTATAATTCTATTTCTCAAGTTGTTATTAAATTATGCACATCTATGAAATATTCCATTTTAGTAACAATTATTGCTACCAAGTTGTTAAGCATTATATTATATCTAAGGTCAGCAGAAACATTTGTAAACTGGGTCAAAGGAAGCTATCTACCTCTGTCCATTCCACAGACCACTTCTGTCTGCATTCTCTGCTCTGTCCTCTACTTCTATAGGTACCATTAGATCCTGAAAGGAGAGACACTATACACACATACACACACACACATACACACACACACACACACACACACATACACACACACACATACACACACACACACACACAAACACACACACAAACACACACACATGCGTACACACACACACACACACACACACACATACACCATGCACCCACAAACCAACACATACCAGGTCTAATGTCATTTGGAAAATCGTATAATTCCAATGCCTCCATTCTTCAGTCTTCAAATTAATTGTTTCATTGCCACTACCAGCTAATCTGTATCCTCCATAGCTGTCCTCTGAATATTTAGAAAGAGTATTAGATGGATTCTATATGTATAAGATGATAAGAATTTTAATTTAGTTCTTTCACACATGAGGTTTACTGGATAAGTATTTTAAGTGAGGAGATGCTAATAACCATCTAGATGATCACAAGAATTAACACACATACACACACACAGAGAGAGAGAGAAGGGGGGGAGAGGGAGAGAGGGAGAGAGAGAGAGAGAGAGTCATTACAGGTTTCTATAAAACTCAAAGCTTAGCACCTTAGCACAATAACATAGTAGAAAAAAATGAAAGAATGGCATCAGCTCTAGCTGGCTAAGTTTGAGTGTCTACATCATTAAAGGATTGTATGCCTTTCTGATCTAGGGAAGAATATCTTTCTTTGCTCTTTTCATTGCTGTTGTTTTATAGTTTAAGAATTCCCATCAGTCCTCTATCAGATGTGGGGTTGGTGAATATCCTTTCCCAATTTGATGGTTGCCATTTTGTCCTTTTAACAGTGTCTTTTGCCTTACAGAAACTTTGTAATTTTATGAGGTCCCATTTGTTAATTCGTGATCTTAAAGCATAAGCTATTGGTGATCTGTTCAGGAACTTCCCCTGTGCCCATGTCCTCGAGGGTCTTCCCCAGTTTCTTTTCTATTAGTTTCAGTGTGTCTGGTTTTACATGGAGGTCCTTGATCCACTTGGAGTGAATTTTAGTACATGGAGATAAGAATGGATCAATTCACATTCTTCTGCATGCTGACCTCCAATTGATCCAGCACCATTTATTGAAAAGGCTATTTTTTTCCCACTGGATGTTTTTGGCTCCTTTGTCAAAGATCAAGTGACCATAGGTGTGTGGATTCATTTCTGGATCTTCAATTCTATTCCATTGGTACACTTGTCTGTCACTGTGTCAATACCATGCAGTTTTTAACACTATTGCTCTGTAGTATTGCTTGAAGTCAGGGATACTGATTCCCCCACAATTTCTTTTGTTGTTGAGAATAGTTTTAGCTATCCTGGGTTTCTTGTTATTCCAGATGAATTTGAGAATTGCTTTTTCAAACTCTGTGAAGAACTGAGTTGGGATTTTGATGGGGATTGCATTGAATCTGTAGATCACTTTTGTCAAGATGGCCATTTTAACTATATTAATCCTGCCAATCCACGAGCATGGCAGATTTTTCCATTTTCTGAGGTCTTCTTCCATTTCCTTCTTCAGAGACCTGAAGTTCTTGTCATATAGATCTTTCACTTGTTTGGTTAGAGTCACACCAAGATACTTTATATTGTTTGTGGCTATTTTGAAGGGTGTCCTAATATATACAAAGAACTCAAGAAGTTAGACCCCAGGGAACCAAATAACCCTATTAAAAATGGGGTGCAAATCTTAACAAAGAATTTTCACCTGAAGAAATTCAGATGGCCGAGAGGTACCTTAAGAAGTGCTCAACATCATTAGTCATTAGGGAAATGCAGATCAAAACAACCCTAAGATTTCACCTTACACCAGTCAGAATGTCTAAGGTCAAAAACTCTGGAGACAGCAGGTGTTGGTGAGGATGTGGAGAAAGCGGAACACTCCTCCACTGCTGGTGGGGCTGTAAGATGGTACAACCACTGTGGAAATCAGTCTGGAGGTTCCTCAGAAAACTGGACATGAGACTTCCAGAGGACCCTGCTATACCTCTCCTGGGCATATACCCAAAGGATTCCCAGGCATGCAATAAAGACACATGCTCCATTATGTTCATAGCATAGAACATAGCCAGAAGCTGGAAAGAACCCAGATGCCCCTCAAAGGAGGAATGGATACAGAAAATGTGGTGTATTTACACAATGGAATACTACTCAGCAATTAGAAACAATGAATTCACAAAATTTTTAGGCAAATGGTTTGATCTGGAAAATATCATCCTAACTGAGGTAACCCAATCACAAAAGAATACACATGGAATGCAATCTCTGATAAGTGGATATTAATTAGCCCAGAAGCCCTGACTACCCAAGGCACAAATTGCATAACAAATGACTCCCATGTAGAAGTATGGAGAGGGTCCTGATCCTGGAAAGGATTGATCTAGCATGGGAAGGGAAAGGAGGGAGGTGATTGGAGAAGGGATGGAGAGAAGAAGGTTTATGGGACATATGGGGAGGGGGGATCCAGGAAAAGGGAAATCATTTGGAATGTAAACAAAGAATATAGAAAATAAAAATATTAAAAAAAAAGAAAAAATAAGAATTCCCATCAGGAGCCATTCCAGCTCCTAGAGGTTACATCATTGCTCTATTTGTGCTGCAGTTCCTTCCATTTAAACTCTGGATAGAACAAGACAATCTTTTCGTAGATTGAACTCTCTATCTTCCCCTCTCACCAAAACCAACACCAGCACCAGCACCAACACCAACACCAACACCAAAACCAAAACCAACACCAACACCAACACCAACACCAACACCAACACCAACACCAACACCAACACCAACACCAACACCAAAACCAAAACCAAAACCAAAACCAAAACAACAAAGAAATACAAAAGAACAAAAGAAATTAAAAACACCCTAAATCAACCTCTTGGAGTGATTTATTTTTCCTCATATTCTTTTTTTTTTTAATTTTTTTATTCGATATAATTTATTTACTTTTCAAATGATTTCCCCTTTTCTAGCCCCCCACTCCCCGAAAGTCCCGCAAGCCCCCTTCTCTTCCCCTGTCCTCCCACCCACCCCTTCCCACTTCCCCGTTCTGGTTTTGCCGAATACTGCTTCACTGAGTCTTTCCAGAACCAGGGGCCACTCCTCCTTTCTTCTTGTACCTCATTTGATGTGTGGATTATGTTTTGGGTATTCCAGTTTTCTAGGTTAATATCCACTTATTAGTGAGTGCATACCATGAGTCACCTTTTGAGTCTGGGTTACCTCACTTAGTATGATGTTCTCTAGCTCCATCCATTTGCCTAAGAATTTCATGAATTCATTGTTTCTAATGGCTGAATAGTACTCCATTGTGTAGATATACCACATTTTTTTGCATCCACTCTTCTGTTGAGGGATACCTGGGTTCTTTCCAGCATCTGGCAATTATAAATAGGGCTGCTATGAACATAGTAGAGCATGTATCCTTATTACATGGTGGGGAATCCTCTGGGTATATGCCCAGGAGTGGTATAGCAGGATCTTCTGGAAGTGAGGTGCCCAGGTTTTGGAGGAACCGCCAGACTGATTTCCAGAGTGGTTGTATCAATTTGCAACCCCACCAGCAGTGGAGGAGTGTTCCTCTTTCTCCACATCCTCTCCAACACCTGCTGTCTCCTGAATTTTTAATCTTAGCCATTCTGACTGGTGTAAGATGAAATCTCAGGGTTGTTTTGATTTGCATTTCCCTAATGACTAATGAAGTTGAGCATTTTTTAAGATGCTTCTCCGCCATCCGAAGTTCATTAGTAAATTCACGTTGATGAAAATAAATAATTTAATGAATGGTGAATGGAGGTGAAAAGACAAGTCTTAACACTGAAGTATTTTAGTTTTTGAGTATAGAAGTAACAGAGCAAATACAAACATGAATAATTACTGAAAGCCAGATATTCTAATGGATATGAAAATAATGAGGTTAATTTGAAAGGATATATTCCTAAATGTTTGAATTCACTATAAAGGGTAAAGGATAGTGAAGCCCATAGATAGGAATTTAACTGGTTAATGAAGAAATTGCCCACCATGGAGGCTCATAGAGACTCAACCACCAAGCAAAGTACATTCCGGGGCTAGACCCCAGCCCCTATATATATGTAGCAGATGTGCAGCATGTTCTTCATGTGGGTCCCTCAGTTATTGCAGCAGGGTCTGTCTCTGATTCCTACTCTGCTCCGTGCTTTTGCATCCCTTTCCCCTAGCTGGGCTGCCTTGCCTGGCCTCAGAGTGAGAGGACACTCTTAGTCCTGATGAGTGGGCCAGAGTAGGTTGATACCAGGATGGGCAGGGGGATCTACTTATCTGAATAGAAGGTGAGGGGCAGGAAAAGTGCAAGGGGAGGGGCATGTGGGACTGGGAGGAGAGAAGGGAAGAGTGCTACATATGGGATACAAAATGAATAAATAAATAAATTAATGGAAAAAAAGAGAAAGCGTCCAATAGAGAGAGAGATAACCATCTCCTTACAAGTTGTCTCTCAGATGTCTGGACTCAGAAAACCCTTCACAACAGAATCTGTTCAGCAATAGGTAAGTCCTCAGATCTCGTAGGGCCAGTGAACTTGAATTTAGTTTCTCTCTAGGATTGAATGGAGTCTGAAAACAAAATGGTGGTACTTAGAATAAATTTTTTTTGCTTGTTTCCAGCAGTGATCAGGACTGTCCAAAAAAAGTCAAAGTCATGAAAGACAAGAAAAAATTGAAGAATTGTAGTAAGTTTGGGGAAACCAGGAAGACGGGAATGTGGACCCTGGATGGAATCTAGGATCAAATATAAAATCTGAAGGAAAAAACTAGCTTGCCTAAATGTAACACAAATGTAGACTCTGAGAACAAATATCCTTAGTTCCCAAAACCTTCTTTTAAGGATTCTCTTTTGAGACAATATCTGCTTATCAGTGAGTGCATACCATTTTTGTTCTTTTATGATTGGATTACCTCACTTAAGATGATATTTTTCAGTTCCACCCATTTGCCTAAGAATTTCGTGAATTCATTGCTTTTAATGGCTGAGTAGTATTCCATAGTGTAAATATGTCATATTTTCTTTATCTATTCCTCCGTTGAGGGACATTTGGGTTCTTTCCAGCTTCAGAATACCCAAGAAACAATTCACATATCAAATGATGCCCAAGAAGAAGGAAGGAGAGGCCCCTGGTACTGGAAAGGCTCAATACAACAGTGTAGGGGAATACCAGGACAGGGAAGCGGGAAGGAGTGAATTGGGGAACAGGGGGAGGGAAGAGGGCTTATGGGACTTTTGGGGAGGGGGGATCCAGGAAAGGGGAAATCATTTGAAATGTAAATAAAGAATATATCTAATTTAAAAAAAAGGATTCTCTTTTGACTTCTGTGGCTGCCAAACCACAGTCTCTTCATCAGTGATTGTAAAATCATCTTTTCAGGATGCTTTTGCAACAGTAATAAGGCACAATGTGGTAGGATTCTGGGATATTTGCAAATGTCCTTCACTTCTGCTTACCATTCCTCTTTGAAATCTCTGACTCACCAGCGGGCCATAGGCAGACAGCATTCTTGTGATAACTGATCGTAGAAAGCAATGAGAGCTCAATGCAAAGTTTCCTTCACCCTAGCATAACTGAAGTGTGGCTGCAGGGAAGGTTGTGTGAAAGGGGGATGAGAGAACATTTTCTCTTCTGAGGCCTCACTTAAGATGAAATGTGTATGGAAATTAAATTATTTTCAGTTCATCTTAATTTTTGTTGCTGTCTCCCGACCTTCCTTTGCTCCTGTTTTTTTTTTTAATCCCAGTTGCTGAGTGATGATCACATAG
Source organism: Apodemus sylvaticus (assembly GCF_947179515.1). NCBI lineage: Eukaryota > Metazoa > Chordata > Mammalia > Rodentia > Muridae > Apodemus > Apodemus sylvaticus. The sequence continues at coordinate 159,989,490 of NC_067475.1, read as the reverse complement.
ACAGAAATCATATGGAAAGCTCATCATGTGTGGGGCATGCACAGGGAGGCAGGAATTTAATTTTCTTTCAGTACAAAGCAGCCTTGCCTTTTTAAGACTGATTTCCCTTTATAGCGAAATCTGCAAAAGTGCATCAGGAGAAAAAGTCCCTCACTTTAACTACATTCTGCTCCTTGGGTTTTATGTGAGGAGATTCATGGAGTTCATTGCAAAAACTGGCTAAGTAAAAGGAGTTTTCAATTTGAAATGAAGACAAACTAAGGGGGAAATATAAAAATATATGGGGATCTTCCTCATTCTAACTTATCCGTTCAGTCAGCACTGGTGCACACATATTTAATGTCAGTTTGGGAGGATGCTTTAAATCCTGATTAGAGTGTAGTTGAGGAGTTTAAAGCATAATCAAAGCAATCAGACAGCAGAGATATCAAAGATGCCTCCTTGTATAGATGAGAATGGAGAGAAACAGACAAGTATATTTCTATTTAATTCTTGTTCTAAGGAAATGGATAAAAGATGAAATAGATGAATATGAAAGCTTGACTCACATTTACAGCAAGAAAATTAAATACATTTATGACCTGGAAAATAAAGCTTTTTATTTCTAATGTGACTTCCAGTTAGCAATGACCTTGACAGACAAGTCAAAGGACCAACATCAGGAGAAGAAGGAAAAGAACAAAACTCATTTCTCTTTACATTTTTGTCATTTAATTTCAAAACTGCAGCTCAGAATGCAGAAGACAGCCATTGCACAGGAGACAATCGCTTTTCAGCAGAGATTCTTCATTTCTTAATTCACATAGTAGCAATATTAAGGTATATTCTGACACCAGAATAGAATGATTGGCTAAAAAGCATCACATCCAAAAAACATTATTAACATATCTCTACAGGTATTTTTTATTCTTCATGAAAGAAAACCATTCCCTATTTTTGTAACATTGTTCCATCTGTATAGATCAAAATGAGTCACAGAGGACTGGTTATTGTCTGTGAATGAGACAGTCCACTTCTTTTGTAGTTGTATGAATTTTCTGTTTTAGACTCTGTACATTATTCTAAGTTATCATGAATTGCCTTAGAAACTAAATGTGTTTGCACCAAGAAACAAATGCAAAATAGCTCATTCCCCTTTCATGGGAATAGAGGTATGAATAGAATTATTCTTAATATATGTGAAAAATGTTTACCACACAATACTGAAAAATCTCCTTTAGTTTACCCATAGGGGTTTTTAAAGAGAGACTGGTATAACCCCTAACCGCAATTTATGTAGGAGATAATTTGAAAAGACTTAGAAAGCTTGGGAAGCCAAGACTGTCACACATCTGCTCATTTGCTTTCAGTCTAAGTACCATGCTGTCATTCTCCCTCACCTTTGTAAATCAATGTTCCTATTAAATGTAGAATGTCCTTCTGCAGGCTTTGATGAATTTAGTGCTATGAAGAGTACATGCAGAACTGATCTGTGGAAGTCTGACATCTGAACTATCTCCAGGGGATTCATAGAGTGCTCAGTATGTATGACTCAAAGAAACAAATGTAAAAATCAAAAATTAAAGTAGGAAATTATTTTATCTGATATCACCCAAGTTTGGCTAAATAATCAATATAGAACTCTCCTTTGAATAGTTCAATATAACTGAGTACTGACAGTTACTAAGTTACATGCAATTTAACAAATCAAGAAATCGCATCAGAAAGTATTCACTGTAGCTGACCTATATTTTGCAAAGTTTGAAGTAGTTGTGCGAAGTTAACTAATGTCTACATATCTTCCTTTCAATTATCTATCTATCTATCTATCTATCTATCTATCTATCTATCTATCTATCTATCTATCTATCTATTATATATGTATGTATTATACATGTGTGCATGTATCAATCTATCATGTATATATGTATCTATGTATCCACCTATCATTTATATCTATTGCTAATCTATATATTAAATATCGTCATTTGTCTTCCAATTCTTTTATTTTTTTATATCCTATTTAAAATATAGTTTTTAATCAAATCTGAGTGTTCATAGGTGATCAAATGACTAGTGTTTTAATTCAACATAAAATTCAATTTATATATATATATATATATATATATATATATAAATTGCAGGTCCTTTGTAAAGCAATAAAGGTACCTTTTGTTACTGCTTTTGCTTATGACCATTGGCTTCATATTTTAATATCTCTGTTTAAAATAAATGTTAACTGAATAGATGATTCCATATAATTTTGGTAATGGCATGATACCCACTATTAAAGCATCAGACAAATATTTGCTAAATATTTAGATGATTTGATATACATGGACAATAAGTAAAGGAGGTGGATATAAAGTTAATGGTTATTGTAGTCTACCTTTCTGAAAGTTAAAATATTTTCCAGTGATTGGAGAATGCTTGGTGAACAAGAACCTGATTTATGTTTTTTTTGGCAATTCTGGAATCTTATTTTGCCTTCATAATTTGTTTACCAGGAAACAGTGCACTGTTCTCCTAGCACATATGTTACACATGAAAGAAAAATATGACATTGATTTGAGTTATTCTTAATGTGACAAAAATACAATCAAAGCAAGAGAAACTATGAAACAGTGAAACAAAAACAACTGAGACATTCAAAGTTAATTAAGTGGGAGAATAATTTTTGTTTGCCTTTCACAATGAATAAATTAGTTCATTATTTGCAATTATATATGCAGTAAAGGCAAATTGTTCACCTCTAAACTTTTTCATCTTTCCGTTCAAACATATTTTAGGTTGATAGTGCATGCCTGCTTTCCCAGGGCTGCGGTAGCAACTTAGGACTATGGTGATGCCAAGTTAGCCTGAGCTTAATACCTTTTGATGCCATCTCTTGATTAGTTAAATTGCATGTAACTTAGTAACTGTTAGTACTCAGTTATATTGAACTATTTAAAGGAGAGTTCTCTATTGGTTATTTCACCAAACTTGAGTGATAGCTGATTAGATAGTTACCCACTTCAGTTTTGACAAAAATCTCCATTCAAAAATCAAGAACTTGGGATGTTATTCAATAATAGGACAGGTGCCTCCCTTCAAAGAATCCTGAATTCAATCTTTATACAGCCCAAACAAAAAGATTTCAACAGGATTAAAAGTTAGCTCTCAGATACTAGGCATTGCCACATTTCATGCAATGAATATAACTTCCAATCCTGCCATTAGCTCCTCAGTTACATACATAGAGATCAAATCAGGTACAAAAATGCAGAATCCTTTATTCTGCAAGGATACAGATTAGGTCAGAAAAAATGATTCTTTTCATTAAACTAGGCAACGAACCTACCTGTCCCCTTAAGAGTATTTATTCATATTTATTGAGAGGTAATGGCTTATGTGATCAGAGGGGTTAGATGTGCAAGATAAAAACTATGGTAGCATAGACTTTCAGGAAGGGAAGATGGAAACATTCAGGTAAGGCTAAAGTAGTAGTTAATAGATAGAATTGCTTTTTCCTATGAGAAACTTCCCTTTTATTATTAAAACCTTCCAGCCAAACCAAAAATAACAACAACAAAAGAAACCTCTTCGGTTAGTTGATCCATATTATCAGGTATAGCTATTTTAATTTAAATTTGTTGCAGCTATTCATAGTTACAAAATATACTTGCAGTAACATTCCGGTTAGTGTTTGATTATCTATGGATTACTTTATATGTAGAGATTTTAGTCCATGAATGGTGTCCTAACACCAAACAAAGAACTAGAGGTAATTAGAGAATGCTGTGAGTTGGAGAAATAGTCTTCTCCAGGGAGGAAACCCTTACCTAGTTATTATATACAAAGTACCCAGCTCAAAAAAAAATCATATATGGACTAGTAGCATAACAATTGAGCACATTGTATTTCTGTGTTTGAGAACATTCGTATACCACTAACAACAATTAAGGAAATACTAGTTATATATGCATTTGAAAGAGAGCATCAATACAGTCTGGAATGCAAAAGAAAGGTTTTAGGGAGGAAAATGAAGGGGATAAAAATGTTGTAAATATTTAATTTAAAAAGCTATATCTAATATAAAATTGATGGCTGTAGTGAAAACTTTTGGTTTTTGAAAAACAGAAATATTGTGGGAATATGTTTTCATTTTAGTCTCAAGTGTGGGATATGGGACTGCTGCAGACTCCTCACAGCATCTGACTATGACTTTTCCTGTGCTCCAGCAAAGGTGCCATTTACCAGCAGCAAATAGCTTCTGTGATTGTGTGATATTTGGAATTCTTGGGAGTTTTCAGAGGAGTATATGAATACTAAGGCCCCAAGCGTTTGTGTGAATTGTTGTTGGATGTTACTTGGTTGCTATTGGTGGTCATTTCTTAAGGAGTCCTGTGCAAAGAAGAAACAAGAAGAAAATAGATGTCCTGCCTGAGTAGATCAAACTTGCCCCACGGAACTCAGTATCATTAATAAGCAATAAGTGGTCTAAAAATAGCATCATCTCTCTTTCTCTCCTATTTAGTGAAAGGATGAAAGGAAAGGGGTGGAGAAAGTTAGAAGAAAACCCACAAAATAGGCAAAGAATGGCTACAGTTGGCAAAGGACTGAAGACTTTTCCAATAAGATCAAGAATAAAGCATGCCCATATTAACCCCTTCCAGTCAGTGCTGTGTGAAGATGCCAGAGAAGCCAAATATCTAAGAGGAATATGAAAGTAATTGAGGTAGAAAATGAGATGTAACTATATTTCTATTTACAGATGACATAATTTTGTATATAGAAATCTACATACATGCAAAGTAAAGGCTCTAGGTTTGATTGCCAGCACTGGAAAAAAACAAAATGATTTATGAGTTTAGATCGATGAATTAGGCAATATTAAATGATAAAAGTTATGTCTCACTAAAGCTATTTGTGATGGTTTGTGTCTGCTCAATCTGGGGAGTGGCCCTATTAGGAGGTGTGGCCCTGTTGGAGTAGGTATGTCACTGTGGGTGTGGGCTTTTACACCCTCGTCCTAGCTACCTGCAAGCACTATTCTGCAAGCAGCCTTCAGATGAAGATGTAGAACTTTCAGCAAGTCCTGCACCATTCCTGCCTGGACACTGCCATGTTCTCACCTTGATGATAATGGAGTGAATTTCTGAATCTGCAAGCCAGACCCGATTAAATGTTGTCCTTTTAAGAGTTGTCTTGGTCATGGTGTCTGATCACAGCAGTAAAACCCTAACTAAGAACAGACATTGGTACCAGGGTCTGGGGTATTCCTGTGATAGTACTGACCATGGTGTTGTATGGAAAAATGTAGATTTTTAGGACTTTGGATTTGGAAAGCTGTATAATCCTTTAAATGGGGTTTAATGGGCTATCCTACAAGGAATATGGAAGACTTTGTTACTGAAAGTGATTTGAATTGTCCAGATCTGCTCCAAGAGGTTTCAGTGGAGACTTTCAATATGTGGTCTAGAGACTGTTTTTGTGGTATGTTGGTGAAGAATTTCACAATGTGGCTATTTTTGCCCTTGTCTGAAAAGTCTGCATGGGGCTAAAGTGAAGAGACTCAGATAAATTGCATTGACAAAGGAAGCCTCAGAACACCCATCATAGATCTTGTTTAATGGATCAGTCTTATGAAGAACATTTTAAATAAACATATCAAGCTTAGAAAGGAAAAATATAAAATATATAAAGGGCACCAGTAAGTGAAATGGAGTTGAATCCTATCTTCAAGGATATTAAATTGAGTTAAGGGAGTAGTGATCTTGGGGCAAGATCCCACCTAGCTAAATTTAGGTCCAGGCACAGTAGTACAAACTTTTAATCCCAGAAGGCCAAGAGAAGCAGATCTCTGAGTTCAATGCCGGTCTAGAACAGAGCAAGTTCTAGGTCAAGAAAAACTTAAATCCAGGCTTGGTGGACCACACTTTTAATCCCAGATCTTAGGAGACAGACATGTAGATGTCTGAGTTTAAAGTTAGTCTGTGGAGCAAGTTCCAGGACAGCCAGTCTTAGGCAGTGAAAGAATTGGAAAACAGAAGGTTGGTGATAATGTAATAGAAAAGGGGGCCATGTTCCAGCAGCAGCAAGCAGTAGAACTCAGCAGCTTTGGTCATGTGACTCTGGCTTTAGAGTCCAGAATAGAAGGGAGGACTGGGAAAATTGGCCCTGGTTAGCTCAAGCTAAGAAATTAGTGGTGATTAAGAAGAGATCAGCATCACTGAAATAAAATCTTCTGCGAAGTGTTTTCTGAGAGTACAAAGAAGCTGTGTTCCAGAGAAAGTCAAGGTTGTGCCTCATGCAGCAGCGGTATTTCATAATATGTAAGAGTCATCCAAGTGGTACTGGTTTTGAAGGCATGAAGGGGTCATGACGGGCAGCTGAGGCTTGTGACTGTGAGAGGCCACGGAAGGCCATTGGTGAAGGTGCTGCCTCAGCTACAGTTGATGGCCCAGGACTGAAGGGGTCAAGCAAAGGAGTTGAGGTTTGGCACCATGAAGAGCCTATGAGAGGCTATTGGTGAAGTCTAGTTACAGGGAAGACCCCAGTGTATTAGAGATGCCAAGAACAGCACAGTAGTGGAGTGGATCAATCTGAGGTTAGAGTGCTACACAGGGCAGAGCTGGAGAAGTGATGCCAGCCCTTTGGAGGAGCCCAGAAGATCATGTGTGGATCCCAGACATTGAAACAAGAAACTGTAACATTGAAGTTGCCTTGCAGACTCCAAGATGTTTGAGATGCCAGAGTTGTGAACTATCTGCTGAAAAAATCTGCTAACAGGGAATGGAATTAGCCCAGGAAAATAAAAGTTAGTTGCAGTCAACAAGGATGGAAAAAGAGTTGGAGATCTAAAGACCACTTTTACATTTGACATGGAGATGAAGTTTGGAGTTAGCTCAAGTGGCTTCCTATCTTGCCTTGGGAATTACAGTTAAGTGATTGGGTGAATCTCAGAAGACATTTTGAACTTTAAACTTTTAATGTTTTTGAGACTGCTGTAGACTATGGGGACTTTTGAAGTTAGATTAAATGTTTCATTATGGTATGTTTAAGTATGGTACCATGGGATGATCACCAAGAACAGTGGAGGCAGTGGAGTAGATCAATTTGAGTTTAGACTAGTGTTACAAGCCTATGAGGGCCAGGGAGTGGAATGTGATGGATTGTATATGCTCAGCCCAGGGAGAGGCACTGTTAGATGCTGTGTCCATGTTGGAGTAGATGTGTCACTGTGTGTACGGGCTTTAACACCCTCATCCTAGCTGCCTGGATGCCAGTACTTTACTATCAACCTTCAGATGAAGATGCAGAATAGTTCATTCTGCACCATTCCTTCCTGGACACTGCCAAGTTCCCCCCTTGATGATAATGGACTGAATTTCTGAACCTGTAAGTCAGCCCCAATTAAATGTTGTCCTTAAAACAGTTGCCTTGGTCATGGTGTCTGTTCACAGCGATAAAACCATAACTAAGATAGTACTAAAACTCTGAATAGTTATAACAGGATAATTAAACATAAAAGCAAAAAAATCTCCTAAAGGACAAATATGATGTATTTTGTGCAGGGATTGAAAAAATGCTGTTTAGAACAGTAAGTTTAAATCTAAAATGATAATTTAACATTATAGAATAGAAACTAATAATTTATTAAAAGTATTAGTATTTTAACAGTATCATCAGTAAGAATTACCAAAGTTTGTGATGGATTAACAATACAACATGGTTGTCAAGGCATAAGGGATGCATGGATGAAATTACATTACTGGAATTACATTACTGGGATGTTTTTCAGAAAGTTACTAAATATCTGAATCTTCTCATTTTGATAACAATGGCTGAATTTGAATAACTTTTTATAGGTGACTGTCATAATTCGATGGAATACAAATCATTAAGACAAGTTTTAAGAATCAAATCTGGGCAGAGAATAAAGACAATGTACCAATTAGTGTGGTCAACCCAAGGTCAGTCATTCTCTGCTGTCAGAGCTGTGATTTTTTTCAGTAGTCTCTGACTGCTGTAAAAGGAAGCGTTTTTGATGAGGGGTAATACCTATACTTTTCTATAAGTAAAAAGTAAGTGTTTAGAATGTAGTCAGAAGTTATACTGGCTTGGGGAAGTGGGAGTGGTATGTTCTCCCCCTAAGGTCCATGGTCTCACCAGCCATGGGTAGTGGCTAGTTTTACAATAACAGATATGAATTCCCATCTACCGAGTGGACCTTAAGACAGCTTAGATGTCTGCTAGCTACTTCTAGGATAAAAATGCTACTGTTTCACAAGTGAAACACTAGTGATAGAAAATCACTGTTTCACTAGTGATTTCTAACCTTCTGGTCATTGCTGCGGTTTATCTAGGCAGCACAGCTGACTGAGCTATTGATTGCTTTTCTCCCTCAGAGCTTATATAACCCTTACAGTACTGAGAGGTAGGCTTTACTGAGAAGCTGTCCAGCCCTTTGCAGCTGGATTCTTTAAAGTCTTCTAATTGAAGTGTCTTCAGCAACAGGATGTTACTTTCAAGTTCTGGGAGGTGACCAAGAGCAATGTTAATAACTTAAATTGTTTTGTATTGAGGGAAGGCATTCTCTTGGATGGCCCTGATCAACAACTCAAAAGTTTTCCCATGCTTTGTACTTTGGGGGTAGAGAGCAGATGTTTGTTGTTGTTGTTGTTGTTGTTGTTGTTGTTGTTGTTAGGAAGTGATGATTGTTTGAGAGAGCATTGCTACCCAAGTGGTGTAATTTTACTATAGATATGTAACTTTTAGTAATTATAAAATGATTCACTGTGGTCTTTTCAAATATCCTCAGTATGATTTGCTCCTTTACCCTCCTTTACCCACTACATCATTCTTCTCTTTCTGCCCCATTTTTTCCCAATCAAAGTAACACAACAGAAAATAGTAACAGATTTTGCAAATCCCCTTACACCCAACAATCATAAAAATTATAAATTTCTGTTACTCTGAGGCTAAGTATTTGCTCTTTATTTTTTTATGGTAAAGCAAATCAAAATTCCTCTCATCACTAATTCAATGTTAAATATAAATATATCTTCCTCTTATTCTCTTCACTTAACATTACCTTCTTTCTCTCACTGATAGTATAAGGAATAATTGTATTATTTCTTGGCTCAGTTTTAAATGAATTAAAATTAGATAATACATTATTTATAAATGATTAACACATTCTGTCAAATTAACCATGTTTTGTAATATATTGTAGACAGGTTTTGAACAAAGATTGACATTTTGACTTGGTGAGTGGCATTAGTACTCTTAATTAAATGATGGAAGAGATTTAATTATCTAGAAAAGAACATTTGAGTAGATCTTTCTGCACTTTCCTCTTTTCCATCAGCACTGGAATGTGAATAGGAGTCTATTTCAACTTAATATTTATAATTGAGCTTCCTTTAGTCATATTTGTGGAGAGAATTGTATTACAGTTTGGATTGTAAAATATCTAATTTGATTCATGTATTATGAGTTTTGTTGCCAGATGATGGGCTTTTAAAGATTACTATATGAGGCTTTGGAATTCATCAGTGTGCTGTTTGCATGCTTACATAGATATGGACTCATTTATTAATGTTAAATGTGCTAGTTGGAGGTAGCGTCTGGATGCAGAAAATGTGTCTTTTCTGGGGAGTATATTCTCTAAAGTTGTAAGTCTCTCTGGAATTATTGTTTATTTATTTCCTACCCACCATGATGGGAGCAGCTTTATTCTACCACATCCTCTACCATGGTCTTTCTCCTTCTCATAGCAGACAGCCAACATACCATCAGCAAAGAAAAACTTTGGAACTGTGAGCCAAATTAAGTATTTTCTTTAATTTACTTTTTTAGATATTTTGTTGTAGTGATTGAAATGGGAAATGTGCGTTGACACTGAGATTAGTAAGTATCTAGCATGTGATATGTGATTTAAAAGAATCTATGAACTGATTTTTGTCCCGGTCTTCATGTACTAAGTCTAGTGGGAAAAAAGAATCACTGAGGGTTTCACCTTTGCTACATATTGTTCTTTCTTTTTTTTGTTTCTTTGTTTCTTTGTCCTTTTCTTTCTTTCTTTCTTTCTTTCTTTCTTTCTTTCTTTCTTTCTTTCTTTCTTTCTTTCTTTTTTCTTCTCTCCTTTTTCTAATTTCATTGCATTTACATATGTACTTGTCTTAATTATTTTAAACAATAGGACTCATCTTCAATGTATGTAAAATGCGGTTTAAAATATTTCATAAGCTGATTTCAGTCCATGTATCCATGTCCTAAGTCTAGTGGGAAAGCAGGGTGCTAGTATGTGTTATATACTGTTTCTCTCTCTCTCTCTCTCTCTCTCTCTCTCTCTCTTTCTCTCTCTCTCTCATAATTTCATTGGATTTACTTACCTAGTTGTCCTAATATTTTTAAAGGATATATCCTATCTATCACATTGTCTATATTTAGTAGATAAATATGAACACAACAGGTAATATCAAATTCACACATTTTAACTAATCATATTCACAAAAATAAATACAAATATTATAGTTTTGTATATTTACCAAGATTAACCTAGCACTCATAACTCTAAAAATATCTTTAATTTACCAGATAAAGTTGTCATCTCTGTAGTTTGCTGCTAATAAGCTCACCTTTTCTAGTTCTTTCTAAACTCTGACTGGCTGGTTCAACTCCGCTCTTCTGGCTCACAACTCCTCTCCACGCTGACTGACTCAATCTAGCTTTTCTTAGTGTTTCAATAAATTGCTCTGACTGAAAATACTGCCTCTAGATTCCATGAACTGAATTGCACTGACTGTACAAACTGAGCAGAACTTGAACTCAATTGCATTCAACTGAACTGCACTGAATTATCCTTCATAGTTAGGGATTAAAGGTGTGTACTAAGAGCATGTCTGTAATACAACCTTATCATGTGGGTTGTTGTACTTCAACAGGATGTGTTGGCATCGATTCCTTGACAGAGCATCCATGTTGCTTAATGAAAATCCCTCTATATATAATACTAGATTTTGCAAAATATTCATGTAGAAAGTTTCATTATGGCATATACAAACATTTGATTGAAGCCAATGATGACAGTTTTTTTGCAACCTTATGAGAATATTTCATTTAAGAAATTGTCATAACCTAAGAGTTTCTGTAACTCATCATTTAAGAAATTTGTTATGTTATAATAATCACATTAAACTTCTAGTATAACATTTAAAAACATTTTGCTTAAATGCTGAATTGAAACTTTTGGTTCAACTTTAGAGTAGATTTGAGATTTTGGTTATATGTGTCACAAACCCCAGGGCTCCTAGGGACTAAGCTACCAACTAAGGGGTACACATGGTTCCACTCACAATTATGGCAGAGAAATGCCTTGTTGGACATCGGTGGGAGGAGAGGTCCTTGGTCCTATGAAGGTTTTATAGATGACCCAGTGTGGGGGAATTGAGGGGGGTAGGTGGGAGTGAGTTGGGCAGAGGGGCATCTTCTCAGAGGCAAGGGAAGGGAAGAAGGGGGATTTCTGGGAGGGAGGGAAGCAGAGAAAGGATATAACATTTGAAATGTAAATGAAGAATATAGTCAGTAAGAAAAAAGAAAAAAATCAAAAAGCATTGAAATGGAAATTCTTAAACATCAAAATAAAGGATTAAAAAACTTGAAGAGATGAACAGAAAACGAAAAAAAAAAAAAAACAGTAAATACAACTTTTTAAAAAAATGAGTTCTCAATGCTAAGTCAAGCCTGTTCTTGGAAAGAACATTTAAAAAATAAATGGTTCAGTTTGAAAAATAATAGCTAGAATCAATCACATTTTTGCAAGCACTTATAATGAAAAAGCAAGTACTATTGATTCTTTAAAATAGTGTCTGGTCACTGCTATGTGCCAGTCAAAATCTTCTTAGCTAATGACTCATCACTGAACAATGAAGGCAAGCGTCTCTTTGTCAATTCTTTCTTTTATGTTTTATTGTAAACACATGAAAACTTTTACAAAGAGTGGTTTAAAACTAAGCAGATGCGATGGTTAATTTCAATTGTGAGCTTTAAATGATTTAAAGTTACCTAGGTAATACACCTCTGATTAGGTGTTTGAAGGCATTCCACTATAACTAGGGACCGGCTATCTGGATGTGGGTGGCGGTATGCATGGCTGGCGTCCCCAGATGAATAAAAAGACAAAGTAAGGAAAACAAAGAGCATTCAAGCCACCAACACACATATATAACTGCTTGCTGACGTGAGGACTCAAGGTCACCCCCCTCTCCTGCTCAGTGACTTCTTCACTATTTTTGACTACATCCTCTCATTGTGAATCAAAATAAATCCTGACTCCTTTGCGTTTTGTGTGTGTGTGTGTGTGTGTGTGTGTGTGTTTTCATACTTTTCATTGATGGTAATTCTTTTTCTCTTTTTAGATTTTTTTTGGCTAGAGCAATGGGAGGGTGAACATACATTTCAATGTGTGTGTGAATAATACAGGATTAAATAACAGAGTATACTGGATCTAATTTACCAGTGTAAAGAAATGGATTTAATTCTGAAAATTATTACATTATTCCATGAAAGTTTTCTATTTTTCAGCATATCAAAGGCTTCCACTTTTTTCCAGGAAAAAGAGAAAATAGTATAAAATATTGATTCTTACTCTTTATTCATAACTGATTAATCACTAATATATTTTATAATTTGCCAGTCTTCTTAAGTAGATTATTCTTTTTGAATTTGCATCATGATCTATCCAAGCTCTTATGTTTCAAGCTAAGTCACCATGAAAGCAAAGTATTAGCATTTTCTAATGTTTGAGCATTGTTCCAAGGTTGATCACATAAAATATTTAAAATGTGAATAAGTATATAGGGTCAATACTGAAAAAAAGCAAATAAATATCAGATACCCTATTATTATTTTGATAGATTTCAATGTTAAAACGTATTTACCTTGTTGGTATAAAATAGAAGTATACTTCATACTAATGATTAAAATGAGAAAATCAGTATACTTTTGCATACTTGCTCTTATATTCATAACATATTTTTGTCAAAATTCATAGATATTAGTAATTCACATATTAGATATTTGCAATTGATCATTGTGTTTATATTTCAACAATATTGACAGGACAATGCAAAAAAAAAATAAGAGTTCAAAATCGAAGATAAAAATCAGCAACAAGCTCTTTTTCAGAATAAGTGGTGTTATCTTCTGCTTACTTAAGACCCAATTTTTCTTGCATGCAGAAATGTTTGTGATATATTTTGTGCTACACGCACCAAAGACATTTATAAATTGATCAGGTATAATTTAATGTAAATTTAACATTCAATTGATTCTGTAGCTCCTAGATATCTTCAGATTTCATTCTTCAATATCTTTAGTTAAGAATATGTTAAAATTATTTAACTAATATATTTTGAATATTTAACGTTTATTAAAAAGCTAATTTAAAATACATTTAATTTAAATGCTGTTATATAGTATTCTTGTCTTTTATTACCAATAATAATATTTGAGCCAGCATTTTTATCTGAGTTGCATAATTCAATTTTAACTATTTTAATATTATTTATTACACATGAAGTAATTTTAATATATTCTGTAAATATATATGCTGTATAATCAAATACAAAAATTCCAGAATTCTCAGTTCTCTAGAAAGTAGAAATTTCCATCAAAATATGAAAAACTGCCGAGATTTTTTTGAGTCAATAGTCTCTACCACTAGGTTAGCAAAGTCTATGCCAGGATCTGTCTTCAGTTGCTCTAACTGGGACCTGTAGCAACACACTCTGATCTTAGTATTCCTTTCTCCCTGCTGATTTAATTGGGCTTTTCTTTCTTTGAACAGATACCATGACCAAGCCAACCATTATAAAGAACAACACTTTATTGGGGGCTGGATTACATGTTCAGAGATTCAGTCCTTTATCATCAAGGTAGAAACATGGCAGCATCCAGGCAGGCATGATGGGTAAGAAACTGAGAGTACTATATTTTATTCCAAAGGCAAACAGGAGAAGACTGACTTCCAGGAATCTAGGACCAGGATCTTAAAGCCCACAGCCACAGTAACACACCTACTCTAAGAAGGCTGTAGCTACTGCAACAAGGCCACAGCTCCTAAGACTGTCACTCCCTGGGCCAAGCATATACAAACAATTACACTAGCCAATAGATTCTTCTAAAAACAACTGTTTACAGATGTCAGAACAAATTCCTTCCTTTTCTTTCTTCTCTAATCTATTGAAGCTAGGCTCTTACACTCTTTTTTTTTATTCGCTATAATTTATTTACATTTCAAATGATTTCCCCTTTTCTAGGCCCCCCCACTCCCCGATAGTCCCATAAGCCCCCTTCTCTTCCCCTGTCCTCCCTCCCACCCCTTCCCACTTCCCCATTCTGGTTTTGCCGAATACTGTTTCACTGAGTCTTTCCAGAACCAGGGGCCACTCCTCCTTTCTTCTTGTATCTCATTTGATGTGTGGATTATGTTTTGGGTATTCCAGTTTTCTAGGTTAATAACCACTTATTAGTGAGTGCATACCATGATTCACCTTTTGAGTCTGGGTTACCTCACTTAGTATGATGTTCTCTAGCTCCATCCATTTGCCTAAGAATTTCATGAATTCATTGTTTCTAATGGCTGAATAGTAAGTACTCCATTGTGTAGATATACCACATTTTTTGCATCCACTCTTCTGTTGAGGGATACCTGGGTTCTTTCCAGCATCTGGCAATTATAAATAGGGCTGCTATGAACATAGTAGAGCATGTATCCTTATTACATGGTGGGGAATCCTCTGGATATATGCCCAGGAGTGGTATAGCAGGATCTTCTGGAAGTGAGGTGCCCAGTTTTCGGAGGAACCGCCAGACTGATTTCCAGAGTGGTTGTACCAATTTGCAACTCCACCAGCAATGGAGGAGTGCTCCTCTTTCTCCATACCCTCTCCAACACCTGCTGTCTCCTGAATTTTTTTTTTTCTTTTTTTATTATACTTATTCATTAATCTTTTTTTTTTGTCTTTTTTTTTATTTGATATAATTTATTTACATTTCAAATGATTTCCCCTTTTCTAGCCCCCCCCCACTCCCCGAAAGTCCCGTAAGCCCCCTTCTCTTCCCCTGTCCTCCCTCCCACCCCTTCCCAGTTCCCCGTTCTGGTTTTGCCAAATACTGTTTCACTGAGTCTTTCCAGAACCAGGGACCACTCCTGCTTTCTTCTTGTATCTCATTTGATGTGTGGATTATGTTTTGGGTATTCCAGTTTTCTAGGTTAATAACCACTTATTAGTGAGTGCATACCATGATTCACCTTTTGAGTCTGGGTTACCTCACTTAGTATGATGTTCTCTAGCTCCATCCATTTGCCTAAGAATTTCATGAATTCATTGTTTCTAATGGCTGAATAGTACTCCATTGTGTAGATATACCACATTTTTTGTATCCACTCTTCTGTTGAGGGATACCTGGGTTCTTTCCAGCATCTGGCAATTATAAATAGGGCTGCTATGAAGATAGTAGAGCATGTATCCTTATTACATGGTGGGGAATCCTCTGGGTATATGCCCAGGAGTGGTATAGCAGGATCTTCTGGAAGTGAGGTGCCCAGTTTTCGGAGGAACCGCCAGACTGCTTTCCAGAGTGGTTGTACCAATTTGCAACCCCACCAGCAGTGGAGGAGTGTTCCTCTTTCTCCGCACCCTCTCCAACACCTGCTGTCTCCTGAATTTTTAATCTTAGCCATTCTGACTGGTGTAAGATGAAATCTTAGGGTTGTTTTGATTTGCATTTCCCTAATGACTAATGAAGTGGAGCATTTTTTAAGATGCTTCTCCGCCATCCGAAGTTCTTCAGGTGAGAATTCTTTGTTTAACTCTGTACCCCATTTTTTAATAGGGTTGTTCGGTTTTCTGGAGTCTAACTTCTTGAGTTCTTTATATATATTGGATATTAGCCCTCTATCTGATGTAGGATTGGTGAAGATCTTTTCCCAATTTGTTGGTTGCCGATCTGTCCTCTTGATGGTGTCCTTTGCCTTACAGAAACTCTGTAACCTTATGAGGTCCCATTTGTCAATTCTTGCTCTTAGAGCATACGCTATTGGTGTTCTGTTCAGAAACTTTCTCCCTGTACCGATGTCCTCAAGGGTCTTCCCCAGTTTCTTTTCTATTAGCTTCAGAGTGTCTGGCTTTATGTGGAGGTCCTTGATCCATTTGGATTTGAGCTTAGTACAAGGAGACAAGGATGGATTTTTAATCTTAGCCATTCTGACTGGTGTAAGATGAAATCTTAGGGTTGTTTTACATCTATGCCCCAAATGCAAGGCTCTTACACTCTTATCTTCTGTTTTGTAGAATATTTGCTTTTTTCATTGAGAGAGAGAGAGAGAGACAGAGACAGAGACAGAGACAGAGAGATAGAGACAGAGCGATAGAGAGATAGAGAGATAGAGAGACAGAGTTTTATTCTTAAGGAAAAAAATATTACAAAATTAATTTTGCCCTTTATATTAATCTTGATGAAGCTTGATAAACATAAGACAATAAAGGTGTGATAGTCTCCAAAATACATATGAATATGTTACAATTTTAATAAATCTTATTTCTTTTAGCCTTCTATGGTGGCTTTTGCTATCTAAGCGGATCACCTTTTACAGAACATCCATTGTAAAACCTTGGGCTTGCATTACTTTTTTATATCTGCTTCCTTTCTGCCTCTAGAAATAGAAACCATATCCTCAAACAAGAGAGTTACAGATTATGGTAGCCTTGAAACACTAATTTTGTAATGCTATGTTCAGATACTGCAGACAGTCAGTTCTGTGCAAAGAAGTGTGAACAGAGCACGTCTGCCTGAACTCTGCAAAACACATCTTTCACACCTAGATGACTATAACGAAGAACAAAGGTTTTCATTGAAATTTCATTTTCATACAAAATGTTGAACATTTTCCTTATATCCAGAAAGAGGTAACTTTAGAACAATGACAATCTCAATAAGTTCAAGCTATAAATTACAGGAAAGATATTCCATCCCAGTTCATTGAGTTGAATCATCTCTTTACTAGCAAAAGTCAATATTAGTTAGATGTGCCTTATCTTTAAAGTGTTTCAGTATACTATGATATAATATAAAATAAGATACAAATATTTTTATAGTAAATCATAAAATTATAAATATAATTGGAGTATAAAAGAGCTTAAAAGGGAAATTGGCTTCTATTATTAGCAGTAGAGATTGATTATTTATATATTTATATATTATCATGCCTATAACTGACTCAATATATTGTTCCCTAAGTAAGCTCAAAATGTTTTTTTTATGTTCACACAGCACTTCAATACTAATTTTAACCTCACTATATATTGCTTAGTATATTTAAGTGAAAAAGAAAAATAATGGTAACTTTGCTCCTATGGAATTGCTTTGTAGCTGATTGGAATTTAGTGAAATGTTTCAATAAAAAATGTTGAAAGAAACAAGAGTAGACATACACCATAAAAATGGCATTGCTATTTATATACATTCTGAAATGATTAATATAAAGAAATTAAAATGTATACCAAAATATGTGCTTATTTTTGCTGTTGAAAATATTTTTAAAATATCATAGAAATTTGAAAGATATTATTTTCCTTGAATTACTGTCAAGTTCATGGATCAGACACAACTATTAGCATCCTACAGTATCCAAAATCATATGAAAATTCAATACTTAACAAAACCTCAATAATAATTTTTCTGAAATAGAAAAAAATAACACTGAATGTTTTATAAAAACCTGAAGCACATTAAATGCCTGATACAGTTTTGAAATTAGAAAAGAAATTAGATACATTTACAGTCTCTTTTCCAAACTCAATACAGAGCTACAATTATGAAAACAGTGAGGTTTTGGCATAAAGACAATCATGCAGACAAATCGAATAGATAGATGACATAAGAAATCCACTCACATACATATGGGAATATTTTGCTTAAGAATTACCAAAAGCATATAATAAATAAGAGATGGTCCTCTCAAAAACCAGTATTAGAAGAGCTAGACACCCTCCTGTAGCAGAATGAATTTGCTCTACCTTTGTCTAAAAGACTAAGTCAAAATAAATCAAAGATCTAAATGTAAGACATATCTTATAAAATTTTTAGAATTACAGGGTAATTCTAAAACATTATAGGGTAAAGCATTCTTGATCTGATTTGACAATAATTTGTTACGGGTGATATTAAAAGTATAGGTTACCTAAAGAAAATCAAGTAAAATAGCATTTCATAAAACAAACAAGCAAAAAGAGCATGAAAGAAGACTACTAACAGAATGAAAAGCAGTGCATTAGAAAAAAATTACAATTAACATATGACAGGAGATGGGTATCCATAATGCACAGAGAAATCCTAAAGTTCAATAATAAGAGAATAGACTCAAAGGACAGTAAGTGACTTAAATAGAGAATCTCCACAAAGAAGATGAAAAAATGGTTTCTAAAGACACTTAACATTTCTAAAAATTGAAAATTAAAATTTAAAACTATAATGGTATGTTATGCCATTTCATCTGACTGGTAGCTCATCAATTTTTTTTTTTTTGGACTAGAATGTTTGGTTTTTTTTATTGGCTATTTTTATTTATTTATATTTCAAATGTTATGCTGCTTCCTAGTTTCCCCTCCACAGCGCCTCTATCTTCTACACCACCCCCTGCTACTATGAGTGTGCTCCCCCACCTACCTACCCACTCATGACTCAGTGCCCTAGCATTCTTCTATGGTGGGTCATCAAGCCTCCACAGAACCAAGGAGCCTCTCCCATTGATGCTGGATAAGGCAATCCTCTGTACATCATTAGCTGGAGCCATGAGTCCCTCCATGTGAACTCTTTCATTGGTGGTTTCATGCCTAGGAACTTTGCAGGCTCTGGATAATTGATGTTGTCCTTCCTACGGGCTTGCAAATACCTTCAGCTCCTTCAGTCCTTCCTCTAACTCCTCCATTGGGGTCCCCATGCTCTGTCTGATGGTTGGCTGCATACATCACATCTGTATTGGTCAGGATCTGGCAGAGTCTCTCAGGGGACAGCTATACCAGTCTCCTGTAAGCAAGCACTTCTTGGCATCAGCAATAGTGTCTGCAAATGGGATGGATCCCTATGTGGGACAATCTATGGATGGCCTTTCCTTCAGTCTCCCTTCAACTCTTTGTTCCCGTATTTTCTTTAGACAGGAGCAATTCTGGGGTAAAACTTTGAAGATTGGTGGGTGGCCCCGTCCCTTAACTGGGGGGACATGCCTAACCTATAGATATGGTCTCAACAGGTTCTCCCTCCCCTTTGTTGGGTATTTCTTTAAGGGATTTATTTGTTTTCTCTTTAAGGGTTTCTACCTCTTTACCTTTGTTTTCTTGTGTTCCTTTTAATGAGTTATTTATATCCTCCTTAAAAAACTCTATTATCTTCATGAGATAGGATTTTAGGTTATCATTATGTTTTTTGGGTGTTTTGAAGTATGCAAGGCTTGCTGTGGTTGGAGAAGCAGATTCTGATGGTGCCAAAGTATATTTGCTTCTGTTGCTTATGGTCTTGAGCTTACCTCTCACCATTGGGTAATCTATGATGTTAATTGGCCTGGATTTCTTTGTCTGGAGCCTGCATCCTATGTCAATCAATGATTGCTGGTCTCCTTGGAGACCTGTGGCCCTGGGTACAGCAAATTTTCTGAGAGGCCTTCAGACTGTGGGGTCTTCAGAGGGCCAGACATGCTGATGATCTGCCCTAGTGTATGTACTTTTAATTGAGGATATATCTAGAATTAACAAAATGGGGCCATATGGACCACTTATCATTTTTATACATTTATGAGTCACTATCATATTGATTTTTATTACTGGTTCACTGCTTTACAATTCCAACAGTGGTTGGAATTTATTTAAAACTTTCCCAAAAGTTATGTAATTATATTAATTTATTTATTTTATATACTTTACTGTTTTTGTTTTTACATAAAATCAGGGTCTTACTAGTGTGTAAATTGTGATTCCCCACCAATGTGTTGTATCTACTGGGATTATAAAGATGTGCAACCACAGCACCTGTCCCAATATGTGGCATGACTGGGAACCCCCAGGACTCAGGGACACCAGATTGCTCCACCCAACCAGAGGCACATGTTCCTTACAGTTTGTCCATGCACCTGAAGTGGGCCCAAGGCTCTGGCTTCCCACCCATTCCTACAACTCCAAGAGGAAGCATGATTCCCAGAAGATCTGACATACCCAGGATCACAAGGGTTCAGATACACCAGGATCTCAGGATCTAAAGACAGCTTGATTCAAAAGAACTCTACACTACCCAGGATATCAGAATCACAGTATCCCAGAATTAAAGGATCACAGAGACAGCTCAATTCCTAGAAGTTTTGGCATAGACTCATTGGAGGAACAGGCTCCAGTCAGAGAAAGCAAGGGCAGTTAGCCCTAGAGATAACCAGATGGTAATAGGCAAGAACAAGAATATAAGCAACAGAAACCAATGCTACTAGGCAACATCATCACCCAGTTCTTATAACACAGCAAGCCCTGGATACCCCAACACATCAGAAAAGCAAGATTCAGATCTAAAATATCATCTCATGAGTATGAAAGAGGACTTTGAGAAGGATATAAGTAACTCCCTTTAAGGAATATGGAGGAACACAGGTAAACAAGTATAAGCTCTTGAAGAAATTGAATAAAAACATTCTGAATTTAAAAAAGGGAATAGAAACAATAAAGAAATCACAAAGGGAGACAACCCTGGAGATGGAAAACAAAGGAAAGAGATCAGGAGTTACATATGCATCAAAAACAGAGTACAAGAAATAGAAATCTCAGATGTAGGTATACCTTAACAAATATTCACACAATGGTCAAAGAAAATAGAAAAAGGAAAAAGCTCTTAACACAAAACATTAAAAAATAATCCAGGACATAATGAAAAGACAAAACCTATTATGGTATGAATAAAAGAGAGTGATGATTTCTAGCTTGTAGGTCCAGAAAATGTCTCCAACAAAATCACAGAAGAAAAGTTCTCCAAACTAAAGAAAGAGATGGTCATAAATGTAGAAGATGCTTATAGAATACTAATCAGATTGGACCAGAAAAGAAAATCCTCTTGTCACATAATAATCAAAACAGTAAATACAAAGAACAAAAAAAGATTATTAAAAGCTGTAAGGTAAAAAGGCCAAATAGCATATAAAGGCAGACCTATCAGAATTATACCAGACTTCTCAACACAGATTCTAAAAGCCAGAAAAGCCTGGACAGAAGAAATGTAGATCCTAAGAGAACACAAATGTCCACCAAGGCTACTATATCCTGGAAAAAGTTTAATCATCTTAGATGAACAAACTAAAATATTTGATGACAAAACAAAATTCAAACAATATCTATTTACTAATCCATCCCTACAGAGGATTATATAAAAAAAACCTTAATACAAAGAGGAAACAAACCTACACCAACCAAAATGAAATTAATCATCTCACAACAAAACCAAAAGTAAAGAATCATATATACATAATGCCACCTACTACAACAAACATAACTTGAACTAATGATCATTTGTTTTTAATATCTCTCAATATCAATGAACTATCCAATAAAAAAGACATAAGCTAACAGACTGTATGGGCAAGTAGGACCCAGAATTTTGTTGCATGCAAAACACACACCACAATGGCAAAGACAGACACTACCTTAGAGTAAAAGGCTGGAAAAAAGTCTTCCTAGAAAATGATCTGAAGAAACAAAATGGAGTTGCCATCCTAATATCCAATAAAATAGAGTTTCAGCCAAAAGTCATCAAGTGAAGTTAGGAAGAACACTTCATTATCATCAAAGGAATTTCCACCAAAAGAAAGTCTCAATTCTGAACATCTATGTCCTAAATGCATGGGTATTTATTCATAAAAAAAACTTTACTAAAGCTCAAAACACATGCTGAACCACACAATAATACTGTGAAACTTCAACACCCCACTCTAACCAATAGACAGGTCATTGAAACAGAAACTAAACAGAAACACAGTGAAACTAAAGGAAGTTTTAAACCAAATGGATTTAACAGATATCTATAGGACATTTAATACTAAATCAAAAGAATATACCTTCTTCTCAGCACCTCATGGTCGCGTCTACAAAACTGACCATATAATCAGTCACAAAACAGGCCTCAATAGATACAAGAAGAATGAAATTATCCCATGCATTCTATCAGATAACTACAGACTAAGGCTGGACTTCTATAGTAACAAAACCAACAGAAATCCACATATGCATGAAAAGTGAACAGCATTCTACTCAACAATAACTTGGTCAAGGAAGAAATAAAGAAATTAAAGACATTTTCAAATTTAATGAAAATGAAGCCACAACATCCCCAAACTTACGAGACACAATGAAAGCAGTGTTGAGATGAAAACCTATAGCACTGAGTGCCTCCAAAAAGAAACTGGATTGAGCATACACTAGCATGTTAACAGCATACTTGAAAGGTTTAGAACAAGAAGCAAATAGACCCAAGAGCAGGAAATAAACTCAGGGCTGAGATCAAGCAAGTAGAAACAAAAAGAACTATGTGAAGAATCAACAAAACCAGGAGTTGGTTCACTGAGAACATCAACAAGAGAGATAAACCCTTAGCCAGACTAACCAGAGGACACAGAATCAGTATCCAAATTAACAAAATCAGAAATGAAAAGGAAGATATAACAACAGAAACTGTTACAAACAAAAAAATCATCAGGTCCTACTACAAAAGCCTATACTCAATGTAACTGGAAAATTGGGGTGAAATGGACAATTTTCTAGACATATACCTAATACCAAAGGATAAGATAAATCATCTAAACTCTCCCATAGCCTCTAAAGAAATAGAAGCAGCCATTAAAAGTCTCCAGCCAAATAAAGCTCAGGACCAGATAGGTTCAGTGCAGAATTTTATCAGACCTTCAAAGAAGACCTAATACCAATACTCCTCAAATTATTCCACAATATAAAACAGAGGGAACACTGCCCAATTTGATCTGTGAAGCCACAGTTATACTGACACCAAACCCTCACAAAACTTCACCAAAACCCCAACAAAGAAAGAGAACTTCAGAACAATTTCCCTTATGAATATTGATGCAAAAATACTCAATAAAATTCTCTCAAATTAAATCCAAGTACACATCAAAATGATCATTCACTACGATCAAGTAGGTTTCATCCCAGGGATGCAAAGATGGTTCAATATACAAAAATCCATCAACATAATCTACTACATAACCAACATCAAAGAAAATAAAACCATATGATCATTTCATTAGATGCTGAAAAAGAATGTGATGAAATTCAACATCTCTTCCTTCATGGTAAAGTCTTGGAAAGATCAGAAATTCAAGGCCCATACCTAAACATAGTAAAAGTAATGCACAGTTAACAAGTAGCCAACATCAAACTAAATGAAGAGAAACTTGATGCAATTCCACTAAAACCAGTGAGTAGATAAGGCTGCCCTCTCCCTCCCTATCTATTCAATATAGTTCTTGAAGTCCTAGCTAGAGTAATTAGAAAAGAAAAGGCAGTCAAAGGGAAACAATTTAGAAAGGAAGAAGTCAAAATAACACTATTTGCAGATGGTATGATAAGTTAAAAACTCTACCAGAGAACTCTTACAGTGATAAGCAACTTCAGCAAAGTGGCTGTATATAAAATTAAGACAAACAAATCACTAGCCTTCTGATACTCAATGGATAAACAGGCTGAGAAAGAAATTATGGAAAAGACACCATTCACAATAGTCACAAACAATATAAAATAATTTGGTGTGACTATCCAAACAAGTAAAAGGTCTATATGACAAGAACTCCAAGTCTCTAAAGAAAGAAAGAGATTGAAGAAGACCTCAGAAGATGAAAAGATGTCCCATGCTCATAGATTGGCAGGATTAATATAGTAAAAATTGCCATCTTACCTAAAGCAATTCACAGATTCAATGCAATCCCCATTAAAATTCTAAATCAATTCTTCATAGAGCTAGAAAGAACAATTTGCAAATTCATCACAAATAACAAAAACCCAGATTAGTGAAAACTATTCTCAACAATTAAAGAACTTCTGGGGGAATCAGCATCCTGGACCTAGTATTATTGGACACCTGGTTGGTAAAAGCATGGATACTTTCTGACTGTCTAAATGTGAGGTAATCAAAATACAGCACCATTGACATGGCGAATTGAGAAAGCACAAGCTGATTAGGCCTCAGCACTCCACGCTGAGCTAAAGACACCTTGGTCATGCTGAGATTGAGGAAGAGTCTCTTCCAGGGAAGAGTACAGCGACTCAGAATTCAGTATTATATGGTCAGCCACACAAACATACATACAGACTGAGCATAGACATCTCTAATATAAGCTACCCTGAAGTAAAATGTGATTTAGGAATGTATATGCATATACACATATGTATTTTTACATGGGTTTGTATGCATGTAATAACAATTAATGAAAGAGGCCATGGATTTGAAATAGAGCAAGTTGGAGTATGTGGGATGGCTTATAGAGAGGAAGGGAGAGGAAATATGTGATTATTTTGTAATCTCAAAAAAGAAAAAGTTAAGAATTCAGCAAGTAATGAGAGGTGCTTTTGGCTATTGGATTAATCTTGGGAAGTCACTCTGGAAGTGACTTGGGAGTCTTCTTTCCTGTGTTTTGTGTTTGATGTGGTCATGAATTTTTCCATGTTTTATAATTATTTTGGTGTATTTATCCTTTGATCTCTTCTCAGAACAAATGTTCAATCTGTAATTTTTAATTGTGTCTAAATGATGGTTTTATTGATTGTTTGAAATTTTCATGTTTACTATTTACTTCGATCCTACTCACCCCTTCATCCCAAATACATACCATGGAAAACAATAATGGTACAAATAATAAAGAAGTATAGAAGTCTGGAAATGTTTTCCAATCTAGCATGAAATCATTGGCTGGCACTGTGCAGTTTCTATCCTCGAGTATTACACTTGCTGTCAGCTAAAGACTAAATTGTGGCTAAGTCTGAATGCTTGCATGAATGCAATGTGAATACAGAGATAGTGTGTTTTATCACACAAGTAGAATGGTATTCCTCTGACTGCCAGAGCTCCATTATTCCCTGAGGCACAATAAATGTAGAGTGGTAGAAAAGAAGAAAATGACCGCAGGGAAAAATGATTTATTTATAATAAAATATTTTTAAAATTAAAGATGGATGCTTTGCTCAAACTTAAAAGCAATGTGGGAAGTGGGTAGAAACGGATCATATATTTTATTCCCTTCCAAAGTAACTCAAACGTTCACACTGAAATTCCTCGTGGGAATGAGGTCTTGAGCTCCAAGGTGATTTCTGTACTGCCATGTTTCTAATGTGACATTACTGGTGCTCCACCATTTGTTTTCCATGTAATTTACCTGCTAGGCTGAGGTGGAGCCCTGTCATAAATGCAAACCTTCCTCTTCGAGGTATTGTCTCCTCTTCCTTTTTTTCTATTTCTACTATTGACAAATTGTTTATAACACGATTCACAAATTTTCAGATATATCTCATTTCTGTTGGTTTTGTCTTATGCTGATTAGTTTTTAAACCTTATTTCTAGATATCTAGAATATCTAGAAATTAGCTAGCTAGATATCTAGCAACTTGATTGGGATAAAGACTAAAAAAACAAAGTTTAGCTTGAATTTAGACATATTCTTCTAAAGATGCCTTCAACTAAAAATGGTAGTGGGGTTAATATGTTTTATTTTAATTGGTAAAGCTGACAATACATTTTGGCTCAAAACTTTTACATGTAACACAGATCAAAAATATTTTATGTTGCATGGCACAGTTTGGTCAGATAAATGATTCAGTACAGCTTAATAATGAAAAACTAAAACTGGACTAGAGAGACAGTTCAGTCATTAAAAGTATGTTCAACTACTTCAAAGGATGTTCCTTTCCACCCACCTCAGGAG
Source organism: Apodemus sylvaticus (assembly GCF_947179515.1). Taxonomy (NCBI): domain Eukaryota; kingdom Metazoa; phylum Chordata; class Mammalia; order Rodentia; family Muridae; genus Apodemus; species Apodemus sylvaticus. The sequence continues at coordinate 159,963,509 of NC_067475.1, read as the reverse complement.
AATCACAACCTCAGAGCATGCTGACTCCAGGGGAATCCATATCTCCAGATATTCTGAGAGAGGTGTGGTAGGGGAGGAAAGGGATGAGAGAGGGACAGAGAGATGGAGAGGAAGATACACAAAAAGAGACAGAAAGACACACAGAGAAACATAAAGACATAAAGACAGATAGAGACAGAGACAGGCTGACAGAGACAGAGACAGAGACAGGCTGACAGAGACAGAGACAGACAGGCATGGAGACAGAAAAATAAAGAGGAAGAGAGACAGAGAGAGACAGACAAACTTGGAGACAGAAAGATAAAGAGGGAGAGAGACAGAGAGAGATAGAGACAAAAGGCACCCACCGACACAGTAGCATGAATCAAATATTTAAAAAGAAATAAAACTGTAGGACGGGGTGTCAGAGTTTCAGGTCAAGCTACCCATTTCCGTACATCTGTCATTTAAAGCAGCTTAATCTCATAAGTTTCTTGGCCTGATCTACTGCATGAAGACATTTTGCTCCCAAAAGTCACTTATGTATAGAGAAGCATATGCAACATGTAAAAATGCTTATTAGAAGCTGTTATGAAATCATTCTGAAGATGAAGTAATGAAGCTGAGGCAGTAGTAACAAGCTTTCAGTCTCTCACCTTTATCTTGGGGGATGAATCAGCAGTGAGTCTCCCAGTTCCAGTGGACTGAGATGGGAGGTGAAGACAGAAAGAAATAAGGGAGCCCGGTTGCCTGGGAGCTGTAGCACGCTACTGTCTAAGATTTATTCCACTAATAGTGTGATCTTGATCCTCATACCTGCGCACTTCCTTTATAACTAGTCTGTTAATTGGGTAAGGCATTTGCACAGAGAGTGCATTCCATCCAAGGAAGTGCTCATAATGGGGAATAAAATCCTCAGTGAGACTGCTTGAATCCCTGAAGTGGGAAGCTTGGAAAAGACATCATTCCCATCCTCCTATATTTTATAGTGATATTTAGTTTTAGTAGTAACTATTGGTCACAAAATGAGGCAAATAAGATTTTTCCTTTTTGAAGGCTTGCACATAGCACATGTTATACTTTAAGTTTTATTTTATTTTTATGAACAAGCTAACTGGACTTCAAACAACCTTCTAGAAACATTCTGTGGCATGGTCTATAGGATACTTCTAAGCATGGACAGTGCTGGTTTGTTACCTCAGGGCTGTGTAGGAGTTGGTCTGGTTCCCCCTTCCCTCACATGGCCCTGACTTAACTCTGGGTCAGTCATAAAGCTCAGGGTGACATGCCATCACAACATCTTATATTATCCTTTGGTGACTGGTTCTAAGTCCGTAAAATATCCCATTATCTCTTCTTCACCACTATTGCTATAAACACGCGATGACTTCACTTCTGTGTGTTTCTGCTTTTCTAGTCTGCATACAAACTGTCTTGTATATTTTCAAAAGCTTTTCTGACTAGACTATGCTTCTAAAACATGTTTAATAGCCAAAATAATGTAGATAATATGGTAAATAAAAATGTCTAAACATATTAAATGAAATGATCATTTATTAGTCACTACTCCATGTCTCCGCCTTACTGCACGGTGCCCTACTTCTTTGGAGGTTATTTTTCAGTTTACCAAATAGAATGTACTTTTCTTCTAGCTGATCCTGAGGCTTTGATTCTCCTCTCTGTTTTGGTATGACTCTCTTCCAAGCAGTTGGCAGAAGCACCTGAGACAAAGGGAAGGTTGAGCTAAATAGTAAACACAGAATCCACACCCCTGGCTGCAGCCTCCGTCTTGAAGTTAATGGACCAGTGCTAGAGTGTGACAGTGGGATGCCAGGCTTGGCTCCTGTGAACAAACATCCTTTCTCAAAGGAATGGAAACTACATTAATCCTTAAGGATGTAATCATTTTCCTTTTATGTGTCTTTCGCTGAATATACGTTATACATACATATGACTCCAGGAAGACTTGACTCTTAGCCAGGTTTTATATAAATGTTTCTCAAAATATCACATTTCATATATTGTTAATTGCAAACTGTGAGCAGCCATCATTTGCTATTGGAAATCACAGTCTAGAAGCACAGAGTATTCATTTTCATGATTCATTACCTAGTAATTTACCTCATGCTCACACTGATGAACAATCTACTCAAAGTATAGTCTGTTGTTCAATTGATGACAAGTCTATATGTTTACCATCCTCTCCACCTAATATCTTCACAGTTCAATTGTCATTTTGTCATGAAACTGCTACTGTCTATTCAATGACATCTTAAGGCTTGAGGATTAGATGACATGCCCTCTCTCTGGTCTTTTTAACTTAAACTGGTGCCCCCAAATGCTACCTAAAGAACCTGCTTTCTCACCAGATACACAGTGTCCTCTGAGCAAGGACAATTGTGCATTATTCTCTTGGCATGCTTTGTATAGTTTGTACTATCGGTCTTCGCTCAGCCTATCAAGTGTGAAGGAATATCCTCTACAGTTCCTCCTGATAACATCCTTTCTCCACTAACTCTCTGCCTTCTCTGAAACATCTTTTAAAAAGTAATTCTAAAGATCTATCTTCTTGCTTTAAAAGCCTTCCTCTAAAGCCATAAATTTAACATACTGCGTAATGTTTTGTGTGGTTGGCTGTTCATTTTTCTCTCTTTGTGTTCTTTGTGTTAACCTGTCAATATAGTACGAAGTGTTGAAAGTTCAAAAAGTGCATGTCGGTGAGTCGAAAAACAATGGTCACCTTTTCAAAGAATTTTAGGAACTTCAGTTCGAGAGCCGTTGCTGATTATACTTTTGTTTCTATCGTTATTACCGTAGAGAACTTTTTAATAGATGTTTATGTAGATTGAATTGATTATGGTTTACTTTTCCAACCATCACTTGAACATTATTGAAGCTTTCTTTTATTGTAAATTTCTTTCATTTCTCTAATCATTGCATGTAGTTCAAAAAGGTTAATACTTTGAATTTTTGAAGAACAGTTTTGCTTAAAAGAAATATGACATGTGGTGAAAAATGGGGTTGTAAAGAGCACGGGATGGAAAAATGCATTTTTATCTGTTGCTGTATGATTGCTTATATCTTGAAATTTACTTGGCTGAAAAATTCTGTAGTTTAATACCTTTAAGTATGAACAAAGACTCCAAATCAAATGAGGGGGATGAATATAAATTTCTAAGTATTGTTACAAGAATACTTCTTGGAATTTATATGTAGGCAGCAGAATAAAATAAAGGAAAAGTGGTGCTTTGATTAGACCAGAGACTCAGCCTCAGATGTTCAGAGCAGAACAATTGATATCAGAGCTTTGAAGGGCTTCAGGGGCTTTCCAGTACATTCATCTCAGAAACATCTGCACATTCAGTGCAGATGAGACAGTTTGGTGGGCAAGGTGCCTACCGCAGGATAACCCATGTGTGCTTCCTAGAACACATGTAAAAGTCAATAAAGATGAATAGTATACCTAGTTGTCTCCTGACCTCCACCCATGAGCCTTGGTGCATGTGTCCACACACATATCATGTTCACATACAAAACAGAATTTAAAAGATAGAAAAACATATACCAATATAAACAGTATTCAGTAATTACAAAGATGAATGGTTGAATAGTGAACATTGAAAATTGCAGTCTAATTACTTCTAATGGAAATAAGTTATTGTAGGTAATTTATTTACCTTTAAATTTAGAGAATTTTAAGAAATAGAAAACCAAAATCTTTGAAGAGTAGGTATCAGTTCTGTTGGTGGAATCACAAAGAACAAGTTCTGACAGGCCAGAACTTCCTTCACCTCCCAGGAGTTGTGGAAGAACATCTGAGGGCCGAGCGCAGGGTTCAGCACTTGTACCAAGTTCTGTCTTAGTTAGGGTTTTACTTCTCTGAACAGACACCATGAACAAGGCATCTCTTATAAGTACAACATTTATTTGGGGCTGGCTTACAGCTTCAGAGGTTATCATCATTGTGGAAGCATGGCTGTGTCCAGGCAGGCATGGTGCAGGGGGAGCTGAGAGTTCTACATCTTTATCTGGAGGCTGCTAGGAGAAATCTGACTTCAAAGAAGCTAGGACAAGTATATTAAAGGATGAGCCCACAGTGGCACAATATGTACATGATGATTATGTCAAAGTTTAAAGTTCACATTATTGAAAAGAAACTTTTATATGCCTGAGTAATTAAAATGAAAATGAAAACTAATGAAAATGGGAAGCTAACTAAACTACTGAATTAGAAATTGTCTTAGTCCTCTTCAACAGTTACAATTAACAGTTCCAGAGAAACACAGCATGTGTTGACACACAACTGCATTTGCCCACCATGGGACACTACTCTCAGAACTTTGGGTTCCTGTCCCTGTGCACTCCTGCATGAGGCTTGTTGCCCAGTTCTTAGGTGCCTTGCAATTTGTCCATCCTTAACTAGAGACTGCATTGCTGTTTCCAGCATTAAGTTATATTTTTACATCTGTTTTAATCTCTGTGTAAATGATGACCTTTGTTCTCTGAGCTTTTACTTTGTAATCATTTACTCTTTCTTAAACCATTATTCTTAAATGTCTCACTTAGACAGAAGTTCTTCCCTGGGGGCTGGAGAGATGGCTCAGCGGGCAAGAGCACTGACTGCTCTTCCAAAGGTCTTGAGTTCAAATCCCAGCATCCACATGGTGGCACACAACCATCCATAAAGAGATCTGTGTACTTACATATAATAAATAAATAAATAAATAAATAAATAAATAAATAAATAAATAAATAAGTTCTTCCCTGGATATGTTTCTTTTCCAGAGTTTCTTGTATGATCATTTAATTCTTTTTTGAACACATAGATATTGTTTTGTTTTCTTGAAACAGAAAGTATATATATGTGTGTGTGTGTGTGTGTGTGTGTGTGTATTATTTTAGAATTATATATGCTATATATATATAAGCAAAGTATAAAAAATATATACATGCATTCATACATACAAACATACATATACACAGTTTATATTACAAGAATGCCTTTAAATAGTATAATCCTTTCATTAGGAAAAAGTTCATTATATTTAAGGGAGATGTTCCTTTTAAAGTTCAATTTCCCTGTTCTGGGATTGGAGATTATTCAAGTCATGTTTAACACAAATCTCAATACCCGAGGGACATTGTTTTCCTCTGTCTAGAAGGGAAATCTGTTCTCAGTTATCAACTCTTCACAGAGCTAGTGAGGTCTCATGGGTATAGACTTCAAAGGAGCATCTTGGAAGAAAGCACACAGTTCTGGGTCTGCTAGCCTGAGCCTCAAGGAAAACTTCAACTTTGCCCTTTCTCTAGGCTACCTCCTGAATTCTCAGGATTTCTTTTACTTTTGAGAAATGTATTTCTGTATTTAATTGGCCCTTGTTGCAATTTACATGGCATTCATTTTGAGGATGACTATTATAAGAAATAAATTTTGCTACTATGACTGAATATAGATACCATCAATTCACCAACATTTAATAAAAAATCTGTATTTCAAGTACTTCATCTGTGGTCACTTTATGTATTTGTGTTGATTAGTTCTAATTTTCATCTTAAAGCAGTCTAGAATCATGTGGAAGGGAGTCTCGATGAAGGTGGTCTAGATTAACTTAACCTCTGGGCACTTCTGTTGGGAATTATCTTGACTATGTTGTTTGTTAAAGTGAGAGGACCAGATTACTGTGGTTGGCTTCATTTCCTGCTCAGTAGATTCTGTGCCTAATTCAGAGTGGAGAAAGCTACATGAATATGAGAATGCATACATTCATTTACTGTTCTCTGCTCCTAAGCATGTAATGCAAATAGCGGTCTCACGTTCTTTTCATCATGTTTTCCCAGACATGATGGAAATATGAGCAAAATATGGCCTTTTCCTCTTGTGTTGCAATTGTTAGAATATCTTGTCATAAGAACAGGAAAGGGAGCTAAAATGTTATCAATGTAGTATATTGATATACAATGATCCAAAAGATCACTGGAGCTTGCATCATGACAAGAACATGCGAGAAATCTCAGTTTGGGACTGTATGAATGTTTCACTCCTCTGTTCTTAGTGCCTCACCCTAAAAGACAGCCTTATTAGTTACCTCAATAAAAAGTTATTGATTACTTATTGTTGCTTTGCAATTTTTCTCAGTATGTTCAAAGAAGAAAGAAATGGAACATCTTTTAGTCAGTGGCAAATTAGAATTGCCACTAAATTGCTAAGAGAATACAGAAGCAGCATCCTCCAACAGAAATTCCAAAAGTGAGGTGTCATAGGTTTGTAGAGACTGAACCTTAAACAAGATAACATAATTACAAATAATATCACAAGCAAAAAGAAAGTAGATTTCCAGGATGACAAAAGGAATTATGCTGGTTAATAATAAGAGGCTTAAAGGAAGTCTAGAAAACCAAGACAAAGTTATTGAGCTCCAGAAGGCAAATTCATAACTATATTTCCTTTTTCAGAAGCATGAATACAGGTAATATGTTCAAACATGATGGGTTTGCTATGAGATAGAGCATGCAGTATTCTTTGTAATTTGAAGAAAGTTTGACATTCTTATATATTTGTGAACGTTTGCTTTTTTTCAGTTCTGTAGGTGGATAATGGTTAAGGGAGGATATTGTCACAAAGGTTTTGAATCTTTGAAATCATTGTAACTATCAGTAATATGTTTAAATACTAATTATAATCAACCTACAACACTGCCCCTGTTATAAGAAAGGCAGCTTTACATTCTAAAGTATTATGTGAATGTTAAATGGATGATTTTCTGTAAAGTTTCTGAATCTTGTTACAAATATTGATTTCTCTGCTTGTTATCCCAACATGGACCTTCAACTAGAAGATTGTTCATTTAGCACAGTTATCCTATCTGTAGAATCTTATTCACATAAATTAATGATACTGAATAGTCTGTCATTACATCTAAAATATTTAAACTTTGAATTTAAAAAGATTAATTTTTCAGAAATTGTGTAGCTGTTCATTGATATGAAAAACAGGATTTGTTATGAGTGTGTGGACAAGGATAGATCTCCAGTTAGGATATTATTGGAGAGAAAGCTCAGGATGAGGCATTGGTATAGACAAGAGACATTGGAGTTATGTGTACTTGTAAGATGAATAGGAAAAGGAAGTGAAATTCTTAGTGAATTGCTGTTTGTTTAAACTTAGGGAAGGCTTTGCTCTGCTCTCGGTCAAGCTGTTCCCATTGATTTGTGACAGAATGTCCAGAAAGACAAGAAAGTATTTCTATTTTGGCTTCATCCTTCAGGCTTCTAAAACCATGAACATCTTCCTAGTGGCACCAAAAGTACTTCCTGAGATATGTCCTTTCCCCTAAAATGTGCCCAAGTAGTTGTTCTGCTGTTGAAGATGTGAGTAGAACTTGAAAGTATGTAGAATTTCTAGCACATATTTTCAGGATCTTTCATGGTATATAATGAAAGATGGTGTTAGAAGGTGTAGAGTTCCGAAGTAATTTTCAAGAGATTTTTTTTTTTAACAAGGTAGAATTGTGACTGTATTTGAATTAATGCATTAATGGTTATATAGAATATAGACTTCTATTTTCTTCTGTTTTTTTTTTTTTTATAAAAAAGGTTTGTTTTGTTTGTTGGTTAGTTAGCTATTTTATTGCTGTTTATTTTATTTTATTTTATTGTATTTTATTGGCAAGTCTCAGTCTAGCATTGAATTCTCTATAATTAAGGATAACCTTGAAATTCTGATCTTCCTACCCCCATTTCCTAGGTACTGAGGTTATTGGTGTATATTCCTATACCCTATTTATATAGTACTGCTGGTCAAACTTGAGGTTTCCTGAATGCTAATGAAGCATTCTACCAACTGGCCCTTATAACACAGCCACCCAGAAGCCCACTTTACTTGTTATATTACATCCTAATATAGGATGGTGGGCACACTAGAATAAGTTAAAAAATTACAACATATTCTTCTACATTATCATGGCTAAATAAAATTATATTATTGAATGAGCAAAAGCACTAGAATCAAAAATCCTAAATAGGATGAAGCCTTGCAGCATACTGATCTTAGAGGAAAACTGAGATCATGAGTATCCTCTAAATCATTCAGAAAGTCAGAAGCATAGTCAGCACAAGTCATAGGTAGAATGCTGGGCATTGTATTGTTGTATAAATCTGTAACCCGATAAAAGGAGAGGATTCTATGAATCTGAGGCTAGCCTAGTCGACACAGTCAACTTTTATTTTGCTATGCAGTATCTTCTCTCTTATTAATCTCATGTATATAAATATTAAAATTATAAGAGACTTTAAAAATTGAGCCACCAAAAGGTGAATATTTAAATTCTAAGTATTACAAATCAAATGTAAATCAGTTAAGAATTCTAGTGGATGGATTGAATATGTGTTAGTATGTTATACTGGTTTTTAAATTGACTTAGTAATGATATTGATCTAACTGTACCATCTTCAGGAAGAATAACTTGCAGGCAGATGAAACTGTTACTCTTACTACATCTGCATCTTACACTTTATATTTCTGCTTTAGATATTATATTAATATATTATAAATAAAAAACAAAAATGACTACCCAGAAACTTAATTGCTTATTTTCTATCAAAGTATTGCTCAGCTTAGGCATATCTGATTATCCAATTCAGTTAATTGAAACTTAATGTCTAGTCATAGTCATCAGTTATCAGACATTCATTTGAACTGCAATGAATATGAGTTGTGAGTGCGTTCATTATGGAGAACACACCTGCTCAATGACAGGCAGGTCACAGTGAGAGGAAAGGTATTTTAAACTGCATCAGAATGAAAATGAAGAATACAGTAATTTCTGAAATGATAACCTTAAGTCATTGGAGAGTAAGAATATAATTTTAATATATGCAGGACTCCCAGATGCTTGTTCTTAGCAGATGGCACACAAATCCTAAAAAGTTGGATACCTTGAAACATCAACATCTTTGCACAATTGCCTTCCAAATATGTTAAGAAGACAAATGGGCAAGAAAAATGAATAAATCAAGATCGAAGATGAAACAAAAACCCTTATACCTAAGGAGGCAGTAACTTTAGTCAGTTTTCTTTTGTGTTGCTGTCATGCTGAACGTGGAAATCTGGGACTTACACAGGTCATTACTTCATTGTTGAGTTAGTAGAGGCTGAGATATTTTTCTATCAATATGAAACTGATACTTTATTAAATGCATTCCCTTATTTGTTTTTGGAGATAGGCGTCAGTCATTGGATAAAATATTTGATTATGTTTCCCCCTTTTTATAGAATCAACATACCTTACCAGGTATGGTAAATATGTAGAGGAAGTAAGGAACTAGGCCAATCACCATTAACTGTAATTGGCCATTGCTTATGGCTTTGGTATATTTCTCTAGATCAATCTCATTTTCAAACTATGGAAATCTTAAGAGAGATATCCATTGAGTCTAATAACTGACCTAACAATACATGACATTGATGAATCTGATTATTTTCATGTACCAAAACTGATTACTTCAATAGAGATGTAAAGGTCAAATGCCAGAGACATGTCCTTAGAAATGTCAGTAGTGACTCCCAGAAAGCAGAGTCAAGACTTAATTTATTATCTTGTTTTTAGAGAAATTGTTCTCTTGAGATTACCATGAAAATGGATCATATTATGTGTAACTGGAGTGGCAACCTGCATGGATTCCATCAGATAATGCATTCTTGGGTTAGGTTTGCTAGGACATATGATAGAAATAATGATAAAATTGGAATGCAGATTTGGTAGTATATAGAAATGTCAAGTCTGATTAAAGATGATATAACTTCTATCAAAAGATGGATGCCCTTATGAAAACATAAGTGATATAAATAATAGAGTGATGTTATTTTTTAAACACTCAACAGTGTTTAAAAAACCCGACTAAGAAGAAGAAACAATGACTAAACCAAAACCAAAAATATAGAGCCATTCTAAAGTGAACTTACAAGGTTGCAAGATTAATAACAAAAACAAAAAATAAGCATAGATGAAGAATAAATTAAGTTCTTAAAATAGTTATGTGTTTACGGGTGTGTTTGTGTATATGTGTATGTAGTGTGTGCATAAGTGTATGTGGTATGTCTGTGTGTGTGTGTATGTGTGTGTGTGCCTGTGGTAAATTTGTTTACTTTTATATTAGAAGAACAAGAAAGTCAAGGTTGGCATAGTGTCTTTTCTACCATCAGTTCCCACTTTATTTTTGACTGATTTTTCTGCTATACAGCTTATCCAATGAACATTTGAGATGGACCTAAAAACAAAATTATACACCCACAGACATTAGAAACACACATGCAGGTTCTGGGCATCCAATCAGTTACTCCTTATTGAATGGCAAGTGTTTACCCACTGAACCAGCTGCCAAACCCAAGACCCCAGATCCCTTAGTGCAAATTTTCCTCCTATTTGTCCTCTTTATGTCCATACACAAAGCTAATTGTGCATGTCAGTTTGAATTCATTAAATGATAACATATAAAACAATGCATTATTAAATGTTATAATATTCTATACCCTAACTGATGAACTGAATGAGGATTGTGAAATGTTCTCATTTCACAATAGAGAGAAAATTATTTATACAAACTTCATTTTCTATCAAAAGAATCTGTTTAGAGTCAAATAGAATCCTTACAGCTAACTTTTCCATATAAATTTTAAAGTTTTCAATTTTATAAGTTCAGATAACCCCATCAGAGAAGCATAAAGCTATTAAAAGTCATTTGCAAAAATGATAATGATCAAAATACTGAATAAGCAGTGAAAATATTCAAGCATTGTCAAAGATAGTAATTGACAGAGTAGTCATATAATGTGTTCATTAGACAGTTATTTTTATCACTTCAAATGAACACAGCTACAATTAAACTGAGATAACCTTCCAGTTTTAAGGTGGCTTATTCAGACTCCTTGCAATTATAACTTCAAGGGTCACCTTCCCTCATGCACTAAATGAAAGATGCATATAATTCCTGCCACTGCTTTACATTTTTACCTTGGCAATGAATCCTCACATTGGCCCCTAGAGTCTCACACCTACTGCAGATGGAAAATATAATATTTTAGCATCAGCATAATTAAGAAAACACTGAGACATGGACAGTACTTAATAGATCCTTATGTTGATTTATTTTGAATATTTTCTCATTAGAACTTAGGAATATTGAGTATAAGATTTGATGGTCACAGCAGGAAGTGTGTCCTAACAAGAACAAGAAGAACTCTGTCAAGGCAGGCACATTGGTACACAGCTCTATGCACTGCTCTTGTCTCATACAAGAGAACCATTCTTCATAGGAATGATCCCAGATTCTGTATTCCCAACATATTCAATGACTCTAGTACGTGTTTCTAATCTAAGTAACCTGAGAAGATGGGAACTGTGCATGGCTGAGGATTTATAAACAAGATGAGTGTAAGTTTAGCTCCTTGGAGTTTTGTGTAGGTCACATAAAATTACTATATTTGGCTTATTATGGGTGTCTAGAAAATATTAAGTAATTAATGGCAAGCAATTAGCAAGAACTAACTCAAGGCTTGGCAACCAAAAGGCTAAGGGTACAAGTCTCACCATGAGTAATGGCAGAAGGTTATTCTGAGGCAAGCTAGTATGCTGTGGTATTGTTTAGGCTGAGACTACAGGTTATCTAAGGAAGTCTTTATTGTTACGTTATGCTCCTTTCATCTATTTACCATGAATTATAAGGACATAAAGACACATTCACAAAATATTGTGAAGGGAAGAGTTTACTTAAATACTTAAATATTAAAATATTGGCCTATACACACACACACACACACACACACACACACACACACACACATATATTATTTCCTGTGCCTCAACTGTAATGGTGCTCAGTATACATTTTTCCTCATTGAATCCTTACAATATCTCTATGACTACAATTGAGGCATTAAATATTGTTTCAAAAAACCTTGGTGTTCTTCTTGGTGTTGCCAGCAAGAAGGTCATTATGTACTGATATAATACCATTAGGATGTTATGGAATTTCAATCTCTTCCTTTCCATCTATGAGATAAATTATTCTGTCTTGTATAGGGTTTAACAGTGATATGTTACTGTTCGCAATCCCAAAGCAATCAGCCAGTTGAGCAGACACTGCCAATTACAAACCCAGATATGTAATAAACCTATATGTTAATTGAGTAAGGTACCTGTTATAGCAATGAATAGATCGTTAATGTATCTATGAAGTCAATAGTATTCTTCTAATTTCTACTTCAGGAACTCAGCTGAAGTTTGAAGAATTCCAGTCACAAATAATACAAATAAAAAATGTAGCAATTCTGACACAAACCCAAGACTAGTACATGGAACAACAACTATCAGTGTTATGGGAAGGGACAGAATCAGTATCAGAAGGAACATCGATGTGGACTGCTGAACCATAATGCTACTAGAATGTTCAGGGAGATAGTATAGGATGCACTGTCCTCTTGAGGTCTAAAGGAACTGTATTAGTTACCCATGAATTTCCCCCAAGCTTGGAGTAAATCTCTGTTCATTTCAGAGCTTTTAGCCTGTCATATGCAGTCAGATAATGCTAGAGACCAAAGAACAACCCCCACCCAGGACCACTCATGGACCTGCTGGCTCATCTACTAAGATTACACACTCAAAGAGTGACAGTGTAGCTGCTACAACTAATCTCTATTTCCTCCCTCTTTAAGGAAGACCTTCCTCTGAACCTGCTGATGAATTGTAATTTCCCTTTCCTCTAACAGTCTGCGGTAACTTATTTTTCCCACTCTCAAAAAACTATTGTTCAACTATGTGAACTCAACATTTGACATTTAATGCAACTAACTGGGAGGCATTTTTCTGTTATGGTCATGAATCTGTTTTGTTCTTTTTAAAGTCTTTAATATATATTACTTAATCTGCATGTGACTCTCTTCTCCAATATTTGGCAGAAGAGCAAAGATCACATTTGATAATTCATTTATTATCTCCATTCAGTTATTGGAAGATTCTCAACTCTGTTTCGGTTTTGTATGTCCATTTCACTATTTTGAAATAAATGATTTCCCAATCTGATTTCAGTTCTGACAATCAAATAGGCTTTATTATCACTAATTTGCCTTTCAATACATCTAATTATACCAGGTTGTAAACTCTGCTTGTTTATTTTACCTGACTCAGAATTGTTTTCCCCTCTCTCATCTTCAGGGATATGACATCATAAAAGGACCCTCTGAGCTCCCAGGTGTGCTTTAGTTTTGCACTCAGTGAGTATCTTCAGCAGAGCACAGTGAGAATAGAGAGAGATTAGAGAAGCCCTTTACTGGGCTCAGCCTGTGGGTCCTCATGGTCCTTTGGGTCTTCATCTCCAGAAGCCTTCTTCAGTTGGCCTCTTTCATCACATTGGCCTAGGTTATCACTCTCTCACCTCTCTGCTTCAGACTCAATTTAAGTTCACTGTTTTCCATAGTAATTTTGTCTGCTCTTTGACCACAATTGTAATTGTTCCAATTCAATTATTTCTTTTTTTAATTATTTCAATACAGGAGGTTTCAGTGTGTCATCTCTCTCTTTATGAACATATTCAGGAGTACTGAATCTACTGATGGACATCCTTGGTCTCACCAAATCTGAAAACAAAAGACTAGTAGCAATGCGTTCATGTCTTGAAAACTATGTGTCAGCTCCCTTATGTGTTGTCTAATATTTGAAGCATGAAGTCACTGATCTTCGATATAGTTTTTGAATGGATAACCAATCAGATGCAAGTTTAGTTGTCTTGCTTAGTTGATGGTTTTGACTTTCTATTTTAGATTTTCTTTTAAAATAACTTTTATTAACTAGTTAGTTAATAATGATAAAAATAAAACAATGATCCAATAATATGAAATAATTGGCATATATACTCACAAAATATAGGTTTCAAACATATAAATTAAAACATGTTGAATTAAAAACAGAAGATGACAAATCTACAGTCATGTGTGAAGCAAAAATAATCATAATCACAAGCAAAAAGTCACATATATCTATATGAAGCAGATGAATACAGCTATATTTGCCTGCCTTTAATTATGATTATAAGTCTCACTGAGATTGGGTAGGGAAGATCTAAAATGAAACTAACGTCTGTAATGTTCTAAAAGAATCATGCTTAGAAATACATTCCCAACCCTGTTGTATGATCATTTCCCTTTCTTTGGAGATCATATACTTGGAAACTATTTAGAATCAGGAATCGTCTGAGGCTGAAGAAATCTCACTTTTCTAGTTGTTTCAAAGAAGGGGACATCAGGGCAGCACCTAGCTGACTTAGGTTTAAAATGTGTAAATTTAAATATAGAAAATAACTTCCATTTAATTAGGGATGCACAAAGCCTGCTTTAACCATGTAATATAACACATTTTGCTTTGAGTAATTCTACTATTGCCTCTTGGGACTCTAGATGATTGTGCTCAGTACAAGTGTACTAAGCAATAAGGAGTCTGTGTGGAAATTATACACCAAGCAAGTTTGACTTTGTGACAAACTACTGGTCAACCAAACAGGGATCATTTTCAGATAGGACAGTTTCTGTTGCGTTTTGAAAAGCTCTTTTGTCAACAAATGGAAATATAGCCACCTACTCTAGTGCCCTGTGGGAAAAAATGTCTAAAAATCCTAGTTGTGGGTATAAAAAAAAGTAATTTCTCCTACAGAAATATTTAATCTAGTTAGAGGGACAAATGTAGCAGAAAGAAAGAAATCCTCTCTCAAAATGTGTGGTGGTCATGGCTGAGAGAAAGGCTTCTCAGTGTGAGTTCCACCAGCTTGTCCTTCAAAGTCCTCAGGTACTCATGGCTACCTGGGGAGATAATCAAGAGAGGTTGGCTTCTACAGGAGACTTCTGGCTGTTTCTATGGCAACCACGTGAAAATAATCACAGCACTTCACTTCAGTCCTTAACACCATTTAGTCTTCAACAGAGGCAGAGCACCCACTGTGTGCAGAAAAGTATACATGGAAGGTTGTGGCAACAAGAGATTTTATTGTTGCAAATGGAAATTACTAGTAGAAAATAACTCTGACCAACATAATGTCTGAAAAAGAAAAAGACAGAAAAGTTAGGTTTTTTATTTTCACATTAGGGTTCCCAGGCTTACATTGAACTGTAAGTGCTTCTTGGCAGACTGAGGCAAAAGTGCTGTTATCCAGGAAGGAGTCAAGTTTGTCAACCACACTGGAAATTACTTTCTACTAATATTGGAAGCATTTTCCCTGGAGCTTTCGTTTGGAAAAGTATTTCCAGATTTTATCCCTAATGCAGTTATAATTAAAAATATTAACATCAAATTTTACCTTTTTTGGTGGATCCTGTGAGTGGAGGTTAAACTGAAACATGTCATTAAATAGTAGCAAACTAAGACAGATGCAGTGACTGCTGTTTAATTGTCCTTACAGGCTCGTGCTTTCTGCTCAGCCAGTGGAGCCCTAGAGCCAGCAATGGAAAGTGTAGCCTAGTTGGAGGATGTGGGTCTCTGGGAGCAGGAATTGAGGGTTTCCAGCCTGGCCTTCCTCTGTTCAGTCTCTGCCTCCTGGGTGAGAAAGCTGACCCTCAGTTCTTACCCCATTCTTTCCCTGCATTGTAGTGTAAGGCAGAATTAACCCTTCTCTTTTAAACTTCTTTTTTGTCCGGTATTTAGTAATAGTAGCAACAAACTACCAGTAGAGGGTCTTTCATCATGAAAACCATGTTCCGATTTCCTCTGAGATTGTACTCAGTTTGATTTAACACCAATAATAATCATATTCTTTTATTCAATTGCATATTTCCTGAGGAATCTAAAAAAAGGATTTCATGTGTACTGTGAAAATAACATTCTGGCACATGGCTTTATAAATTGTGTGTATGCTTGAATTTTTTATTTTAAAAATTAAAATCTTAGTTTTCCGACTACATGGAATTTTTTATTTTCTAGTTAGAGAACAAAAGCAGTATCAAAATGATTGTATATATATTTAATTGATATACAACTTTTTTTATTTGTCTCAAGTGTGTACAGCTGCCTCTTAGTCTCTTTCTCTCTCTCTCTCTCTCTCTCTCTCTCTCTCTCTCTCTCTCTCTCTCTCTCTCTCTGTGTGTGTGTGTGTGTGTGTGTGTGTGTCCATGTGCATGTTACTTGAAACTCAGAGGCCAACAAGAGAATAATTCTCTCCTTCTAGCTACCTTGTGGGTCCTGGGGATGGAGAGCTCTGGTCCTCAAGGTTGGTGGTGACTTTATTCTTTCATCTTTGATCCATTGCTTTGACTCCTATGAAAAGAACTAATAATCACTTTGAAGATCTGTTATAAACTTCTAGCTATTTAAGCTTTTTTTTTTTTGCTTTTATTTTGTTGTTCCATGAGATCACACTTGGTAAGTAACACCAAACCACCTTTGATATTGATGTGGTGATGATAGAAGTTGAGGCTATTGCCTCAACTTCACTATGCACATCTCAGTTTGTATGTTGAAACCATAAATGTTGATGATTCTTTTGGGAAGATGGGGCATTTAAAGGGATAATTAAGTTTAAACAACCTCATATAAATGAGGGCCCTTATGCAATAGGAATATATTTTAATGTAGAAAGAGTAATAGACACTGGAGACAATTTATCCATTCATATGTCCATAGATGTACTCTTTACTTAAAAATTACATGAATAATATACATGAAAATATTGTATGATTTTATGCACAGGATGATGAGCAGATATGGTCCCAACAACTTGTGTCTCTAGTATGGGAAAAGAGCTCCTTCTAGCACCTAACTCCTATTGGATTTTATTTTAAAATTCCACTCTCCATAGTGTTAGAAAATATATTTCTGCTGTTGATGCTTCCTGAGTCTGTGGCTTTTTACTAAAACAAACAAGAGAATTTATACACATAATAACAGATGTTTCTCTACTATGACATCTTAATCATCTCATTACATTTATACTATAAAGTATTACTTTTCCAATTTCTGATTAGTTCATATATTTAAGCTTTAATATTTATTAACATAGGAAAATTATCAATGATTCTAAAGCAATGTACATGTACAAATCCTTTTGATCCATAGTGTTGTTGGCATAATTCATTTTTCTATAATTCATGTAAGGATAGAACCATTTTAAAACATCTGCACAGGGAAAGGATTTATCACTTGTCAAAAATATATATAAGTTCTGGAGCCAAAATCACAGCTCATGAATTTTTATTCAATTTGCATTCTCTGTCTTGTAGTAAATTAAGGTTATTCATTGGATTATGTGTCTATATTGTGACTTGGCTTGCCAGGTCCTCATGAGAACTCGCTTTTAAAAGATATTCCATTACAAATATCAAGGCTGACTGCCGTGCATATGCCTGACTTTAGTGATGCAGTGGGCAGAGTTGTCTGTGGTGGGTGTGGCACCGATGATGTGGAGATGGTGATGTGTTTCCTCACCAGCATTCCTCAGACGTTTTGTTTTATAGCTGCTGCTTCTCAAAAAAAATTGTTGCACAACCTCCTGCTGTCCTGGCAATCCCTAAGGCATGGATTCACTTGGCAGCTGTGTCTCAGTCAATACTCTTCACTCAGGTGTTCATTAGATTTCCAGATTTAAGATACTCTCTTAACTCTCATAACTCTCTTATGTCCATCTGGACCCAAAATATGCCTTGGTCCACCAAAATTATGTAGTGAACCGAGTCACTCACCATGGATTTCATGTCCCCTGAACATGAATCTAGGGATGGCAACATCCTTCAGCAGTCTGACACATTCCAGTTCCCTTACCCAACATCATCTTTTAGATGTTTCACAATCTATACCATCTTTTAGTTAAAATTAAATATTTAATTAAAATATTTAAAATAATTAAAATTGAAGTAGAATTATTGTAAATCACCTACTTATGGGGGCATAAATCTTTGTATGTGATATTTGCTATAAAATAAATTCTTTTACCAGCTGGTAGATAAAAATTTTGAGTTTGTATGTAGATATGCCACAATAATTATTGGTATGAAAAGCTATTCCTTGCTCAGAGTATTAACCTATGCCTTGATTATGGTTGTGTGCATTCACTGAACCTATTTTATCACTAGGGGATGGTATGATGCTAGGAGGGTTGAATTAGTTTGCTGCTGTTGACAAAACGTCAATCAATAGAGGGATTCATCAGGTCAGAGTTTATGTGCAATAATTTTGATGTTGAGCCTAGACCCAGCTTCTGTGCTTGCTATTGGTTCTTTGTTTATTAATTTTACCAAACATTCATGGCATTTCCAGGAAGAGACATCACTAGTCCTAGTTTTTCTCATGTATTATATCCATCACCTTTAGGAGAATTCTGGGGAGGGATTGTGTTTTAGGTCTCATGCTTGTCCATGAGAGTTTTAGTCTATGTCACGAAACAGCTCTTCCACAATGACTTGGCAACTTCTTTCATTTTGCTCAGTTCCATAAAGAGTCAAATTAGCAGCTGTTATTGGATGAATTAGTGCATGTTTCTATTTCTCTTTATCTTTCCAAGAAAATGACAATCAAAAATATTACCATAAAATAGAAATAAAATCATGAGCTACACAGGCTTTCCTTTTGGCTGGTTACTTAATGATATCAAATTATGTAAATAATTTTGCAAATTAGATTCATTTTTTTCACAATGAAAAATCTATGATACAAATGTAGGAAATATTTAAAAAGACCACCAGCACATTCCTACCCTAGTGCTATCAAGGCAGTGGCAATCCACAGATCTCACACTGGCCACAGGGTTCCTGCTAGCCTGCCAGTGGGCCCATGAACTCTCTGGAGTTAGGTCAAAGCTCATGTGATCTGTTAACCTGTCCACTTTCCAGCTCTCACGTGACCACATCTCTGACAGGGTTCCATGCGTTTATCTTGCTTCCACACAATACTCACCCCCTCCCAATTACCCCGGTAGACGCATGACCCTTAATGCTTGATTAGTTATCCAATTAGATTTATGTATATTTAAAATCAAGTTACAAGATGCCAATACAGTAATTTAGAGCCAATTGATAATAATAAAGCCTTAATCCAATTATTCTAACCTTTTGATAACACCACGTCGGACTCTATTTCGGTTCTCCTCCAGTCTCCTCCTGGGACCTCTGTCCCCACCAAGCTCTGTCCTGGGAGCTCTGCCTCCCTTTTCCTGTCCAATCACAAGCCTTCCACTGCCCTAATATGATGGAACATGGAAAATTCTGCAGCACAGAAAAGTGAAGAAAAGATGGAAAAGTAGTTTCTTTATTTATTATTTATCATTATTATGCATGCACATGGATATCTAAACCTATATCTAAGCCTATATCTAAGCCTATATGTTCTAAGAAAGTGTTATATTATTACAACCTCCAGGCCTGAAGATTGCTATGGAAAGCAACATGATACAAAATGCATAGTGGAAACTTCAGACCAAATGGTCAGCTTCTGTCTTATCATTAATTAGTAGTCCTACTAACTGAAGCAGCAGGAAAGGAGCCCAGAAAGCTGTTTCTCCAAAGGTGAGACATTCTCTGCCAAAGGGGCCTAGACTTGTTCGAAACCTCTTGGTTTCTGAATTATGGTTTCCACATCGTGAATTTCAAGATTGACACACTGTGTAGCCATTTGATGTAGCCCACATTCTGTTTCATTAGATTTGCTGCATCATGGAGCTTGGGGTAGATCCTCTTTGCCCTGCAACCTTGACTTGCTGCAGTGACACACCTTGCCCTGCTCAGCAGCTATCAGCCTGAAGGTTTTGTAGACATGATTAAGGCGAACTTTCTATACACAGTCCATTTCAGAAAGACCATTTTTTTACTCTGCATATTTTCTACTGTAGGTAAGCTGTGTGAGCTACAGCAATTTATCTTAAGAAGGAAATCATGACTCACACCTGATCTTGAATCCATATGCCTCATTGACGTGGCAGGTTCCAAACTCTTGTGGGATTTCTTTCACTGTCTATTATTACTATGTCACATAAGCTATTTGCAACTTTCCTTCTTATCAGCTTCAAGTCAGCATGTTATCAGCATAAAGAAAGACCAGTGTGACATTTGAGGAATGTCAAGTGATGGAGATCTCTGAATAGGATATTATGCCACAAACCTGGGGAATTTGTGTAGCCTTGAGCTTAAACTTTGATGGTATTCTGGAGTGCCTTGCAGATAAAAATAAGATGTTCCTGCTGGCACTTGCCGATTAGTGTAGAGAAGCATACATTATCAGGCTAACAGCTGAAAAGAAAAATCCTTTGCAAATTTGTTGCAGTCAAGATACTGCATATGGAATATACTGCAGTTGGAGAGTGCATATGACTATATGTACTAATCTGCACAGTCCTTTCTGAGATCTACCACCTAGGAATGCCAAAAAGTTCTCTTAAGTGACATTGCAAGTGGCCTGAAAGCCATTTTCCCATTCCTACCTTGGTGAAACTCACTTCTGTTTTAGTCTGATCACTACACCATCACTGCTTTCCTAAATAGATGATGTGTGTGCCTTGTCTTTAATGATGAGATGCTTCTGTCATAGTCACTGAAATCAAAGAATTATTTCATTTAGTATTTCAAAGGCTGTTCTTGGTCCCCTAATGGAGAATATTTATCAATGATAAGAAGGCTTGATCCAATCTCTGATGAAGGAAGGCTGCTTTTTGGACTTCCTTAAATATGTATCCAGACTACATTCACGGGTTTCAAAAACTTCACAAGTTTCCCATATTTTTAATTTTTTTCGTGGAAAATTTTATTCTTATAAAAGTTAATTTCTGTGTCCTTAGACTTTTAAAAGTCCTTTCACACCATTTATCATGAGGATATTATTCTCCTTCACTATAGGTCACAGTTGAGGCCAATGTCAGTAAGCCAACCAAGGACACTGATAGTGCCCCTTAAAATCACCCTTCTTCTGGAGTCTCTAGTATCAGTGAGTTAGTGAGCGGTGAAATGTACATTCTGAGAAAGTGGCGCAGCGTCGCTGTGGCTTCTGAATGGGACATCTGACCATTGCTGCAAAACTCAGGTCTCTGGATCTCAACGTGCGGTGCAACCAGAGGAGCCCAGTTTGTTGTTTCCTGCCTGCAATCAGTTTAGAGAAAATACCATGTTGTTTGTAATTTTTGCCTCCTTCCCATCAATTCTGAGATGCAGACATCTTGATTGGAGGCCTTGTTTAGTTGTCACACCAGCTCAATCAATGAAGGGGTAGGCTGGTTTACCCGTAATTGTTCTATTGTGTGCTTCGAATGACAAGATTCCCACTCCATCCATCTTATCTTGGTACTGCAGCAGATGATGGCAAAGTTGATGACTTGGAACAAGAAACATGTACTATCGTACAATTTGGTTAAGTCAGAAACACAATGCCATTTTATTTAGCTCTAGATTTGTAGCAGTTGGTTAATCTGCTCTGATCTCTCCAGCAATATGAGTTCCTTGCTACTTGCTCAAATGCTATGGATTCTTGAAAGAAACAAACACACAAAAGCATACACATAAATACACACACACACACACACACTCACATACACACAGTCTTTACTTCCACGTTGCTAATGCCTCCCCTCCAATACTCCTAAGTTATTACTTACTAAAATCTATATTTCATCTTTGTTACCGGAGACTCAATTGGGGAGTGAGGGAACTGGGGCCACTCTCCCCCAGCTTTTACATGACTGGTACTCTGTCTTCTGCAGCTTTCAAGCCTGTCAGTAGGAAAGCTTACACTGTCAAGATAGACATGGACCTCTCTTGTCCTACTGTTTGTTTTCCCTAAGTGAGAGAAATAGCAAGTAAACATGATATGCCCTTCAAATCATATGGGTAGAAAATACAATCAAAGATAATAAGTAACTAGTTTACTGTACAAGACAGCTGCACTACTGAATGCAGGTAGAGAATTGCAAAGCTACACCTCTGTTACATGGACATAAACATAGCATCTTTTCATGAAATTAAGAAATGTTGTGTCTCAATGATTGAGAAGGAAGGAGTACTGTAGTTTCAGAAGTAAGAAACTGTCAAGCACTCTGACCTCTGAAATAATAATGTATATTTTAAGTTTTCATCACAGTAGAATGACAATTAACTAACACGTCTAAACAAGCAAGGTACGCATATATTTCTAAAAATTCTCCTGTTACTTTCTAGAAATAAATGTGGGTACAACAAGGTATCATAAGCTTCACATTTATTTATGTGCATTTTGAATATGAGCTTATGGACTGCTCAAAATCATTATTTTTGTTAGACTATTTTGATATCTGGCACTATATTTGAAAAGGTATGGATGCTTTGCAAAATTAGCTATATATGTATACATGCATATATATATACAAATATACATGTGCATGTATATATATTATATAATGGTATATAATTATTTATATTAATGCATACATGCTTATATAAATTAATAAAAATGAAAATTATTTCTTATATTTTTGGACTTTTTCAGGTATGAGAATTCTCAGTGGATGTAAAATGCATAAAAACATTACTCTGAGTGAACTCAGTCCACACAATGATAAGACATGGATAGTAATTCACCAGCAGGCCCAAGACTCTGCTGCGTACTTGTGATACTGTGAAAATGAACATCTATGTGCCATTTCCAATTTTGCGTTTCCTTATATACATCACTGCGGGTAGAAACAAAGTAACTAAAATGGATGCACCACTCCATAATGCATAATTTAACAGGAGTAGCAAGCAGGAGCACCACAAACATAAGCATCAGCATCATATTTTCTCCTGTAGAAAAGAGGTCAAGGTTGATTTATTTATACAAGGCTCATGTTCCTATCCTTGGCATCTTTTTATTTCCTGAGCATAAGTTTTTCTCAGACCTTGTGAGTTGAGAGCTATGTAGAACACGTACCTGGCAGAACCTAATTGTGTATGATGCCTTCTCTGAATCCCCATTAGGTTAAAGGACCAGGTGCAGGACTTGCCCAGAAAAACCCAAGAGTGGAGTGTGAACTGATTGCTCTCAACCTAGACCTAAGGTATTATGTAATAGCTTGGATCTTGGCTTTCTTTATTCTCAAGTTTAAAGGTTGTCAGCTTCTTGTCAATTACATTTTTATCTCCTACTTTAATTTCCCCCCCTTTGTTTTTCTTCTATCTTTTAATCCATGTGTTCTATCGTCACACTCCGTTTATTTCTACTGCTGTATCTGTACATTAACATTGCTTCCTCTTCTCTCTTTAGCCTTGGGACTTTCCTCCACCCAAGAAATCCTGATCGTGGTTGTTTTCTCCAGAAACTGATCAATGTGTTATGCACCTTGGGGTTGGAGTAAGGAATGCAGGCAACAGTGGCAACGGGAGAGCACAGAAGTAGGAAGAAACAGAGAGCTTAAATACCTCTGGTGGCTGAAAGGCTAAGTGCAGATCTGATGTGATGTGCTGATAGAGGGGAATATCTATTGTAAGATGAGGAGTCATGTTCAGTGTGAAACGTATTTTAAAGAGTTCTGAACAAAAGCAGGAGAAACAAACATTTGGGGTGATTATGAGCGCTAAACTACAGTCATCATGCTTAGTAGCTAATGCACATATGCACTGAAGAGAACACAGGACAACAAAAATCACACAAATCATGTTCAGTACCTAATGCACATGTACACTGACGGGGCACAACACAATAAAACTAGAGCCATGCTCAGTAGCAAACACAAATATGTACTGATAGAGCACAGTACAACATAAACTACAGTCATCTCACTCAGTACCTAATACAGATATACATTGAGGGGCACAGGACAAAATAGTATAGGAAATTACAGTTAATAAGATCAACCGTTCCTTTTTTTATTGCTAAGAGCTCAAATTGACTGATTTAATTCAGGCTACAGAAGTAATCAGATTTATAGTACATCATTTGATCTTATTCTATTTATGTAATGTCTTTCTAGTCATGTTCATATATTGACTTTTATAATTACAAGGAAAGGGGATAACATTTGAAATGAAAATAAAGAAAATATCCAATAAAAATATTTTAAAAAGTAAAAGAAAACTTTAATGGAACATGAACATATAAAATGTATTTTCCTTCCTTTCCTTTAATTGAAAAAATTTAAAACCTCTACCCTAATACAAACTTTCAAGCAATAGTATCCAATCCCTAGTCATGAAATATGAATTTATTTTTCTACATTATTTTCTATGGTTATTATAAAAATAATGTTCCCCGAGTTGATATACTCTTTATTTTTTAAAGTAATTACTAGTTTTTAATAGATTTTGTTGATACTATAACTGTGTTATATCATTGTGACAGCATCTGTTCTAGCATTATGGAAATATTTAATGCTGATGCAGAAACTCTTAGTGTTTCCTGAAGAGTAATTTACATATCTATGAACCATGTGATGTCAGTAATGCATAACAAACCCTTGCCAACCTTAGTCAGCTCACTTTATATTTCTGTGCTCCAGTTTCTTCAATAGTAAACCAAAATGTTAATTATTAACATTTAATGTTAAATATTAGAAATGTTAATTTCAAGAGGCATCAGTGATGAATTTATACATAAAGTTGGTATTTTCTTAGAACTCTTGCACTTAAACATCATGGAAAATGAATAAATACACATAGTATGTACAATATTAACAACTTATTATGAAGTATATAATTCATTATTCATATAAATTCAATTTTGTTGAAGTTCAATTTCCTGAGACGCTGCTTAAATAAGAAGCCAAGGCATGCTCATCGTAGCTTACAAATTCACCTTTTCAGTCTAATGCCTTATTTCCAGTGACAACATCATCCAGATCACAGTTTTATATGTGCTTTTGCCCTCATTCTGAGCTGTAGTGGTGGTTAAATCAAATAAAACCTCTGTTTCTGGAAGACCAATAGAGTTAACTAACTTGGAACCAGGGGGCTCTCAAAGTCTGAACCACCAGCCAAAGAACATACACAGGCTGGACCTAGGCCTCTCCACTTATATGTAGCAAATGTTCAGCTTGATCTTCATGTGTGTCCTAAACAACTGGATCATGGCTATCCCAAAAGCTGTTGCCTGTCCATAGGATATGTCCTTCTGGGTACTACTTTGTCTGACCTCAGTGGGAGAGGATGCACCTAGCCTCGCAGAGACTTGACTTACCAGGGTGGAGGAGAGATAGCCAGGGAGGCCCCTACCCACTCAAAGGAAGGGAGGGGGAAGGGAAAAGGATTGCAGAAGGGGGCAGTGCGTGGGATGTAAAGTGAATAAGTAAAATCCCTTCTGTTCCTTCATTAGAAATATTAAAATGCATTAGAATTCTATAAGGTGCACAAGTCAATGGTTTATATGCTAACACATTTATTGTTCAAAGCCTCTTAGACGGAAACTCTTTACTCCAACTCTACAGGCTTAACGGTGTCTAGCTTCTCAGTTCAGAATGTAACTTGATATATAAATAAGATTAAATCTGAAGTCACTTAAAATTGATCAGAAAACACTATGTACCTTCTCTTCTGCTAAGTCAGATCACTTTTACAGAAGCTAACAGCATGTAAAATTGGTATTAGCAACCTCCAGGAATACATGAAGTTCTAAAAAAGACTATCTAAAATAGGTTTAATCATGTGGAAAGCAATTTTAAGAAATAATGAGATAGGTCAACAGGTAAAGCCACCTGCCAGCAAACTTGAAACCTGAGTTCAATCCCAGATACCCATGGTGGAAGAAAGAATGGACTCCTCCTGCAAGGTGATTTCTGGCCTCCACATAGAAGCCATGTTGTGCACATACACTACACACACACACACACACACACACACACACATACAAACATACCATATTTTGGGGGGTATACACACACACACACACACACACATATATATATATTTATATATATATATATACATAGACACACATGTATATTTATATATATACAGACACATGTATATATACATATATGTAGCATATATATATATATACACACATATATATTGGGATGAGGGGGGAGATGCGTATCAAGATGAAATTAGAAGATGTTAGATTGTTGAAAGGTTAGAAATTGGGTTGAGACTTTTACCCTTGAAAATTGGCATCATGTATCTGTGACTTTAATATACATAAATCTTTGGCTAACTATTTAATATTAAGAGTCATGCTTTACCAGGTAATTGGAATGAGTGGGCGCTGGGTGAAAGTGAGGTGAACACACGGGAACTACACCGGTAGCCTGGGACCTCCGCTGGAGAGATGGCCAGGACTTCTGGAGAGCTTGTGTCACACCCCGCGGAACCCTGCTGGGACATAGTGTTAGAAATTGTCAGGCCGGCAGATCCCACAAGCATGGTCTGATGCAGAGAGTTGGCAGGGAGATTTTTTTAATAATTACTTATATATATATATATATATATATACACACACACACAATTTTTTTATGAGGAACAGCACAGTCTCTTATCAGAGACCTAGAATAGGATTGATTCAACAGCTGCATGAGCCTTGTCACTTCACACACTGTTCATCCTTTGTAAACCTCAGAGTTTTTCACACACTAGGAGTCACAGCTGCAAGAGGGGACAAACTGAACACAGTATTAATTAGAAGAGCACTGTGTGCTCATGACATACAACATACAATCAACCATCTTCGAATGCCTTGCACTCAAATATTTGATAGTCTATTTATAGTTACTCAAATCCACATGGAGCAGTTGCAATGGATATGAATGTATACTTATAGGAAGCACATAATAAACCAAGGAGGACACCGTTTATACTGGGGATATATGACCAACTACTCACCACCTTTCCTAGGCAAGTGGGTAAATACTGCACACCTACTGTGGCAAATGAGCCGCAGCAGTAGCAGTACCAGCAATGCTAAAATGAAAGGGTCAGGGCCCACAGGTACTGTGGGCACAGATACTTTCCATCCCAACACGAGGGTTCACAGTGAATGGACTCGTGTCCTTGAGTTGTCCTGATAGCTGGTAAGTATATACTTATCAATGATTTTTATCACCTGCACAGAATCCTATGGTTTACATACACCAGGTTTCCAGCATGCACTTGCTTTGACTATGTGTGTGTGTGTGACACTCACTTTCTTAGATTATGTTTAGAGGTAGTTTAAACTTTAAAAGGTGGTACTGAAGGCGGAGGAAACAGGTGACTTGGGGCACGAGCTTAAAGAGACTGGATTGTCCTCTGTCATATTATTGTTCTCTGCTCCTTATTTGCTGTGAAGGGAATTCTTTCTCCACTCTTGTGCTGCCAGTACGGTTTGCCCCTCCTGGTCCGGAATCAATGAACCTGAGAACTACAGACTGGAATCACCGAAGTATTCAGCCAAAGAAAAACTACATTAAGCCATTCATGCCATTCATCTTGTCAGGAATGAGAACGTTAAGTAATACACACTGAAACACTCATTTATGGAACATGTCCGTCAAAACCTATGTACAACAGGACCTACCTAGGTGTACGTTCCTACGTAGTGAGCTCTATTTAGCATATGTACTTGGAATATGCAGCCAGCCTGTTATATTTAGATTTCACATGTCACGTTACATGAGAGAGAATAAAAATAAATCATCAGCAACTGCAGCTGTTGAACATGTGCAGGTGGCTTTCCTCATGTCATTATTGTATCAAGAACTAAGTGTGGTAATTATTTGCAGGTATTATAAGTAATGTACAGGTGGCATAAGGAAGGCCATATTTAGGGCAGGAAGGTACAGTGTCACTTTATGTGAGGAACCTTACCATGTTTATATCTCATTTTCTCTGGTGGGTTCTAGAAGGAGCCCCCATTGATATTCAGGGACTACACAAAAGCAAATAAGGACACATAAGAATTATTGATGCCTATGTTTTGTTGAATTCAAATAGTAATGCCATAGTGATTACAAATAACCCAATATTTTCCCGCACATTACAGGCTACCTTCAAGCCTGTCTCTCCTACTTCCTTAATAAAGTAGGCATGCTCCAATGAGCAATAGTGACAGAAAAGCAGCTGGAGTCGGTGATAGATGCCAATTAGCAAGTATTGAACATACATGGAGAGTGAAACGTGACTCTTAAAGTAACAATGTAAGAAGCCGCTTAAAAGGCTTCAACTATGAAATAAGCCAAACCTGAGTTTCTGACTACCGGTGATTTCATATTGCTTGATAAACTTATAATTAACATGGCATATGGCAGACAAAACTTTTCAATATAAAAGGTTTCTAATATAATTAACCTACTAGAATCAGTCCAGGAAATAGCTAAAAATGCTTCCGAAGTTAAGAATAAATCATTGCCACTTCAGTGGAGAAGAAAATTTTAGAACACCCCAAACTCTAAATCTTATGAAGAAAAAAGAGAGAGAGAGAGAGAGAAATCTGAGAGGCAGCCAACGTTATATTTGCATATGAAGTATAATCGATGATTCATTCTCAAAACAATATGAAGGCAAATTTACAATTTAGCTCATGTTCTGCATAGCATGGTATAAATGAATCAAACAACCTACAATAAATTTCCTGGACAGTTAAGTTTCAGTTCTGGTAGTTAAATCGCAGGTGGGTTCCCATTGTGAATAGAGACATTGTTAGAATAATAAAAAACACGGAAGGAAGAATGTCTTAGCCTTCTTTAAGTCTGACTTCAGAAGAAAAGGAAGCAGTGGGGGAGATTACAAGGGGTGAGAGAAAAAGAACAGATCTAACCTCAGAGCCAAAAATAAAGAATCAAAGCAAAGTCACCTGTGTATGTGCCAGGGAAGAGCAAGCCCAGGCGGAATGAATCAATCGCACTTACAATTTGTGGCTGAGCTGCAGAAATGGATCTGGAAAAAATCAAAGGGGATTGGTCAAGGGAGGGGGAGGAGCAGCCTGCCGGGGCATCCTTTGATCAAGCTCTGCTTTGCTCTATCAGATGAGCAAATCAAACAGCTTGGCTGTGCATCTCTGGCAGATTTATAGATTTTAATTCTGTTGAAATGTACATGTTCATTTTGGTGAGTAATAGAGTCAGAGTATGTGACCTAGTGCATTTAATATGTGTTTATCAAACTTTCAACTTTATCCCTTTATTCCAAAGGGCTAGAAATAAGAACCCACAGATAACATTTAGCAAGCAAAATTAAAAAAAAATTAGAATCACAAGCAAATATAGATGACTTGAAGTGACAGATATATTTTCAAAGCCAAACTAAGCCTTGTTGGAAACAGTTAATACCCAGACAGTATAAAATCATTTTAATGTTAGGGTTCATTCCAATTTATAAACTCCTTTATCCTCTATTCTTTAGAAGAGAAAGTGTTTTAGCACAAATATTTTCATGAATGTAAACCTCATGAATCTAGCAAAAACTTCAACAAAAGACCCATTTCCAAGCTAAACTATAAATAGCTCAAGACAAACTTGTAACAATCTTTATTATCAAATATTATAAATTATGTTCTTTTAAAATTCTGTTAAACATTTCCATTAAGATTCATTCAAAGATGCACATATACAACAAAGAAATGACTTCTAAGCATACAGACAGCTACCAACCAAAAAAGTTAACAGTGGATTAGCAATTGTTTCTTCAAAAAGTTATTCACATTGCCCATCTGTTCTCAGCTGGGATTCAAAGATTTGGGGTTTATGCAGAGCAACTACTATACTTTATCTTGGTGGATATTATTTGTATTAAACATAGAAATGACCCTGATTCCCTCCCCTAATCATTCAACTTTGCACGTAAACATAACTATTCAACAGTTGATCATGATTAGAAGCAATACCAAGACAGAAACTGTTCATATGTATTTACAGTAGTTGTGTTTTATTCTTGGTTTGCTTGTTTTCATCCTTATTCATTTTTATTTTATGTATATGAATGATTTGTTTGTATACATATGCGTGTATCACATGAGTACTTGTGAATGTGAGAATTAAATCCAATTTCCTGGAACTGAGGCTACGGAAAGTTGTGAGCAGCTGTGTAGGTGCTAGGAACTAAACTCCAGTCTCCATGAGAACAGCAAGTGTTCTTACCTGCTAAGCCATCTATCTCGCACCTTCCTCTTCCAATTACATAATGCTTACTATGGAATACTGAGACATGGTACTGACGGTTTGAACAACGAACAAAACATCCTCAAAAGTATCAATTCAAGAAAAAATGCTGAATTTCACTTAAGAATGAGGCCAAACAATATTTGTAGGAAGATCTAAAAAGTTGTATACAGGATCAGCTTGACTGATTTTTTGCCTGAGATTTCCATATACGGGTTGGTCTGAATAGTCATCATTTTTGACTGACTAAAATTCTATTACTGTGCTGAGTTTTACCTATTTGTTGTGAAAATATATATTGTTAGGTTGCAAGATTTTGTTTGCTTTTTTTCTTTGTCTTCTAAGTTAGGGTCCAGATTGTTATATAAAAATTTAGTAATAAATCACTTTAGTTCAAACTTGGTTAGATTAAAATTTTTGGAAGGAATAAAATACGAAGTTAGTGTTAATTCCATTTGGTAGCATTTAGTGTGTATATGTGAATGACATTAGGAAACAGGCAGAACTGAAGCTCCAGCTTTTCTACTGTATAGATGCAAAAAGATCTTGAAAAATTACTGCTTAGCTAAGCATTAGTTGTCTCACCTTCAAGATAGTCTACAGATAGATAAAAGAAAATCTACCTAGAGTTATTAAGCACTAGGTGATAATTACATTTAATAGCATCTTTATCCAGTGACAAATATTTATCTATAGCAAAAATATAATGTTTCTTGCAAGCTAGCTAGATGACCACAGATCCCATTAGCAACTACATAAGACAGTGAGTGACTGCGGGGTGGTGGACCTTGAGGGGAAGTCTGGTAAAGTTGAGCTTGAAGTCCTGGAGACCCTGAAGGAACAGTACGAGCTTTGCCTGCTCCTAGCACCAGGCCCCTGTCACATAGCCACAGCCCCCCATAGAGAGACTTGTGGCCATCAGTCATGTAGGGACAACACCTCAAGCCCTTCCACATGTATATGAGTCATCCCTAACATCTCAGACCAAGCCAAGTGATACATTATAAACTGTAAATATAATTTTTGTATATTTAGTGATGTCTGTATATGTGTGCATATGAGTGAAAACCTGTGTACATATATGAACAGGTGTGTGAGGGCATGATGCAAGAATAGAGGTCAGAGGTTGGTGTTGGAAGTCCTCAGTTCAGTATATTTTTTGAGACAGAAATTCTCATAAACACCAGAACTAAAGAATTCTGATAGATTAGTTGGCCCATACATTTTGAGGATCTGCCTTCTCTCTTTTCCCAGTATTGAGGCTCCAGGTGTGCAGCAACATGCTTAGTATTACATATGGAACTGAAGATATGAGCTCAAGGCCATTTTGATTGGATGGAAGACACCCTATTGATTAAATCATCTTTCTAATACCCAATGAGACAATTTATCAAAATATATCAGAGATTTTCTTACAAATCTGCCTATATTGTGTATTAAAAATGTGTAAGTATAAATACATAAATTCAATTAGAATGTATTTTTAGGTGTTTAAAGAAGATTTAGATAAAAAGATGCAACTTTGATGTAAACTACTAATACCATATTGAAATATAATATGAATACAAAGTGCAATTTGAGCTTTGTAATTGATCCAATTTAATTTAAGTTTCAATTTTAACATCATGATATTATAATCCACTTAAGAAATGTATTCTACATATCCTTATTATCTTCTCTACATGAATGAGAAAATAGAGTGCCTAAAGCTGGTATTACTGATGACAGAGAATGCATTTTCAAACTTAATGTAACATTAACAATCTTTACAATTTTTCTTAGTATCTGGAACTACGCGCAGAGTAGAAGTACCTGGACTGAGTCTATTTCTAGAAGAAAATATACATACAAATTCTAAAGTGCATCCAGTTATCAAAGTTTAGTTTTTATAAAATTGGCCTTACTAAACAAATTGAAGGGTAATTTGACAGTTGAATAATTTGAAGTGCTTTCATTAATGATGGCTTCATAAGTTAGTTTGGATTTCTGGGGTGTCCCATCCATATGCAAAAGTCAACCCTGGAATAAATACAGAAAGTAATAACAATGGTAATCAATGTAAGAAACGTAGAAATCTGGGAAGTGCCTATTTATACAAGCAAAAGAACATTCAAAGGCCCGTAATTGAGAGAACAATTGGATTATGTCCCCCCTTTGAGCTTGCCTTTTCTCTCCAATCGTTTGATTTCATGAAGAGTCCACTTGAAAAAGATGCATTGAACTTGAAACACCAAAGATTAAAGTTTCCCATTTTCAAATGTCTTCAGATATGTTTTAAAATAATTTTAGTGTATCAAAATTCGGTGTGTCTCAGAAAAATGGGACATACCTAGCATTTCCAGAAGCAGATGCTAAATTCTAGGGAAAAAAGCATATAAACCACATGAGTAGCTAAATAGTAATGGGTTGAATTATATAAACATCCCTCTGGGCTATAAAAAATTATCTACAAAGCCAATAGTCAGAGATGGCATGTGATTAAAGATGCACTCAAATATGACATAATCTGGATATATTTCAGAAAAAATAGAAAGTTATACTCTATTTTTGTAACTTAATAAATGTCACATAAATTAAATTTTAAAGTTTTTCACCTTTATTCTAGTATGGTCAAGTGAGCAGATGTATTTTTAGTGATGTAGGAATATGTCATGCCAATTCATGTAGGTGCTTTCATATGATCCCTGCAGATGTAGACTCTATAAGCAAAAGAGCTCCATCAGCTGTCCTGAGATTGCTTCACTCCTTAAGCTAGGCGGGCTCTACCCAGGTGATTTTTGTCACTTTATATACTACTCCATTTTAAATATTTAAAAATCATTCATGTGTAGCAGAATAAATATATGCTAAAAGAACATTATGAGTTGAAAGAATAGTCTCTTTTCCTGCAATCATATTATATATTCTGTCTGAGAGTAGAGCTCATCAGTCTTTTTAGAGACTAAGCACATTTTATTATGCTTCAAAACAGGGAGAGAAGAGCCCTGTGACTATTTTGAGATCGTTTATATTAGACATTTGTATTAATGTCTGTGGTATATCACTCATTACCACATAAATAAAACAACTGCTGACAATTCTGACCATTTCCGGTCAGGACAGATGGTTTTAGGGTCAATAAATTTGACAGAAATAAACTATGTAACCCTTTGGCTCAGCAGTTCTTCGCATGCTCTGTTATACACTGTGAAAACAGTCTGGGAGTCTCAGTCTATGTGTGTGTCTACATAGGACAGTATGTGTACTCACAAAAATGAAGTTATATGTTTCAAATTACTTTGTAAACATAAAAGAGTCTATAAAGTGAATTTCAACTTTTTCACATGTTAAAATGGGAGCAATTAAGGAAGTGAAATATATATCTTAGAAAAATGCATGGAATTTATTTTGCTATTATAAATATTTATTGTAGAGAGCTAGATATGTGCTTCTTGTGTGTTATTATAGTGAATATTTGCAGCCAATTTATGGAGTAAATACATGTTCTTTCTTATTGTGGGTAAGGGAACTGATTTTCAACAGACAAGTTAATAAACTCTTGATTCTGAGGGGTGCTGAATACATTCATAGTAAGAGCACATTTTTGGTCTTGTTCAGATTTGTTCAAATATTCCGGAGTAACAAAAATTATGGTTGTTGATTTTAATACAGTTTTCCAGATTTCACAAAAACCTTACAGGTGACAATTCAAATCGCAAAGTAGAATTTGCCTCAAATGCATTGCCATCTTTTGTTGTGAGAGCTATCTCCTGCCACCATGATTAAAGGTTGACCTTCTTTCTACCACTATGCCTTACATGTTGTTTTTGTTGTTGTTGTTGTCGTCGTCATCGTCGTCATTGTTGTTAAATGAGAACCACACTTTACCTTTTATTTTGTGTTATTTTTTTCAACATGAAGATTCACTTATGTTGTTAGGAATCCTAGCAATTCATGAATTGCTATTGGTAGAAGGATAAAATGAAATCTACTTAGCCTTGGTAAGCATACCTGTGATATACATGTTGGCTAATAAGCATGATGCTGCTCTAATGTTCTATTTCATCATATTCACTATGTAGGTGAACAGTTACAAGAAAGGTTTTCTGGTTTATTGGGCATCTGGGATCCAGTTGGAGAAAGAATCTTTCTTCAGTCATTGTTTCAGTTTATCATCTCACTTCTTATTATACAAGTCGTTCCATGTCTTGTCAACACTTAAAACAGTGGTACAGTTTTCTTTCTTATCTTCTCTGATTAAGGAATAATAATATTTCATGATAGATTTGACTCTTACTTTTGGATAGCTAAAGAAACCTTTCACATTTTCTCATTTGTCACTTGTCTTTCTTCTGTGTTTGTGAAGTTTAAAATTTTAGTGGTTGAGAATTTCATGTATTGCATTTGCTCATATTCATTCTTCTCTTAGCCCAACTCCCCTTCCTACTCACCAAAACTCTGTCCCCTTTCAGTTTATGTTACAACAATTTAAATTATCTGTTTCCTATTTCAATGAGAGTTTCAGGGTTTCCATCTATTTTCAAAAGTTACATCTATTTCCATAATCGTAGTTTAACCATATGAATTCCATGCATGAAAGGGAGCTACATATATTCTTCACAATAAGCATTGAGAAATACAAATAGTATACATGTATCTTTTATAGATGCCACTATTACTGACTTAGGAAATGGTTTTATCTTTTTAATTGAAAAAGAATACAATACATTCTAATTGTGGTTTTGCCTCATGCAACTTCCCCCAAAAATTTCCTACCCACCACCCACCTATATTCATTTCCTTTATTTCTCATTCTAGGAAGGAAACAGACAAGCAAACACAAAAAAAGCCCACAATTAAACAATAATTAAACAACAATTAGAAAAACTATAATACATGCATACACAAACATACATACACACACACACACACACACACACACACACACACACACCATAGAAACAAAAAAAAGCAATCACAAAATTAAGACTGGTTTAAACAAAAAAATGCAATAATACCTGAACCGTTGTGAAACAAGAAGTCCACAAAAATGCTACTGAGTTCATTTTTGTATTGGCCATCTACTAGTTGTCATGGTTGATGCTTTAAACCTACTTAACTCCTCTCCTAGGAGTGACCTTCTAGGTTTCCTCTTTTGTTGTGGTTCTCAGATAAGTTCTGCTCTCTAAAATTCACTCTTGCGTTGTCTCACTTGAAGCACATAACACTTATGTCTGGTGGGCAGCCTGAAGAGAACAATTTCCTGAATGTAGTGTGATTTTAAAGTAGACATTACTCATTGTGAGGATTAATTCTGTGTGTTTCAGCACCTTTGCAAAGACACATCTTGCAGAATCATATCTGCAATTATGGGAAAGTTATTAAGACTCTTTAACTACTCAAGCTATAAGCTATAATATTTAGCATCTTGACACCAGTAGACTGTCAAAAGCTTAACCTTTCTTACAGTATCTTGGAATCTTTATGTTAGTATCTGACTATAGTAACAACATAAAAATAAATTAGTGTAATTCTAATGAGTATTATAGTCTTCAACATATAAATGCTTTGTTATTCCTGCTCTTCACATTTTTTGAAATTTGTGAGAGTGTTGAAATTTTTGAGACCCTCTAATTACCATTGTTGTCTGTTTTATACTTACTGTGATTTAATTGCTGCGAGTTATCCTGATTCAACTTATTCAACTGAGTTTAAAAGAATCATTCTGTATCTTGTCAGGTATCTGACTAGAGTGTTCCTATGGCTAGGAAATATGATTTAATTAATTATTACCAAATATTATACTTTCTATAAAGCTAGAAATTAAGCAAGAAGATCTATAACTCTGTATTGGGTATTCAGTCTTATTCAGAAATCTGCAGAAACCCAAAATAATACAAGTGTAAGTTTGTGTGTTTCAGTTTTCAAAGAAAACTCAAAAATAGGATATCCTTGGATTAAGATTTTGATTGTTTACATTTTGCACAAGATTAAACTGTTAGTATTAAAAATGATAGCAACTAAACTGAATAAGCACATGCCAAATTATGATCCTATTCAAGCTTTCTATCACTTTCTGTATTCAGTGTTGACAACAATGACACATTATTATTCTCAGTTCATGGATGAGGAAAATCAGCCAGAAGAAAAATAAAATCATTTCTCTGAGGGGGCCATCAAGCACTAAGCTCTCCTAATTCACTCTTGCACACTGTTATGTGCCAAGTGTTTTAATGACCATATTACAACGCTATTCCAACCCTAATGCTTTGGTAACGTGATTCAGCAGTGCATATCTCTGAATGTGTCATCCCATCCCATGTAATTCAACATGGGTCATATGCTCTACATTTTCATTTTTAAATACTGTTTTACATCCTTGGGTGTTTTTCCTGTATGTACGTTTTCACTACCCATGTCCCTGATATTTTAGTAGGCCAGAGAAGGCAATGGATCTCCTAGAACTATAATTAGAGATGGCTGTGAGATACCACGTTGATATAAGAATCAAATATGGGTCTTTTACACAAGCAGCATAGGACAATTTCTTAATAAACTCTGCAACTGGTTATGTGGGTATCATCCTATTAAGGAATAAGTTAGAAAATCTATTCTAATTCATTACCTAACACAATAACTAGGAAATAGAAAACATTATTTATTGAATATAAAACTTATTAAACAATGACATTGTTTACTAACCAAGAAATCATAGATTTAAATATAATGTTAAGATGACTATTACAATCTTCTCCATAGAAAAATGATATATAAAGCAAATATTAGTGATTTACAAATATTAACAAATAATGCAAACTTTATTATTACTCATTTTATTTACTATTAATAAAAGGTGTGTAGAGCATATCTGGAACCTTGCATCCATTAGGCAAGCATTATTCCAGCAAACTATAATTTCAGTCTTATAATTTCATTTTAATTAAGTTTTTACAGAAAATAAAGTTATATATTCTTTCCATTACTTTAATTAGCACAATGTTCAATCCCTTGTTTCAAAGCTCTGGGCAATTCGTAGCTGATAGAGGAGAGGCAGTTTTCCTTAAGTGTGTTGCCTGGTGTATGTAGTCCAAACTTTAGTACAATTTCACGAATCTAAAAGGATAAAACAGCACAGATTATATTTAACGAGAAAAGAAATATGCAACATTCAGTGGGTGAAGAAAATTTGTAAAGAGATGGAGTAAGGGAGAAATATGATCAAAATACATGGTTCAATATTTTTTAAATAATTAATAAAACAGGATTAAAAATAAATCTTTAAACCATTTTTGAATTTTTTAACTTTTGACATTTTTTTAGTCTTGTTTTTTAATTTTAAAATATATAAACCAATTCCAATTCTTTTATTTCTTAAATTTTTATTTTTTTTATTTTGAACTCCAGGTTTTATTCCCCACCCCTGTTCACCCTCTGACTATTCCACATCTCATACCTCCTCCCCTCCTCTCTGTCTCCAGAAGATGTCCCCATCCCAAGCATCCATCCCACCAGACCTCTAAACTCCATGGGGCCTCCGAGAGTCTCTTGAGGGTTAAGTGCATCTTCTCTGACTGAACCCAGACCCAGCAGTCCTCTGTTGTATATGTGTTGGGGAACTCATATCAGCTATTATAAGCTTCCTGGTTTGTGGGCCAGTGAGTGTCTGAGAGATCTTGAGGGTCCAGGTTAATTGAGACTGCTGGTCCTCCTACAGGATCGCCTTCCTCCTCAGCTTCTTCTGTCTTTTCCCTAATTCAACCACAGGGGTCAGGAGCTTCTGTCCATTGATTGGGTGCAAATATCTGCATCTGAGTATTTCCGCTGCTTGTTGGGTCTTTCAGGGACAATCATGATAGGTCACTTTTTGTAAGTGCTCCATAGCTTCAGTAATAGTGTTAGGTCTTGGAGCCACCTCTTGAGCTGGATCCTACTTTTGACCTGTGTCTGGACCTTCTTTTCCTCGGGATCCTCTCCACTTCCATCCCTGCAGTTCTTTTAGACAAGAATAATTGTGGGTCAGACTTTTGACTGTGGAATGGCAACCCATTCCTCACTTGATGTCTTGACTTTCTGCTGGAGGTGGGCTCTAGAAGTTTCCTCTCCACACTGTATGGCATCTTGTATAAGGTCCCTCCTTTTGATTCCTAGGAGTCACTTACCTCCCATGTGCCTGGTACCTTCTGGAGGTTCCCCACAACCTTCTATCTCCTGAGGTTGTGTTTCCATTCTTTCTGCTGGTCCTCAGGGCTTCAGTCCTTTTCCCCACACACATACCATATCATCTTCTCTCCCTTCCCTCCCTCCTGTCCCTGCCCACTTTCCCTCCCAGGTCCCTCCACCCTTCCCCCACCCCCCACCCCCGTTTGTGATTGCTTTTTCTACCTTCCAATTGGTACTAAGGGGTCCTCACTTGTGCCTTTCAGATTTTTGACCTTTTTTGAGTTCTGTGAACTGTATCTCGTGTGTTCTGTACTTTTTTTTCTTTTTTCTTTGGCTAACATCCACTTCTTAGTGAGGGCATACCTTGAACTCATTGGCACAGGGGAACATTTTCTAAACAGAACTCTAGTGGTGCACTCTCTAAGGTCAAGAATTGATAAATAGGACCTTATAAAATTGTAAAGCTTCTGTAAGGCAAAGGACATAGTCAATAAGACTAATTGGCAACCTACAGATTGGGAAAAAAATCTTTAATAACCCTACATCCAATAGAGGGTTAAATATCCAAAATATATATAAAGGACTCAAGAAGCTAACCACCAAAAAAACAAACAGCCCAATCAGAAAATGAGGTATAGAACTAAACGACAATTCACAACAGAGGAATCTCAAATAGCTGAGAAACACCAAAAGAAATGTTCAAAGTACTCAGTGATCAGAGAAATTCAAATTAAAATGACCCTGAGATTCCACCTTACACCAATCAGAATGGCTAAAATCAAAACTTCAGGTGACAGCAGATGCTGGTAAGGATGTGGAGAAAAAGGAACACTCCTCCATTGTTGGTGGGATTGCAAACTGGTACAACCCCTCTGGAAATCAATCAGACAGTTTCTCAGAAAAATGGACATAGTATACTCGAGGACCCAGCTCTACCACTCCTGGGCAGATACCCAAAAGATGCTCCAACATAAAACAAGGACACATGCTCCACTATGTCCATAGCAGCCTTATTTATAATAGCCAGAAGCTGGAAAGAACCTATATATCCCTCAACAGAGGAATGGATACAGAAAGTATGGTACATTTACACAATGGAATACTACTCAGCTACTAAAAACAATGACTTCATGAAATTCTTACACAAATTGATGGAACTAGAAAATATCATCCTGAGTGAGCTAACTCAGACCCAATTCCAATTCTTTAATATAGCTTTTACAGTTCAAAATCCAAAGTCCTTTAGAATTCTCCTTATTCTTTTAGTTGTATTCTGCACACTTTTCATAGCTATTGCTAGATTTTCTAGATTATAACAAACTTCTGGGTAGTATTCTGCAATTTTCAAGTGTATTTATTCACAAATAAAAAATTAGAGACCACAAATTAGACTAATGATTAAGGATGTACAATAGGTAACACACCTCACCTCATGGGGCCAGAGGTATTATAAGCACTTAATATTCTAATTGGGATTATTTTTCTAAATATCCCCATATATGTTCAACACTCATCAAACTGTATGACTTAAACATAACTAAAATCAAATCTGTTTTTGCAAAGATATATAAATTACTGCAATGAAAAGTGTAATGTAATGATTGTGGAAATACAATCATTACAAAAAATGAATTTCTGGATACAAAACACCCTTCAAAGAGTGTTGCTGAAAAACAGCTATTGACAATGTTTTCTTCTTGATATGAATTATTTGTTCTAATGGAAATCTTTTTTACTCTAAAATTTGTATTTGGGGGCTTTACTGCTGTCCTCTCTATTTGATCTTTAAAACATTTAGTAATATTTATTTAATTTACTTTCAAACTAAGGAATAATACACATTATTATTTCAATGGTCTCATGATATCTCGAGGAAACATCTAAAATATACAATCTGTTATAGACAGTAAGAAAAGAATAACAGGTACCAGTTGGTAGCCTCTTTGAGATATCATAGTACAAAATTTTGCATAGATTCTTTCATATTAGTAAAATGCTATCATTATGCCAATAATTTTATTTAATGTTTATCTAAAGAGACATTTTCTGCTTTAAAAAATTAACTCTGTTTCCAGGTACTGTGATAAAGAGCATTGCTTGTGTCATACACTGAACAACAGAAACATCTGGTGTTTACATAGTTTTTGCCATATTGCAGATGACTATTTTCCATGTGTCAGGAAAACAATTGATTAATCACCCGACCTTGTTAACTTAATGGTTTTGCAACTCAGATATGTTCCTCTGAGTGTTTTGCCCCCTTTCTGCAACTTCTGACATTTAATCTCCATTCGATTCATTCCACAGTGGTCAGAAATTCTCGATTGTTCCCACTATTTGTGAGTTTCAAATATCCTTCGACAGGCTCAGGGAAACTCTTTTATGATTTAGAGTGCATGAAGAAGAAGGAACGTCAATTTTTGCCTGTGTACATTGGTGAGCTGCCCCCATGCTAAAAACAGTCACTGATTTCTGTATGGTTTTATCAGTTTTTCAGTAAACTTCATGTGGATTTCAGCAATCATGTTTATATATTTTGATTAAACAGTTTATATAAAATAAACAATTATATTTTCAATAATTAAGTAGGCTCTGGGTTATTTTATATTGATCATTGTCGTATTTGTATGTGGGTGTCATGATGTTGAAGTGGAATCAGAGAGTGGCAGCATTTAGAATTTGACACAGAAGCACATTGGACCTCGTTGTACAGAAGGAACTGGACTTTACCTGCTTTATCCCTCTCTTGTTATATTCCTAATTCTTGGAAAGCAGTTATGCTTACTTGTTTTTGTTTTATTCTTTTTGCATTTCTGACTCATAACAATTCTCATGTTCTTCTTTTTCTACTCTTTGTTTAATTCCCCACCCCTGTTTCTTTGATTTTTTTCCATTAGTTGTTTGTTTGTTTGTTTCTTTTAACAAAAGTCATGTTTAAGGCAAAAGGAACCATAGAACATGTGTTAGCAAGGGAATCATGGGATCACATATCAACAAATGCTATCATGGAACATGTATTAGGGACAGGACAGGAACGTTTCACGGTCAGTGGATGCGGTTTTAATCCTACTTGACAAGGTTTATCGTTTAAGTGAACCCTGGCTTTTGGGTGTTAACTATTCTGTCTTTTCTAGTTGGAAATAATCATTTTGTTACTTTCCCTTTGTATTCTAAGTGACTAGGGCACTGGAAATCATAGCTTGTGGGAAAAGACCTGGACTTTGTTGGGTTTAGTATAGAAAGGACTAGGGATATTGAGGTGGACTAATGTTAGGTGCAGGAGAGGAATATTCTATAGTGTTGTTTAGTTTAGAGTAG
Source organism: Apodemus sylvaticus (assembly GCF_947179515.1). NCBI lineage: Eukaryota > Metazoa > Chordata > Mammalia > Rodentia > Muridae > Apodemus > Apodemus sylvaticus. The sequence goes on along the minus strand of NC_067475.1, from coordinate 159,922,049 downwards.
TGTAGATTAGTATCGTACAGGACAGGACAGTATAGTGTAGTTTAGTGTAGTGTAGTGTAGTGTAGTGTAGTGTAGTGTAGTATAGTGTCGTGTAGTGTAGTGTAGTGTAGTGTAGGGTAGTGTAGGATAGGACGGTAGAGTATCCTAGGTGAGCAGATGTTACCTTTTGGTCATACATTTCAGTATCTCTCAGTTAAGGACTGCATTTTTCAATCTCTCTGGAATCTAGACAAGACCACAGAACTGATATGTAAGTGCTGGTTCCTGAGAGAAAGCTATGTACAACTTTGAATAGTTTTTTTCATGGTACTTATCCCTTCTGGTCATTAACATTTTTCACCTTAAATATACAAATGGTTTGTAATGAAGAATAGACATTTTAAGGAAACATTATGAGGAAACAAGAACTTGATGTCACCTTTCAAAAAGGATAGAATACTGAAACCCTGACACTATCTTGGACGCAAAGAAATGCTTGCTGAAAGGAGCCTTATATGGCTGTCTCCTGAGGGGCCCTGCCAGAGCCTTACAAATACAGAGGCAGATGCTCACAGCCAACCATTGGACAGTGCACAGCATCCCCAATGGAGGAATTAAAGAAAGGGCTAAAGGAGCTGAAGGGGTTTGCAACCTCATAGGAAGAACAATATCAACCAACCAGAACCCCACCCCCACTCCAGAGCTCCCAAGGACTAATCCATCAACCAAGAGATACACATGGCTCCAGCTGCTCTTGTAGTGGAGGAGCGCCTTGTTGGGCATCAATGGGAGGAGAGTTTCTTAGTCCTATGGAGGCTGCATAGATGGCTCAGCATGGGGTAATTGAGGGAGGGTAGAGGGGAGTTGGTTGGGTGGGGCAGCATCCTCATGGAAGTGGGGGGAATGGGATGGACGTTTTCTGGGAGGGAGAAAATGGCAAAGAGAATAACATTTGAACTGTAATAAAGAATATATCCAATATAAAAAGCTTCCTATAATAAATTGTTTTTCACTCTTAAAAAAATGGATAGGCTAAAGCTCTATGCAGCTGCCATTTCACCAGCTTCCACAGTTTATTTTCCAAAAGAAAATGAATTCTCTACCTCAAGCAAGAAGCCACTACTCCTAAATAGAAAAACAATATATAACCAATTTATTTGCATTGTATTTAATTTTATCAACATGCATACACACAAACATGTATCACAGTTTCTCATGAATTTTTTTCAAGTATGATACATATAGTTATATCGTAATGTTTTCTTGAATATATTTAAATTAATACATAAGCAACAAAAAGCACTTAGATCAATGTGCTAAGTATTTTAACATAAGCCATTTGAAAGTCAGAATAATTTAACTTTGTTTTATGCCATTTAAGATCAGTTTTAGTTTACCTTTCAAACTATCCAACATTAGTAAATACTTCATCATTTACAGACTTCTGCAGTTTCATCCATGCTTTATAGTCAGATAGTATAAACCAGTCCTTTTCAAAGAAGATGGCCACAGCAAACAGAGAGGGGATAAGACCAAAGACAGTGCATTACTGTGCCCCTGTGGGCAGTAACATACAAACTATTATTCTAAAAGTGAGAAGCATTGAAATGTGAGCCAAGGCACACTCAAACATGGGACAGAGTTAGCAGACTGGACGGTCTCTATGTATCCACAAAAGACCAAAACAACCTTGTAGCCTTTCTCCAAGAAAGATCTACTGACTTACATAAACCACATCAGTGTGAGTAGCTTTAGTGGAACACTCCGCAATAACATCAAACAAAGAAAAAAATAAAAGAAGCAAACTACATAATGAGAAAACTAATGTGGCAACAGTTCATTAGTTAGGAATGCCAAAAAGCCATACACAGTCTAAGATAGAAAGATATTCTAAACTTTTCTCTGAGCACTATTACTCTAACATTTTAAAATATATGTAGTAATTACTTGGCCTTATGGTTAGGGGTCTTCATAAATTATAGTTTCTGGAAATGACCATCAGTCAATAGAAGGCTCTGACATGTGTGCAAGTCAAATGAGTCAGTCTGGGAAGCTGTGGGTATCCGGGGAAGCCTTCTGGCTTTATGTGGAAAGCACACAACACTAGATATGCTTATGAAAGTTATAAATTCTTATAACGTGCATTACAGCACATAGTGAACCCAGCCAGGGGCCATCTCAATGGACTGAATATATTTGTTTACCTCTGCGCTGCTCCACTGTGTATTTATAATCACCAGAAACATCTTTTAGGCACATTACAGAAAGCAATCTTACTATATCCTGTGCATTTACTCCTGTCATGTTCTTTGGCTCCATGAAAATCCTATGAGGAGTTGATCATTTCACAGGTGATAGTTATGGATGAATTATAAGGGTTTGTCGCTTAATAAAAGCTATGTGTTATTTTAACAAATGGAAAAGACCCCCAAGAAATGGTTTCATAAAATTAAAATACAAGATACCACATGTTAAAATTACATTTGAATCTATCAGTATTCTATTGTTTTCAGCTTTTGTCACTGATTATTTTAAAACAATGAAGGAAGAACTTTTAACTGTTATTTTGCAAAATGGATATAGCAATAAACTGCTCTCCAAGTTCTTATAATTCCCATAGATTAGAGAGTTCTGTGTATGTCTTTGTATTTATGAGATTTGAGTGTGCTTGCATATGAGAGAGAAAGAAAGTGTGGGAGGGAAAATGATGAATGACATAGAGAGAGACATAAAGAGACAGGGGGATGTGAGAGATGGAAGAGAAAGAGAGATAGAAACAGAGACACAATACCCAGAGAAGACAAGCACAGAATGAAGATAGGTGGGAAAGTGGTGGGATAGGAAAGGGGAAATTTAATGGCAAGAAATGAGGATTGGATTTAATCGAAATGTATGATATGTATTTATGCATATTAAAACATGAATACATTTAATACTCCAAATAATCATTTGGAGAAATTAATATGACAGTAATGTTTTATCGTGGTATAAATACAATTTAAATGTATTCTTCCTTATACTTCAAGACTATAATTCAATAATATTTTATTATCCCATAATTTTTGTCTATGCTTAAAGGCAAACTGATAGTCCTGAAAATTAGCTGTAGCTTTATCTTTAAAGTATGAAGATAAAAGATTACCATACTTGTTCTCTGATGGTGTTATGTAATGCAGTCATATGCTTGTTGAATCACCCTGTGATGACAGAATAATGGTCTGTGATTTTTAATACTTTTGTTTAAAATCCCATTTTTATGGTTCAAGAAATGGGTGTTGATCCATACAGTGTAGGTACTGATTTATCCATTTTCTATCCCGTGAACCTCAAATGGTTTTGAAACAGTTCTGAGCAAGCCATTGAACATCTGAAAGTATTTTACGATAGCTATATATTTTTAAGTGAATTCCCATTACAAGAGGGTTTAAATTGCCCGAGTTATAAAAGGATTATTTTTCTAACAAGTGAACTTGTGTTCTGTTCCCCATGCCCTTCTCTATTCTGCAGTTTCTCTTTCAGTAAAGCAAGATCAAGTCTGCCAGCACCCAGGCAATTAACTCTTTGACTGTAGTTCACCTGCGAACTTTATTCCTATCCACTTGGGAGGTGCTGGGACCTGAATTTCACCTATCGAAGATGGGTCTTTGAACTCAGAATGAGGATGTTGTGTGAACTGTGTATTATCTTGTTTAACATTGTACAGTGGCACACATAGATGGGGAAACATGAAGATCTTCAAATGGAATTTTGTACTCATTACAAATCCCATCTTGAAGCCACTCAGCTTTAATAAAAGTATTGATACGGTTTACAGGATAAAGAACTAATGCATCCTTTAAAATATGTAATTTTTCTTATTGGAATATGTTACTAATACATTTAGGAGTCATAATTTTTTCCTTAAAGCTGTAAATATTTGAATTGTTTTAAGTCTTTTAAAATGTATTCTGAGATTCCTATTTTCCTCACATGATATAAGAAGCATAAATATGGTAACAAATGTCTATTTCCTGTTTCCTCAAAGAGTTTTTCTTGACTCTCCTCTCAAAGCTGTTCCCTTACAAGGCCCCCAGACAGACAGACTAGACGTTTCCACTGGGAAAGCCAGAGCCATCTGCTGTCCCACTATGAGTCGTGAAACCAAGGAATTGTTCTCTGGGATAGAAATCACATCAGGGAAGAGCATGTTATTACTTAATGTGGAGTACCTAATACTCTTCCTCCTCCTTTTTTCTCTCATTTCTGTGCACTTATATGGTTTGTGTGCATATGTGTGCAAGCAAGTGTGCACGCATATGTGGAGCACATGACTTGCATGTATATGTGTGTGAGCAAGTGTGTATGCACATGTGGAGCATACGGCTTGCATGTATATGTGTGTGAGCGAGTGTGTATGCACATGTGGAGCATACGGCTTACATGTATATGTGTGTGAGTGAGTGTGCATGCACATGTGGAACACGTGACTTGCATGTATATGTGTGTGAGTGAGTGTGCATGCACATGTGGAGCATATGACTTGCATGTATATGTGTATGAGTGAGTGTGCATGCACATGTGGAGCATATGACTTGCATGTATATATGTGTGAGCAAGTGTGCATGTACATGTGGAGCATATGGCTTGCATATATATGTGTATGAGTGAGTGTGCATGCACATGTGGAGCATATGACTTGCATGTATATCTGTATGAGTGAGTGCGCATGCATATGTGGAGCATATGGCTTGCATGTATATGTGTATGAGCGAGTATGCATGCATATGTGGAGCACATGGCTTGCATGTATATGTGTGTGAGTGAGTGTGCATGCACATGTGGAGCATATGACTTGCATGTATATGTGTGTGAGCAAGTGTGCATGCACATGTAGAGCACATGACTTACATGTATATGTATGTGAGCGAGTGTGCATGCACATGTGGAGAATATGGCTTTAATGTATATGTGTGTGAGTGAGTGTGCACGCACATGTGGAGCATATGGCTTGCATGTATATGTGTGAGCAAGTGTGCATGCATATGTGGAGCACATGACTTGCATGTATATGTGTGTGAGTGAGTGCGCATTCACATGTGGAGCACATGACTTGCATGTATATGTGTGTGACTGAGTGTGCACGCACATGTGGAGCATATGGCTTGCATGTATATGTGTGTGAGCAAGTGTGCATGCACATGTGGAGCACATGACTTGCATGTATATGTGTGTGAGTGAGTGTGCACGCACATGTAAAGAACAGAGAGTGATGCCAAGTGTCTCAATTACTATCCATTTTAATGTTTGAGACATGGTCTTTCTTTATAGCTGAAGTTCACCAGTTAGCTAGCTACTGGGGCACAGGGACCTTGCTGTCACCTCCTTCTTAGTGCCAAGACTGCAAGGACTACATTGTTTTTCTGGGTTTGGAGAGGCTGATTTCAAGTCCTCCACCTCCTCACCTTTGAGGCTTTTTAAATCTTTAATTCTAAGTGAAAACATTGGAAGAATTTTGATTATGTGTGTGTTAATTTTGGATGTGACATTAAATAAGATGGCGCAAACATACAATATTTTAAAGTTGTTTTTAATATTTTGGTTGTAAGCTTCATGTTATAAGGAAAATACTTGAAACAAATATTAAATAAATATTAGTGTGCATAAGAGACTTAGTAAATGTGTAAAGGCGTTGACTTTTTATAAGATCAGTTTAGAGATTACTTGAATTAAGCTACTTCAAATGGATTAAAAATATAGCAACACCTCTTAGTTTTCATATAGATACATAATCACTTAAATATGTTCTTTCAAGTAGTACATACACATATTTGTAGTGTTCAACAATTTCTTTTTAAACAAGTCAATAGTATATTTAATTGATGCTTTCTCTATAAGCACACAAAGAATATATTTGTTACTAATAATTACTACTTAAAAAGTGAACATATTTTAATAAAAATGTTAGAAAGCGATTGGTACTCATTCAAACATATTACTGTAGTCATTTTGCAAATATCCCATTGTATTTGTCTCTTTTTCAACATCTATTTTATTTTACTTTTATTAGAAATTTTCTGTACTTACATTTCAAATATTATCCACTTTCCTCATTTCTCCTCTGAAAATCTCCTATCCCATACCCCTCTGTGCCTGCTTAGGAACACACCCACTCTGGCTTCCCTGTTATAGCATTCCCCTACATTGGAGCAATGAGTCTGCATAGGAGCAAGAACCTCTTCTCTCAGTGATGTCCAAAAAGGCCATCCTCTGCTTTATATGAAACTGGAGACATGGGTCCCTCCATGTGTACACTTTGGTTGGTTTAGTCCCTGAGAAATCTGGGGGTACTGGTTGGTTCATATTGTTCTTCCTCCTATGGGGTTACAAACCTCCTCAGTTAATCAGGTCCTTTCTCTAACACTTCCATTGGGGACCCTGTACTCAGTCTAATGGTTGTCTGAGCCAGCTATGCTCCTTCCTGTCTGCAAGTACTTGTTGGCATCCACAATATTATCTATGATTGGTAACTGTATATGGAATGGAACCTTATGTGGGACAATCTGTGGATGGCCATTCCCTCAGTCTCTTCTTTGTACTTTGTGTCTGTATCTCCTCCCATGGGTATTTTGTTCCCCTTTCTATGAAAGACCTAAATACTGAAACTAATAGAAAAGTAACTGGGGAAGACCCATGAGGACATGGGCACAGGGGAAATTTCTTCAACAGAACACCAATAGCTTATGCTCTAAGATCAAGAATTGACAAATGGGACCTCATAAAACTACAAAGTTTCTGATGTCCTAGTAATCCCCAACACTGCTGCACTGAGCTTTTCCAGGACTGGGGGCCACTCCTTCCTTCTTCTTGGGCATCATTTGATATGTACATTGGGTGTTGGGTATGCCAAGCTTCTAGGCTAATATCCATTTATCAGTGAGTATTCTTTTGAGACTGGGTTATCTCCCTTAGGATGATGTTCTCCAGTCCCATCCATTTGTCTAAGAATTTCATGAATTCATTGTTTCTGATGGCTGAATAGTACTCCATTGTGTATATATACCACATTTTCTGTATACATTCCTCCACTGAGGGAGATTAGGGTTCTTTCCATCTTCTGGCTATTATAAATAGGGCTACTATGAGCATAGTGGAGCATGTATCCTTATTACATGCTGGGGAATCCTCTGGGTATATAACCAGAAGTGGTATAGCAGGTTCCTCTGGAAGTATCATTTCCAGTTTTCTGAGGAACCACCAGACTGACTTCCAGAGTGGTAGTACCAGCTTGCAGTCCCACCAGCAGTGGAGGAGAGTTCCTCTTTCTCCACATCCTCACCAGCACCTGTTTTCTCCTGAGTTTTTGATCTTAGCCATTCTGACTGGTGTGAGGTGAAATCTCAGGGTTTTTTGATTTGCATTTCCCTGATGACTAAGGATGTTGAACATTTCTTTAGGTGCTCCTCAGCTATTCAATATTTCTCAGGTGAAAATTCCTTGTTTAGCTCTGTATTCCATTTTTTAAGGGGGGATATTTGACTCTCTGAAGTCTACCTTCTTGAGTTCTTTGTATATATTGGATATAAGCTCTGTCGGATATAGTGTTGGTAAAGATCTTTTCCCAAATTGTGGGTTGCCGTTTTGTTCTTTTGACAATGTCCTTTGCCTTACAGAAACTTTAAATTTTATGAGGTCCCATTTATCAATTCTTGATCTTAGATGATAAGCTATTGGTGTTCTGTTGAGGAAATTTTTCCTTGTGCCCATGTCCTCATGGGTCTTCCCCAGTTTCATTTCTATTAGTTTCAGTGTGTCTGGTTTTATGTGGAGGTTCTTAATCCCCTTGGACTTGAGCTTAGTACAAGGAGATAAGAATGGATCAATTTGCATTCTTTTGCATGCTAACCTCCAGTTGAACCAGCACCATTTGTTGAAAAGGCTATCTGTTTTCCACTGGATGGTTATCTTCTTGTATCTGTTAAGGCTTGTTTTGTGACTGATTATATGGTCCGTTTTTGAGAAGGTACCTTGAGGTGCTGAGAAGAAGGTATATTATTTTGTTTTAGGATAAAATGTTTTATAGAGATATCTGTTGAAAGCATTTAGTTAATAATTTCTGTTTGTTTCACTGTTTCTCTGTTTAGTTTCAGTTTCCATGATTTGTCCATTGATGAGAGTTGGGTGTTGAAGTCTCCCACTATACTTGTGTGAGACGCAATATGCATTTGAGCTTTAGTAAAGTTTCTTTTATGAACGTGGGTGTCCTTGCATTTGAAGTATAGATGGTCAAAATTAAGAGTTCTTCTTTGTAAGTTTTTCCTTTGATAAATATAAAGTGTCCTTCCTTATCTTCTTTGATTACTTTAGGTTGAAAGTCGATTTTAGTCAATATTAGAATGGATATTCCAGCTTCTTTCTTGGTACCACTTGCTTGGAAAATTGTTTTCCAGCCGTTTACTTTGAGGTAGTGTCTGGTTTTTTCACTGAGGTGGGTTTCTTGTATGCAGCAAAATGTTGGGTGTTGTTTACATATTCAGTCTTTTTGTCTAAGTCTTTTTATTGAGGTATTGAGTTCATTGATATTAAGAGATATTAAGGAAGGGTGATTGTTGCTTCATGTTATTTTTGTTGTTAGAGGTAGAATTATGTTTATGCGATTATCTTCTTTTTGGATTGTTAAAAGAAGATTATTTTCTTGCTTTTTCTAGGGTGTAGTTTCCCTCCTTGTGTTGGAATTTTCCATTTATTATCCTTCAAAGGGTAAGACTTGTGCAAAAATATTTTGTAAATTTGTTGTTGTTATGGAAAATCTTGGTTTCTCCATCTATGGTAATTGAGATTTTTGCTGGGTATAGTAGCCTAGGCTGGCATTTGTGTTGTCTTAGCCCCCCTACCTCCCAGCCCCTGAGACTGCATATTTCCATTCATTCTGCTGGCTCTCAGGACTTCTCTTCTGTGCCCCACACCAATACCTGACCATGTTTCTCTTTTTCCTCTTCTTCTCCTTTCCCACACAGTTCTCTCCCTACTTCGGCCTCCTGTTAATGGTTTTTTCTCCCTCCCAGTGTTACTGAAGCATCCTCATTTGGGCCCTTCTGCTTCTTAACCTTCTTCAGTTCTGTGGATTGAATTATAGGTATCCTGTAGTTTTTTTGACTAATATCTGCTTATTAGTGAGTATGTAAGGGCCCTGAGACAGTATCCAAATTAACAAATTTATAAATGAAAAGGGAGACATAGCTGGGCAGTGGTGGTGCATGCCTTTAATCCCAGCACTTGGGAGGCAGAGGCAGGCGGATTTCTGTGTTTGGGGCCAGCCTGGTCTGCAGAGTGAGTTCCAGGACAGTCAGGGCTACACAGAGAAACCCTGTCTCGAAAAACCAAAAAGAAGAAGAAGGAGGAGGAGGAGGAGGAGGAGGAGGAGGAGGAGGAGGAGGAGGATAAAAGAAAAGAAAAGAAAAGAAAAAAGAAAAGAAAAGGGAGACATTACAACAGAAACTGAGGAAATTCAAAAAATTCATCAGATCCTATTATAAAAGCCTATATTTACCAAAACTGGAAAATCTAGATGAAATAGATGATTTTCTAGACAGATACCATGTGCCAATGCTAAATCAAGAACAGGTAAACTATCTAAACAGTCCCATAATCCCGAAGGAGATAGAAGTCATTAAAAACACGCCGACCAAAATAAGCCAAGGGCAAGATCGTTCTAGTGCAGAATGTTACTAGAAGTTCAAAGAAGAGGTAATACTAAAACTCTTCAAACCATTTCATAAAATAGGAACAGAAGTAACACTACCTAATTCTTTCTATGAAGCCACAATTACTCTGATACCTTAACCATGCAAGGATCCAACAAAGAAAGAGAACTTCAGAACAATTTAGCTTCTGAGTATTGATGCAAAAATACTCAGTAATATTCTTGCAAACTGAATCCAAGAACATATCAAAACCATCATTTGCCACTTTCAAGTAGGTTTCATTCCAGCAATGAAAGGTCAGTTCAATACATAAAAATCCATTAACATAATCCACCATATAAGCAAAGTCAAAGAAAACAATCACATGACCATCTGCTTAGATGCTGAAAAAGCATTTGACAAGATACAACATCCCTTTATATTAAAAGTTTTGGAGAGATCAGGAATTCAAAGCCCATATACTTTAATATAATAAATGAAATATACAGGAAACCAACAGCCAATATCAGGGTAAATGGAGAGATACTTGAAGCAATCTCACTAAAATTAGGGACAAGAAAATACTGCCCACTCTTCGCATATCGATTGAATATAGTACACAAATTTCTAACTAGATCAATAAGACAACAAAAGGATACAAATCACTGGGAAACAAATTGGCAAAAATGTCAAGGTATGACTATTTTCAGATGATATGATAGTATATATAAGCAACCCCCAAAATTTTGCCAGAGAACTTCTATAGCTAACAACAACTTCAGCAAAGTGGATGGATATACAATTAACTTAAACAAATCAATAGCCTTCTTTTATAAAAATGATGAAATGGATGAGAAAAAATTAGGGAATCATCACCACTCATAATAGTCACAAATAATATAAAATTTTGGGGTAACTCTAACCAAACAAGTTAAAGTTCTGTATGACAAGAACTTTAAGTCTCTCAAGAAGGAAACTGAAGACCTTAGAAAATGGAGAGATCTCCCATGCTCATGGATTGGTAGAATTAATATCATAACGATGGCCACCCTATCAAAAGCAATCTACAGATTCAATGCAATCCTCACAAAAATTCCAACTCTTCATAAACTTAGAAAGAGCATGCTACTTTTGGTATGAACTTCTTGTCATCCATAATTGTCTCGGGGTTTGGTGATTGTTTATAGGATGAATCCCTTGGTAGGGCAGTCTCTGGGTGGCCTTTACCTCAGTCTCTGCTCCACACTTTGTCTCCTTTATTGCTCCTGTGAGTATTTTGTTCTCTTTCTCAGAGGAATCAAAGCATCCTCACTTAAGTCATTCTTCTTCTTTGTCTCTGGAGGGGCCCTACCAGAGCTTTACACATACAGAGGCAGATGCTATCAGCCAACCATGGTCTGGGCATGTGGTCCCCAATGGAGGAGTTGGAGAGTGGTCCAGAGGAACTGAAGAGGTTTACAGCCCCATGGAAAAAACAATGATGTCAGCCTCCCAGATGCTCAGGACTCCCAGGGACTAAGCCATCAACCAAAGGGTACACATGGTTCTAGCCAAAAATGTGGCAGAGGAATGCCTTGTTGGGCATCAGTGGGAGACATGGTCCTTGGTGAGGTAAGGGTTCAATAGATGCCCCAACAATGGGAAATCGAAGGGGGAGAAGGTGGGAGCGGTTTGGGTGGAGGGGCATATACTTGGAGTCAGGGGTGGAAGGAGGGGTTGGGGTTTTTTGGGAAGGGGGGAAACAGGGAAAGGTTTTACCATTTGAAATATAATTGAAGATTATATTCCATAAAAAAAAGAAAGAGAATTCCTAAATTCATTTGGAACAACATAAAACCTTGGATAGTGGAAACTATTTTCAACAACAACAACAACAACAACAATAACAACAACAAAAACAATGATAATAATAATAAATTTCTGAGGGAAACACTATCCCTATCCTCAAGGTATGCTATAGAACAATTGTGATAAAAAACTTCATGGCATTGTTACAGAGACAGAGACATTGATCAATGGAATATTATTGAGGTCCCAGAAATAAAACCACACACTTACAGATACTTGATCCTCGACAAAGAAGCCAAAAATATGCAATGGAATAGAGAAAGCCTCTTCAATAAATGGTGTTGGTCTAACTGGTGGTTGGTATATAGAAAAATGAAAATAGATCCATATTTGTCACTTTTCACAAAGCTCAAGTCTCTATGGATTAAGGACTTCAACATAAATCGAGATACACTTATTCTAATAGAAGAGAAAGTGGGAGAAAGCCTTGGATTTTTGTCTAAATTTTTATAGTAATATAATTCTTTAGTTAAGTTTACCGTACATGCTTTTTATTTCAATACTACTATTTTAATGCATCTATATATTATTATTGTTATTTCTAGAGAAAAATAGGAATGCTGTTTATAGAAACAGTTCATAAATAATATGTTCGATATTCTTATTTTATAATGAATTTTTCTTTTTATCATTATATCTTAAATTAAAAGTCTATTAAATATATCATTCTTGTAAAGCCTGCTTTCATGCCACATAGGCAGAATGAGTCATATAAGAATCACTGCTTGGTGTCGGCGAGGATGTGGAGAAAGAGGAACATTCTTTCACTGCTGGTGGGGCTGTAACAACCACTTTGGAAATCAGTCTGGCGGTTCCTCAGAAAACTGGACATGACACTTCCGGAGGACCCTGCTATACCTCTCCTGGGCATATAACCAGAGGATTCCCCGCCATGCAATAAAGACACATGCTCCATTATGTTCATAGCAGCCTTATTTATAATAGCCAGAAGCTGGAAAGAACCCAGATGCCCATCAAAGCAGGAATGGATACAGAAAATGTGGTATATTTACACAATGGAATACTACTCAGCAATTAGAAACAATGAATTTACATAACTTTTAGGCAAATGGTTTGATCTGGAAAATATCATCCTAAGTGAGGTAACCCAGTCACAAAAGAATACACATGGAATGCAATCTCTGATAAGTGGATATTAATTAGCCCAAAAGCCCTGAATACCCAAGGCACAAATCGCATAACAAATGACTCCCATGAAGAAGTATGGAGAACGTCCTGATCCTGGAAAGGATTGATCTAGCATTGGAGGGGAATATAAGGACAGAGAAAAAAAGGAGGGAGGTGATTGGAGAATGGATGGAGAGAAAGTTTATGGGACATATGGGGAGGGGGGATCCGGGAAAGGGGAAATCATTTGGAATGTAAACAAAGAATATAGAAAATAAAAATATTTTAAAAAAAAGAATCACTGCTCTAGGAAAGATGTCAGAGGAAAGTCAGGGTACTTTCCAACAACTTGTTACTTAGTAAATAGGAGCATATGGTTCATTGTGTATTTCACGGAATGTTGTATAAAAATGCAATCAGTAGTCATGATCAGGGAACTAGCGAGGAGTGATTCATTTTTAAGAGCCACTAGCTATTGATTTTTCTTTCATTTTATAGTAATTTTTCAGTATAAACCAGAGGATTAATGACTATGATATTTAGCTTTAATTTTAAGCCTCCATTTCACTCCATTTTTTCCTGTTTTGGACAATCTCCCTCTTTGTGAGTCTTCTTAGATCTCAGCTATCTTATCATAAGTCCACCTGCAATAAAAGCAACATTGTTTATACCATTGTTAACAATTGATCTTTTGTCTTCACAGTTTTAAATGGAATATCATCGAGATGTCTGTTGTTTACTTTTTATTTTTTTCTTGCAATATCATTTCAACCTGTCAAATTTACCCTAAAATGTCATGTCATATTCTATTTAAACCAAGATTAATTCATGTGGCTTTAAATATTCTAAAGTAGGAAAGCATTTATTTTATTTTATTGTAGGATTAATTATCACCATTCGTATATACCCCTGTCAATCATATCAATTATTTCTTAAAATGGCACAGTTAACAAATGGAAATCTGCTCTGCTGACATTTTATTATGAAATGCAGGTAGAATATGACAACTATGTCATTATTAGTCTAAAATGATATAAATACATTTAAGGAAATTAAAACAATTATATATAGATAAATATATTGTGGGTGTGATTATAAATGTTTAATAAGATATAACTGAAACTAGAGAGTTTGAGAATATAGAATTTAAGAATAGAATTTGAGAATAAAATTATTATAAGGTTTGGGAAATATTTTGTTACATTATTACAACTCAGGTTTAGAGTTCTCAAATGAAGGCTAGGTAGTTCTTCTTTTGAAGTTGTTATTCCTAAAATGTTATTTCTTGACAATTGAAACACTAAATTTCAAAGTTTAGCATAAACTAAATACACTATTAAGGAACTCAGTTGGAAACATAAGTCAATTAAAAATAGAAATTGTCAGAGGAGTTAAATAATAAACTAATAAAAAGTAAGCAAGAAATAGACTTCATGCATGGCGAGGACTTCCATGGGAAGAGTCAGTTTATGTGATGTAAGACCATAGGCATTCCAAAAATAAAGTTGGACATGGGGAAACACACTGTCTATAATTGTTCCAACCTGTCTTGTGAACCTCTCAAAGGAAAAAGAACTGTTTTTTAATTTCAAGAATGGGGAGTGACCCACTCTTGTCTTCTTGGTTAGGTTTTTAAAAATTAAAAGAAGGAGGAGGGATCATGTCATGAAATTTTTCCACCTTTCTTGTAACCACCATGTTGTATTCTTCATCACCACTGAATTACTTAAAAACTAGTACATTTTTAGTTGGTTGCTTTACACTCTGAGACTAAATGCTAGAATTTGATTTCTCATTCATGTTTTTGTACCAGAATGTGCCTGATTTCTAGGCAAGAAACAGGAAAATGCCCAGTTATGTTATACAGACACTTAAGTCAGATCAGCTCATCCCATGATTATCAGGCCATGTGCCTCGGGTGTCTTTTTATGTAGACCTATCCTTGTCTTCTCACTTAGTTTTATTTTTACATAAATTTAAAAAGAATGATGTCTTCATCCCCCATAGAATCACTTAAAAATGAGCAAAAGCAATTCTGTGTAGTGTTTGAGGAGGGTCTTCTTGGGTACTTTGTATTCAAATGATGATGTCTGTGCCCCAGGGATCTGACTACAGTTTGGACACAGGCACCGGCATGAATAATGAAGAATCCCCTACATTAATGTGGTGTAAAGAATGCTCCCCCAATTATCTCTATTTGTCTAATAAGAAGCTGAACAGTGAATGGCTGGGTAGAGATAAGATGGCAAGACATCCAACGCCAGCCAGGGGTGGGAGGAGAAAAACCAGCAGAAGGGTTTGGCCACGAGCAGATGAGGGTCCAGGAGAAGAAGGACTGTGAGATAGAAGAAGAAGATGGTTGCCATGTGGTTATCCCTGAGAAACGATATCCCAGGGAGTGCTCCATGAGGAAACACAACCACAGCAGAGTGAGCCAAGGAGAGACCAAATGCAAGTGAACTGGGGTGTGTGGCTGCCCTGTAACCAGATAGCATAGAGGATTAGGAATATCTGCTCAGTTATTGTGCTCAATGCGTGTTGGCTAAATCTACGATTTTGGGGGAGATAGAGGTGTTAGAAAAAAAGTCACTTTTCAATTTTATCCCGTAGGTTAGAACTTTTAACAACAGTGAGAGATTTAAAACAAAGAAGGGAGGATGGATCCACACTGGACATGCCGCCCTTATTTGAGGCAGGGCTCAGGCGCAAGGAGAACTGGCCTTTATGAATGGACTCCATTCCCGTGTGCTGTTTTTGTTTTTTGATTCTGGGTTTGGTGTTTTAGACAGAGAAAGGACATGAACTTGGGTCTTGGAGGAGTTGTGGGGATATAGTCAAATATTATAGAAAAAAAGTTCCTAAAAATAATAAACTTCAAAATGATGAGTCATTGTGGTGAGTTTTCTTGTCTTTGTCTCACTATGTCTCCCATGTCTTTCAAGAAGACAGGTATGCCCAATATAGGGCCCTCGTCTTGGTTTCCAAAAATAAACAATTTATCTCATTCCCAATTCTTGTACATATTTATTCCAACTGATCTAGTCGAGCTCTCACAGACAAAAAGGTCTGTTTTTAATTTCAAGTGATCAGAACTCAGCAAGACAAGCTGGAAGAATCACTTGAAAAATTCAAAAGTCAAATAACCAGTTGTTACAAGGGACAAAAAAGTTTATTTGGTTGACTGCAGAAGCAAATATCAGCAGACTTTTCTTGGAGGAAAAAATAATTTAAAGACACACCTCTTTGTGGAGCAATTTGACAGACCATTAACATATTCGTAGTAAACAACATTGTCGATGAAGATCTCAAAATGCACTCATCTTTTACCTTGAGGTGATTCTATACTCGGAAAGATCTGGGCTGAATTTGAATAAATACTGAGATGCAGAGGCCAGCCATGAGAAGTGACATTGGTGGTGGGGTTCCTGTATATTAATTTGTCTAAGTCATTTCTTTCCTCATTTTAAATGAATCTGAAAAAAAAAGTGATATTTGACTTGAGTATACATAAAAGGGAGCCAGAAGCCAGGTTGACAAAGAATGCAGTTAACAAATAAGGTCATAGCAGATGACAATGCTGAAATGTCTCACATTACATGACCCTGTTCAGGTTTCCACAGTAAAAAATTACATAAGAAGCAAAGTTTTCTAAACAAGAAAATCCCAAAGAAGAAGAATTCTATTTTCCAGACATAAGTCACTCAAATATTTGAGTATTTAAAAAATTATGCCTCAATAAGCAACATTCAGAAATTATTTTGGAGACCTGCAGAATGAGTAACATAATACTAGCAAATTGAACACCCTTGTGAATACCACGAGAAAATCACATTCTATTCTATGAACAGCATTCTCTTTTTTTTTTTTGAGTCAATTGCAGTGAGTTTATTGGCAGGTGCAACAGAAATATACATAAACCTCAAATGAAGTCATTATTCTCATTAATAAACATCATCCTCAAAAAGCAAAGAACTCAAAAAGAATTAAGAAAAAGTTAAAAAAGAGAATAAAAGTGAAATTAGTAAATTAATACATTAATTATGTTGCCTCATAGTCATATCTACTAAACATGAATTTTCTAGTGTGAAATGTTGAATCAGTTCTTATTAAGTATTTGTGAATAAACCAGTTTGTAAGTGCATCTAGCTTTCTGTTTCTTAGGTGTTTTCATGAACATAATTCAGTCTGCTCAACTTTTCTATTTTAGTTTTTGACTTTTTTTTTTACTTTGAAAGCTCAATACTTTGTGTCGGGATTATGCATTTGCATTTCATTTACTTGATATTTCTAAGATGGCTGTGCTGACATATTTATATGGCCATACCATTCGTTTGTATTATATTTCCTCTATTAGCAATACAGATAATGAAATCACCATGACCTATTATTTCAAAATCTCCAATTAGAAATGAACATGAATATGCCCATACATACATTTTACATCAATTTTATCCACTTAAGTTTATATATTTAATATGATAGGGTTTCTATGTCATATTAAAAATCATTATATATTTTAAATATTCTACTTCCAATTCTTTGTCATAAAGTATATGACTCTCAGCAATCAAACACCTTCAAAATTCTTTATAATCTTAATCTGTTTGATATTCATATGACAATATGCATTAAACATATTCAGAACTTTGTCTATATCTCAATGTTTTATGTATTTTTCCAGCAATAACATATTTTGTATATGCTTATTAATTTATTTGAAATTGGTTTTGTTTTTCTTTTTTATTACTCATGTTATTCATTTACATTTCAAATGATATATTTCCCCTCCATAAAACCTCCATCCTTTCTCCCCTTTGTCTCTATGAGGGTGTTCCTCTACCCACTCACACGCTCACTGCTATAGCATCCCCTTTTGCTGGGTCATCTACCGTCCACAGGACCAGGGGACTCCCCTCTGATTGATGTCAGATAAGGCCATATGCAGCTGGAGAAATAGCTCCCTCCATGTACAGACTTTGGTTAGTGGTTTAGTTCTTGAGAGCTGTAGGAGGTCAGGTTAGTTGACACTGTTGTTATTACTATGGGATTGCAATCCCGTTCAGCTCCTTAGGTCATTTCCTTAACTTTTCCATTATGGGTCTCATGATCAGTACAACGGGATGGTTGGCTGCTAGCTTCCAATTCTGTATTGGTCAGGTTCTGGCAGAGCCTCTCAGGGGACAGCTAGCAGACTCCTATCAGCAATCACTTCTTGTTATCTGCAATAGTAACTGGGTTTGGTATCTACAGACAGAATGAACCCATAGGTGGGGAGGTCTCTTGATGAATTTTCCTTCAGTCTCTGCTCCACTCTTTGTCCCTGCATTTCTTTTAGACAGGAACGATTCTGGGTCAAAATTTTTGAGATGTGTCAGTGGCCCCATTCCTCAGCTTGGGGCCATGCCTAACCTCTGGCTATGGTCTTTCCAGGTTCTATCTTACTTTTGTTGGGTATTTTGGCTAATACAATCCTCAATGGGTCCTGGGAACCTACTTCCCTGGCATTCAGGACTTTCTAGCAGCTATCCCCAGTTCCCCATAGAATCAGGAGGAGAGGGTGGGGGGAATGGGGTAGGAGGTTTGCATAAGGAAAACAGGAAAAGGGGATAACATTTGAAATGTAAACAAAAAATATCTAATAAAAAAGCAAATAAAAGAAAATAAATATTAATACTTTGAATATCTTTAAAAAAAGAGAGAGAGAAAGAGAAATCCAAAACCAACTCCTTGGATCAAATAAAGACAAAACTCTGTGAGAGATGAAAGCTAATAAGTTGGCAAACAGGAAAAATGGATAATGATTGGTGAATATGAGTAAAATACATTTTAAGCATGTATGAAATATCAATAAAATTATTAGACCTTCATAATTTACATAAATAAAACAAAAAACCTGTCAGGAATACTCTAATTATATTATTCATGTTTACTTAAATATATTTTATTAACATATTACTGTGTATTTCTGAATTTCTCCCATTTGGTAATTATATATATATATATATATATTCTTTGTTTACAATCCAAAAGCTTTGGCCCTTCCAAGTTCCCCCCACCCCATATGTCCCATAAGTCCTGTTTTCTCCAGCTGTTCTCCTATCTTTCCCCCTCCCTTTTCTCTGTCCTTGTACTCACCTACAATGCTGGATCAAGTCTTTCCAGGATTAGGGCCCTTTTCTTCCTTCTTCAAGGGAATCATTTGATATGCTAATTATGCTAATTGTATCTTCAGTATTCAGAGCTTCAGGGCTAATTAATATTCACTTATCAATGACTGCATTCCATGTGTATTCTTTTGTGATTGCTTTACCTCACTTATGATGATATTTTCCAGTTCCATCCATTTGCCTAAAAAATTCATGAATTCATTGTTTTTAATTGTTGAGTGGTACTCCATTGTGTATATATACCACATTTTCTGTATCCATTCTACCATTGAGGGATATCTAGGTTCTTTCGAGCTTCTGGCTATTATAAATAATGCTGCTATGAACAGAGTGGAGCATGTGTCCTTATTGCATGCTGGGGAATCTTCTGGGTATATGCCCAGGAGAGGTATAGCAGGTCCTCCAGAAGTGTCGTGTCCAGTTTTCTTAGAAACCGCCAGACTGATTTCCATAGTGGTTGTAGCATCTTACAGCCCCACCAGCAGTGAAGGAGTGTTCCTCTTTCTCCACATCCTTGCCAACACCTGCTGTCTCCTGAGTTTTTAACCTTAGCCATTCTGACTGGTGTGAGGTGAAATCTCAGGGAGGTTTTGATTTGCATTTCCCTAATGGCTAATGATGTTTAGGATTTCTTAAGGTGCTTCTAGGCCATCCGATTTTCTTCAGGTGAAAATTCTTTGTTTAGGTCTGTACCCCATTTTTAATAGGGTTATTTGTTCCCCTGGGGTCTAACTTCCTGAGTTCTTTGTATATATTGGATATTAGCCCTCTATCAGATGTAGGATAGGTGAAGATCTTTTCCCAATTTGTTGGTTGCCATTTTGTCTTTTTGACTGTGTCCTTTGCCTTACAGATACTTTGTAATTTTATGAGATCCCATTTGTCAATTCTTGATCTTAGAGCATAAGCCATTGGTGTTCTGTTCAGTAACTTCCCACCCCCCCACCCCCCCATGCCTATGTCCTCAAGGGTTTTTCCCAGTTTCTTTTCTTTTTTTTTTTTTTAATTTTTATTCGATATAGTTTTATTTACATTTCAAATGATTTCCCCTTTTCTGGTTCCCCACTCCCAGAAAGTCACATAAGCCCCCTTCGCTCCCTCTGTTCTCCCACCCATCCCTTGAAACTTCCCTGTTCTGGTTTTGTCTTATACTGCTACACTGGATCTTTCCAGAACTAGGGGCCACTCCTCCGTTCTTCTTGTACCTCATTTGAAGTGTGGATTATGTTTTGCATATTCCAGTTCCCAGTTTCTTTTCTATTAGTTTCAGTGTGACTGGTTTTATGTAGAGGTCCTTGATCCACTTGGAGTTGAGCTTAGTACAAGGAGATAAGAATGGATCAATTCGCATTCTCCTGCATGCTGACTTCCAGTTGAACAAGCACCATTTGTTGAAAAGGCTATCTTTTTTCCACTGGATGTTTTCAGCTCCTTTGTTGAAGATCAAGTGTCCATAGGTGTGTGGATTCATCTCTGGGTCTTCAATTCTATTCCATTGGTCCACTTGCCTGTCCCTGTGCCAATACCATGCAGTTTTAAACACTGTTGCTCTGTAGTATTGCTTGAGGTCTGGGATACTAATTCCCCCCAGAAGTTCTTTTACTGTGGAGAATAGTTTTAGCTAGCCTGGGTGTTTTGTTATTCCAGATAAATTTGAGAATTGCTTTTTCTAACTGTATGAAGAACTGAATTGGGATTTTGATGGGGATTGCATTGAATCTGTATATTGCTTTTGGCAAGATAGCCATTTTAAATATATTAATCTTGCCAATCCACAAGCATGGCAGATTTTTCCATTTTCTGAGGTCTTCTTCAATATCCTTCTTCAGTGACCTGAAGTTCTTGTCATATAGATCTTTCACTTATTTGGCTAGAGTCACACCAAGATACTTTATATTGTTTGTGGCTATTGTGAAGGGTGTCATTTCCATAACTTTCTCAGCCTGCTTATCCTTTGAGTATAGGAAGGCCACTGATTTGCTTGAGTTGATTTTATAACCTGCCACTTTGCTGAAATTGTTTATCAGCTTTAGGAGTTCTCTCGAGGAGTTTTTTGGGTCACTTTTGGGTATACTATCATGTCATCTGCAAATAGTGATAATTTGACTTCTTCCTTTCCAATTTGTATCCCTTTGACCTCCTTATTTTGTCTAATTGCACTAGCTAGAACTTCAAATACTATATTGAAAAGATATGGAGAGAGGGGGCAACCTTGTCTAGTCCCTGGTTTTAGTGGGATTGCTTCATGTTGCTCTCCATTTAGTTTGATATTGGCTACCGGTTTGCTGTATATTGCTTTAACTATGTTTAGGTATGGACCTTGAATTCCTGTTCTTTCCAAGACTTTTAGCATGAAAGGATGCTGAATTTTGTCAAATGCTTTTTCAGCATCTAATGAAATGATCATGTTTTTTTTTCTTTGAATTTGTTTATGTAGTAGATTGCATGTATGGATTTCCTTATATTGAACCATCCTTGCATCCCTGGGATGAAGCCCACTTGATCGTGGTGGATGATCGTTTTGATGTGTTCTTGGATTCAGTTGGCAAGAATTTTATTGAGTATTTTTGCATCGATAATCATAAGGGAAATTGGCCTGAAGTTCTCTTTCTTTACTGGATCTTCATGTGGTTTTGGTATCAGTGTAATTGTGGCTTCGTAGACGAGTTGGGTAGTGTTCCTATTGTTTCTATTTTGTGGAATAGTTTGAAGAGTATCAGTGTTAGCTCTTCTTTGAAGGTCTGATAGAATTCTGCACTGAAGCCACCTGGTCCCGTGTTTTTTTGTTGTTGTTGTTGGGAGACTTTCTATGACCCCTTTTATTTCTTTAGGGGTTATGGGACTGTTTAGATGATCTATTTGATCCTCATTTAATTTAGTTGTTTGGTATCTGTCTAGGAAATTGTCCATTTCCTCTTGATTCTCCAGTTGTGTTGAGTATAGGCTTTGGTAGTAAGATCTGATGATTTTTTGAATTTCCTCATTTTCTGTTGTTATATCCCCCTTTTCATTTCTAAGTTTGTTAACCTGGATACTGTCTCTTTGCCCTTTGCTTAGTCTGGCTAAGGGTTTATCTATCATGTTGATTTTCTCATAGAACCAGCTCCTGGTTTTGTTGATTCTTTGTATGGTTCTCTTTGTTTCTACTTGATTGATTTCAGCCCTGAGTTTGATCATTTCCTGCCTTCTACTCCTCCTGGGTGAATTTGCTTCTTTTTGCTCCAGGGTTTTCAGGTGTGTCATTAAACTTCTAATGTATGCTCTCTCCATTTTCTTTTTGGAGGCACTCAGGGCTATGAGTTTTCCTCTTAGCACTGCTTTCATTGTGTCCCATAGATTAGGGTATGTTGTGTCTTCATTTTCATTAAATTCTAAAAAGTCTTTGATTTCTTTCTTTATTTCTTCCTTGACCAAGGTATCATTGAGTAGTGTATTGTTCAGTTTCTATGTGTATATAGGCTTTCTGTTGTTTTTGTTGCTATTGAAGACCAATCTTACTCCACAGTGATCTGATAGGAGGCATGGGATTATTTCGATCTTCTTATATTTGTTGAGGTCTGTCTTGTGACCAATTATATGGTCTATTTTGGAGAAAGTACCATGAGGTGCTGAGAAAAAGGTATATTCTTTTGCTTTAGGGTGAAATGTTCTATATACATCTGTTAAATCTAATTGGTCCAAAGCTTCAATTAGTTTCACTGTGTCCCTGATTAATTTCTGTTTTCCTGATTGGTCCATTGAGAAAAGTGCAGTGTTGAAGTAACCCACAATTATTGTGTTAGGTGCAATGTGTGCTTTGAGCTTTAGTAAAGTTTCCTTTATGAATGAGGGTGCCTTTGCATTTGGAGCATAGATGTTCAGGATTGAGAGTTCTTCTTGGTGTGTTTTTCTTTTGACCAGCAAGAAGTGTCCCTCGGTGAATCTTTTGATGACTTTAGGTTGAAAGTCAATTTTATATGATATTAGAATGGCTACTCCAGCTTGTTTCCTGAGACCATTTGCTTGTAAAATTGTCTTCCAGCCTTTTACTCTGAGGTAGTGTTTTTCTTTGACACTGAAGTGTGTTTCCTGTATGCAGCAAATTGGAGGATCCTGTTTACATATCCAGTCTGTTAGTCTATGCCTTTTTACTGGGGAATTGAGTCCATTGATGTTACGAGATATTAAGGAATAGTGATAATTACTTCCTGTCATTTTTGATGTTATCTTATATATTTGATTGGTTATCTTCTTTTACGTTTGATGAAAGAAGGTCACTATCTTGCATTTTCCAGGGTGAAGTTTCCCTCCTTGTATTGGTGTTTTCCTCCTATTTTCCTTTGTAGGGTTGAGTTTGTGGTACGATATTGGGTGAACTTGGTTTTGTCATGGAATATCTTGGTTTCTCCATCTATGGTGATTGAGAGTTTTGCTGGGTATAGTAGTTTTGGCTGGCACTTGAGTTCTCTTAGAGTCTGCATGAGATCTGCTCAGGATCTTCTAGCTTTCATAGTCTCTGGTAAGAAGTCTGGTGTGATTCTGATAGGTCTTCCTTTATATGTTACTTGGCCTTTTTCTCTTACTGCCTTTAATATTCTTTCTTTGTTTAGTACATTTGGGGTTTTGATTATTATGTGACAGGAGGTATTTCTGTTCTGGTCCAGTCTGTTTGGAGTTCTGTACGCTTCTTGTATATTCATGGGCATTTCTCTCTTTAGGTTAGGGAAGTTTTTTTCCATAATTTTATTGAAGATATTTGCTGGCCCTTTAAGTTGTAAATCTTCACTCTCATCTATGCCTATAATTCTTAGGTTTGGTCTTCTCATTGTGTCCTGGATTTCCTGGATGTTTTGGGTTGCAAGCTTTTTGCATTTTGCATTTTCTTTAACTGTTGAGTTCATAGTTTCTATGGTATCTTCAGCATCTGAGATTCTTTCTTCTATCTCTTGTATTTTGTTGTTGATAGTTGCATCTATGTCCCCTGATTTCTTCCCAAGGTTTTCTATCTCCAAAGTTGTCTCCCATTGAGATTTCTTAGTTGTTTCTACTTCTGATTTTAGATCCTGGATGGTTTTGCTTAGCTCCTTCACTTGCTTGTTTGTGTTTTCCTGTAATTCTTTTAGAGATTTTTGTGTTTCCTCCTTATTGGCTTCTGAATTCTCCTGAATTTCTTTCAGTGATTTTTGTGTTTTCCTTTTAAGGGCTTCTAACTTTTGATCCATTTTCTCCTGAATTTTTAAGAGATTTATTTATGTCCTTAATGTGATCCAGTAACAGCATCATGACCAGTGATTTTAAATCCAGATCTTGTTTTTCTGGAGTGTTGGTGTATCCAGGATGTGATGCTAATGGAGATTTGGGTTCAGATGCTGCCATATTGCCTTGATTTCTGTTGGTAATGTTCCTGTGTTTGCCTTTTGCCATCTAGTTCTCACTGCTGTTAGTTGGTCTTGTTGTCAATGCTGGACTCACCAGAGCAAGCTTCCTCTTCGCAGCTGGTGTCCAGGTGCACAGCTGACCTCCTGCACTGCCTGGAGACAGGGTACCGTGGCCCAAGGTGTTCCTGATCCTGAAGCAGAGGCCTGAAGTCTCCTGCCAGAGGCCTTAGGGCTGGATCCTCTGCTCTGCAGGGCCTGACTCACCAGAGCACTCTGCTTGCTCCCAGCTGGTCTCCGGGTGGGTGTACCACTGGCCTCTTGCACTTCCTGGAGACAAGGTGCCGTGGCCCAGGCTCTATGAACAGCATTCTATGCCCATCATATGCCTTTCCATTACTTACTTGTTAACTCTTTTAGTTACCAGACTGATTGACATATATTTGCTACATATTAATAGACAAAGGAATAACTAGAATTCCACTCAGTTGGACAAAAAACACAGAATAAAAGGGTACAGCTATAGAAAGAAAATTGAATTTTTTATATGGATCATAGAGAAAATGACATTGATTAAAAGTAGATTTTATAAACATGTTAACTCTCATGGCACACACAAGAGTTTATAAAACATACACAAAAGAAGGGATACATGAATTAAATGCTTCATTATAAAATAAGAACTGAAGAAAATAAGGAGGACCTGGGGAATAAAAGTAGCTAGCAAACAGTGAAAACAAACACAATGAAATGAGAGATTATGAACTTTCTTATCAGCAACTTAATTATATTAATACATTATGTAAAGAAAAGTCAGAAATCTTCAAAGTATAATTTGTTTGGTTCTTTGAGAAAGTCAACAAGGTAGATAAACCTTTAGCCAGACTAAACAGAGGGTAGAGAGACAGTATCCAAAGTAACAAAATCAGAAATAAAAAGGGAGACATAACAACAGAAACTGAAAAAATCCAAAAAATTATCAGATCATACTACAAAAGGCAATACTCAACAAAACTGGAAAATCTGAAGGAAATGGACAATTTTCTAGACAGATACCAGGTACCAAAGTTAAATCAGGATCAGATAAATGATCTTAACATTTCCATAAACCTTAACAAAATGGAAGCAGTCATTTATAGTCACACAATCAGAAAAAGTCCAGTACCAGATTGGTTTAGTGCAGACTTCTATCAGACCTTCAAAGAAGACCTAATACACTCTTCAAACTATTTCACAAAATAGAAACAGACTACTCAACACAGTCTACGAATCCACAATTACTCTGATACCTAAACCACACAAAGACCCAACAAAGAAAGAGAACTTCTGACAAATTTCCTTTATGAACATCGATGCAAAAATACTCAATAAGTTTTTTTCACAAACCAAATCCAACAAAACAATAATCCATCATGATCAAGTAGGCTTCATATCAGGGATGCAGGGATGGGTCGATATACAGAAATCCATCATTGTAATCCACTATTTAAAAAAACTCAAAGAAAAAAACCATATGATCATTTCATTAGATGCTAAGAAAGCATTTGACAAAATCTAACCTTCATAATAAAAGTCTTAGAAAGATAAGGAATTCAAGGCCCATACCTAAACATAATAAAAGTCATATACAGCAAACCAGTAGCCAACATCAATCTAAATGGAGAGAAACTTGAAGCAATCCCACTAAAATCAAGCACTAGGCAAAGCTGCCTACTCTCTCTATTGCTATTCAATACAGTACTTGAAATACTAGCCATAGCAATTATACAACAAGAGGAGGTCAGAGGGATACAAATTGAAAAGGAAAAAGTCAAAAATATCACTATCAGCAGATGACATGATAGTATAATTAAGTGACCCCAAAAATTCCACCAGAGAACTCCTAAACCTGACAAACAACTTCCCCTAAGTGGCTGGATATAAATTAACTCAAGCACATCAGTGTCCTTCTTATGCTCAAAGGATAAATAGGTCAAGAACGAAATTTGAGAAACATCACCCTTCACAAAAGTCACAAATAATATAAAATATGTTGATGCAACTCTAAATGAGTGAAAGATCTGTATGACAAGAACTTCAAGTCTCTGAAGAAAGAAATTGAAGAAGATGTCAGAAGATGGAAAGATTTCCCATGTTCATGGACCTTTACCAATCAATCCTACATCCAATAGAGGACTAATATCCAATATATACAAAGAATTCAAGAAGCTAGACTCCAGAAAAAGAAATATCCCTAATAAAAAATGAGGTACACAGCTAAAGAAATAATTCTCTGATGAGGAATACCAAATGGTAGAGAAGCAACTAAAGAAATGTTCAACATCCTTAGTCATCAGGGAAATGCAAATCAAAACAGCCCTGGGATTTCACCTCACACAAGTCAGAATGGCTAAGATCAAAAAGTCAGGAGAAAACAGGTGCTGGCAAGAAAGTGGAGAAAATAAGAACACTTCTCCATTCCTGGTGGAGTTGCAAGCTGGTATAACCACTCTTGAAATCAGTTTTTTTTTATTTATTTATTTATTTATTTTTTTGGTTCCTCAGAAAATTGATCAAAGCACTACCTAAGGACTGAGCTATACCACTTCTGGGCATATACCCAGAAGATGCTCCAACAAGCAATAAGGACACATGCTCCACTATGTTCATAGCAACCTTATTTATAATAGCCAGAAGCTGGAAAGAACCCAGATGTCCCTCAACAGTGAAATGGAAACAGAAAATGTGGTACATTTACAAAATGGAGTACTACCCAACTATTTTAAAAGATGAATTCATGTAATTCTTAGGCAAATGGAGAGAACTGTAAAATATCATACTAAGTGAGGTAACCCAATCACAAAATAACACATATGTCATGCACTCAATGATAAATGGATATTAGCCCAGAAGTTAGGAATAGCCAAGATATAATTAACAGACCACATGAAGCTCAAGAAGAAAGAAGACCAAAATGTGAATATTTTGGTTTTTCTCAGCAGGGAGAACAGAGCACCCATAGGAGCAGATACAGATATAAAGTGTGGAGCAGAGACTGAAGGAATGGCCATCTAGAGTCGGATCCACCTGGGGACCCATATCATATATAGTTAGTTACCAAACCCAGACACTATTGTGGATGCCATCAAGTGCTTGCTGACAGGAGCCTGAGAGGCTCTACTAGTACTTGACAAATACAGAGGGCAGCACTCTCAGCCAACCATTGGACTGAGCACAGGGTCCCAATGGAGGAGATAGAGAAAGAACCCAAGGAGCTGAAGGGGTTTGCAGCCCCATAGGAGGAACAGCATTATGAACCAACCAGTATCCACAGAGCTCCCAGGGACTAAGCCACCAACCACAGAGTACACATGGAAAGACCCATGGCTCCAGCTTCATATGTAGCATATGATGGCCTTGTGGGACATCACTGAGAAGAGAGGCCCTTAGTCCTGTGAAGGCTCGCTGCCCCAGTGTGGTGGAATACCAGGACAGGAAAGAGGGTGGGTGGGTTAGTGAACAGGGGAAGGGGAGATAGTTTAGGGGGTTTTAGGAGGGGAAACTGGGAAAGGGGATAGCATTTGAAAAGTAAATAAGGAAAATATCTAAGAAAAATTAAGTACTATTCCATTTTCCAGACTGTGTATTTTTTTCTTTTTTTGATTTTTGGTTTTTTCGAGACAAGGTTTCTCTGTATAGCCCTGGCTGTCCTGGAACTCAGGCTGGCCGTGAACTCAGAAATCCACCTGCCTCTGCCTCCCAGAGTAAGACTGTGTATTTTTATCTTTGATTGAAATACTGTCTAAGGTATACATCATCTAAGGTACTCAGTATATAAAGTAATTGGTATCCTAAATACTCATGATCCAAAGGACTCAACATGTAAAGTTCAAAATCTAATGTATTCAGAATTTAAAACACTATCTAAAGTTCTTGGTATCTCAAGGAGACAGTGTGCAACAGATCAACATTACCATTCACTGTTCAATCAACTGTGGCTTGAAACTTCTATGAAAAAACCCAACTATACTGAAAAATGGTTTTCCTCCTTTTTCATGATGAGTTTGACAGGAGTGCTTTACAGGCTTTACATAAAGTAGATATTATAACCGATTTGGAGATCATTTAATTCCTACAGGCTGAATGTGAATGGCTCTATATAAACACTATGCTATTTGATCTCAAAGGATCTAACATTCAGAGATATGGTGTCAATGGAGGTGGTTGTGGAGTCAATATATAGCTAAAACTATAGATTAGAAATGAAAAGTTGGCAAATACTTGAAAGAATGGAGCTGTCTGTCTCTATCAGTGTTGGACAAAGTAGACAAACAATACCAAAAACTTATGAAAGAACATTTATGTGAGGAGACAATGGTTCTTGTGAACATGATAAAGAATAAAATGTCAAAACATTTAAGGCAATTACTAACAGAACTAAAGGGAAGAAAGGAAAGCCATGAAATCAGAGTTGAGATTTACAGTTGATGGTTTTCAGTAATGGAGAGAGAATTAGTACTATTTAATTCCTGTTAAGCATAGCATCCCAATGAGGGAATGTAAGGAGAAGACACAGAACATTCTCAAGTACAGGCTATGAGTTATTTTGCAAAACAACTGTCCATTGAAGTAAAAGTACAGTAATTTTAATGGCATTTTTGGTTGAATAAACACGATGACATTATACATTAAAAACTTACAGAAAACTGTAATTTTCAAATATGTTTGACTCTATTGACACACTCTGAAGTATACTAACAGATTTAATAGAAACTCACAAAAGAATTTAAACCCTTAGAAATGAATGTGAGGAAAAAGAGAAAACTTGTAGCTTGCAACAAATTCAGGACATTAAAATATATTACTGTGCATGATTGCATTTGGATAGAAGAAGTCTTCTATCAGTAACCTATCTTAACACTTGAGCAATCAGCAAAAGAGACATAAACAAAACAAAAAGCTAACAAAATTACTGGGTTATAAATAGTAGAATGAGAAGCCAGTCACAGTAGCTCATGCCTGTAATTCTATTTCCTGGTAGGCTGAAATAGGTAATATATGTTAGAGGCCAACGCAAACTACACAGTGTATTCCAGATGAGCTGGCGAAACTGTAACACCACATCTTAGAGGAAAAGAAAAGAAATAGCAAAGATGTAGAAGGAGATAAACTTAGAATATAGAAAAATATTACAAGGAATCAAACTGCAAATTAGCACATCATATCTCTCACTGATGTTTATCATATATTTTATTAACATATTCAGTAATAGAATTACACAATTCTGCTTTTCTAAGGGAAAGCAAAGAAAATCCTTAATATACACATCACTGCTTGAATATTATTTTATTAATATGGACATAAAACAGAAAAAATCCCCTATTTAATCCTGAGTTCCAACACAGTACTATAATTACTACAGAGATATTAACATTGTAAATATAAATAGCTTATTAAATCGACACTGACAAAATAGACACTTATTTAAAAAAATAATGTAGTACAAATGAAGCCCTGAAATCCATTTGTATTTCTTTTTAGGATTATATAAAAATATAAACAGAGGACATAGTGGTTTGAGAGATGATCAAACATGTGCATTTATTTAGGCAAAACTCTATTTTCAGCTTTGGAATCGAATATTTATTCTCCATTACCTATTAATTTACTCACAATAAAGCTAAATTAAAATAAGCATAGATCCTGTTCTCTGGTACAAAATGACAAATCCTAATTACAAACTGGAAACTCTTTATGAAAGAAACTTCCAGAAAAGCAAGAAATATTGTCAAGATGGGGAATATATATTCTTCATACTTAAACATTACTTAGTGGGAGACAGATTTTATCATTATAATAAGAGGTTAAAATCACAACTGCAAATGTTTCTTTGTGTATGTGTGATATTCAATATTCCTAGAACAGTGCTTAGCACCTAATATCTGTTCAGATATTATGAAAATAAGAAAGGCTGGATAAAATGAACTGAAACAAAAGGATGTGTAGGGAATTGTTTTTAAATATACTTATTAATAATTTAATCTTTCTGTTATTTTAACTCCATTTGCTTGAGTTAATTGAACTGAAGAGCATTCAAGATAGCATTATATTTGACTAGAAACAGCAATGACCTTTTTGAGCATACACTTAATATTTGTAATGAAGCAAAGACACTGTTGCTTAAGAAAATATTATAACACAGATTTCAATGTGAGCATGATCAGGAAGACAGAAATACACAAGTCAAAGACAATTACACACCTCAGACATGCACACTTGCCTCTCAGAAGAGAGTTCATAAGTACTACTACTTCCATTTCCATTTTAATTTTAAAATTGAAATCTCCACTCTGGAAATGCTTCTGGAGTTTTCCTTAAAGTGTTTAAAATTTAAATTCTATCTCTGTGTGCATGTACATGATGGGTGTGGGGATGTGTGGCGGCCAGAAGAGCATGCTGAGTACCTTGGAGCTGAAGTTAAAGGCTGTGTCAGCCACAGTGTGTGGGTACTGGGAGCTAATTTCAGTCCTCTGAAAGAGCAGCAGGTATTTCTAGCCAGAGATCCAACTCTATATTCCTCATTCATTGTTTTAGTAGGACATTATACACAATAGTGAAACAGATGTTAGAATTCTTGCCTTTTAATGGACTAACTGAGTTATTCAGTTTGATTTTGTATTTGAGCACGCATGTACATACAAGTGTGTGTGTGTGTGTGTGTGTGTGTGTGTGTGTGTGTGTGTATACACTAAAGCTAAAGAAAATGGAATAATCTTGGATATCTTTGCCAATTTGTTGGTTTCATCTACATAATAACTTAGTTAAAACTATTCTTTAGTTGACAGTCATGTTGTATCATCAACATATTTTACATGTTAAAATATTAGTAATATATCTAGAAATAAACCAAATATTATAATTATGCATATTATGGAATGCTGCATTTGAATTTGCATCAGTAGCACCATAGATATGGTTTAAAGTCACTACTTTAACCATTACTTAGTAGGTATGTCTTATTGATTTTAAATGTGCCTAAGGTAGTAGCCAAATTCACGAAAATTTAGGTCGTAGAGCTATATATTGAGGTGTCAATTATATGTTAAGGAGATCATTTCCACAAATCAACCATAGTTGTCGCCCCAGTTTACAGATGAGGAAATAGAACACAACAGCTGCTTGCCTAAATTCAAAGTTATAAAGTAGCAGATGTGAGATCTAGATCTGCATATTTTGACCCAATAATATCTATCCTAAAGAAATGGTGGTAGGGAGTTTCCTTGTATGCTAGCATGTCTTCAATTAAAGAAACTTCTCATCTAGCTCTGAAGTCACATTGGAGTATGGTAGCAAGGGAGTCAGTGTACATTCTCTGGAATGATTTTTTTATGCATTTATTTCATAAAGGTGGCATAAATGCTTCCATTGTGGTTAGTAATGTAGTTTGCCTCAACTGCAGTTTCTGAGATTGTAAACAAACATTTTCTCCTTTATCAACATAGGAGAAAAAAACTTGCTTTGATTTCAGTAGTATGACTTTTTACGTTAGAATCTCCTCTGTCCCAATCAAAACTAAAAATCTGTACAATAAAACTATTGGGTTTTTTAATCATAATCTTTTGAAATTGTAAACATAGGACATATATATTACATATTTTCTTAGAATTCAATTAAGGAAAATTTATGTTTTACAAATTATCAAATTTTAACAAAAACACACTTATAAATGGAATCCCATCTTAATAATTGCATTCTCTATTATAACTTTTATATTCTGTCCAATTAGTAACAGCTCTCAAAAAGAATAGGTCATTCTAGAGAAGCAGATTGTTCTAGGTAACAGAATCAGAAAAAAATGTTTATACAATTCTCTGTGAATCTAAGTGTCAGAACATAACCTGTGTTGAAGCCTTTGACTGTGCTTAGCTCTGGGATTCAACAATGAGACCAAGATCATTCTTTGTCTATTTTTCCTGCCTCCGTGTTCTCAACCCATTTTTTTCCACGGCTACCTCGTATTTATTCCACCTAAAGATATTGAATATTTGTTCTTGAATATTTGTTGAAAATACAAAGATAGATGGCTAGACAGTAAGTGCAATTTAGTTGAAATAGGGCAAATTTGGCCCAAAATATATTTCTATGCTTTGAAGGGACAAATTAGTTTAGTTGAAGTTAAGAGGGTTTTACTTTGCTTTCAAAAGGAAAGAAATTACGAGGCCATGCACAGGTCAATTTTCTGCATGTTTTGTATTACATTCTCCCTGAGTGAGAGATGATGGGACTGAGAGGACTGAGTTAGCCACAACCAGACCGACTCCTCCACAGGCTACAAACTGGCAGTTATGGAGACTAGGTCTAAGTTTCTGTTTCCCAAAACTGGAATCGTCTAAAACATGTCACTTCCAGGGGAAAAAAAAAAAACCACCCCTCACAGGCAGCCAGTCAGAAAGCTGTCCCAACACTATTCTGAGCCAACCTCATGGGCAGCCAATCAGGAGCTGTAGAAACTGCCCCACCACCTAGCTCGAGCCTAGTAAATCTGTAAATGTCCCCCAAATCCCCCAGAGCCTTAACCAATCACAAAGGCATCAATACCCCTGGAGATAGAGACAACCAGTCAGAGGAAAGAAAAGTAAAAGTTATCTACTCCAACCTAACAGGCTTTAAATTGACCCTGCAAAGTCCATAGCTCTGTTTTCCATTGAAAGTATGGCAGATTCCTGCATGCAGATTTTTCTTGAGAATAACTACTTTGCCATTGCATATTGTTTGAGTCTGGGGTATTATTCTGCACAAATCACAGACCCTTCCAAGACCAGATGTCATTTCATACTAATTAAGTATAGGCCCTCAAAGCAAATTTTCAGTGCTAAAGTAATTTTGATGTCAGGGCTTGAGTTTTTAAGATTTACCTAAAAGAAAATGGAGTTAAGTGATACCTAAAAGAAAATGGAGTTAAGTGATATCCCTCCCTGTGAAAGACAATATGAATGCTTGCATGTAAATCTCCACCAGTTTCTTCAGTAGATACAACTACTTGGTATGATTTGACCCTCTACTCTACTATGTTGAACCTAATCATTTAACACAGTAAACATTGAACATGTCCTAAACTTCGTATATGTAATACTAAGTCAATGGTAAGTGTTCTTTAGTAAAGATGTAGAATACACGAAAGGTGGTTGTATGAGCAATTTGGTAATCACCAAATGAATGAGAAATGGTGTGTGGAGGGAATTTTAGGAAAGTGTCAGAGTTATGAATGAATGTCTGCGAGAAGAGGGAAGGCTTTTTTCTTTGTTTTTGGTTTTGTTTGTTTGTTTGTTGTTTTCAGAATGGCTAATTTTGGAGCAAGAGGATCTAGGGGCTTGAAAGCATATGGTAGGCTCGAGAGTCCGGAAAAGCCTGCTGCAGTGAGAAGCGTACACAGCAGTGTGGTCAGAAGGTGTTAGACCTTATAAATGACTTTGTGGTCTTAGGACTTTATTAACAATAACAATAGCCACTGTGGGATTTTAAAATAGATCATCATGCTCAGACTAACACTGAAATATTACAGCATTTTCACACAAGAAATCCATGAGCATGCAGGAGGAAATGATGGGCTATTTGGGAACATGCTCAGGCACTGTAATTTACAAAGAGGAAGCACAAGTGGTCTGTAAAATGGGACATTAAAATTGGAATTTTATATTTGGCACATGTTACCATAGATATACCTACCTATTGGAAATAGAGAATTTGATATAGTATAGGACAAAAACTGACATGTTGGCAAACAAACAAAATTAGTCTTTTAAATAAAGAGGCTCTGAATGGTACAGTTTTATCAACAAAATATCTGGTGCACAAATTCAATACTGACTAAGAAAATGTAAATGCTTTAGTAAATACATTTATTCTGATTAAATATTATGTGTATATGACACATGGTGTTTATTCCTTCCCTCTAGTCTCCTTTCTCTCTCCTACATCTGTTATCATTGCTCCTTACGTAAATGTTGCTTTCATGAAAGGTTCCATTTATGTATTTATGTATTTATTTATGTATTTATTTATTTATTATAATCTGATTTTAACCAAGGCCATCTGTGTAGCTATGTGTTTGGAATTACCCATGAAGACCAGTGATCTTATCTGTTTAACATACAATTGAAGGAAATGGCTGTCTTTCTCCTTGAATTGATCAATTGCAAATAGTTCAGCATGGATGGAAAAAAACACAATGAGCCTCTCACTCATCCATGAATGGCTACTGACAGGCCCAGACTTATGCAGACAACCTTACAGAGAACCTTTGTAATAAGAAACAGTGTAATGATCTTGTAAAAATATGTGTAGGTGGGGGTAGCCACTAGAAAGTCCCAGACTCTAGGAAACATAGAGGCTCCCAGGACCCAATAAGGATGACTTTAGCCGAAATAAGCAACAAAGAGGAGGTAGACCCTGTAGAGACCACCTCCAGTACATAGGCGCGGACACCCAGAAGTGCTCCTTTCTAAAGGAAAGACAGAGACAAAAAATGGAACAGAGACTGAAGCAAAGGCGATCCAGATACTGCCCCACCTAGGGATCCATCCCATTTGCAAACATTAACCCCACACACTATTGCTGATACCAAGAAGAGCTTGCTGGCAGGAGCCTGGTATGGCTGTTCCCCGAGAGTTTCTATCAGCACTTGACCAACACAGGTGCAGATACTCACAGCCAACTATCAGACTGAGTCCAGGGACCCTAAGGGAAGAGCTAGGAGAAGGACTGAAGGAGATGAAGTCAATTGCCACTCCATAGGAAGAACAACATCAACTAATTGAATCCCCCAGAGCTTCCAGAGACTTAACCACCAACCAAATAGTATACATGGAGGGATCCATGGCCCCGACATCAATGGTAGGGGAGGCCCGTGGTCCTGGGGAGTCTTGATGCCCCAGTGTAGGGGGATTCTAGAGCAATGGGGCAGGAGTCAGCAAATGGGTCAAGGAGCCCCTAATAGAGGCAAAGAGAAGGGGGGAGAGGGAAGGTGGAATGGGAGGCTTGTGGGGAATAACCAGGAAGAGGGATATTATTTGAAATGAAAGCAAATAAAATTATTAATGAAAACTTTTTATCCTGAAGTTTAAAATAGAAAATGAAATTGCATTTGCCTTGTTTTCTACAAGAGGTTCAGGAGACAAGCAATATAGGTTCACTAGAGAATAATGACAGAAACTTTCATATTCCATAAAGGTGTTGAATTTAATTTTAATAGATTGTGATGAGTTATATACCCTTTTTAGAAAATAGGATATTAGTGTGTGGTTTTAATTATCAAATTAATCACATGAGCACTAACAATGGGAATAAAGTCTAAAGTAGTAATGCTTAGAGCAGTGGGAACATTTTTGGTTTTTCATGTCAGTAAATAATGATTGCAGAGAGCAGCACAAACACCTCCTAGACACACACACACACACACACACACACACACACATACACACAGAGAGAGACAGAGACAGGGAGGCATAGAGAGAGACAGAGACAGAGAGACAGAGAGAGCATCTGATTTTATAGATTTTATACAATCTGCTCACTAAAATATCAATATTTATATTTTAATGAAATGTTAAAAGAGAAAGACAAAGATTTTGTTTTGTTTATACTGCATTTTAAGAGCAGCACAGAGGTTTGTTTGTCTTTTTTTTTTCATTCTTTTGTTCAGACATCAATATAAACAGTGCATTAATCTGGCATTTCAGAAGGCAGATGGAGAATTACATATAAAAATCTGATGGATTTGTTTACCTGTCACATGGCAGCTCTGCACAGGTTCTGTGACCAGTTTATATTGAGAGTTTTATAGGAGCACATAGCCTTGAACTGATGAATTACTAAAAACAGTGCTTCCAGTACACTTGACAGTATTTCAATCTAAGAAAAAAAAAGTAAGGTGGAATTCTTTAAGTACATGGTGCCAGAGGAAATAGTAGTGTTTTTTATCACCTTCTTTTAGCCTCATTATCTTGAAGCATTACCTAATAAAGGCCTAACAAATCCTGACATCAAAGTCCTTGTCATCTGATTCTTTATTTTCATTGAATGTAGAATATTAAAATCTTCCTTGTACTCAGAACTAGAGTTAACAACATACAATTTCCTTTACATATGCTAATGACTTCAAATATTACTAAATTCATGTGTTAGAATAATAATTTATACATAGTTTAAAAATAAAGTGAAAATTTAATTGATTCTGGTCAAAATTTTGATTTAAATTTAACCCAGGAAGTAAGCATATCCCTGGTATTGAAGCAACAGTTTGCAGGCATAGTCCCATATTTGTGTAGGGCTTTGGGCTCAATTCCCAGGTCAAAGATAAATAATGCCTGTTTTGCACCTATATGCATTTCTTATGTCTTTTCTCTGACTTTTTTCCCATTTGTTTGTTTGTTTTATCATATTCCTGTTTGATTTTTTTAAAACTTTGTTTTTTAATTTACTATTATCATGTAGATAACTGTTTCCTATCAAAAGGCAGAAACAATGGATCCAAATTAAAAGGAGGCGGGCAGAAGCTGGGAAAAGTAGTAGAATGATAAACCATATCAGAATATATTGTATGTATAAAAATTATTTTCTATAAATGAAAAATTAACAAAGGAAATAAAATAAGTTTAGTAACTATAATTATTTAATATAATCCTTAAAACATAAATAAGATGTTTTTAGTTTGCTTTGTTTTATTTTCCATAAAAATTTCTGAGGGTATAAATAATTTTAAACGATTATATCAGAAAATTGCAAATCAACAATAAATATTACACATTAGCTGAAACATGTCTAGTAAATAGACCGAAAATAAAACACTGTATAAAAGTAATATTTATTGTAACTCCAACCCTGATTTACAGAACAGAGAGAAGCACAGAACATCTCCCATCTGCTTGGTTAAGTTTTCTCATGTCACCTGTTGAGATGTGGTCATGGGTCACAGGCAGCATGCGCTCTGACGGGCACATGCAAGCTATTTTGCTATCTACTGGGAAGATACATTATTAACATGAGATTTACTTGAGGCCTGAACACACAAACACTCCATTGTATTCCCATACTTATTACACTTGTTTTGAAGCCAAATTAGACAAGCATTAGACTTTTGCAATAGAGGGTGGTGGTGTTGCTGACTGCCAGCATATCCCTTCTTTACTTAGGAGAATAACTAATGAATTAGCATGTCAAGGTAGAGACCTTCTTAAATTCAAGAACTAAGTTGGCTAAAAATGGAGACATTTCAGCTATTTGACAGTGAACTTCAAAAACTTTAGACTTCTTAAACTTAAATATTTAAGAACAAACCCTCTTCTATCCCACTGTGCCTGCCAAACTTCTGGTTTAGGAAAGAGATTTAGGAAAGTACGATTTGGCCTACTTGAACATAAATAACACACTATCAAGAACCCTCAGACTTCAAAACAGTCTGGACCCAGGTTTATACTATTTAGCTCAATCCCTGTAATAAGGTAATGCCTGCAAAACTGAGTATGAGGTAGACTATGAGCATGCATGAAGTTCTGAGTTCAATACCCAGTGAGGTGGTTTGAATATGCTTGGCCCAGGGCGAGGCACTATTAGGAGATGTGGCCTTATTAGAGGAAGTGTGTCACTTTGAGAGCAGGCTTTTAGCACCATCTCAGAAGATAGTCTTCTGTTTGCCTTCAGGACGAGATGTAGAAGTCTCAGCTCCTCCAGAACTATGCCTGTCTGGATGATTTCATGCTTCCTGATGGACTGACCCTCTGAAGCTGCAAGCCAGATGCAATTAAATGTTGTTCTTCCTAAAAGTTGCTAAAAGTTGTCATGGAATCTGTTCCCAGCAATGGAAATCCTAACAAGGACACCCAGCAAAATAATTCAATCAATCAATCAATGGTGTTTAACTGGATTCCCATATCAACTAAAGTTTTTTTTTTTTTAAATACTGTTTTTATACATTCGGTTAATATACATCAATGCCTTTTATTAGTGTCCACTAAGTGGATACTATATATTATTATCTGAATGTATAAAATATGAATATATGTATATTCATCAACAACTGCCCCTCCACTTTCTTTTAATTGTGACAGTGAAAACTGTAAAAATAGTAGATTTAAATATTTTTGCTTGATCTGACTTGTATGTCATTCATGACAAATTTACTATCTGCTCATAATCCTCTACTCTTAGCAATCCCTCCAGGTTTGTCTGTAACCAAGAGTGACGGAGAAGACAGACTTGACTGTCATGCCCTCAGCCCAGGGGAGTTCTGCAGATCCATGACCTTGAAAGACTAGCTTTATCTGAAGCTCCTGCTCTAAACACAAGTGTGGCTTACCTACAGCATTAAGATACACAATGATCTCCATTTGAGTGCCAATGCTTGGGATGTTTCTTGTTAATTTTTCATGTTCATTACTAGACATGAACTATGCTGAATAACACTTAAGTATTAATATATGTAAGAACTTTAAAATCTTTATGAATTTGCTTACACGTAACCGTCAATGTAGAAGTACCATCCCTGATTAGGCAAATGTCCAGTATTGGTAACTTCCGTATCCAAAAGTTTGAACTAATTAGGGCAGAGTTTTGAAAATAGCTTAGCTTATTTTAAGTTGACTATTGTAGCCAATTTTTATAACAGGTAGCACATCTTATATGAGCATAGTGTATGACCCTACCTCAGGGAATTTAGTCTCATAGAGGAAATAAGGCATGATTATAACAAAAAAGTGACACTTTAGGCATGATGCTGTTAATGTTTCTACATTTAGGCTGTCATGTAGCTTGTAGATCATCAACTCCCTTCTGATGCCTATAAAAAATTGAATTTGCTTATACTTAAACACAGATTTATTGCCATGCTGTTAAAGTCAAAGAATATATATAAAATATAACACGATGTTTATGGACAAACTAGTTGTTTGTTTTTTTTTTTATTTTGTATGTGTGTCTGCTTCTGAGTGTGTGTGTGTGTGTGTGTGTGTTTTATATGTGATTGCAATTATACATTTTGGTGCATGTGAAAATTATATTTGTCAAGATACTTTTCTTAATAACTTTAAGTCATTTAACTTAATAACTTATTTACTGAGACAGTTTCTCCCATTGAATTTGGATCTCATTTCTTCAGTTCTAATAACTGGTTAGCAATCCCTGAGGAACCACTTACCCCTCCAGCTTTCTGGGCTACGCTACAGGTAAACAGCATCATTCCAACATCTTGCATGGGTATTGGGTTGCCAAACTTGTGTTCCCATGCATGCTGAACAAAACTTTACTCACAAAACCATTTACACAATCTTAAGCACAAGTTTCTGGAACTAATCAAATTATGTAACCTATGTATTGATATCTTTTAGCAAAATAAGTTGGTAGACTTAAATTACTTTTGCTTTTAAAAATATAAAGAATTTCAAGTAGAATATTTAATAATGAAACAGTTATTTTTAATACAGTACTTACATTAATATTTTAAAGTAAATATTTTATGTGAATAAAATTTAGGCTATTACGAAGAAGATTGTTTATGAATGATTTACATGTATGATATGTTACAAGCCTGCAACATTTTTAGTATTTTTCCAAAGTTGCATCTATTCTGAATGAATTTTTTTAATTTCAATTATTGATATTATTCTGTGATTAGCTATGTGGTCTGAGGGGCTGTGCAGACAAACCTCTCATCTTCAGAGAATACTCTAAGGCAATTACCCTACCAATTAAATTATGTAAATCTGCAGTTGAATTTATGGCTTTAATCATCCTTTTCACTTTGACTTCAAATTATGTGTCAGAGAAGCAATTATACAATATGATTTTGATAAGCTGAACAGAATGATTTTTGTGGGCTTCTATGAAGGAGGGACAAGATATATTCATGAAGCAACAGGTATCTTTACAATGTTTTAAGCAGATGTAAAATCAATTACACAAAACAAATGGGAATCTGGATCAATTTTTT
Source organism: Apodemus sylvaticus (assembly GCF_947179515.1). Classification (NCBI taxonomy): domain Eukaryota; kingdom Metazoa; phylum Chordata; class Mammalia; order Rodentia; family Muridae; genus Apodemus; species Apodemus sylvaticus. Next base: position 159,881,953 of record NC_067475.1, on the reverse strand, counting down.
AAATAAAAAATGAAAAATATTTCATTGATTAAAAAGCCCACTATGTTTTAGACTTGCAAAAAAGTACAATTGATTTGGATATTTGGATAAATGTGTTGTTCCATCTCAAAGCAAAAGTGCCTCATGTAAGTGTTCCCAACTTCTGGGTGAAAGGACTGGGCGGACTCCATGACAGGATGGAAAGTGGTGGTTTGGGAGATTAGTCCTAGGTTTCTGTTTCCCAGAAATGAGAACCAAGATCATGTCATCAAGATCAAGAAACTGTCATTAACCAATCTGATGACACATTGTCATCTGGCCTGAGGTAAGAATAGGTAGCTAGAATAGGTCGCAACCCCCTGAAAAGTCCCCAGAGTCTAAACAATAGTAGAATCAGGTAGGCCCCTAGAGATAGAGCTAACCGATCAAGGTAAAAGGGCTCATATTTCTCACTGCAATTCCCCTAATTGACAATAAAGGCTGGGCCTCTGAATCCACCCAGGGTTTGTGTGTTTGTCTCTGAATCATGAAATCACTCCATCCAGGAAATTCAGCTAAATAAAAACTCTTTTTCTTTTGGGGTCTTCCTTCAGAAATTCCTTGACCTCAAAATAGGTTTTTTCCTGCTCTTCTATCCTGAGCTCTGGTGAGCTCTGGTGAGGTCCGTGGGCCCTAGTCCCCTTCACGTTCCCCAGTCTCTACATCTATGCCAGGTGTCATAACCCTTATAATGCATGTAGCCCTCTCTGGTAGATCTGCTTGAGCCTAGCCTACTCTTGCTACATCCAACATGTATCCCACCTAGCTTGGCATGTTCCCTAGTCAACAGGCCACCTCTACCCTTTCCAGCTCCATCCTAGCTCCAGACGCATGTCTACTCTATTGGCTGTAGGGTGATTCTCTCAAACCCCGACTCTCCTGGGCCATTCCTAACCTTCTAGGTTGACACATTCCTTCAGACACTGAACCAGACAGTATGGTTTACTCTTTGAATCCTAACCTGACCTTGCCATATCCTCTCTCCAGATGTACCAGTCTAGAATGGTGAGTGCCATAGAGTCTAGCCTGTCTGTATTATATAAAACCTTTATGACTGATTGATGTAAAAAAAAAAGTGGAAGAAAATGAATGAAATGCTTATCCATGCAAGATACAAGAGATACACAGAATTCCAAATAAACAAATAGAAAATACATATTATGCTTGAAACACTCTAAATATAGAACAAAGAGAAGATATTGGAATCTGCAAGAAAAGAACTATATCACATATACAGGAAAGCCTACCACATTAACTATGGATTTCTGAATGGAAACATTAAAAGCCATAAAATCCAGGAGTAATGTAGTTGCCAACCTAGATTACTGTACCTAGAGAAAATATCGGCTTTAGTTAAATAAGAAAGACAACGTTTCATGATACAAGCAGGCTAGAACATGCATTGCAGAAGACATGGAAAGCATTAGTTCACACTGAAGAAGGAATAAGCTTAGAGGAGAGCATGAAGGACAGCAAATGAAGCTGTCATAACCAAACAGAATGCGACCGACAGCACAGGCAATATGAGAGCAGTCAGCATACATCTTTCAATAATATTTGAAATGTCAATGAACATATAAGGAACCAAAATCATTCCTTCATCATACATAAGAAAATCACCTTACCTTCAGACATAAAAACCACACTAAATGGAACATAAAAAAAAAGATATAAGGATCTGAAACAAGGCAGCAAACAAAAGTAACCCTCCTAATATATGAGAAAATAAACTTAAGTCAAAAATAGACCAACATAAAAAAGGGGCATGTAATTCTATTAAAGGACACACACTTCTAAAGAAAGAGGGAGAGAGACAGAGAGAGAGAGAGAGAGAGAGAGAGAGAGAGAGAGAGAGAGAGAGAGAGAGAGAGAGAGAAATTAACCAAGAAGACTTTACAATACTCAAAATATACATTCAAAATCCCAGCACACAAACATGAAATATTTAGGGAATTGGAGAAAAACAAGAGCTCAAGTTCAGTCAGTCAATTATCTTAATACTCTAATTTTCTCAGTAGCCCATTTGAATGAGAAATAACCAGAAATATCAGAATTAAATGGTGTCATACAGGAAAAGGATTTAAGAGATAGCTACATATATTGCACAAAACCACCAACGAATATTCATTCTACTCAGGAGTCCAGAGATGTGTCTCTGCACTAGACCACATAGTGGAATGTAAAACATATCTTTTAAAAATTACTAAAATTTAATGAACTTCATTTATTCTACTTGACTAGAATGTGGTAAAGCTTAAATGCAGCAGTAAATGAATGTCTAGTTAAGTATGCAAATTAATTGAAATTAAATAACACATCACTGAATCAGGCAGAGAATAAAAAAGATATAAAAATCCTAGAAATAAGTGACAATACAATAAGTAACTGATAATACGATACAACATCAGTACATGTTAAAGACAGTTCAATGATGAAATTTATAACTGTTAAATGTATACATTGAAAATAATAAGGAATACAAATGATTTAACAATGTAATAGACTTGGTAGGGACAAAAAAATGAAACTGAAATGTAATAAAGAGAAAAATAATAATTATAACTGAAATTAACTACAGACAAACAAAACATAACAATAAATTAAAGAATATTTAACAATATTTAACACATTTGACAAAAATAAATAAATTAGTAAGTAAATACGTAAATAAATATACTAGGCCCAGATGAATCCGTATCAGAAATTGAGCAAACTTTTAAATAATATATATAACAAATAATTCTTAAATCATTATTTAAAACTATAAGTATTTTTATGCTTCTTCTACAGAGCTAATAGTATTCAAATATCTAAATCAGGTAAAACGACAACAAAAATTAACTCAGCAAGCCAATATCTCTGATATACACAGATGTAAAAGTTCTTAATAAAATTATCGAAACCTTATACAGGTACATTTCTCAAGTTAGCTTTATGCTGGATATATAAGTATTGCTAAACATACTAATGTCCATAAATATAATAAGGTATAAAAATTTGGCTTAAATACAAAAATCATATGATAATTTTAATACATGCAGAAGGTTCTTAACAAAATCCAATATGCCTGCGTCATCAAACAGATAGAGAGGAGCTGGAGGGGATGTATAGAACTGATGTAAAAACAAAACACACACATAATACCATTCTTAATGGAGAATGACTTAAAGCATCTCCATTAAAATAAGGAACGAGACAAGGTACTCTCCCAAATCCTTGTCACCATACTTTTTTAAAACACTAGCTAGAGCAGTAAAAGAAGAAAACATTAAAGGAATCCAATTTTTCAAAAAAGTCACATTATTCTAATTTTCAAATTTATTATATTATCCATAAGAGAGCCTAAATCTTCTACCAGAAAATTTCTCAAAATGATTAATATTTCAATCAAACTGGAAGTACAAAAAACAAATTGCAACACGATGCAAGCTCTGTAAATACTGCTAACAACCATGCTGAAAACCGATAATGGACATACTCCCACTCACTTTAACCTTTATAAAAATCTAGGAATAAAGCTATCCAAAGAGATGAAGGAGCTTTGCAATGAGAGCTTTAAACATCTGAAGAAAGAGATTCATAAAGACACTAGAGGACGGATATATCTCTTTGGCTTGTGTACTGGTATATTTAATATGAAAATTACTGCTCTACCAAAAGCAATTCACAGACTTAGTGTCATCTCAATCAAAATATCTGTGCCATTCTTCCTAGAATTAGAAAGACATTTGAAAATTCACATGGAATAGTTAAAAAAAAAAAAACCCATAGATAGCTAAACCAATTCTGAGCAAAATGAGCAATGATAAAATTCAAGCTATTCCACAGAGTTATGGCTTAGGAAAATGTTAATGCTGCTGGAACAAAAATCGACAGCAATAGAAGTAGAACAAAACAGAAGATCCAAAAAGTTACTGAAAATTCATGTTTGACAAGGATGCCAAAATGTACAGTGAAGATAGGACAGCATCTTCTTCAAATGATATTGCCAAACTTGTACATTTAGAAGAATAAAATTAGACCCATGTCTATGACCCTGTCCCAAATCCCAAACTTCAAATGGATCAAAACCAACAAAGCCAACAAAAAGCAGACAAAAACTCAACATGAAACCTGAAATTGTTAGAAGGAAAAGTACGAAAAACACTCCACTTACACATAAAGCTCTCTGAATAGGACTCTACTGGTTCATGAATAAAGGCCAAACATTGAAGTATGTACCTAATAAAACTAAGAAACTTCTGTACAATAAAAAAAAAGAAATCAACAGGAAGACAAACTGGGAGAAATCCTTTGCCAGCTGTGCTGCTGATGGAGGATTAAATTTCAGATTATACAAAGAATTAAAGAAACAAGGAGATAAGAAATCAAATGACCCAGTCAAACTATATATCCACACATAGAAGTCACACCATAAGATAATAAAATGGTTAAGAATATGTTAAAATTACTCATATCCTCTAATTAGAGAAATAAAAAATTAAAGCTACTTGGAGCTTTGCAAGCATAATGCTGAATATTGGCATGCCAAATCTTTTAAGTTTAGACTCCATTTTAGAGAACCTGACCTAGGTGTAAACTCAGGTAAACTAACAGGCTGTTACCTAGCATTAGTTTCCAAGTTGCCCCCCAACAAAACCGGAGCCTAGCTCCAGTTTTGGGGTTAATCTTCAAGACCAAGGCCTCCAGGTTACATCCTCAACAAGACCAGTGTCTTCAGGTTATTCCCCTAACAACCCTGCACCGCAGGTTACAAGCCCACCTCTTGCTTAAGGAACACCAATGCAGAGGGCGGGGGGGGGGGGGGGGGGGGAGGGGCAGAAGTTAAGTTTATTGTATGACTCCCAGCACCAGGCAATTATGTTAAAGGCAAACTAGCTCAAATAATTTATAGACCCTGCTGTGAGTTTCATCACATGGTTCCTGTGTGGTTTTTTTTGGGGGGGGCGGGGGTGGGGGGGGCGGGTGACACTAACATTTCCCTGGCACAAAAACATCAACAAAATAACTGGTAACAAACACTGGTAAGGTTGTGGACAAAGGAGAAACTTTATTCATTGTTTCTGAAGTGCAAATTGGTATAGACCATATGTAAATCAATATGGAGAATTCTCAAAGAGCCAAATGAATAATGGATTTTCCATCTAGTCCACAGGTTCTTGGTCACGAAAGGATTAACTTAGGATCTTTGAAAAGCTCATTCCTCACACCCCAGGGAGGTCCCTGAGGCTAAGAAAGGCCAAGTCCCTTGGCCACCTACCTCATCCCCTAACAACCAATTAGTTTAAAGGTAACACTGTTCTGCCAGTTACATTGTGTGTAATGGCGGCTGCCCTAAGAACTGTATAAAAGGCCCAAGCAGCCTGTTATACAGGCTGAGCGAGTCGTTCTTTCTGCAGATCATTCTGTTCTTTCTCCATATGCAGAGTGACTTCAGCATGCTGGATATTAATAAAAATCTTCTTGCTTTTTGCATCAATTGCTATCTCTGCGTGGTCCACTCAGGGGGTCTCTCAGGTAAGTTAAGACTTCCTGGATTCTTACACTCAGTCATGTTCATTGCTACTAGTAAATAGTAAAGATCAAATAATAGTTCAACAGATGAGTTGATATTGAAAATGCAGCCCATGTAGAGAGACAGAATGGAATTCTACTCAGTTGTTCAAAATTAAACCAAGAATTTTACATGTAAAAGTATAGAACTAAAAAACATACTTAGTGAAGTAACCTAGATCCATATGGACTTGTGTAGTTTTCTAGTTTGATAGTCTTAGTTTTGAATTTTTGGATATGAGTGCATAACCTAGAATAACTACAGAAAGTGAGAAGGCAGAAGGGACCATGGGGATAAGGGAGGAACAACTCTAGAGATTTGTATGTTAAGACACCAGTGCTATGAAAGAAGAAATAGGGAAAATCCGGGGAAGGGCTTGGATCTGGGTGGGGCAGGAATGGCAACTCAGAGGCAGAGATTGGGATGAAGGATAAAGAACACTGATGGACCAAGGACAGACGCACAAAGCACATGTCTCATGCTGCTTTTCTTACCTGTGTGTTAGGTTTGACACATATATGTCAAATACATACACACACACACACATATATACATGTCACACATATACATTACATAGAACAGCTTTATATGACTAGTTATTCCTTTCACTTAATCCCATGAAATATCAGCTGAAGGGATTTTAATTGCTTTCTAGAAGCCATCGCACTCCACATATGTATATTCATGTCTATTAGTTGAACACTTATGGCTTTTAGTATCAGTTGGTTACTGTCAATCTCCTTACACTGCTCTGACTGAATCTCAGTAGGATTCATTCATCAGAAACTTGGAGACTAAAGGGAAGCCCATGGAGAGTGACACTCTGTGTGATCACAGCTGTATTTGCATGCAGTCTCTGACTGTACCTAAATGTGCTCCTGGGTAGCAATGAAAGGAAGGTGTTGGCAAGTTTTTCCATTGTTTCAGGAAGATATGAATTTGAATTCTTTTACTCTGTGGGAGTTTAATGAAGTTTCAAAAGCTAGAATTACCAATATCAGTGTTGGAAATTTTAACAACTTCTTGGAAGAACTTCATGAGTAATTCTAAATGCAATTCATCAATTTTGACACTAAAATCTTACAAGAGATATTAAATGATGAATGATATAAATGTAGTAACTATGATCATTCATTTCCATCACTCTTTTAACAGAAATAGAAAAAATAATATATTTTTTAAAGTGTTTTATTGATTCTGCTTAGGATAAATAACTTGTCTATTTATAAATGCTTTTTATTAATAGTGATAAGCTATTTGAAAAGAGGAAAAGTAAATTTTAATTCAATCATTTGTATCAATTTACTCAGTCACCCCCATCTAACATGCTGTAGTAAAATCTAGACATGTGGGCGTGAAGTCCAAAGCCTAAAATGATAGAAATATTTTTAAAAATATTGTTAGTAAGTATGTCTTCATAAATGATTGGTAATTGGATCATCCACAGTCCATAATATATATACAGAAGGCTCCCAAAGGTAGAAAAGGATGTAAACCATGCTATTATTCAATGGATATGAAAAGTTTTAATGTGGAATGTGAGGCAATGCTTTGGAAATAGTTCTGCTGGTTAAATTACATTTAAATACACAAAATGGAACCTAATTATTCACTTTGTAACATTTTCATAGTAGGTATTATACCTAATTAAAAGCAACCTAGAAAATACATAATTAAAAGTGAAAATATATATCATAAAATTTTCTTTATATCAAAAATTGAATATTCTAAGTATACGGATCAATAATACTTCCTAGTAAGCCTTGTCCCATAAAGGCGCTGGCATATTTTACAGACCATAAAGACCTAGGCATGCTTTACTTGTTTGAAACATAATTGTTGAAAATAAAGTAATTTTTATTTTAAAATTGCAACATGAGTGTCACACAAGCCAAGTGAAAGATTTCTAGGTTTATGACACATCTGTTTTTATGGTAAAGTTTTAAAAGCAGAATAAAGCAAAAGGAAAGAAGAAAAGAAAAAGAACCAATGTGTGCAGCTTAGGTTTATCAAAATCCAGACAAGTACACAACAATATCACATAAAATATGCTTCAATGTCAGCAGTCTTATGTGTGTGTTTAATAAGTGAATTTATTGTTTATGTTTTCATTAATTACTTTATATCTGGAACATAAAGTAAATACATTTTTCTTTCCTCCTCTCTTCCCAGTCCCACCCTCTCACTTCCCCTTCCCCGTCCCCCCTTCCTTTCTCTTCAGAGAAGGGAGGCCTGCCATGGATATCAACCCTTTTTGGGATATCAAGTTGCAGTAAACCTAGACACATCTCCTACTGAGGCTACACAAGGCAGCCCAGTTAGGGGAAAGGGATCCAAAGGCAAGCAGCAGACTGAGAGGCAGTGCCTGCTCCTGCCGCTAGGGGACCTCCATGAAGACCAGCTGCACACTGTTGCATATGGGTCAAGGACCTAGGTCTGTCCCAAGTATAATCTTTGGACATTTAGTCTTTGTGAGTCCTTCTAGGACTAGGTTAGTTAACTATCTAGGTTTTCTTATCCATCCTTGAACCCCCAGGCTCCTTTAATCCTATCCCCCACTCTTTCACAAAACTCCCAAAGCCATAGCTAATGTTTGGTGGTGGGTCTTTGCATCTGTTTTCATCAGCTGCTGGGTGAAATTTCTCTGAAGACAGTTAGGCTGGCCTTCTGTGTGCACATATAGCAGAATGTGATTAATAGTGTCAGAGTGGGCTCTCTCTCATGGTATGGGTCTTAAGTGGGGCCAGTCATTTGTTAGTTATTCCCTCAATTTGTGCTGTATCTTTATCCCTACACATATTGTAGATAGGATAAATTATGGGTTGAAGGTTTTGTGGCTGGTTGGTGTTGCCATTCTTCCATTTGAAAGTCTTGCCTGCTTACAGGAGGTTGTCATTTCCAGTTCCATATCTACTGTTGTTAGTAGTCTTGGGGCCACCTTCATAGATTCCTGTGAGGTTCCTTTTCCTTAGGTTTGTAGCTCATCCCAGAGAAGCCTGCTGCCAACAGATTTCAGTTGTCTCTCCCTCTGCCCTCCCCTGACTTGAACCCTCCTGTTCCCTCTCCACACCCTGTCTGGCCCTGCTTCCTCCCTCTATCCACTTCTGATGTCTATTTGATTTTCCCTTCTAAATGAGATTCAAATGCCCTCCCTTGGGCCCTCCTTATTCTTAGCTCTTTGGGTCTATGGATTGTAGCATGGTTATCCTCTGCTTTAAAGCTATTGTCAATTTATAAGTGAGTACATATAATAGGTATTTGTTTCTCATCATTCTGGAGCATGGACTCTCAGCGTCAAATGTTCATTCATATGCACAGGCTCTAGTGAGAGGTTCTTGGAACATTTCAAACAAAAAACTTCTTTCTGAATGCTTACCTGATGAAATGTTTCTCTCCAGTTCTATACATGACTGTTTTATTGTGTTAACTTGGTTACTTCTAAGAAGACTCACATTCTAATATCACCACCTTGGGGCTTACATTCTAATATACAAAATATAGAGAGAATAAGCTTTTTAGAAACCTAGAAAGCATAGAATAAGACAAGTTTAATAAAATCAGAATCACTAGTTAGGCTTACCAGGAAGAATACAAAGGAATTTCACCATTCTTTCCTATATGAAAGTATTTAGTAATGCTTGCTTCTCAAGAGGGAGAGACAATTAGAGACAGGTGTTGATGCACACTGTGCACACTGACCAATCCAGTGAATGTGATTGTATAACACTTGGGAGAGTAGAAAAGGAGTTGTAAGGACTAATAATGATATTCCCCCCATCTACCAGGGACCAGGGGAAAGAAAACAAAAGCCACCTATGGTTTAAATACTCTTAAATTGGAAGACCACTCTGCACTAATTTCTAATTTATTAACATTCCAACTCTAAAAATGTATGAAGAAACTCACACAGAATCTGTTTAATTTTGCAAAGACCAGAGGAAAGACAAGGAAAAAAGAATGCTACATAATGCCAGGAAATGCACAGTGTTAAAACAATTGTCAAATTATGCTTTGGAGAATATTGGAAACACATGTGGCTGATGTAAGATCAGATTTAGAGTTGCAGAAACTCTAGAGAATAGGATGCTATAAAGAGATAGAGAGTGAGATGGAAATATCAGGCAATTTTTATGAAATCCAAGTATTAACATTTCATCTCCTGAATGGGCTTACCATGTAGCATCCATATAATTAACTTTGTGGTGGTGATATTTTAGGGGTCTCAGGTAACAAGAGACTATGGCCATGTACCTGAGGATATTTCATGAGTTTGATTTTTTTCAGGTCTAGAAATCCTTGGAGACAAGTAAAGTTCTATGGCACTGCTTAAGCCTCTCAGAGGCCTCATCTTCATGGCAGACTAACACCAAACACAATGCTGTAGTGTCTTTAGAAAATTATCTAATATACATATTATATTATGTATTATTTCTATATAATTATGCAGTTATTTTTTATTACATCCCAGAAAATTATACATGCATTACAAAGGAATGTGGTAAATATTTTCCTTCTCTCTGGAAAGATATTAGTAAATTTGTATTTTAGACACAACTATGTTCACACACAATATTTAAAACAAAGATTTTAGAATATTGTAACCAGAACAGATTACATGAAATTGGAGGCCATGGTCCTCTTCTCTGTGGTATTTGTGCTTTTCTATGTAGTAAATATCTATTCATGAATGCTTTCAACATGAAATCATTGCTATAGCAATTCCAGGTACAGGACATATATTATTGGAAACTCAATCATGTTTATCCATTGATATAATAACAGAGTGAGTGTCCAAAGGTAAGCGACCCCTGCAAAGCTTAGTGTTTCTTTCACTCAGTGCATTCTAATATTTACTGAATAATAAGACAACTGCATTTAATACTTAAGCCATTAAAAGAAAGGAAAATAGAGATATCTTCAGAAAAGCTAACCCAAGAGCATAATGGCGTAGATAAATGATAAAGCGCATCAGACATTGTCATTGCTCTTTTTCTTGTATTGGAAAATCAACGAATTAAGGAGCCGGGTAGACTATTAGAATCCAACCATTCTCTTTTTCTCTCACATATTTGGCATGTTTTCTCCCCTGTGGAAAGGCTGAAAAATATTGCTAAATAGCAATTTAATGACTTGAAAGAATTAAATTGTTAGGTTCTAAGAACTTAGGAGGCAAATCAACACAGAGAATGATTTCAAATCTGTTGACTAATTTGTGTTGAGCTAAAGTCTTCTTCTTTGACACTTTCTTCCCTAGGACTTTTTATTGAAAGAAAGATGCTTTGTTGTTGTTGTTGTTTCATTTTGTTTTTTAAATGAAATTTAACTTGAATATAAATGGAAAAATGAAATTTTCTCTATTAGCATGCTTCTAGAAAGAGGTCCAGAAAATTATTCTGGAAAGGAAGGAACATAAATTCTACTGACATGATATATTACTTAAGTTTGAAGTTACTGAAAATATGAGTTATCTGTGAATGATACAATGGGTATATATTTTTTATCAATGCATTTTTAATTGGCTGCTGAGGTAAAGATAAGTATGTAAGTGAATAATAAATTTCTTGCCCTTTAATTGTCTATAGAGAGGTTATAAATGTTTAATAAAATTAAAACATGCTCATAGTTCACTACATCAAAGGTCATAGATAATATAATCATTCTTCAGATCCATACCATAAAATTCAAATGAATTTTGTACTTTTCGGTAGCTGAAAATATAAAACAGAATGATACAATTTCAAGGAATACATAAAATACATGGAATTTAATTGGTACTCAATTATTTTGACCTACTGGACATAGTCACAGCATTCCATATTGCAATCTTGTTGTTTTAATCTAACCATATAGGACATTGGGTAGCAAGTATTTACTATTTGGCTCTTTACATAAAAGTACTGATTGATACATAGAAAGAACTTTGTAGGTGGTATTATAGAGCGAGGATAATGCCAGGTAATGATTAAAATAGGAAATCTCATTTCTCTATGTGGAAACATTGTCCCATAGAGGTCACAGATTGTATGTGATCTACTTTGTGATGAGTCAAGAAATAAGAAACTAGAATTATGAAGGCTGAAAGGAAAATCCAAAGTATTTAATTATAATTGTCTCCAGTTCTAGAACAACAAAATTACCCTGGGAAGAAACCTCAACCTACAACTTCTACCTACTGAAGGGAGGATTGTATCATACAGGGAACACCTTGACTACACTTGTTGAGAGTCTGCTTCAGAGTCTGTGTTCTGTCTTGCTGGAGTACAAACAGGTACATACTGGGACTACTGGAAACAAAGTCAGTAGCTTGGATTTGTTCACTCTCACCTATCATAGCCTTTATACCTAGCTCTGTGTGGGGTAGTTATAAGAAAATTCATAGACACCGGTCTTTCCTTCAAGAAAAGTGAAGGCTGTGCAGGTACATTGCTTGTAGTATTTTTTATAGAGTTGTCTAATGGATGGGTTTTGCTTGAATGTGATGCTAATAAGAAAGCATAAGATGCTGAGAGCCACTGAGATCTGATGGAAGTAGTTGTAATTTATCTGTTTAATATGGGATTCTCAGTATAATTTTGAAGTTATTAATTTGAATTTCCCATATTAGAATACCACTGAGGCATGCCTAATCTAGAAGTCAGTGAGCCGCTGAGAATAAAAGACTTTTGAAGGCTTTCTGCCTCCTTAGAGGAACCGTGTAGACAGAGGCCAAGGTAGTTTGGACAACTCTGTCCTAGGATGAAAAAGAAAAATTGGGCATATATGTAGAATTCCACCATTTCAGGGATTTATGAGGTGTGGTTGTCTGTCTCTGCTGGCTTAGAGCACCGATATGATGTGATATATCTTAGGCTGTGAAATGCAGCTAAAAAAGAAGACAGTTTATTGTGTTCTGGAACGACAGAGGAACTACAGAGGAATTCTACAGTATCATAGAGAGGCCAATGAAGGAGAAAGAAGAATAAAAGAAGCAAAGGAAGAAACAGGAAAGTTTTCCAGTTGAGAATATGAAATATATATATACACACACACACACACACACACACACACACACACACACACTTAGGGACAGATACTTTTAGAAAAAAATTGAAAGTCTCCAAGAATAATTAGCTTGATAATTGTTAGTTGATAAAAGCATTCAAAAAGCTATCTTATCAAGAAAGAGTTTGCTGTGTTTTTGCAAATGCATAGGCCAAAACATAAATGGGATACTAACATGGAAAGACAGTCTAAATTAAAAACAAGTTTTTCCTAGAAATTAAGCTAAGAAACAAAGATGTGAATTTTCTTAAAAATATTTTTAATGTAATTGCCATTAAGATATTTAATTAGCTAATAAAAATAATCACAAAATACCACCACCAGAGAGATGCATAAGAAAAAAAAAACCCTGAAATACAACAAAGGAATTGAAAAAGTAACCAGAGTAATTTGGCATTAACATTTAAACACAAATTATCATCAGCAAACAGATAGATAATCCAAGTTAGTAACATCTGAGCAGGAGAGTTTTTAAAAAATGAGAACAGCAGAAAAAGACTAGAAGATCAATAAGATAGAATGAGTAAAGTATGTGGTGTGAGTCGGGGTTCTCTAGGGAGCATACCTGATTGAGTCCATATGAAACAGGGAGTTGTCAGAGTGGCTTACAGGCCAGAATGGAATGGGATGATGAAAGAAAGGAATAAAAGAAGAAAACTGCCAAGTTACTTAATAAGAAAGCTAAAGAAATTCTCTCAATTTAAATCTATGTAGCAACTAAAATAAAACATTCACATTTGGGAGCAGCAAATTATAGAACAGCATAATACTGAGGTACTAACATGATAACACAAAAAATTATCTTGAATTTTGGTATAGAAGACAAAAGGACAAAAGATAAAAATATGTTAATGGCTTCACATATAAAAGGATGTAACTTGTGATATCAATAGAATATGCTGCTATGAGTTAAGATGCTATATCAATAGAATATACTTCTATGAAGAATATTTATGTGAGATTAAAATTGAGTTATTAGCTTGAGATAGCATGATAAAATTATAAAATATTTTATATATGTTGAGGACAAACAAAATGCTTATAGATGACAAAAATGATTATGAGGTAAAAAATATAATAAAAATAGAATGTATTGAAGGACATAGATATACCCAGATGTATGTCAACAATGTTTGTACAATAGAAAAATTTGAAAATCTCTTGAAGGTATATGCTTTATAGTTAGCCTACAAGTTCCACAAATGTAGATTTGTATAACTACCAAGGAAGTGATTTAATGACTTAGAAGATATAACAAAAAATATGTAATAAATTTAAGAGTACCTTAGTTTGTTTATATCATTTGGCAATTCATTTGACACAACTTTTGCTATCATGGGTTACAATAGCAATAGAAATGGATCTTGGAAAATCCATGCCTCCATATTATATCCTTCCTCTGGAATTATCCTCTCCATATCTGTGGGATGTAGCTTATCATTTACTTAACAGCTAATATCTACTCAGAAGTGAATGCATATCACATGCAGGAAAACTTCTAATTAAGGATGGAAGTCTGCCATTGAATGGATGGCCTTCTGTGGCCCAGCACATAATGGAGGGTTCCCTTCCTTAGCAGAGTTTCTTCTTCTCTAACCTTGTCCAAGTTCTAAGCCCCCACCTGAGGAATGTCAGTTACCCTCACTTGGTTCATAGGGCCAATTTCCTTTCTCCTGACAAGACTTGTTCAGCCAGCAACTGAGATCCCTGAAATGCTGCCCCATGCTAATGAGACATTCCAAGTATCCTAAGCCCCTAGCCAATGACATTTGCCCATCCTAGCCGTCCCTAGCCTCAGTCCCCTAACACATTATAAGCCATCTATCACCCTAAGTAAAGTTGATCTGCCTACTGACAAGTGGTCCCAGTGTGATTTATCCATTGTATGTGCTCACGGGGTTTCTGAAGCCTCTGTTCATGTCTACTCCCGCTGCCCTTATGGACCCAATTGGCAGATGAGTCCACAAGCGTGGGGACATTTGTCTTTCTGCATAGGAAGGGAAATAGAATAGATTCTTCAGGTGGACTGTGGGCAAGTCGGGACAGGAGGAAAGGAGTCAGATTGGGTGGATAGGGAGAGTGTACTGGGAAAGCCAGCTGAATTTAGAGGACATTTTGAAGATGATGTGAAAACCCAGTGCAGTGGAAATTTTCTGCAAACTATGGAGATGAATCTAGTGAGGCCTCTCTGAGTAATGGAAGATATAGAGTTTGAATTGGCTACTTATAGTACCCAGGCATGGCTTCCAGTTATGGGAATGGGTTGTATTTGGTTGAATTGTTGGCTGAGGGGTCCTGGTCTGATCCCTAAATGCTCAGGCAGATGTAAAGACACAAAGTAACTCTCAGAAAACTGACAGCAGTGTGCATGCGTGAGTGTGTGCATGTGTGTGTGTGTGTGTGTGTGTGTGCGCGCGTGTGTGTGTGTGTATGTCTGTGTGTGTGTGTGTTTGTGATTGCTGAGAACAATTTCCATGCAGCTCATTGAATTTTGATGAACCTGGTGCTTGCATGAAGTCCTCAACTCTACTTTCTAGTCTCTTTGGCAGAGAAAGGTACTCTGCAGGCTAAGGAAAGATAAACCTTGACACCAGCCCAGTCACAAAGTCCTCCACCTATAACCCGTCCTGCTTGCAAGGTGTTCTGGTGGTAATATTGGTTCAAACCTTTAGATAGTGGCCAGGGACCATAGTCCAGGTGGCCTAGGCTAGACATAGGCTAGAATGAAACACAACTGAAAAGAAAATAAGTGAAATGATTGCTAATACTCTGCTACACTCAGGTCAGTATCCTGTCCAGTGTCATCAGATCAGCTCCCCCCCTAAAGCAGATGGCAATGGGTACAGAGTCCTACAGCCAGATGTCATGTGATAAGAGTCTCAATTGGAGGTCTCTACTGAGGCCCTCCCCTTGATGATCAGAGAATCCAGTAGAATAGGGGAAGAAAAATCTGTAAGGGTTACAGGGAATGGAGGACACCAGGAGAACATGCTTCACTAAATCAAGTAAGTGGTACAGAAATACTGGCTCACTGACATGGCAAGCATGAGGCCAGCAAGGGCCTGTGCCAGGCCTTCTGCATGGATGCTGTAGCTATTAGCTTGATGCCTTTTGTCAGATTAGTAACAGTGGGAACGGGTGTATCTCTGATTCTTTTGCCTGCTCTTTCCCTCCTAATAGACTGCTTTGTCCAGACTCCATATGAAAGATTTCCCTTTGTCTTATTTTATCTTTCTTTGCCCCGTTTGGCTGTCATATCTTGGAGACCTGCTCTTTTCTGAAGATGAAAGCAAAACAACTCCCCCCCTAAAATAAAAATAAACCAAGTGGAGTGGGACAAGAAGTGGATTTGGGGGTCGGGGGCTCTAAGAGGAGTGGAGGGGGAGAAAAAGAGAAGAAAAAAAATCCACGCAAAGAAACACATCTTATAATTTCTTATAATTTCCATGGAACCTTCTACAATATCTCTAAAGAAAATATAGCTCAAAAATTTATTCTTAACATTATGCTTTGACACCTCATAAATGGTAATATGCCAGTGAGATATTTTCACAAGATGAAATAATGAATATATGTTAATCCTTGAAATTATTTAAAAAATAATTTAAAAAAATTTTTACAACCACAAATGTAATAATGCTGTTCATTCTTTTTTAGTTTTATTTTCGAGTCTATGCGAGTGCAGGAGTGTGGAGTGGATGTGTGCAAGTTTGTGCTGACGAGCTTATGCAGCATGTTCTTGAGCAGAGTACAGGTGTCTGCCTCTAACAATTTTCAACTTATATTTTGAACACTACCTTTCACTGAAGGAGCTAACCACTGTGATTAGACCAGCTGGCCAGCCATTCCCTGGAATCTGCCTGTCCGCACTGGTGATACGCATGAATATACCAATATCCAGCTGTTATAACAGTGCTCTAGATTCAAAGCCAGGTCCCGGTACTGGTAAAGCTTTTCCTGTTGCAAAATCCCACTACACCAGATTTTCCTTACAACCATATAAACGGCTTATAAATTTTGGCAAATGACGTATTTGGGAACAAATTGTTGACAGGCAGGGAGCAGGAGGACAGTTTTGTTGAGAACCTATAAATATTCTGCATAACTTTTTAATTAAATTAAAAGTGATAGGTGAAAAAACTGTTAAGCAAGGTAGTAAAGGTCACAGAAAGACCATTCTATGGCTATCAATTAATTGCCCAGAAGGGTGGGGGATAAAAATATAGGTAGCACTAATATTCATTAGTATTGGGAGCAACCACTAGTTTTGCTCATTCAATTTGAAGTTAGTACAATAATTTGCCTTTCTAAAATTTCTTCAATGTTGTCAACGCTTATGATCTTGGGATCTCATATTTAAAATGGATACAAAATTACTAATAAGTACTAAATACATATTTATCTGATGGTTGATTAGCTTGATAGATTGGTTGCCTATAATCCATAGATTATATCATAACAACAGAAAAAAATCTGAAGATTTTTATTAAAAAATAGAATGTTAGAAATAAAAATTTTAGCTTCATTCCTGTAGTTGATGTGGGTGAGACTTTCAAAGATATATTAATACAAGTTTCTATAAATGTAATGTAATTAATATATAATAAAGTATAATACAATTAAATTAAGGTTACTAAATATATAAAACATGAACAAGAACAAAACAGAAATTGAAAACTGGCAAATGAATAATTTTTAAATTAACTATTTCCTACCCTAACTGCTGTAATAACTATTATAATTAAAATTGCATTTTACAATTGTATTATATAGAATTAAAGTAAAATTGTATTATAGAATGCAAAAGTTCTACAAATAAGTGTTTTTATATATCTATGTATTTATTGTAGAAATACATGTTCATGTGTTGGGACATCAATTATACAGGTCTCCTATGGATGTCAGATGAAAATCTGTAGTTCTCTCTTTCTACCATATGGCTTCCAGCCTGGTAGCAAGAAACTTTACATACTGGGGCACCTTACCAGATGGTTCCTATAAATTTTATATTTGGTAAATTATAGTAATATACATCATTTATAATATGATTAGGTATATTCATTCTACTTACATCACTGAATTCAAAGAAAAAATCATTCTTTGATATTTTTAAACATTAAAAATTACAATTACACAGATTTGCATGTATTTTTCTATTTTTGAGATTTTTAATTTTATTTGTGTGTTTCTGTGTTTGTGTGTGCATGTGCGTGCGTGTGTGCGTGTGTGTGCGTGCATGTGTGTGTGTGTGTGTGTGTTTTCTGTGAACCACATTCCTGACTGGTGCCCAGAGGTCAGAAGAGGGTTTCAGATGTCTGGAACATGGTTGTGAGGTAACCTATAGGTGCTGGGAACTGAATCTGCATCTTCTCCAAGAGTAAACTCACTCTTAAGCACTGAGTCATCTCTCTAGACACTACACAATTATGTTTTGTTACTACAACTACATCATCATTAAAGAAGTCTATCATTTTACTGCCATTTGGACTTCCTTGAAAGTCCAGAGGTAGAATGAGAATTTCATCTGACAAAGTTATTCACAATTGGCATGACAATTATTATATGCCACCTAGATGAATATACCCACCATTATTTATAGATGAAGCCTGAACACAGTATGTGTTCAAATCAGTTTACATAAGGACAGTAGATTAGTTCTGTTTTATCTTTTGATTCAAATTCGTTTAATCACTAAATGCATATGCATAGGATTTTAAAATCACTAAAAGTTTTAAAATGATGAAGATAAATCTAAATATATGGAATCATAAATGAACTAAGTCCCAGAAGTTTCTATAGTCTTGTCTGAGTTTGGTGGCCAGACGAGTGGATTGTAAACGTGAACACTCAGCTCAGGGTAGTGCCTTTTGCTTCCCAGTGCTCTGTTTTGCAATCTGATGAAACAAGAGAGTAATGTCCTATATAGACATGAGAGAAATTAGCCTAATAAGAAGCAACTAAAGATGTTGCTTTTCCTGAAGGTTCCTCAAGGTGAACAGCATCCTTCCATGAGGTGAGGAGTTGAGATTACTCTCTAGGCCAGGGACCACCTGCTTCTGCTTCTCGGGAAACATTCATCCCCAGACCTGCTCCTCTTGTGAGCAGACACCTGATTGCATGCACCTGTTTTAATTTCTATTTATTTATTTATTTATTTATTTATTTATTTATTTATTTATTTATTTTTACGATGCTGTAAAAGGTACTTGATTGACTGGTGTTTAAAATTAGATTCACTGACTATTACTCCTACTTCACAGTTGAAACTTGACTCTTAAATATTACATATCTTCTATCCTTAAATATGCTTTGTATTTGAAAATATTAAAATTCAAGAACTAAAGCATTCTTCAAAGACTAGTTCGTGGGTTTAGCTGGGGAGAAGGGTTTAGGAGTTCTGGAAATAAACAGTAGCAGTAGAAAATGATGGGCATAGAAAAGTGGGAATGCAGAGTTCTGTGGATACAGAATGGAGGGTGGATCTGGGAGGAGATAGTGGAGAAGATAAAAATGTTCAAAGCAACATGTGTCAAATTCCCCCAGAATAATAAAATTATATTTAATGTGGCAATACCAGCTGCTGTAAGATGTGCTTCTTACTATTCTCCTGGAAAGTTCGATGGGTATATAAAAGCAGTACTTGATATGTAAATGTTTGCAAATCCAGAAGAACAGTTTACTCAACTACATGTGAAGACATAGGCAGAACACCGACAACTGAAGAAGCCCACAGTGGGGAATCAGGGGTAAGGTTCAAATACTAGACAGCCTGTTTAGCGAGAATGGGCACTGAAGCAGGAGAGAAGATCTCCCAGAGCCAGATCATACCGGGTTCAAATCCTGGATTCTCCTGGGCCAGGCACATAATACTGGTCATTGAAAGTCTTATTTTAGGTCCTCAAGTTTTTCTGTGAATATGCGTAAGAAAATGTGACTTAAAGTTATTTAAAGTGTTCAATGAGGTGCAACACAAAAAATTTACCAATTTAATTTTAGAAAAGTATAATTGAGTTTTATTCAATCTGCGAACCGCCAAACTCCCTGAGGTGGTTTGAATGAGAATTGTTCCCAGAGGCACTCAAGCTTGAGTGCTTACTCCTCAGCTGAAGAACTGTTGGGAAAGATCAGGAGACGTAACCTTATGGAGTAGATATGACCTGTGTAGAGGAGGTGTTCCACCGTGGTTGAGGTTGAGGTTTTAAAAGCCCATGCCTGGTACAGTGGCTCCCTGCCTGCTCCTGTAGATCAGAACATAGCATCCCCAACGACCAAGATGATTATGGACTAATTCCCTGAAACTGTCATCAAGGCCCCCAGTAAGGCATTGTTTGTAAGAGTCACCTCCATGCTGCTTTATAGGAACAGAGCAGTAACTAAGACACGCCTCTGCATCCTTTCTGCTAGTAGTCTTGTTCTTCAGATAATCTCACCTTTTCTTCACATCAAATACATGTCAAACATTTTTTCAAATCAAAAGCAAGGGAGATGGAGACATTGAGTCCCTTTTGTAACGGGACTGCTTAATTGCTTCTGAAATAACTACAGACTTCTAAAACTTAGGGCACATTCCAAGGGGCTACAGAAATCATTAACCAAAGGTCATAAAGAAGATACACACCACAGAACCCCAGGTGAGATAAGATATTGACTAGTAGTGTCTAAACAAAATTTCAAGGCCAGTTTAGTTAGTCTTAAACTTTCCATGACCCTGCAAGCTAGTAACAAATGATGAAAGTTGAGCCAGATAATTGCTCCTAGTGTATATATATATATGTAGGCATTCTGTTATAACCTTTAATTCAGTTTATGATCTGAAAGTGCAGACTTGCAGTGAGCTTTTTTACCATGTGAACACATGCCCTGAGAGTCTGTACAAGTACAGGCACTGAGAACGAAGGGCAAAGATAAGTCCTCCTCCCCTTTTTTCCCCTAGACTTCAACTTAGAGCCTTGCAATTCCTGAAATTATAGGGAATTCCCACTAGCTGCTTTCTCTAGCTGCACAGTGGTGTTGCTTTGAAGTGCTAACCAGAGGCTGCCAGCCCCAGAGCAACTCAGGCAGATCAGCTGCTGCAGAAGGAGAGTACCTTACACCCAGGATAGATGGCAAATGGTTTATGGCCTAGTTTCTGAGTGGAGATAAAATGGAATATGAAAAATGGACTCCCCGTTCTCTCTCTGAGTCCTGCATTATTTCAGATCTTTGAGGTGTTTTTACTGACTGATACTGTTGTTGCAAGCAGGCCATGAATGGATGGGGTAAGACACAGGTACAAGCCCACCAAGTGTCCTCTGGGGGCAACACATATCCTGCAAAGGTAAGGGTTGCAGTGTGGGATTAGGCTGAGGGCACTTCATTTACAACACAGAATTTCTGTCCTGTTGCTGACTGTAGGGTCAGCTTACATCTACTGGTTGCTGCCTTCTACACTGAGTCTGGGAAAAGTCTCCAGGTATAGCTATTCCTTCAGAGTAGGGGGAATGAGCATTTAGGCTTAATAGGTCCTGCATTAAGTCTGGGTGGGAGGAGTTAAGAGCCCAGAAAGCGCCTTCTAATAATTGCCCGGGTCATGACTCAGGTGACAGTTTGGTTAGTTAAAGTGGGACCTTGCTGGGGCAAAAGAGTGGTGGGTCCTGGTAAGGGAGTGATAGTAGGCAGAGGTAGATGTTGGTGGAGTGGTTAGTTCAGCCTTACTAATGCCAGAAGACGATGTCAGAGAAATAGGAAAGTAAATAGGAGTCCTGGATCATAGCCAGAGATCTGAAGTCTTAGTCTTCATGTCTTACCAGCAGCCCAAATGACGTTCCTGCCCGCTGCTGTGAACCTGATGACAAGACTGTCACATATCTCCCTGGGGGTACCCATATAGTAAGGGGGCTCAAAACAAGACCCTCAGTCTCTTTCCAAGGGGGCTGGGTATTCCAGTTCCGGATAATGGTCTATACCTAATCATGCTTTATTAAATTTTTTATTCGATTTTTTATTTACATTTCAAATGATTTCCCTTTTTCTGGTCCCTCACTCCCCAAAAGTCCCATAAGCCCTCTTCCCTCTCCCTGTTTTCCCATCCACCTCTTCCCACTTCCCTGTTCTGGTATTGCCCTATATTGATACACTGAGTCTTTCCAGAACCAGGGGCAACTTCTCCATTCTTCTTGTACACCATTTGATGTGTGGATTATGTTTTGGGTATTCCAATTTTCTAGGCTAATATCCACTTATTAGTGAGTGAATACCATGATTAATCTTTTGAGACAGGGTTACCTCACTTAGTATGATGTTCTCCAGCTCAATCCATTTGTCTGAGAATTTCAGGAATTCATTGTTTCTAATGGCTGAATAGAATGTAGAATGGCTCCATTGTGTATATATACCACATTTTTCACATCCATTTTTCCATTGAGGGATACCTAGGTTCTTTCCAGCTTCTGGCTATTATAAATAGGGCTGCTATGAACATAGTAGAGCACATATCCTTATTACCTGCTGGGGAATCCTCTGGGTATATGCCCAGTAGTGGTATAGCAGGATCCTCTGGAAGTAACATGTCCAGTTTTCTGAGGAACCGCCAGACTGATTTCCAGAGTGACTATACAAATTTGCTACTCCACCAGAAGTGGAGGAGTGTTCTTCTTTCTCCACACCCTCTCCAACACCTGCTGTCTCCTGAATTTTTAATCCTAGCCATTCTGACTGGTGTAAGTTGAAATCTCAGGGTTGATTTTATATGCATTTCCTTAATGACTAATGAAATTGAGCATTTTTGAAGATGCTTCTCAACCATCCTAAGTTCTTCTGGTGAAAATTCTTTGTTTAGCTCTGTACCCCATTTTTAATAGGATTATTTGGCTTTCTTGGGTCTAACTTCTTGAGTTCTTTGTATGTATTGGATATTAGCCCTCTATCTGATGTAGGGTTGGTGAAGATCTTTGCCCAATTTGTTGGTTGCCAATTTGTCCTTTTTTTTTTCAGCTTTTTTAAATTCAATCAATTTTTTATTTACATTTCAAATGATTTCCCCTTTTCTGGCCCCCAACTCCCCGAAAGGCACATAAGCCCCCTTCCATCCCACTGTTCTCCCACCCAACCCCTTCCTACTTCCCTGTTCTGGTTTGGCCTTATACTGCTACACTGAGTCTTTTCCAGAACCAGGGGCCACTCCTCCATTCTTCTTGTACCTCATTTGATGTGTGGATTATGTTTTGGGTATTCCAGTCTTCCAGGCTAATTTCATGAATTCATTGTTTCTAATAGCTGAATAGTACTCCATTGTGTAAATATACCACATTTTCCCCATCCATTCTTCTGTTGAGGGATACCTGAGTTCTTTCCAGCTTCTGGCTATTACAAATAGGGCTGCTATGAACATAATGGAACATATATCCTTATTACATTCTGGGGAATCCTCTGGGTATATGCCCAGGAGTGGTATAGCAGGATCTTTAGGAAGTGATGTGCCCAGTTTTCTGAGGAATTGTCAGACTGATTTCTAGAGTGTTTGTACCAGTTTGCAACCCCACCAGCACTGGAGAAGTGTTCCTCTTTCTCACATCCTCTCCAACACCTGCTATCTCCTGAGTTTTTAATCTTAGCCATTCTGACTGGGGTAAGGTGAAATCACAGGTTTTTTTTTTTTTTGATTTGCATTGCCCTGATCACTAATGAAGCTGAGCATTTCTTTTTTTTTTTTTTTCTTTTTTTTTTTTTTTTTTTCTGGGATGATTTTTTTTATTCGATATAATTTATTTACATTTCAAATGATTTCCCCTTTTCTAGCCCCCCCCCCACTCCCCGAAAGTCTCGTAAGCCCCCTTCTCTTCCTCTGTCCTCCCTCCCACCCTTTCCCAGTTCCCCGTTCTGGTTTTGCCAAATACTGTTTCGCTGAGTCTTTCCAGAACCAGGGACCACTCCTGCTTTCTTGTATCTCATTTGATGTGTGGATTATGTTTTGGGTATTCCAGTTTTCTAGGTTAATAACCACTTATTAGTGAGTGCATACCATGATTCACCTTTTGAGTCTGGGTTACCTCACTTAGTATGATGTTCTCTAGCTCCATCCATTTGCCTAAGAATTTCATGAATTCATTGTTTCTAATGGCTGAATAGTACTCCATTGTGTAGATATACCACATTTTTTGCATCCACTCTTCTGTTGAGGGATACCTGGGTTCTTTCCAGCATCTGGCAATTATAAATAGGGCTGCTATGAACATAGTAGAGCATGTATCCTTATTACATGGTGGGGAATCCTCTGGGTATATGCCCAGGAGTGGTATAGCAGGATCTTCTGGAAGTGAGGTGCCCAGTTTTCGGAGGAACCGCCAGACTGATTTCCAGAGTGGTTGTACCAATTTGCAACCCCAGCAGCAGTGGAGGAGTGTTCCTCTTTCTCCGCACCCTCTCCAACACCTGCTGTCTCCTGAATTTTTAATCTTAGCCATTCTGACTGGTGTAAGATGAAATCTTAGGGTTGTTTTGATTTGCATTTCCCTAATGACTAAGGAAGTTGAGCATTTTTTAAGATGCTTCTCCGCCATCCGAAGTTCTTCAGGTGAGAATTCTTTGTTTAACTCTGTACCCCATTTTTTAATAGGGTTGTTCGGTTTTCTGGAGTCTAACTTCTTGAGTTCTTTATATATATTGGATATTAGCCCTCTATCTGATGTAGGATTGGTGAAGATCTTTTCCCAATTTGTTGGTTGCCGATCTGTCCTCTTGATGGTGTCCTTTGCCTTACAGAAACTCTGTAACCTTATGAGGTCCCATTTGTCAATTCTTGCTCTTAGAGCATATGCTATTGGTGTTCTGTTCAGAAACTTTCTCCCTGTACCGATGTCCTCAAGGGTCTTCCCCAGTTTCTTTTCTATTAGCTTCAGAGTGTCTGGCTTTATGTGGAGGTCCTTGATCCATTTGGATTTGAGCTTAGTACAAGGAGACAAGGATGGATCAATTCGCATTCTTCTGCATGCTGACCTCCAGTTGAACCAGCACCATTTGTTGAAAAGGCTATCTTTTTTCCATTGGATGTTTTCAGCCTCTTTGTCGAGGATCAAGTGGCCATAGGTGTGTGGGTTCATTTCTGGATCTTCAATCCTGTTCCATTGATCCTCCTGCCTGTCACTGTACCAATACCATGCAGTTTTTAACACTATTGCTCTGTAGTATTGCTTGAGGTCAGGGATACTGATTCCCCCAGATTTTCTTTTGTTGCTGAGAATAGTTTTAGCTATCCTGGGTTTTTTGTTGTTCCAGATGAATTTGATAATTGCTCTTTCTAACTCTGTGAAGAATTGAGTTGGGATTTTGATGGGTATTGCATTGAATCTGTATAGTGCTTTAGGCAAAATGGCCATTTTAACTATATTGATTCTACCGATCCATGAGCATGGGAGGTTTTCCCATTTTTTGAGGTCTTCTTCCATTTCCTTCTTCAGAGTCTTGAAGTTCTTGTCATACAGATCTTTCACATGTTTGGTAAGAGTCATCCCAAGATACTTTATACTGTTTGTGGCTATTGTGAAGGGGGTCATTTCCCTAATTTCTTTCTCAGCCTGCTTATCCTTTGAGTATAGGAAGGCCACTGATTTGCTGAGCATTTCTTAAGATGTTTCTCTGCCATTCGAAGTTCTTCAGGTGAGAATTCTTTGTTTAACTCTGTACCCCATTTTTAATAAGGTTATTTGGTTTTCTGGGGTCTAACTTCTTGAGTTCTTTGTATATATTGGATATCTGATGTAGGGTTGGTGAAGATCTTTTCCCAATTTGTTGGTTCCCGATTTGTCCTTTTGATGGTTTCCTTTGCTTTATAGAAACTTTGTTATTATATGAGGTCCCATTTGTCAATTCTTGATCTTAGAGCAATAGATAGGCTATTGGTGTATTGGGAAAGTTCATGAACTTTCCCCCTGTTCCGATGTCCTCAAGGGTCTTCCCCAGTTTCTTTTCTATTAGCTTCAGAGTGTCTGGCTTTATGTGGAGGTCCTTGATCCATCTGGAGTTGAGCTTAGTACAAGGAGACAAGGATGGATCAATTCCCATTCTTCTGCATGCTGACCTCCAGTTGAACCAGCACCATTTGTTGAAATGGCTATCTTTTTTCCATTGGATGTTTTCAGCTCCTTTGTTGAGGATCAAGTGGACATAGGTGTGTGGGTTCATTTCTGGATCTTCAGTCTTATTCCGTTGATCTGCCTGCCTGTCACTGTACCAATACCCTGCAGTTTTTAACACTATTGCTCTGTAGTATTGCTTGAGGTCAGGGATACTGATTCCCGCAGAATTTCTTTTATTGTTGAGAATAGTTTTAGCTATCCTGGGGTTTTTGTTATTCCAGATGAATTTGAGAATTGTTCTTTTTTAACTCTATGAAGAACTGAGTTGGGATTTTGATGGGTATTGAATTGAATCTGTATATTGCTTTTGGCAAAATTGCCATTTTAACTTTATTAATGCTGCTAATCCATGAGCATGGGAGATTTTTCCATTTTTTGAGGTCTTCTTCCATTTCCTTCTTCAGAGTCTTGAAGTTCTTGTCATACAGATCTTTCACATGTTTGGTAAGAGTCACCCCAAGGTACTTTATACTGTTTGTGGCTATTGTGAAGGGTGTCATTTCCCTAATTTCTTTCTCAGCATGCTTATCCTTTGAGTATAGGAAGGCTACTGATTTGCTTGAGTTGATTTTATAACCTGCCACTTTGCTGAAGTTGTTTATCAGCTGTAGGAGTTCTCCAGTGGAGTTTTTTGGATCACTTAGGTAGACTATCATATCATCTGCAAATGGTGATAGTTTGACTTCTTCCTTTCCAATTTGTATCCCTTTGACCTCCTTATGTTGTCTAATTGCCTGATCTAGTACCTCAAGTACAATATTGAAAAGATAAGGAGAGAGGGGGCAGCCTTTTCTAGTCCCTGATTTTAGTGGGATTGCTTCAAGTTTCTCTCCATTTAGTTTGATGTTGGCTACTGGTTTGCTATATGTTGCTTTTAGTATGTTTAGGTATGGGCCTTGAATTCTTGTACTTTCCAGGACTTTAAGCATGAAAGGATGCTGAATTTTGTCAAATGCTTTTTCAGCATCCAATGAAATGACCATGTTTTTTTTTTCTTTGAGTTTGTTTATGTAGTAGATTGCATTGATGGATGGATTTCCGTATATTTGACAATCCCTGTATCCCTGGGATAAAGCCTACTTGATCATGGTGGATGATCATTTTGATGTGTTCTTGGATTCGGTTGGCAAGAAATTTATTGAGTATTTTTGCATCAATGTTTATAAGAGAAATTGGTCTGAAGTTCTCTTTCTTTGTCAGGTCATTGTGTGTGTGTTTTTAATATTTTTATTTTCTATATTCTTTGTTTACATTCCAAATGATTTTCCCTTTCCCAGATGCCCCCTCCCCATATGTCCCATAAACCTTCTTCTCTCCATCCATTCTCCAATCACATCTCTCCATTTTTTCTCTGTCCTTATATTCCCCTCCAGTGATAGATCAATCCTTTCCAGGATCAGGACCTTCTCCATACTTCTTCATGGGAGTCATTTGTTATGCGATTTGTGCCTTGGGTATTCAGGGCTTCTGGGCTAATTAATATCCACTTATCAGAGATTGCATTCCATGTGTATTCTTTTGTGACTGGGTTACCTCACTTAGGATGATATTTTCCAGATCAAACCATTTGCCTACAAATTTGTGGATTCATTGTTTCTAATTGCTGAGTAGTATTCCATTGTGTAAATATACTACATTTTCTGTATCCATTCCTCCTTTGAGGGGCATCTGGGTTCTTTCCAGCTTCTGACTATTATAAATAAGGCTGCTATGAACATAATGGAGCATGTGTCTTTATTGCATGCTGGGGAATCCTTTGGGTATATGCCCAGGAGTGGTATAGCAGGGTCCTCCGGAAGTGTCATGTCCAGTTTCCTGAGGAACTGCCAGACTGATTTCCAAAGTGGTTGTACCATCTTACAGCCCCACCAGCAGTGGAGGAGTGTTCCTCATTCTCCACATCCTCATCAATACCTACTGTCTCCTGAGTTTTTGACCTTAGCCATTCTGACTGCTGTAAGGTGAAATCTCAGGGTTGTTTTGATTTGCATTTCCCTAATGACTAATGATGTTGAGTACTTCTTAAGGTGCCTCTCGGCCATCCGAATTTCTTCAGGTGAAAATTCTTTGTTTAGATCTGTACCCATTTTTTAACAGAGTTATTTGGTTCCCTGGGGTCTAACTTCTTTAGTTCTTTGTATATATTGGATATTAGCCCTCTATCAGATTGGTTGGTGAATATCCTTTCCCAATTTGATGGTTGCCATTTTGTCCTTTTAACAGTGTCCTTTGCCTTACAGAAACTTTGTAATTTGATGAGGTCCCATTTGTCAATTCTTGATCTTAGAGCATAAGCTATTGGTGATCTGTTCAGGAACATTCCCCCACCCCCACCCCCCCCACCCCTGTGCTCATGTCCTCTAGGGTCTTCCCCAGTTTCTTTTCTATTAGTTTCAGTGTGTCTGCTTTTACATGGAGGTCCTTGATCCACTTGGAGTGAAGTTTAATACATGGAGATAAGAATGGATCAATTCGCATTCTTCTGCATGCTGACTCCAATTGAACCAGCACCATTTGTTGAAAAGGCTATCTTTTTTCCACTGGATGTTTTTGGCTCCTTTGTCAAAGATCAAGTGACCAGAGGTGTGTGGGTTCATTTCTGGATCTTCAATTCTATTCCATTTGTCCACTTGTCTGTCACTGTGCCAATACCATGCAGTTTTTAACACTATTGCTCTGTAGTATTGCTTGAGGTCAGGGATACTGATTCCCCAAGAATTTCTTTTGTTGTTGAGAATAGTTTTAGCCATCTTGTTTTTTTGTTATTCCAGATGAATTTGAGAATTTCTCTTTCTAACTCTGTGAAGAACTG
This sequence comes from Apodemus sylvaticus, assembly GCF_947179515.1. Lineage (NCBI taxonomy): Eukaryota > Metazoa > Chordata > Mammalia > Rodentia > Muridae > Apodemus > Apodemus sylvaticus. The sequence continues at coordinate 159,853,416 of NC_067475.1, read as the reverse complement.
AGTTGGGATTTTGATGGGGATTGCCTTGAATCTGTAGATTGCTTTTGGCAAGATGGCCATTTTAACTATATTAATCCTGCCAATCCACGAGCATGGCAGATTTTTCCATTTTCTGAGGTCTTCTTCGATTTCCTTCTTCAGAGACCTGAAGTTCTTGTCATATAGATCTTTCACTTGTTTGGTTAGAGTCACAAGAAGATACTTTATATTGTTTGTGGCTATTGTGAAGGGTGTCATTTCCCTAACTTCTTTCTCAGCCTGCTTATCCTTTGAGTATAGGAATGCAACTGATTTGCTTGAGTTGATTTTATAACCTGCCACTTTGCTGAAGTTGTTTATCAGCTGTAGGAGTTCTCTGGTGGAAGTTTTCTTGTCTAGTCCCTGATTTTAGTGGGATTGCTTCAAGTTTCTCTCTGTTTAGTTTGATGTTGGCTACTGGTTTGCTGTATATTGCTTTAACGATGTTTAGGTATGGACCTTGAATTCCTGTCCTTTCCAAGACTTTTAGCATGAAAGGATGCTGAATTTTGTCAAATGCTTTTTCTGCATCTAATGAGATGATCATATGGTTTTTTTTCTTTGAGTTTGTTTATGTAGTGGATAGCATTGATGGATTTTCTTATATTGAACCATCCCTGCATCCCTGGGATGAAGCCTACTTGATCATGGTGGAGGATAGTTTTGATGTGTTCTTGGATTCGGTTGGCAAGAATTTTATTAAGTATTTTTGCATCAATATTCATAAGAGAAATTGGCCTGAAGTTCTCTTTCTTTGTTGGATCTTTGTGTGGTTTTGGTATCAGCGTAATTGTGGCTTCATAGAAGGAGTTGGGTAGTATTTCTTCCATTTCTATTTTGTGGAATACTTTGAAGAGTATTGGTGTTAGGTCTTCTTTGAAGGTCTGATAGATTCTGCACTGAAACCATCTGGTCCTGTGCTTTTATTGGTTAGAAGACTTTCTATGAACCCTTCTATTTCTTTAGGAGTTGTGGGACTGTTTAGATCATCTACTTGGTTCTGATTTAATTTTGGTATTTGGTATCTGTCTAGTAAATTGTCCATTTCCTCCAGATTCTCCACTTGTATTGAGTATAGGCTTTTGTAGTAGGATCTGATGATTTTTTGAATTTCCTCAGTTTCTGTTGTTATATCCCCCTTTTCATTTCTAATTTTGTTAATTTGGATAATTTCTCTGTGCCCTTTGTTCAGTCTGGCTAAGGGTTTATCTATCTTGTTGATTTTCTCAAAGAACCAGCTCCTGGATTCGTTGATTCTTTTTATGGTTCTCTTTGTTTCTTTGATTGGGGTTTTCCAGCTCATTCGCCCAGTGGATTCACATTTCCATTCCACACAGAAGGACTCTGAATCTCCACATATGGTTTACTGGCTTTGGTCCGGAAAGTGCCCCACAGCAGGCCTGAGACTATGGTGTCTTATTTTGGCCCAGCTGACTTGCAATCATAACCAGGAAAGGGCTGTTGATCTGTGGGATCCTATTCCCTATATTAATAATAATTAATTATATAATAATTCCCTCTAATATTAATAACTCACTAAGTCACAAATGTCTACATTAAGATCAGCAAACCAAGTGCTTGGGAACAGAGTGGGAGATAAACCCGCCAATCTTACTGATTGCAGTATTAACAATATGGTGGGGTATAGTGGGGACTCATGGCTGTTAAGGCAAAGTGTGAGCTGTAAGGAAGCAGGATCAGGACCCCAGCTGCTGAATTCTCTCTCTACTGCCAGGAGTGATATATCCATATCAGGATCCTGTCCACCTTAACAACCATTGGTGCAGTCAGGATTAAGGTGTGGGGTCCTTTCCAGTGCGGATCCAGAGTTTTGTAGCCATGTCTCTTAATCCAGACTTCATCACCTGATTCAAAGTAATGTGGATTAGGATGGAGGACAGACTCATAGATTTGATGGATTTGTGACCATATTTAATTTTGAATCCTGTGAAGATCCTGCAACACCTCCAGAAATTTCCAATGTTCATATTTTGTAAGAATTTCTGTTTGAAAGGTAGGAGGGGAGGGATCTCCCCTACAGTATTTCAAAAGGGGTTAATCCCAAAATATAGGGGTGTGTGTTCCTAGCCTTATGTAATGCATGGGAAAGAAGAGACACCCAGTCACCACCAGTGTCTAGAGTTAATTTAGTTAAAGTCTCCTTTACTTTCCCATTCTCCCTTTCTACCTGTCTTGTACTCTGGGGATAAGGACAATTTCCAGTCTTTCCCCAATATGTTCTCAAGTGACTGTGCTACCTGAGAGGCAAAACCTGGTCCATTGTCAGAGCCCAGCAATGATCCAGTCTATACCTGGGCATGATGTCCTACAATAACTTCCTTGCCATTATGGCCATTATGTTGGCAGTCTCCTTCTTGGTGGAGTCTTTACTGTAGTCTTGTAGTCCGCTTTGCTAATGGTTTTATTTTCATTCCCTTAGTTGCTGAGTAATAAGACCAATTTGCATTCACATGAAGTAGTCAACAGTGAATATTCAGAGTACTTCTTCAAGATTAAATTCATATTCCCACTATTTGTAATGGGCTAATGACCAAGGACTTTGCCTTGTTATTGGTTCACCTTCTGTAAAAATATAATGCTAAGCACTTAGGGTTTATAGATCGATTGAGAAAAGCATCTAAAGGACACACACACACACACACACATACCCCCACACACAGACATACACACACACATACCCACTCACACACACACACATACATACACACACACACACAGACACACACACACACACACACACACACACACACACACACACATTTAAAGGAAGGAAGTTGCAAACACAATATGTGCAAGGTCCAGGCACAGACGTAAAATTCTTGGGGACATTATGGTCCAGTGTGATGTGCATGATCCCTGACCTGTTGTTGACAAAATGCTCCAACAACCCATGTCTGTGAATGTAAAGGGACATTCTTGTAGCTCTTGGGATATTGGCATATTTCCATGTCCCATCTTACCCAAGGTTCCTGTCCTCTCTAAAACTTGATAAAGAAAAGTGCTATATTAGATTGGGACAAAAAGGCTCAGCAGGCTTTTCATCAGGCTAAGATCTCTGTAAGACAATCAAAATAGTCATGTCCTCCAGTACCTTTGTAGACCTTTATGTGGGGAGTCATCAGAAAATCAGAAGGCTATGATTGGGACCTATTGCAAAAAGAGTTTGAGGAAATGGTTCCTGTAGGGTTTTGATTTCAGTCATGAGACGGAGCAGAAACTTGGTACACAACACTAGAACAGCAACAATTAGCAGTATGTAAAATAAAGCATTGTGACAGGTAGAATCTATAACTGGTTCCAGCTTGGTGACTAAATCCAGCTTAATGATTGTAGGTCTGGATGGAAGGCTTTCCTTTTTCTACAGTGTAACAGAAGCAAGCTCCAAAGATGGCATGCATATTTACAGGAATCAGGTGTGGTATCTGCAAATTCCATTGCCAGTGCCATGGAAGCTAGGCTAAGACCAGTGTCCCTTAAAGACACTGACCATCTCCAGTAACTAAACCAACAGCTAAACCAGATAAAGTACTGGAACGTATACCACCCATCCGTATAGATGCCTGTACACGGATGGAACTGCTTGGCACATCAAACAAGAATAGGTAGCTATAGCAGTACAGACGTACACTGATACCATCCAACTGGAAAGGGGAGAAGAAAAAGTAGCCAATGGGATAAATTGAGAGCAGAATAGACAGTAAGAATTCACTAGACTAGGCAATTGTCATACTGTACTGACTGTTGGATGGTATATAGGCTTCACTTTATGCATGGCTCTGTGGAAAAGACAGGCAAGAGCTAAATCTTCCACTCAGGCACAACAAATGTAGAAGCAAATATACAACAGAGTTCAGCAGGAATGAGAGCCCCTGGTAGTTTTCCATGTGGTATTCTGAAGCCCATTAAGTTCCTCCAGAAATCAGAAAGCAGATGCCCTTACTGAAGCATAAGTCATTTCCCTTTAGTTACCCTTGGAAGATGCCCACTGAATCTATATAAAGTCCGTTCACAGGGAACCAACAAAGGCTGGAAAATAACTGAGGCTGCTGGCATGAAATATTTTGATAGTGTGCATGCTTCTCTCCTGATTACAGCATCTACAAACTGAATATCCGAAGAGACATGTACAAAAAAATCAATCTCTCCTGTGAGAGATTGGCAGGTAGACTTCACAGGCCTAAGCCAGTTAGAGAAGGATACATATATGTGTGGACCTGGCCACAGACCTCTTACAAGCGTTTTTTTTATTCCATATATTTTTTATTTACACTTCAAATGATTTCCCCTTTTTGTGTAAGAGTACAACAGGGAAAACCACCATTAAGAGTCTCATGCAACTCAGTGTTATGTGCAGTGTTCCTGGATTTTCAGTAGTGACAGAGGCAGTCATCTAATTAGCATTGATGTACAGTACTGGGTTGAAGATAACTAGTTATAGTGGTACTTCTAACTATACAATAGAGTTACAACCAAATTAATTAAAGAAAAATAGTAGGGTGTAGGGTTGTTAAAACAACAGCTAAAAAGCAAATTCAAATGGTATCCTACATGAGTAGAAAAAGGCACTCCCAGAGTCCATGAACTCTTGATAGCAAATCCCAGTGCCAGGAGAGGATTCCTCCCAAAAGATTGTTGTCCATTGGAACCTCTGAAGCCCCACAAACCATAAAGGCTATCGCTTTTGCTGTTGGCTGTATGCCAAACTACAATGTAAAACTCTATTGCTGAAGATATCACATGTTTTAAATGCAGGACTTAGAGAGATTAAGGCTGAACTAGAACCACCTACCCTGCTGGTGAGCTTTCATAGTATCAGAACGGCCATGCAAGTTGCTGATAGAGTACTGTCAAAAACATTCCTGGTTAGTTACAGACCCAGCATGCTGAAATACCAACATGCCAAGCAGAATGTGCCTGCTTGTGCAATAATGGTTCAGCTGCATTGGGCAAGACCAACAGCATTCTGATTGGATTTAAAGCAGTTCCACAAGAGGATGTTTACATCTGGCACTGTATGTAAGCCAGGGGAAAAACCCTGTGCCTGGGGAGGTCATTAATTTCAGCTTGGAAGCATTTCCTATTATTTCGCCAGATGTAAGTGATATACCTCTGGAACTGCCCTCTAAACATCTATATTTGTGATCTTACATCACCACTGTGGTCAACCTCAACTCAGAAGCACCAGAGAGCAAGTGACTGCTGCTGTGCCTTAGAGAATACTTTCTATCTATAGTCACTCTCTCGAATGCTAAGGATTACTCTGGAAGAAGGGGCAGAAAAAAGTAAGATCCAAAGGACTAAGTGTTGAGTCTCTGTTTCCTCAGAGATCTGACCTTTCCATTGTGCCAGGAAGTTCTATGAGTAGAAAATGCAAACCACTCAAAACAGCTTCAGGAAGTCCCTGCAACTAACCAGATAAATTATATAGATCTCTCCTTTCCAAGATGGTGCCAAGCTTCAATGAAGACTCTGAGGCTAGCAGAGCGGTCTGGAAGAGGTTTCAGACCAAATGACTGACTTTGAAAAGACATTCCCCAACATGATAAGCTCCCTGCAAGTGGTGCAGTGTCATCTCATTTCTGCCATTTGTGCCCTGTCACCCGGGCTGGGTAAGCTTTGGTGATGCACGTCTCACAAACATTCCTATAAATAGCCACAATAAAAGCCACGGTTCACAAAGCCGTGTGTAGTGGTGTCTGTATTTTGCTGTGTTGTTGTAGGCTTCCTATGCAGTGAGTAAGTGTGGGTGTAGCATCACCCTTAAAAAATGATTTGTCACTGATCACAGAATCACCAAGCTTTCTACAAGATCCTTCAGGCATTTGCCTTTGCTACCCAACCCAGGAGTTCTCATGTTTTAAAATGCCATCTTGCCACTCAACCACCTATGTGGCTAATAAGAGGATTTTCTCAGCATCAGTAAGATATTTAGGTTCCAGGATTCTTTTGGCTTTTCTCAATATCTGTGGGCCTATCTTCCAGGACAGCTTTTGTATCTTGTAATTAACAGAAAATTAATTGTATTAAATTATCTGTTAATAAAACTAAGGTCTGAATTTCAGGATTCCCTTTTCCTGCAGTTGTGGTTCTGGAATTCTGGGGATACATTCTGTTCTCACTTAGGGTGGAGCCCTCCAGCATGGGGACTCTATCCTGTTCCCCTTTGTACGGGCAAATTGGACATTTGAACTGTAAGATAATTCGTAAGATATGGCTTTTCACAAACTGTAGGATAAACATCGATTTAACAAAATATAAAAGTTGTTAGAAATTACTGTCATTTCATTCTTAATTTAATGTAATGAAAACAACCAGCTTTAAGATGAAAGTATTCCCTTTTGTTTAACACCTGAAAAACCCTGATAATGGGAAAAATAATTATGTAACATTATGTCCAGGATAGCAGAGAGAAGTGCATACAGTGTCAGTAGTAGTCTTGGTCTTAAATAACCACTGCTTCAATATTGATCATTGTATAATTTGGTATGAATAGAAGAAACTTTATGAAAAATGTCCTTTTATGTTGTTAAAAGTTTAAATGTGTCATTTGTGTAGTCTTACCTCACATTAAAAAGATGACTTAGGGTAAATTTAAAAATGTGATGTTGTATTTAGATAAAAATTATAATAGCCCAAAGTACATAAAAATGCTGTTTATCATCTATATAATATGAATATATTATAATATGAAAATTCATGTTTAAATATCCTTGTTATGTGAATATGTAATATGTATACAAAAGTATGTATTGTAGAACTGCTTTATGAACCAAAATGACAAATAATAAATAACTTTTATTTATAAATATTCTAAACAAAAGTTTTTACTAACAAAGTGAGTAATAACATTTTAAACTCTTGGGCTACAATACTGTTTACTTAATTTTTCTGATTCATAAGATCATATGAGGACAAAGGTTGACACTGGTTCTGTCTTTTCTGACTGACTTTTTGAGACTATCTAGTCTCAAAAAGTCAGTTACTGTGGCTCTGCCCATCAGCACAGAGGTTCCAGATTTGTGTCACACCCATCCATGCTCTGCAGTGCCTGACCATATCCAGCAAGGTTTTGTTTTTGTTTGTTTTGTTTTGTTTTCTTCTTAACATGCATGATAACATTTGAAATCAGACTCTCCAATTTTTATAAAGCACTCTTTTGGTGACCTATCTAAGTAGTACTCCTTTATCTTTGAGACATCACACACTCCATAGTCTGTGTCAAACTCTTCATGCTCTGAGTACTGAGATGAGGGAAATACAGTGCACAGCAGAATAATCATTCCTAAAAATAAATGTATATTGGCATAAATTCAGAACAGAGCTAAAGTAAGCTGTGCCACGTTTTCAGATACAGTACAAGTGTCTGAATCTTCATCCTGATGTGCCACCCTCTAATTCTGTGAGCTTTTAAGTAAGGTAAATTCTCTGATATCTTGTTTTCTCCATGTATTAAACAAGAAGGCTAGGGTTGGTGAAATAGCTCAAGGGATAAAAATTTTTACATTAAAGCCAGACATCATTAAAACCAGATATTCTGTTCTCCACAAACACACACAAACATGCACACACACACACACACACACACACACACACACACCATATATATATACACACTCACATACATATCTGCTTGTCTGTCATCTATCTATCTATCTATCTATCTATCTATCTATCATCTATCTATCTAACATCTATCAGTACATAAATATAAAATACATATATCATAAGTATGTAAACATATTCTCTAAATCTATGAACTCATGGGAGTAAACTTAAATTATATAATTATCAAATCACAGGTTTGAAGGAGAGCTCCTTGAGGCAACATGGAATACAGAGGTTCAAAGCAAAACATCCCATAGCCCAGTTTCAAGCCAATTCCTTTGAAATGAATATCCACTAACCACAGACAACATAAATCACACTTCCTCTGGGAGGCCCCGGCTACTTAGTCCTGGCAAATTACACTCTACGCAGCCATGTGAAGGCACAACTCCTCCGTTAAACTGCACATTCCTCTGAATAAGAGGCCATTAGTCTTAGTTTTCTCAGCATTTAGCTAGTTTGCGTTACTCTATAAGCCAGCAGTACTGTTTATCAATCCTACTGGGAGGTTAAACATAAACGAAACTATTGTACAAAACAAAACTTTCCAAATGAAAGTCCTCCCCAAATCCTTCTAAACCACACACCACAGTGTCAAAGAAAAGTAGAACCAATTACAATAATTTAAAGATTTTGATGATAAATGGGATATGTTTTTGAAGTACAAAAAGGGTAGATTTGACCATATTTAAGTTTAAATGTGTGCTCATGTTCAAAAATAAAAAAAATGGAAAATTTGGAAAGCAAATGTTTTCTAATAATTTCTCTCAGTATAGACAATATGTATTCACCTATAAACTGCATTGTGAGATAGAGGTATGACTATGTATCTGAAATACTATGATGTCAATATAAACCTAGAAAATTGTAAACGTTTTGGATAATACTGAGTTAGAGGGCGTTTTTTACAAAGTTTCTGTTTATTTGATAGTTACTGTCTTGATGCTTCTCTTTGGAAGCCTCACATTTCACTTGCTTTAGAGTTATTTTAAGCTTATTATCCACTGCATTGCAGAACAAGTTTATTTACTAAGAATTTATTTCACTGTGTCTACTTAATGATTATGCTGATACAAAGTGAGATAGATGATTGAGGTTCATGTTTTAGATGACAGTAAAACCTTTGCAGACATGCATACTGTGCATTCAAAACCACACATCTAAATATAATGCTTTTGCTACTGTGCATAGTTTATATTATGCTGGAAGAAAAATATTTTACATTAATATTTTCCTCTATAAAAGGTGGATTAATAAATATGCATTTAATTATATACAATGATAATGCATATGTAAACATTTATAAGATTTAAATGCTCCAATATTTTCAAAATTATTGGAATGGTTTGTGCTGTATGAAATTAAAGAAGCCTGAGGGTTTTTGTTATTTTTTATTTCCATAATTTAAGAGTATAAGAAATTCTTCAAAGAACATTGATTTTAAAATTTCTATTGCATGACTTTCATCTCTTACTGAATATTTCTCTTAATTTATAGTAGTTAAGGGAAAGAAAAAGCTAGCTTATTTTGTGGATTTTCCTAAAATCATTTTTGCTTGATTATGTTTTGATAAAGTTAGAATTTAAAAAATTATTTTTGAAATTTATTACTCTATAGGAATGAGTATTTTGAAATACTTAAATATGTTATTACCTTGGAAACAAGAAAGTCCACATTTCAAAGGGATTTTTTAAAGTAATTATACAACCAAGGAACTATTTCTAATTTTCTCTGGAATCCAAAACAGGCAAGGCTTTAATACCACAGTGTCAACCTTTTTGAAGATGATTGCTTTCAATGATATTTACAGATGAGGAAAAATGGCAAAAGCCAACGGGAAGAGAGGAGAGTGAACTAAGCCCAGAAAGCCATTTAAAGGTCAACAACAAAAGATAATTCCTGTTACAATGTATGAAAAATAGCTTCTGCTCATGCATAAATGCCAACATTTGAACATCTTTATTGGGATTATCAAAGGGGAAAATGTTATTTTTGGTCCTGTCAAAGAACTGAACAAGAAGTTTCTTTCTACAAAATAAATGAGGTTTTAAAAACAGATGGTATGAAAACTGGGAGATTTTATGTTCCAATGTTTCTAGGTAGTGCTCTACAAACTGCAATGTATGTGACAAACTCATTCAGTTTAATGCTATGCACAAGTACATTAGCCTTAACTTTGAATGTAAAATAGTATTTTACATGTGTGTATATCTGTGTATATATGAACAAGAGTGTACATATAAACCCAGGTCAATATCTGAGCTTTTCAGCTAGATATGGCAAATATATACTATGTTCAACATTATGTCTTTCCTATCTCTCTCATGTGTATTAGACCAGAGCAAGGCTATGGTTTGAACAAGGACCAAGTGTTGCCTTTTTTTTTCATGAACTCCATAATAGACTTCAGGTCAAGAGCTGTCAGCAGCATTTAAAGACATAGACATCAACATGACTGAAGGTCATCCTTAATCATGATATCAGTGCCTTTCTGGATCCAATCTTGTGATACTGGGTACAAATGTGAGGAAAATTATGTCTGCCAGCAGTGATGCTGAGGGAGACAGGGTGTGTTAACAATGGAAAGAGGCAGGGAAAGTGTTGAAGAAATTTGTGGTTAAAAATAGGAACGATAATTCATTGTAATTTCCTGCTTTGTTACAGGAAAGTTGCCCCATTCAGATCACTTCCCATAATTATTTTAAAATTAAAAAATAAATGTTTTACTGTATATATATGAACAGGAGTGTACACGTGTGGGCATATATGCCACAGAGTGCATGTGGGGGTCAGAAGACAGGTTGTGGAGTACTCTAACTACCTTAACGTTTCAATGGATTCTGGGGATCAGACTCATGTTACTTGGCTTCCATAATTGGCACTTTTACCTCAGTGAACTATTTCTGCAGTCTTTCTTCTAATTATTGAAAGAAGTATTATTTAACAGATTATTTTTCAGGGACATGGTTTATATTTTTAATTGTATTTCTGCTTTATCTGTTATCTACCTATCTATCTACCTATCTATCTATCTATCTATCTATCAATTTACCCACCTATCATGTATCTATCCATCCACCAATTATCTATCTATCTATCTATCTATCTATCTATCTATCTATCTATCATCTATCTAGCTATCAACTATCTTTCTATTCTAGATTTGGATTTAGAAATATTCTCCCTTTCCAATCTAATTATAACATTTTATCAAGGCATCAACTACAGTTATAAAACTCAACAATTATTATTAGATGTTTGCTTTATTTACATTTCAAATTTTATCCCCTTTCCTCATTAGCTCTCCAAAAATCCCCTATCCTTCCCCCCTCATCCCTGCTTACCAACATGTCCTCCCATTTTCCTGACCTGGAATTTCCCTATACTGGGGCATTGAGCCTTCATAGGACCAGTGGCCTCTCCTTTCACTGATGCCTGACAAGGCCATCCTCTGCAACATATAAGGATGGAGACATGGGTCCCTTCATGTGTACTCTTTAGTTCATTATTTAGTCCCTGAGAGCTCTGGGGGGGGGGGGGAGCGGGTACTGGATGGTACATATTACTGTTCCTCCTGGAGGGCTGCAAACCTCTTCAGCTCCTTGGGTCCTTTCTCTAGCTCCTCCATTGGGGATTCTCTGCTCATTCCATTGGGTGGCTGTGAGCCATGGGTATTTTGATCCCCCTTATAAGAACGACTACAGTATCCACACTTTGGTCTTCCTTTTTCTTGAGCTTCATGTAGTCTGTGAATTGTATCTTTGATATTCCAAGCTTCTGGGTTAATATCCACTTATCAATGAATGTATACCATGTGTGTTCTTTTGTGATTGGGTTATCTCACTCAGCATGATATTTTCTAGTTCTACCCAGTTGCCTAAGAATTTCATGAATTCATTGTTTTTAATAGCTGAGTATTGTCCAGTTACATTAATGTACCACATTTTCTGTATCCATTGCCTCTGTTGAGGGCCATCTGGGTTCTTTCCAGCTTTTGGCTGTTATAGATAAGACTGCTATGAACATAGTGGAACATGTATCTTTATTACATGTTGGAACATCTTCTGGGTATATGCCCAGGAGTGATATAGCTGGGTCTTCAGGAAATACTATGTCCAGTTTTCTGATATACCACCAAACTGATTTCCATAGTGGTTCTACCAGCTTTCAATCCAACCAGTAACAGAGGAGTGTTCCCCTTTCTCCACATCCTCTCCAGCATCTGCTGTCCACTGAGTTTTTGATCTTAGCCATTTGGACTGGTGTGAGGTCTAATCTCAGGGTTATTTTGAGGGTGTCATGTCATTAGTTTTTCTCTCAAACTATTTTCTTTGAGAAATTTTTCATTTTACTCGTCTCTGCATCTCTTTAGTTGTCTCTTCCTTTGGTTATCTTGGAAATAATACTCTTACATAATTTATGACTATCATTCCAATGTTTTAAAGTACTCAACCTGAATTTTGCTCAAGTCTCCTATGACAAGAACCAATTCAGGGATTTTTGAAAGGAATAAAAGAAATATGAGTTGTTCTCAGGAGATCCTACCAGGGATTTATTATTCCACTTTCTTACAAGTGAAGATGAATACCTAGGTCCTATGATATAGGTGGTATTGGCAGAGATTCTTGCTTTATGATTACTAAATAAAATTTGAACATCACTGAATATACTAGGAGAGATGTTTGATGGTATGTAAACCCAGTTCTTGTTCTCTTTCAAATTTATTATCTATTTTCATTATTGCATGCACATGTGAACAGTTAAGTAGATATTGATCCTATCTATAGGATCTATAGGATCAATTCTGCTTAGTTTATATATTGCTGCCTATATGTATGTTTTCAAGGTTGATTTTTAAATGAAAGAATTAATTTAATTTTCAAGGAATGATTTTTTTCACACATAGACATGTACAAATATAAATTCATTTTTACATTTATGATATTCATTACAAATACACATATGGAATCCTACTATAACATGCCTAATTTATATTTTATTGTCACAATTTGTTTTTATACTCATGGCACTCAGTCTTATTGTCAATTTTCTGATAAAATTTCTCAATATAAAATTTTGTATAGATTTGCATTTCCCTGATGACTAGTGAAGTTGAGCATTTTTTAAGATGTTTCTCCGCCATCCGAAGTTCTTCAAGTGAGAATTCTTTGTTTAACTCTACACCCCATTTTTTAATAGGGTTATCTGGTTTTCTGGGGTCTAACTTCTTGAGTTATTTGTATATATTGGATATTAGCCCTCTATCTGATGTAGGGTTGGTGAAGATCTTTTCCCAATTTGTTGGTTGCCGATTTGTCCTTTAGATGGTGTTCTTTGCTTTACAGAAACTTTGTAATTTTATGAGGTCCCATTTGTCAATTCTTGATTTTAGAACATAAGCTATTGGTGTTCTGTTCAGGAACTTTCCCCCTGTACCGATGTCCTCAAGGGTCTTCCCCAGTTTCTTTTCTATTAGCTTCAGAGTGTGTGGCTTTATTTGGAGGTCCTTGATCCATTTGGAGTTGAGCTTAGTACAAGGAGACAAGGATGGATCAATTTGCATTCTTCTTCATGCTGACCTCCAGTTGAACCAGCACCATTTGTTGAAAAGGCTATCTTTTTTCCATTGGATGTTTTCAGCCCCTTTGTCCAAATGCAAATCAAAACAACCCTGAGATTTCACCTTACACCAGTCAGAAAGGCTAAGATTAAAAGCTCAGGAGACAGCAGATGTTGGCGAGGATGTGGAGAAAGAGGAACACTCCTCCACTGCTGGTGGGGTTGCAAATTAGTACAACCACTCTGGAAATCAGTCTGGCAGTCCCTCAGAAAACTGGGCATGTCACTTCCAGAAGATCCTGCTATACCACTCCTGGGCATGTACCCAGAGGATTCCCCAGTATATAATAAGGATACATGTTCCACTATGTTCATAGCAGCCCTATTTATAATAGCCAGAAACTGGAAGGAACACAGGTATCCCTCAACAGAAGAATAGATGCAAAAAATGTGGTATATCTACACAATGGAGTACTATTCAGCCATTAGAAACAATGAATTCATGAAATTCTTAGGCAAATGGATAGAGCTGGAGAACATCATACTAAGTGAGGTAACCCAGTCTCAAAAGATCAATCATGGTATGCACTAATAAGTGGATATTAGCTTGGAAAACTGGAATATGCAAAACATAAGCCACACTTCAAATGAGGTACAAGAAGAACGGAGGAGTGGCCCCTTGTTCTGGAAAGACCCAGTGTAGCAGTATAAGACAAAACCAGAACAGGGAAGTGGGAAGGGATGGGTGGAAGAACAGAGGGAGGGAAGAGGGCTTATGTGACTTTCGGGGAGTGGGGAACCAGAAAAGGGGAAATCATTTGAAATGTAAATAAAAAATATATCGAATAAAATTTTAAAAAAAGAAATAAAGCCCAAATAAAATAAAATAAAATAAAATTTTGTATAAATGTAGTTAATTATCATATACTAATGTAAAAAACTAGAAATGGCAGGGTATTTTTCATATTAAATCATATACACCAAAATATTTATAGGAAAAGCAAATTGCTCTACATAATCATTTCATAGGCTTTTGAAGAAATAATTGTATCGAACATAGTTCTTTAGATACATTTTACTGAAAGCATGTTTATCTTTATCAGATGAAATTTTGTAGTTTTCAATTTTGTTCATATAATGGTATATTTTTCTAATACAGAAAATAAACCAGCAATGAATGGCATATGTTGATATTAACCAATCATTCTGTGATAGGTCACTATGTACCATGTTCTCTCCCATTTTGAGTTCTGCTAACCCCTGAAAGAATAGGATAAATTCTTTAATATAGTAAAGAATTGTGGAATAATATAAAATTTTTTAGAGTGTCAAACTTCATATGAAACAGCCATTACTTATAAAATATTACCATAAATATTCAATCTCCTTGAAATGTCTAAATCTTTAAAAAAGTTAATCCCATATTGGAAGCATTGCAATGGAGTTATAAAAAGTCATTTCTAAAGAAATATTCATGGTGCATCTCATGAAGAACTAATTGAAATTATTATTTAAAAATTCAAATCCTCAAATATTCTGAAAGGAATAAAGTAGCTGACTTCAAAGTGAAACATTTTCCTTCTGTCTTTATTAAAACACTGTAGATACATTTCACATATTTCAAAAGCTAGACCACAAAACGGCAGTTTTTAATTTGAAAGAAATTTCATATAAAAATCTATCATTTAACTAATAAAAATGTTGAGGAAGAATATAGAATGATATTGTTTATTGTAAAGTCACTTTAATGAAATTTATTTTTTTTCTTGGAAGCTTAAGCTTAAAATGGTTCTATAATCTCATGGTTAGAATATTTGTTACCTTTCATCCTTTCTCTAACTCTTCCATTGGGGAACCTGTACTTAGTCCAATGAGTGGCTATGAGCATCCACTTCTATATTTGTCAGGCACTGGCAGAGCTTCTCAGGAGACAGGTTTTTTTTTTTATATTTTCTATATTCTTTGTTTACATTCCAAAAGCTTTCCCCTTTCCCAGTCCCCGCCCCCCCCATATGTCCCATAAGTCCTCTTCTCTCCATCCATTCTCCTATCTTTGCCCCTCCCTTTTCTCTGTCCTGGTACTCCCCTACAATGCTGGATCAAGCCTTCCCAGGATTAGGGCCTTCTTCTTCCTTCTTCATGGGAATCATTTGATATGCTAATTATATCTTCAGTATTCAAAACTTCAGGGCTAATTAATATTCACTTATCAGAGATTGCATTCCATCTGTATTCTTTTGTGATTGCGTTACCTCACTTAGGATGATATTTTCCAGTTCCAACCATTTGCCTAAAACTTTCATGAATTCATTGTTTTTAATTGCTGAATAGTACTCCACTGTGTATATATACCACATTTTCTGTATCCATTCCTCCATTGAGGGATATCTGGGTTATTTCCAGCTTCTGGCTATTATAAATAAGGCTGCTGTGAACATAGTGGAGCATGTGTCCTTATTGCATACTGGGGAATCCTCTGGGTATACGCCCAGGAGAGGTATAGCAGGGTCCTCCGGAAGTGTCATGTCCAGTTTTCTGAGGAACCACCAGACTGATTTCCAGAGTGGTCGTACCAGCTTGCAATCCCACCAGCAGTGGAGGAGTGTTCTTCTTTCTCCACATCCTCGCCAACACCTGCTGTCTCCTGAGTTTTTGACCTTAGCCATTCTGACTGCTGTAAGGTGAAATCTCAGGGTTGTTTTGATCTACATTTCCCTAATGACTAATGATGTTGAGCAGTTCTTAAGGTGCCTCTCAGCCATCTGAATTTCTTCAGGTGAAAATTCTTTGCTAAGATCTGTACCCCATTTTTTAATAGGGTTATTTGGTTCCCTGGGGTCTAACTTCTTGAGTTCTTTGTATATATTGGATATTAGCTCTCTATCAGATGTGGGGTTGGTGAATATCCTTTCCCAATTTGATGGTTGCCGTTTTGTCCTTTTAACAGTGTCCTTTGCCTTACAGAAGCTTTGTAATTTTATGAGGTCCCATTTGTCAATTCTTGATCTTAAAGCAAAAACTATTGGTGATCTGTTCAGGAACTTGTCCCCTGTGCCCATGTCCTCAAGGGTCTTCCCCAGTTTCTTTTCTATTAGTTTCAGTGTGTCTGGTTTTACATGGAGGTCCTTGATCCACTTGGAGTGGAGTTTAGTACATGGAGACAGGAATGGATCAATTCGCATTCTTCTGCATGCTGACCTCCAATTGATCCAGCACCATTTGTTGAAAAGGCTATCTTTTTTCCACTGGATGTTTTTGGCTTCTTTGTCGAAGATCAAGTGACCATAGGTGTGTGGATTCATTTCTGGGTCTTCAATTCTATTCCATTAGTCCACTTGCCTGTCCCTGTGCCAATACCATGAATTTTTTAACTCTATTGCTCTGTAGTATTGCTTGAGGTCTGGGATACTAATTCCCCTAGAAGTTCTTTTACTGTTGAGCATAGTTTTAGCTATCCTGGGTTTTTTGTTATTCCAGATGAATTTGAGAATTGCTTTTTCTAACTCTGTGAAGAACTGAGTTGGGATTTTGAAGGGGATTGCATTGAATCTGTATATTGCTTTTGGCAAGATGGCCATTTTAACAATATTAATCCTGCCAATCCAAGACCTTGGATGATTTTTCCATTTTCTGAGGTCTTCTTCAATTTCCTTCTTCAGAGACCTGAAGTTCTTGTCATATAGATATTTCACTTGTTTGGTTAGAGTCACACCAAAATACTTTATATTGATTGTGGCTATTGTGAAATGTGTCTTTCTCAGCCTGCTTATCCTTTGAATATAGGAAGGCAACTGATTTGCTTGAATTTATTTCTTCAAGTTCCTCTCCATTTAGTTTGATGTTGGCTACCGGTTTGCTGTATATAGCTTTAACTATATTTAGGTATGGGCCTTGATTTCCTGTTCTTTTCAAGACTTTTAGCATGAAAGGATGCTGAATTTTGTCAAATGCTTTTGCAGCATCTAATGAAATGATCATATGGTTTTTTTCTTTGAATTTGTTTATGTAGTGGATTGCATTGATGGATTTCCTTATACTGAATCAGAAGACAGTTATATCAGGCTCCTGCCAGCAAGCACTTGTTGGCATTCACAATAGTGTCTGGGTTTGGTAACTGTATATGGGATGGATCCCCAGGTATGGCAGTCTCTGGATGACCTTTCCTTCTGTCTCTGCTCCACACTTTGTCTCTGTATCTTTTCTCTTGGGTGTTTTGATCCGCCTTGTAGTAACAAACAAAGTATCCACACTTTGGTCTTCCTTTTTCTTGAGCTTCATGTGGTCTGTGAATTGTATCTTTGGTATTCCAAGCTTCTGGGCTAATATTCACTTATCGGTGAGTACATACCTTCTGTATTCTTTTGTGATTGCGTTACCTCACTCAGCATGGTATTTTCTAGTTCTACCCATTACTCTAAGAATTTCATGAATTCATTGATTTTAATAACTGAGTATTGCCCAATTACGTAAATGTACCATATTTTCTGTATTCATTCCTCTGTTGACAGCCATCTGGGTTCTTTCCAGCTTCTGGCTATTATAAATAAGGCAGCGATGAACATAGTGGAGCATGTATCCTTATTGCATTTTGGAGCATCTTCTGGGTATATGCCATGGAGTGGTATATCTGGGTCCTCAGGAAATACTATGTCCAATTTTCTGATGTAATTGATTTCCAGAGTGGTTTTATCAGCTTTCAATCCTACCAGCAATGGAGAAGTGTTCCTCTTTCTCTACCTCCTCTCCTGAATCTGCTGTCACCTGAGTTTTTGATCTTAGTCATTCTGACTGGTGTGAGGTGCAAATCTTTGATTTGCATTCCTTGATGACAATGAATGTTGAACATATCTTTAGGTGCTTCTCAGCCATTTGGTTTTCGTCCATTGTGAATTCTTTGTTTAGTTCTGTACCCCATTTTTAAATAGGGTTATATGGTTCTCTAGAGTTTAACTTTTTGAGTTCTTTGTATATATTGGATATTCGCCCTCTATTTGATGTATGGTTGGTAAAAAGATCTTTTCTCAATCTGTTGTTTGCTGTTTTGTCCTATTGACAGTGTCCTTTGTCTTACAGATGCTTTGGAATTTTATGAGCTCCCATTTCTCAATTTTGATCTTAGAGCATAAGTTATTGGTGTTCTGTTCAGAAACATTTTCCCTGTGCCCATGTGTTCAAGGCCCTTCCCCACCTTTTTTCCCTGAGGTTTGCAGAACCATAGGAAGAACAACAATATGAAACAACCAGTACCCCCAGAGATCCCAGGGACTATACAACCAACCAAAGAGTACACATGGAGGGACCCATGGCTCCAGTCACATAGGAGGAGAGGCCCTGTTTCTGTGAAGGCTTGATGCCCCAGTGTTGGGGAATACCAGGACAGGAAAGTGGGAATGGGTAGTTTGGTGAGCAGAGGGAGGGGGGATTTATAGGGGAGTTGAAGGGGAAAACAGGAAAATACCTATTTTTTAAAAAAGAAAAAAATGTCTTGTTTGCTTGCACATTACTATTTAAGTATTCTTCTGTACCCAGTAAATAGAGCAGCAACTACAACAACAAAAAAGAATATTTGTTTCCTAATTTGAGATTGTAATAATACCAGAGATTTGTAGACAACAGAAACTGCAATTTCCAATCCTAACCACTTGAGGAAAACTAGCATCATAATAAAATGAGTCATGGCTCATATTTTTTCCCATGTATTCATATCAAAGCTTAATGATACTCTGTTGTCTATCTAGGTACAACATAGTTTGTGTAGAGTCCAGCTCACACATTCTAACAGCAGGTTCTCTGGAAGGAAAGATGGGTAAATAACGGGTTGCAAGATAAAAAACATGGAGAGACACAAAAACACATGGCTACTGGTTCAAGTCTCCATCTTTAATGCTGCCTCTCTCCCAAGATACAAAGGCAGGCCAAGCCCCTCCCCTGAAGGCTGAAAACCGGTTCTTCTTGTTCTTCAATGAGGCAATTGGATCAGGTTGCTGGCTGCTATTCTTTTAGAACAATAGGCAGGAAGAGGTCACAAGTTTGCATAAAAATCTCCATGGGTTAACTGACAAGTGCTATATTGCTGAATATGCTAGTGATTATATGATGATTGGGTGAGTTGTGTTCTATCAGGAGAGGTCTTCACCATTCATTGTTATTGATAGTGCTTATTAACTCAATAATGGATGCTGAAGATGTGGAGGCTGTAACAATTACCTTTTGTGAGACTGTTACATTTACCATGTCTGTAAACCATCAAGGATTTCTCTGTAGCTCATTATTTTGGGGCAGCATTTTATCATCAAAGGACTTTATTTCAACCAATAAATTAGATCAGGAGGGTAATTTCTTCCAGAAAGCTTTCCTTGTATCAGAGGAAACACCATCTTTGTCTGGTATAGGTTTATAGATCAGAAGACTGGTAAGTTACAATTACATTTTGCTCCATGGAAGCTTTGTGAACTGACATAAAAACAATCAGATATGTATGAATCTGAATCAGGTCCTCTGCATATATCCTATAGCTTCTAGATTAGTACCTTCATGGGAATCATGGATGTGTAAACGAAGGAGTATTTGATTCTGCGAACTTCGCTTGGTGATCTTTTATTTTTATCTTGGTTTGATTGGCTTGTTCAACTTTAATATAACAGTTTCATTTCATCTTAGATTTTATTTTGTAAATATATAAATTATTACCCTACAAAAGAAGGAAAAAAAACATATTTGTTGTAAACTTCTCAAAGCTGGGTTGTCAGATTCCATGAGGAATAAATTTGGCAAATATTTTATTCAAATATCTTATTAATTATCTTTGTGTATAGCAGTGTGTGTATATGCGTGGTGTGTGTGTGTGTGTGTGTGTGTGTGTGTATGTCTCTGTGTGTATAAATGCCTCTTATGTGAGGGGAATTCATTTTCCTAGAGCTAGAGTTACCGACACTGCTAGCATCCCAACATTAGTTCCTAGGGATCAAACTCGGGTCCTTGATAAGAGTAGAAAGTGCTTTTCCTTTTTGAACCATATCTCTAGCCTTTTGAAATCATTTCATATTCTTGTGGAAAGAAGACTCAAAAGTGGATTTTTCAAGTGTTCTGCTAATTATATTAAGAACATAGGTGATGTTCTGTAGATTTGTTGTGCTATTCACACAGGAAAGAATGATGTAGGCTCTTTAGAATTCTTATTTCGAGAACCCCATTAAACTTTGAGCCTTGAGCAGGAAATCTTGTCTTGGCTTCATCCCGTTCCTGTCCCAAGCTTTCCTTCCAGATGACCTGGTATCTCTTTCGAATGTAGCTGTGGGCAGCTACACTTTGAGATCCTAAGTTTTTAGGAATGGTCAGTGTCACCAACGATTCTGATTTTTCTCATGTACCTTGGTTTTTTTTTGTTTTGTTTTGTTTTGTTTTTGTTTTTGTTTTTGTTTTTTTTCGAGACAGGGTTTCTCTGTATAGCCCTGACTGTCCTGGAACTCACTTGGTAGACCAGGCTGGCCTCGAACTCAGAAATCCGCCTGCCTCTGCCTCCCGGAGTGCTGGGATTACAGGCATGCGCCACCACCGCCCGGCTTGTACCTTCGTTTTTTTTTTTTTTTTTTTTTTCTGGAAAAGTCTACTCTATTTGGGCTTTTCCTCTTAGTACTGTGTAAATATCATTTCTACCACTTACTCTTTAGGTTATTCTCAGTCTTTTCCATTTTGGAGATTTAGCTAGGCACATACAGTTATTTCTTTGGTTGTGTGTTTGATGTGAAATTACAGCCTGCCTCACGCATGGCTGGTGTGGTAGCTGCATGAAAAGACTCAGACTTGGGAGTATGGAGATAGCATAGGCAAGCAGTTTCCTAGGGACCTCACCACGCTAAACTGATGCACACAGGCCTTGTATTAGAGGGACAGCATGAAAGACTGTACAGGAGTTGTGCATCTAGGTCTAGGCCTGCGTTTGTTGGGATGACAGAGATATCTGAGTACTAGGTGAAGATAGGGTATGTGCTGCATGCCAGAGGCCTTCCTAAGAGTAAGTTTAGAGACTGAGGTGGGAAGCATTCAGTGAGAAGTTGTCAAGAAAGGCTGAGGTTAATACATTTGGTCTATACGTTTCAGTTTTGTCATTAGGCATCATCCAAATAATATCAGCTAAATATATTCCTTTTGAATTAAACAATACAATATAATTATGTACATATGTAAACCCCATTTATTTATTTTGTAGAGTTTTCAGTAACTATATAACAAAGTAAATCAGGTTTACCATTCATGACTGATATATTTGTCACTCTTTGTCACTCCTAATATCTTGTAGTTGGATAGTATTTAAATAATGAACTAAACTAAGCTAATTTCAATACATAAAAATGAAAGTGTATCTTACATCAATAATAAATGGTAGCTGTAACGGATAACATTTCTTGGAACCTTATAAACAGCAAAATTTAACAACAGTTTCAAGCAATCCAGTTTGCCCTATTTCTCACTGGGGAAGAGTTTGGTTGAAAATGTAACTGCTTTCTTGGTGTTTTCATTTCCTCTATACTTATAGGTAAAATAAAAGATTGAAATATAATGGAAAACTAAATCCTGACACTCAAAGCCCCTAAGTTAATAATTAGAAATGATGAGAATTTGAACCCTTGAGACACTTCTGATATACAAAGTTATATTTCTTCAAAAGTCAGAAATAATTCTCATACTGAGTGATTACTAATATTTTTCACAGGGCTTTTATTCAAAGGGCATATAGAGTACTTTTACATAAGAAAGAAATTTGACAAAACTTAGTATAGCAAGATAGTGTACTTGAAAGTATCAAAACTACAAAATATATCTATTATCTCTTCATGCTATGCACATAGACCCATATCTTTTATATCTCACCAGAAGAGAATATTTAAATATTAAGGTAGTCATTTATATCACACAAGGGTGCAGCTAAAATTGCCTGAAGTTAGAAACTTCCAGCAGTGCTCTGATAGAAATCTGTATCAACGCAGGAAGTAATCCACAACAATCAAATGACCTGCTTATCTCCTAATGTAAACGATCAGAATTCAATTTGACGATTGTGAAGCCCATAATTTAAACAGAATACCACTGTGATTTTCATAAATTTAAACTACAGAGCAAGTGATGGTAGAATGTTCCCTTTTATCACTTATGCATTCAGTTTTGGGCTATTCTAATTGCCAAAGTACACCATTTTTTATTGGATTTCTTCTCAACTACACTATACTTTCAACAATTCTTAAATGCAATTTGATAAAGTTATTTTTGTTCAACACTAAACCAGCAAATATTTATGCTTCATAAGACCAGAATTAATTTTTACATAGAATGATTTTAATTACAATTTGAAAATCTTCATTTTTAACATGTTAATATGATATTGTGATATTGAAATAAAAAATGGACTCTTAAATGAAACTTTTCATACTTACATTTATTCTAGTCAAATGGAATTAAGAAAACTTAAAAAAATTCTTACTACTTGGGAAAATTCTTCACTAACCCCACATCTGATAGAGGACTGATATCCAAAATATATAAAGAACTCAAGAAGCTAATCACCAAAAAACCAAACAAGCCAATCAAACAAAGTATAGAACTAAGTCAGATTTCATAACTGAGGAGTCTCAAATGGCTGACCAGTACCTAAAAAAAATGTTCAAAGTCCTTAGTGATCAGAGAAATGCAAATCAAAATGACCCTGAGATTCCACCTTACAACAATCAGAATGGCTAAGATCAAAATCTCAGGCAACACTTGTTAGAGCGGATGTAAAGAAGGAGGGATACTCCTCCATTGCTGATGGGATTGCAAACTGGTACAACCACTCTGGAAATCAGTCTGTAGGTTCTTCAGAAAATTGAAAATAGATCTATCTACCTGAAGACCCAGCAATACTACTCTTGGAAATATACCCAAAAGGTGCCCCACCCTGTCAAAGAGGAATGTGTCCCACTGTTTTCATAGAGGCCTTATTTGTGATAGCAAGAAGTTGGAATCAACACAGATGTCCTACAACAGAATAATGGATACAGAAACTGTGGCTCAATTACACAATGGAATACTACTCAGCTATTAAGAATGAGACATCCTGAGTTATGCAGGTAAATGGATAGAACTAGAAAATATCCTGAGTGAGGTAACTCAGACCCAAAAGGACACGCATAGTAATAAGTGGACATTAATAAAAAATAAAGTACAGAATACCTAAGATTCATTCCATAGAACTTCAAAAGGTCAATGAGCCTAAGTGTCCAAGTGAGGAAACCTCAGTCCTACTTGGGAGGGAGAAGAAAGCAATCACAACTGGGGAGGAAGGGAGGATTCCTGGAAGGGAAAGTGGACAGGGCGGTGGAATGGGGGGCGGGGTACCTGATGTAGTACTGGGTGAAGGTAAAGGACGGAAGCCCTGAGGACCAGCAGAAAGAATGGAAACAGGCAACCTCTAGGGAGGTGGGGGACTCTCCAGAATGCACCAAAGACCTGGGAGATGAGAGACTCTCAGGACTCAAAGGGAGGGACCTTAGATGAAATGCCTGACAGTAGGGAGAGGGAACTTATAGAGCCCTCCTCCAGTAAAAAGACAGGCATCAAATGGAGGAAGGTATCCCATAGTCACAACTCTGACCCATAATTGTTTCTGTTTGAAAGAATTACAGCAATGGAAATGGAGAGGAGCCTGAGGAAAAGAAGGTTCAGAGACAGGCCCAAAGTACAAAACGGCTCAACGGGAGGTCCCAAGGACTGACACGATTACTGAGGCTATGGAGCACTCACAGCAAGGCACCTAGCATGACTACACTAGGGAAGAACAAACAAACAGCTAAAAGAGTCAGATGCAGATATTTGTACCCAGTCAATGGACAGAGAAGCTGCTGACCCCTGCTGCTGAACTATGGAAAGGCTGAAAGAAGCTGAGGAGAAGGGCAACTCTGTAGGATGCCCAGCAGTGCCAATTAATCTGGACCCTTGAGATCTCTCAAACTCTGGCCCACCAAAAAGGCAGCACACACCAGCTAGTATGAGATCCTAACACACATACAGTAAAGGAATGCCAGGTCTGTGGTCATTCAGAGATGATATACTTAACCCTCAAGAGACTGGGGGCCACAGGGAGTTGGGAGGTCAGGTGGGGAGTGGGTGGGGACATCCTCATGGAGACAGGAGAGTTGGGAATATGTATGGGATGTGGAATATTTGGAGGGTGGACAGGAAGGGAGATAAAATATAGAGTGCAAAAAAATAAATAAAAAAGTAGAAAACAGGAAAAAAATAAAAGAAAATTCCTGAGATTACAAATAATGATTAATGAAAACCCATACATATAATAAACACAAATAATGGTAACACAAGTAAATATAAACTGTGTCTTTCTTTCTTATAGACTATCCAAATATTTTCAAAGTATATGATTTAGTGCAGGTATTATAAAGTAACTGTTCTTATTCATACCTGGAAATCAGTATCCTGGCAAGACTCTTGCCTCAAATTTATCCCAATAAGACTGTTCTGGTGAATACTCTCAGTTCTAATCTTAGTGAAAAGATGAGAAAGGAACGTGCAAAAAAACATTTGTTCACATTCTTTTAGTGATAATAGCGAACCTACTCAAAGAATATCATGTCGACGTGTGAGTGAACAATCATGAGACCATTCTCACAAGGCATTTACCTTCCTTAGATATCTTTAGTAACAAGAAAATGAGGAAAATATATAATTATACAGTTTTACAGTTACTCAGTATTGTTTATTGGGTATTACTGAACTCTTGGAAAGCATTTGTGGGACAAAGAAATATGTTCTTAATATTGAGTTTTAATTATTAATTAAGTGGAACTAAGATCTCATGTGAAGTAGGGATACAACAAGAGGGAACCTGGAAAATGTCACTTGTTAATATTTATTATAGGTATTTAATTCCATTTGCTTGTTGTTTCTCTCGCTCCACATATTTATCATTTATATATTATGTATCTATCAATAGGTATATCAAATATATACATATGTCTCTATAGAATCACATATCTATGTAAAATTCTCTAATAAAGAGATACATGTAGAATTATATGTATAATTATAGGTGTGGATAGACATATATATTCATATTAAATATCATATTTTAATTACAAGAAAACTGAGTATTAAAAAATATCCATAACTATCCATAAAACAGATAAGATTTAAATTCTTATGGAAAAAATTAAAGGAGACAAAAATGTCAAGGACACCACAAAAACAAAAACAAATAAACAACCCAAACCAAATCAAAAAATACCGCCAACAAAAACCCGCATAATCAATTATCCTGGGCTTGAAAGGGGCCTGAAATATCAACCAAAGAGCGTTGATGGGTTGACCCTCTATACACATGTAACAGACCTGCAGCTGGATCGTCATGTGGGACCCCTAAGAACGGCATCAGGAGCTGTGTCTCATTCTATTGCCTCCTTTGGATCTCTTATTCCTAACTGGGCTTTCCTGTCTCGTCTCAACTGAAGAAGGTGAGCCTGGTCCTTTTGCAAGTTGATGTGCCAAGGCAAGTTAATATCCTTGGAAGGCTTTGCCTTATCTGAGAAGAAAGGGCAGGAAGACTAGGGGGAAGCACTGGGGAGAGGAAGGAGCTGGGAGGAGAAATAAATTTTAAAGAAAGTTCAACTCTTTCCTCCTATCAAGCACCTCCATTTTTATTCATTTGTCAACTGTTTGTGGGAGGAGCCGAGTGAGTCAACACTCAGTGCCCGAGGATTCGACCACACGGTGCCCACGTAAAACTTGGTAAAAGAAAGCTTCATTTTCATCAACTCTTGCAAGCAAGGATGGACTGCTGTGAAGGAATTCTGTGAGAAATGTGTACTTATTGAAGCAAATTTGAAAAACAATGATTATTTGTTACAAATTCTTCTGGTCATAAATCCAGTTAGTTCTTCTTTTAGTAGAGCAAATTGTTAATATTTTGTAATATAAAATATGCTACTATTTCTTAAAGGATTATCATAATATTTACAAAGGCATAAAAACCTGATTTCATTAAGTGAGGGATATCCTAAGTTTTGTAGTGAATTGCTTTGAAAGATCAAATAAATGAGAATAATTTAAAATGCACACATGGGTGGCAATTGGGCTTTAACATGTGTGAAAATTCACACACACACATTTACTATAAAGTATTTATCACTAGTTCTTCATATGGCTGTGGGCTTGAGGGCGACTTTTAGGTTTCCTTCAGAACTCTAACACATCCATGATGGCTGAGTCACCAAACTGAAGAACACGGAGAGCTATGCCTCACACTTCATGGCCTTTGTTGTCAGGTTTTCAAACGCAGGAATTTGAGATGGATTGATGCACACTGATAAGCTCCAGTTTTGGGTTATGATGTCACTAATTTGATTATTTGTGCTGTGGCACATTTATTTATCATGCCAATGTTTGGTGGAGCCACAAAATCAAACATAAGAACATATATTCAATCTATAAATTTAAAATGTTAATGTGTGAAGGAATTAAGCAAGACTGCTAAGCACATCATAAAATCCACAAGACTACATCAAGATATTCTGTATCATGTCAAGCAAAATGAAATTATCTGGACTAAATTTTGGAGTGCATTTTAACTTGTACTTCAGTATAGATTGGAGGAATTCAACTTAGAAGACAAAAATGATATTTCACAGGAAAAGGCAGAAATGATCACCTTAAAAATAAAGCCCACACAGAGATGTGTTTTAAAACCCCTTGGAAACACATTTCACATATCAAATGATGCCCAAGAAGGAGGAAGAACAAAGTATGGATACTCTGGTCCATCGTAGAAGGGGGAACAAGATACCCACAGAAGGAGATACAGAGATAAAAGGTGGAGCTCAGTCTGAGGGAGAGGCCATCCAGAGACTACCCCACCCAGGGATCCATCCCAGAACCCTTTGGAAAGACAAAAATCAATGTATCTCAAGTGAATTTTAAGGCAACCATCAAGGAGGTTCTCTGGGTCTCTATGCCAGATGTAGTTGTCCAGGGGTTGCTTGGCAGAGGGCTCAGTGTGGTGAGATTCTGCTGCATGTTGTTGAACAGGTGGTGATGACTTTGACCAGAGCTCCACAGCCAGGAAGCAACTAATGACCTCCAAAGGGCCCAAAGAACTGTTGTGGAGGGAATGGTACCTGAACGACAAACAGAAGGACAGGAAAAGCAGATGATTTGATGTAGGTCAAGTGGTGTTAGATTTTTGCTTCAGAACTTGATAAGTCTGTCCTTCCAAAAGTTCTTTTTAACAATTTGATCATTTGTGTTATATAAAAGGTGGAAAGCATTTTAATTTTCTCAAGACTCCTACTTGTGAAGTGTCTGTTTTCAGTGCACAATAATAATAATGACTATTATTATTAATATTATTAATAATAAATAATATTAATTAATTAATAATAACAGAGTTCCTGACAATAGTTTGAATAGCTTTCCACATGTACATTTTAAAGATGTAAGTCAGAGTTTTTGTTATATAAGAGACCATGACCTTGTCTCTGACATGAAACTGTCCATTTGACAGGCTCATTCTCCCACAGAGTTCAGATTAGTGTGTGCACCAAGAAACATGAGCACTTAATAAAGGGTAAGTTACAGCATTTTGTCATCTGGATACACTGAATACTTAATAGAGAATGAGATGGTTAATCCTCTCTCTTTGTCTCCTTCCTCCCTTCCCCTCATTTCCTCTGTTTCTGTCTTGGTGGATCTTGACTCATACATGTGAAGAATCACAAAGAAAACATTAGACTATGTATGAAAAATGTTATATCATTTGTGTGTGTGTGTGTGTATGTGTGTGTAGAAATTGTATATCAGTGAGAAATTGCAATGGTTTCACACACACACACATACACACACACACACACATACACACACACATACACACACACACACACACACACACACACACACACACACACACATCCATTACAATTTCTCCATGACATTTTTCTTCTCGAATCTTATAGCTAAGAGTGATTGCATTTTAGATCTTAAAGCACTGAGAGAATTATCTGCCAAGACATTTTTTCTTCAATAAAGGCAGTTGACTGGTCAAGATTATGGTTTCTGGATTATCCACTCATTAGCTCTTGTGAGACCTGACTCATCATCCTTGATGTTATTGGCACAGTGACGCATCATCGCAGAGTGACTTTGAGGGCTGTAAGAAGCACATTGGAGGGTCGCTATTTATCAGCTTACTTGCTGACTTCTCTTGGCTTAGCTGGAAGGGATATTTAACTGCTGAGGCACATAGCTGAGGCAATTGAAATTTATGATATTTTTGTAGGTCACCTTTAGCATAATTAAACTGGAGTTAATTATACATATATTTTATTCCACAGGTAATAAAGACAAAGTAGGCAGTGCATTCAAGATAGTATAAGCTCATAATAGGCTCAGGATATCCCATGTACAGACACCCTAAGCTTCCACTCATTGCGACTGATTTAGTACCTGTCACAGACTTACAGTGGATGATCAGGAAAATACTGAATTTCATTACTACTAGTGCATTAAGTTTTGGAACAAAGCTAACCTCTCCAGTTTATTATAAACCTTAAATAAAATAATGAAGCAGGAATATGCATGGACAACGCTCTTCAAACCCAATGAAATCATAACTGAAGCTATGTTTTACACATTTGTTGTTAAACTTCTGATGCTCTAAACTCTTAGTTGACTACATTGTTTTCAGAAACTGAGTTGATTACAATTCCTACCCGATCTCGTCTTAGTTTTCTAAATGCACTTTTAAATTCTTCAACTTGGCAATCCCAAATGCATACCAAAGGTTCTTTTCTATTTATCACTCTTGTGTTTTAATGTGGTGAATATTACCATTAAGTAATTCACAAAACAAATTATGATAATTTTGCTATAGTTTGTAAAATACCCCAGTATCTGTATGATGTGTCAATTTTATTTGAAATTCTGATTCATCTA
The DNA here is from genome assembly GCF_947179515.1 of Apodemus sylvaticus. Lineage (NCBI taxonomy): Eukaryota > Metazoa > Chordata > Mammalia > Rodentia > Muridae > Apodemus > Apodemus sylvaticus. The sequence continues at coordinate 159,824,241 of NC_067475.1, read as the reverse complement.
TTTTAAGGTTGAGTAATCCTGTAAAGCCTTAGTATTTCATTACATGGCAGTAGTAAAAGAAAAGGCAGGTGGTGTATCTCAGAAAGAACTTGAATAATAACAAAGGTCTTTGGAGGTGGAGAATCATTAAATGAATTCTAAGTAAAGACTTCTGAGAGAATCTCAAGTATAATGAATGGTTGACCTCCTCCCTCAGAATGACATTTTGTCTCCATTTCTGCAAGTTGATGGTACAAAGATCAAAACAGACAAACACACTTTTAGTAACACAGATTTAAAAGCTTTCATTATGTTCCATTTTCCCAGAATATACAAAATATCATTTGGAGTTTCATATTTTAATTGGGTTTGTGAGAGAAAAACATTACTCTCTGATTTCATTATTCTTAAAGAATTATATTGTATGTACTTTTGTGATTTTTAGCAAGAAAATACTTCCGATTAATTTTAAAATTAAAACAATCATAGTCTTTAAATGTATTGACATTTGGTATTGTTCACATATTTCTAAATGAATTTACTTAAAGATAGACTACTCTTTTAGTCATTGTTTTATTTCTATAAAGAAACCCAGGCAGCTCTTATAAAACAAAGCATTTATTTGTGGGTTTGGTTAGCATTTCAGAGATTTAGTCCATTATTATCAAGGAAGAGGATATGGTAACATGTAGGCAGGTGCTGTAGCAGTTAATGAGAGTTGCAGTCAGAGCTGTAGGCACAGAGAGAGAGAGAGAGAGAGAGAGAGAGAGAGAGAGAGAGAGAGAGAGGAAGGCAGAAGGGGTCTGTGTGATTGTATGGTGACATGGCTAACATACCTACCTCTTTATTTGTAAGTAACCTTCATTTATATACTACCTCATTCCAGGGTTCAAAATTTATTTATTTCCTAATATACTTAATTGCTAATTAACAAAGTTATTATTTGTGAAGCATATTATGGATGATGAAAATAAACGATAGAATCTAGAAAACATGAAAGGAGATCTTTTTATAAATCTCAATGTCATTTATTAAAACATTTTTAAATTTCATAGTAAAATAATATTACCTTAGCTTGGGCAACCGAGTCACACTCTTGGTTGACAACTCACTGACCAGTTCTTGCCGCATGGCACCTGTTAATTACTTGTCTGAGGCTCTAGCCTGTTTTTGCTTGCTTATAATTCTGCTTTTCTGTATACTTCCAGCAAAGCAGTATTTAATCTTGCCTGGATGAATGTTTCTTGAGAGGTGCTACGAATAAATAGAGAGTGGAAGTTAATTACAGGAGGACTTCAACTAGGCAGTTATTCTACATCATCTTCACCAATCCTAGGAGGAAACCTGTTGATGATCTAACAGTTTCAGATCCCCTGCGCTGTCATAAGAAAGCTCACTAAAGTCACTGATTCACCAATCAAGATAGATGGAATCATTAGTTTGGTCTGTTGGTCCTGTGAATCACTTGAATAAATATTTGATATCTCCTCAAGATTAACTAAAAAAATAAAAGGTTACATTTCCTCAAGAAATTAGTATTGTACACAAATACAAGATGAATATGCAAATAAATCTATATGCACGTATTTCTGCTATTTGAGTTTTTCTGTTCTCAGATCTGCTTTGATTTTATGTTAGATCAGAGAAATGTAGAAGTCCTACTTTTATACCTATTTACAAACATGTATACTGTCAGGAAAATACTATTGACCAGCTACAAAGAGACAAGGAATGGGCTTGCTGTTTTTGATTTCTTATTAAAAAAAATTGAAATTGATAAGAAAAATTCTCATGTCCCTCCTAAAAATAAAACATATTCTATTTGTGGCATAACTATTGCCAGAAAACATACTAAGGATATATTTTAGTTTTCACATATTTTTACATTTATATTGTTTTAAAAAATATGTATATGGTCTTTCTGCATGGCTATGCATAGGGATAGCTATTTCTGAAAGCATTTTATTGTTTTAGATGTTAAACTTTTGCATGATCATGAAATGAAGTAAATAATATGCCTTAAGATGATTTAAGACTATGTATTCAATATTTTCTACTGTGAACACAGTCTGGGTTTTTTTGTTTTTTTGTTTTGTTTGTTTGTTTTTAAACCAACAGAAATGTATTTTCTTACTGTTCTGAAGGACACCTAATAGCAAATTTGGTGTCTGTTGAAGATCAGTTTCCTACCTTTTCGTTTATGTCTGTATGACAGAAGGTTCCAAAGGTAGTGGTTTACAGTCTTTTTTTTAAAATTGATATATTTTTTATTTAAATTTCAAATGATTTCCTCTTTTCTAGCCCCCCACTCCCCGAAAGTCCCATAAGCCCCCTTCTCTCCCCCTGTCCTCCCACCCACCCCTTCCCACTTCCCCGTTCTGGTTTTGCCCTATACTGCTTCACTGAGTCTTTCCAGAACAAGGGACCACTCCTCTGTTCTTCTTGTACCTCATTTGATGTGTGGATTATGTTTTGGATATTCCAGTTTTCTAGGTTAATATCCACTTATTAGTGAGTGCATACCATGATTCATCTTTTGAGTCTGGGTTAACTCACTTAGTATGATGTTCTCCAGCTCTATCCATTTGCCTAAGAATTTCATGAATTCATTGTTTCTAATGGCTGAATAGTACTCCATTGTGTATATATACCACATTTTTTGCATCCACTCTTCTGTTGAGGGATACCTGGGTTCTTTCCAGCTTCTGGCAATTATAAATAGGGCTGCTATGAACATAGTGGAGCATATATCCTTATTACACGCTGGGGAATCTTCTGGGTATTTGCCCAGGAGTGGTATAGCAGGATCTTCTGGAAGTGAGGTGCCCAGTTTGGAGGAACCGCCAGACTGATTTCCAGAGTGGTTGTACCAATTTGCAACCCCAGCAGCAGGAACAGTCTGTTTTAGTTTAGCTTACCTGTAAGACAACCATGTACCCAACATTAGTATGCTGAGACTTTCCATAGATTCAACTTCTGTGATCTAAGCTAAAAGCAGAGATTTAATCTTAAATTGTGTACTGTTCTATTTTCTTAACCCAGCTCTAAAAGTTGATTTTATTTCCTCAGAGGAAAGATCCAAACCCAAGCTTTAGTAACACATGGCTTGGGCAAATCCCAGAGCATTTCTATCTCCTTATCCCTAGGCCTATGCCTGGAACCTTCTAACCTTGATACAATCTAATCTTCTGAAGCCTGGACCTTGAAGGCTTCAGCTTCCAACCTAGAATGTTTTCAGTCTATGAGAGTGACAGATGAATAAGCTCACTCTTTCTAGCTCTTTCTGAACTCTGGCTGGCTAGTTTAGCTCAGCAGTTCTGGTTCAAACTTCTCGTTAAGCCGCCAAGCTGATTGATTCAATGTGACTTCTTTCAGCTTCTCACTGGATTGTTCTGCTTGGTGTAAACTTACTCTGGCAATTTGTTGTAATCCTATGGCTCTTTCTCATTCTCTGGCTCTTTCTGACATCACCTGTGTCTAGCTTATTCTCTCTGCAACCTGTCTCTGTACAACTGTGCCAGTAAAATCTGCCTCTGGGGAGAAGGGGAGAGGGAGCAGGGCTTTGTGAGGGTAAACTGGAAAGACAGGGGATATCACCAGGATGTAAAGTGAATGAATGAATGAATGAATGAATAAATAAATAAATAAATAAATAAATAAATAAATACATGAATGGGAGAAAAGCTGCCTTTGAACTGCCACCCAATGAAGTGCCGTGAACCCAACTCCACTGCGCAGCGGCCTCTCCACTCACTAACCACAGACTCACCTCCTGCTCACTGAGGAGCCCTCCCTGCGCTGCTTCTCTTTAGTACCTTCTTGCCTGATAGTGAGGCATATCTGACTCATTCTGTCAAAGCTTTCTCTGATTTGTCACTTTGTCTGCCCCTCAGTTTTACCTCGTTGGTTTAGATTAAAGTTATATACTAAAGGATTCGAGCGATAGGGATGAAAGGTGTATACTAAGGGCGTGTGTACATTCTAGTGGATCACTTAGAAGTATAAAGTCTTTGCATGAGATCAGAATAGCCATGTTGCTGGATTTAAAAATCTTCTACTTCTAGCATAATGTATGTGAATGTGTGTATGTTTATGCTTTGGTAATTATTTACAGGCAGCCAACTATATATAAATTGAGAGCAACCTTTGAAATATAAATGCACATAAACACATCCTAACACACACACACACATATACACACACACACACACACACACAAAGTGAGAGCAAGAGGGAGATTAAGTGTGTGCTTGCAAGAGAGGGAGAGGAAAAGAGAGAGGGAGAGAGAGAGGAAGAGGGAGAGGGAGAGGGAGAGGGAGAGAGAGAGAGAGAGAGAGAGAGAGAGAGAGAGAGAGAGAGAGAGAGAAAGAGGAGAAAATCAAGCCTACCTGTACCCATGTAGCATTTTTAGAATTTATTTGCTACCAATTATTAGTTAGTATCCAATAAAGTAATTATTTTATCATTAAGGCATTAACAAGTTTATGTTAATAAAAAATTTAGTGAACATATAAATATTGAAAGCAAGACTTCTTTTTATCTATTATTATAGAATTTATGATCAGAATAAATTATAACCACTGATATCACACATTTCTCAACTCATACCATATTTGAATGAATGTAATAAATTTAGTTCGTTGTTTTCTTGAAAGAACAAATTCCTTTCCATAAAAAGTAATTAACAAAATATTTAAGAGAAATAAGATAGGTATATAAATGAAAGAATAAATTATGAAGAAAGGAAAAAGTATGCCTTTCAGAAACTAAAATATTTAAAAACCAAACCAAAAAAGAAAATTATTGATGGCACAGGACTTTACTTTGTAATAATTATTTATTTTTATTTTCTGTACCTTGGTATTCTGTCTGCATATATGTGTGAGGGTGTCAGATCCTCTGCAAGTGCAATTTCAGATGGTGGTGAGCCGCCATGAGAGCGCCTGAGTCCTTTAGCTAAGAACCAACAATGTTTTTAGTTGCTGAAGCATCTTTTCAGCCCAAAGAAAAATTCTTGGAACAGTTCACTTGGCTGGATTTTCTATTTTCTGCATTCATTACCTTGACCATGGACCACACTGGAAACTCAACTTCTTTATATAGTTTATGGTCAAAGATTTGTGAGAATAGCACTAGGTGTATCTGTGTTGCAAGAGTATTTTTGGAAGCCATCTATCAAGATAATTAGAGGACCAAATTAAGATGGAACAATTTTATACACCTATCACTTTTGAACAGGTACACTAAATATAGTGGTAAATTAAATGATCAAATGTAAATGTTTTAAAAGTTAACATGAGAAAAATAATCAGGAGACTGCATCCATTATTCAGGAAAGAGACCAATGACTGTCAAACTCAGTGATGATGATACACAGAAGAGTACCATATATACAAAATATTTAGGGAAAAGAAAACATCCTACAAATATTAGACATCAAAAGGTAAGGAAGGTCACTGACACAGTCTTCTGCCTGCAGTTCTGAAATATTATATCTAATCTGTAATATTGTATTCAATATACAAATAGGGCATACAGGTACTTGGCCATTTCATGGGGATGATGAGGTTTTGTCTGGGAAGGGTGAACTTGCTCTGAAACCGTCCTGACTCACAATAATTCATATCTATCACACATGAAAAGCAAACTCTGAATGTTCTGATATCCCCCAAGAAGCTGAATTCACTATACTTAATGTAAAATATCACACAAAGACCTTAATTCTCAAAGTTCCAAATACTAACTAAACCATCTCTATAGGAGTGTGTGATATTCTGAGAGTAATTACTTGCAGCAGGATTCTTGTCCATCAACTGAGCTGTAGAATTGAAAACAAGATAAGTGCTCTAACATGGAACAAGAGACAAATCAGGAGACTTTGTAATTCTCAGAGAAATGAAAAGAAATAGAGAAGTGTTTGGTTCTAAGGAAGTTCAAAATCCATTGTCCCTGAAACAATTCTCTGAGATTGACACAATACCCTCGGAATATTCATGGGCCCTAGGCTCTGCCTGTGCTCAAGGAATGTCCTTTAGCTTCTGTCTCTGTCTCTATGGGTCTGCCATGGAGATCATTGTTCTGATCTTGAAGGTCAGCATATATGTATGTTCATAGTCAAATCACTCTATTCCTCTGCAACCTGCACAACTCCAGAAATTGTCGAAGCTTCTTTTTGCTTTGCCTCATTTCCATTTCTGTCCATGCCAAACTGACAGTTTCTCCAGGTACAACATTTCCCACAATTGTTCTCCAGATAAACCCATCTGTATTTCTGAGTTCTATTGATTTGAATTGTATAACTTTGTCTATATCTTCATAATCTTGACAATGCAAGCACTCAATTTACAGTTATAATAATTGCCACAAAAGTGTGAGCAATGCCTTCTTGCTACTATTGGATCTTGTATGTCCTCAAATGCACACGTGTTGAAGTTTGGTCTTCAGCTTGTCTTTAAGATGGTTTTAGGGAGTGGGGTTTGATGCAGGAATTGGGAGTCCTTGGTAAACTTGAGGAAGCTTCTGGAACATATCCCTTCTGACTCTGATTTTTCTCTGGATTAAGGTGAATTTTCTTTTCTGTCCAATACTTCCTACAGAATGTGCTGTACTAACATTAGTCAAAAGCCACAGAGCTAAGCAATAATAGACCAAAAATTCTGGGAGGGTGTACCAAAATAAATCACTCACTTTATAAGTGGGTCATTTCAGGGTGTTATTTTTCAACAGTGACAAATAGTTGAAAACTTCTGTGCTATGACAAAAAGGGGTAAGCATTCCATTGGCTATCATTATTTTTTAAGAGACCACAATCCTACATGGGCAATCATAAAGAGTTATGCATGTGTATGATATTCCTAAAAGTTTTCAATTTCACATTTGTTATTTCTATATTAAAGTATGTCCACTTAACAGTGTATTGTTAGTTTAATAAGTCTAATTTTCCAATAAGTAAGGGAATATACTCATATTTCTTTGAATTAGGTCACACGATCCATCAAATAGTTTTAACTTGATGCATAGAAGATCAAATTTTTCAAGAGGAAAAATTGCCAAAGTCACAAGGTATTGCACTTTGTAGCATGGACATTTGCACAGGTCCGTGGTGTAAACAATTTTCAGTGGTACACAACTCATTTAGGGAACATATTTTATGTGAGAAATTCATACATATATAAATTGACCACTAAGTTTAAGTCAACCTTATGAAGTCTACAATCCCTGCAAACAAACAAAATTTTATTGTTTCAAATTTCTACAAAAAGTAACATCACTGTAAGCATTGTTCCTTGCTGAACCACTATGTTTAACACAGAGTACCACAAAGCACAACAGAACATGGTCAGAAGGGTGACGTCATGTTCTCTAGAAAGAAAAGACTATTTCAAAGAATAAAAGGTTAAAGATAGGAAATAGAATTATAATAAGACATTGCTATCCAGAGACTGCTCCACCTGGAGATCCATCCCATTTATAGTATCCAAACCCAGACAATATTGTGGATGTCAAGAAGTGCTTGCTGACCGGAGTCTGATATAGCCGTCTCCTGAGAGGCTCTGCCAGAGCCAGACAAGCACAGAGGCAGATACTCGCAGCCAACCATCAGACAGAGCACAGGGACCCCAACGGAGGAGTTAGAGAAAGGAGTGAAGGAACTAAAGGGGTTTGCAACCCCATAGGAAGAACAACAATATCAACCAACTTGATACCCCAGGGCTTCCAGGGACTAAACCACCAACCAATGAGTACAGGGGGGAACTCATGGCTCGAGCCACATATGTAGCAGAGGATGGCCTTGTCAGGCATCAATGGGAGGAGTGGCCTTTGGTCCTGTAAAGGCTCAGTGCCCCAGTGTAGGGGAATTTGAGGACAGGGAGGCAGAACTGGGTGGGTGAGCAGGGGGAGGGGTAACAGGATAGGGGTTTTCTGGGAGGAAAACCAGGAAAGGGGAAAACATTTGAAATGTAAATAAAGAAAATATTCAATATAAAAAAGAAAGAAAAATATTAAAATAGTCCCAGGCACTTTGAATTGGATTATAGTTTGTCTATATACAATGTAGAAAGGATGGGTACAAAGAAGATTCTATCATGCTTTATTACTTTTATATCTATTCATAATTAGCATATAAAAATCAATTACTCCCATTCTCCAAATAATTATCAGTCAGTGATAGTTCCTCATTTAGTCATGGGAGTTCATGTCATCTCCACTCTCCTTTCTGAGATTATTTCTGGCTTGAGTTTTCCATCTTGAACATGTTGTCACAACTGTTATGAGTTCATGGGTACAACTTCCCTGCTATGGTTATTTTAACCTAAATCATCCAGGTGTCATGTAAGAAAGGAAGTCAAATCTTGCAACTTTTAAGATTTTTAGTATTTGTTCTAGTGTTCAGATCTTTACCATAATTTTATCTAAGCTTTATCATGCATTACAGAAGAATAGCATAGAAGAATAATTATAGGCTAAAGAAAACATGAAAGTTATAATTATATCACCTACCTTTTATTCCATTGTGTATTATTCTGAAAATTACACTGAAACAAATTTTTAGGAGACAAGTCCTCAACATTTGTATTGTTAATGCACACATTAACAAATTCTTATTGACACTAACAATAATTATGCCAGCAAATAAAATAATAACCTCTAAAATGTCAAGCTGTTTAAACTTTTCAAATTAAAAAGAAAAATACTATTTGTGAGGTCCTGTCAAGAATAGTTAATTTACAAGATCCCTGATAGCATATGCTGACAGTCGTCGCCTGACAAGCTTTAAGCTGGAGTAGACTCAAGGTTGCTTAGAACTCTGTACCAATTATCTCTGTTAAGTCATTTATATAATGGTCTTCTCCACATCTTGTTCTCAGAAAGGATGAGAGGAGAGTCCTGGATTAGATACAAGACCTAGGGTTTAAAAAACTTTAAATTATGGTTGCAAGGAGTAAGTATTGTGGTTAGAAAGACAGATCACCAGACTAGAAGGATGAACATTTAATACATTTTCAGTGGACTTTCAAAAGTACCTTATCTTCAAGTACCAAGGAGCCTTGTCGGATGCTCAGAAGTCTCTATTGAATTGTACCATAACCTTATGTAGCTTTTTTATTTCTCATCACCTTGGGAGAATTTGATACATTGCATAAGTCTGTGCAACTGAATCAGATTCAACACAACCTGTCACTTCTGGATCCATCTCCATGGTAAATAATGAAGCTGAAATAAAAAAAAAATAAAAAAGAAACAAAACATATTTGTTGCCAGTCATCTCTTAGAATGTTGATTCTATTTTATTTACATTTAAGGCAAACACTCAGAAAATACAGGAAAACAGATTTTCTTCTTACAATGCTCTTCAGTAAAGGATTTGGATAAGCTAAGACTATTTCCCATTGTCAGAAAATTCCCAAATAAAATTGTCTTAATTTTATAGCAGTCAGAAAACTTTTTTATTGAAATTGTTGTGTCATACTGATGTCAAATAATCAAAAATACACTTGGAATAGTGAAGTCAATGAAGAATCTTGAATAAAATAGTCTAACTCTTAATTTTCTGGGGTTTTAGGCCTGAGACATAGCATTCTGGTGTTGTTTAACCCAAAATACCTTTTAAAATTTGGCTCATTTTCCCTTAAATCTGATAATAGGTGAATGGAACAAAATATGTAGGAATTCTTGCCATGTGAATGGAGAATCAGGAAGAAGGTTCATCTAGTCTCGAAAATATCAATGTATTTTGAACGAAGAGCATTAAAATGAGGTAGGGATGAGAGGGGGTTGATTGGGGGATGGGGGAAGGGAGATGGCTTATGGGATTTTTGGGGAGGGGGCAGGAAAGGGGAAATCATTTGAAATATAAATAATGTATCTAATAAAAATAAAATAAAAATAAAAAAGAAATGTGAATTGCTTATGAAGTTTACCCTGCTGATAGTTTATAAACTCCATTTGCATTTTGCTTAGAGGCAAAAGACAAAACCAAAACCAAAACCAGAAGAAAAAAAATGAGGTACTTAACTTACCCTGTAGGGCACTGTCATCCAGGACCTGCCTTGTAGGTTGAGACCTAAAAGCACTGAGACAGAAAGGATAACAAATGGAGGAAGATGTAATAGGCAATAAAGGTATTTTCCTTGTGGATTTCAAGCAGACTCACTGCATTAAGAGCCTCCATGCCCAGGATGCAGCTGTGACAAAGCAAGTTGGTGATGCCAGCTTGTGTCTGTGAATGCAGCATAGCAGCAGAGATTTGGCTCTTGCACAATGCTAAAAATTCTTCTGTATTTCTCCATTATCTCCAAGTTATACTGCTTTTAATTCAAATCCTTGTCATTTGGGATATAGATTTCTTATCTTCTTCCATAATTATAGAAAACTTTCCTCAAATTCCTAGTACAATGCCACCCTTCTTTGCAAGTTTCTTTGCTCTTTTTTTCTATATTCTTTGTTTACATTCCAAATGCTTTCCCCTTTCCCAGTTCCTCCCTCCCCATAAGTCCCATAAGCCCTCTTCCCTCCGTCCAATTCCCAATCACCCTCTCCCATTTCTCTGTCCTGGTAATCCCCTACAATGCTGGATCAAGCCTTTCCAGAACGAGGGACCACTCCTTCCTTCCTCTTGTGAATCAAGTGATATGTTAATTGTATCTTGAGTGTTCAGAATTCTGGGCTAAATAATATCCACTTATCAGTGACTGCATTACATGTTATTCTTTTGTGATTGGGTTACTTCACTTAGGATGATAATTTCCAGTTCCAACCATTTGCCTAAAAATTTCATGATTTCATTGTTTTAATTGCTGAGTAATATTCCATTGTGTAAATATACCACATTTTCTGTATCCATTCCTCCATTGAAGGACATCTGGGGTTTTTTCTCATGCCTGTTTCAGTTTTCCTTGATTAATGTATGGTTATTTGGAAAGAGCATTGTTAAAGATGATAGGAATATTTTATTTAATATGTTTTTGTAGGTATATATACTCACAATATGTATTATATGAATTTTAGATATGTTGATAATTATATGGTTCCTTATAATTATTCAAAGGAAAATGTATTATTTTCCCTTTTTTCCCTTTCCAGTCCCTAATTAAAGTCTCTTTGCCTCCTTTATCCCACTTCCCTTTCCAAATCATTTGTTTCCCACTCTTTCCCTCTATGGAGCCTCTCCTCTCCCTCATGGTTCCTTCATACCTTGCTGGTTCCTGTAGTTATTGCAGGTAATATAATCATATGTGAAGACATATAGTGAGGAGATCGAATTTAGAGAGAACATGGAGCATTTTGTCTTTCTTGGTCTGAGTTACTGCACTCAATGATTGTTGCAGGTCCATCGTTTTACCTGCAAATTTCACGACATTATTTACCTGGTTATTTCATTTTATATCTGAGTAATATTCCATCATATATATGTATTACATTTTCCCCATTAATTCATTAGTTGAAAGACATGTTATTTACATCTTTAGTTAATGTGGATAAAATAACGATGATGGTTAAGCAAGTATCTATCTATTGAGCATGTTGATATGCTGTTGAATCATTTGGTCATGTGACAAGAAATGCTATAATAGGTCATATGATAATTTTTTAAGTATCAGGAGTAGCCTCTACACTAATTTCATGGGGGGGTCCCACTGGTTTGTATTTGTACCAACAGTGAATAACTTATCCCTTTAGTCTTCATGCCTTCCAAAATGTGTTGTTGCCTGTTATTTTGCTTTTCTTTACCATTCTGAGTAGGATACAATCAAATAACAAAGAGGTTTTAATATGGATGATGAACATTTTTCAGATATTTCTTAGTCATTTTTATTTATTCATCTTAATGCTGTCTGTTCAGATCCCTAGTCCATTTTTGAATGACCCCTTTTCTTTTTCTTCTTTTCTGTTTTTGTTTTTTATTAATTTAAGACAAGATCAGAACAAGGAGGACATCAATAGACATGAACGTGGAAGGAAATGGCCACAACCCCACACATAGGCATCTAAGGAATGATGAGAGCAAGAGAAATGGATGTCCTCCCAGTAACACACAACAATGAGTACCCAACACATGTAATCATCAGTGAAAAACCTGTAACACTGAAGCCATGAATCTGAGAGAACATGAGAGGGTGATACATGGAATGATTTGGAAGGAGGAGAGACAAGGAGGAAATGAGGCAACTGTAATTTTAAAATATGGAGACTATGTTATTTGTGTGTGTGTGTGTGTGTGTATTTATATGTGTGTAATTCTTTTTTCTCAAATATTCTGATTACAGATTCCTTTCTTTCTTTCTCTTTCTTTCTTTCTTTCTTTCTTTCTTTCTTTCTTTCTTTCTTTCTTTCTTTCTTTCTTTCTTTCTTTCTTTCTTTCTTTTTCGGTTTTTCAAGACAGGGATTCTTTGCTTAGCTCTGGCTGTCCTGGTACTCACTTTGTAGTCCAGGCTGGCCAAGAACTCAGAAATCTGCCTGCCTCTGCCTCCCACATGCTGGGATTAAAGAAGTGCACTACAACTGCCCAGTGATTCCCTTCTTTCTACTCCTCCTGGTTTCTCACCACCTCCCCTCACATTGGATCCTACCCTTTCTGTCTCTCATTAGAAATGAACTTCTAAGAGATAACAACAAACTATAGCAAAATAAAATAAGATTAATAAAACTATCTCACTGAAGTTGGATGAGGCAAAAAAGCAAAAGAGCCCAAGTGAAAATACAAATATCAGAGACACACTCAGTCACACAGTCGGGAGTCTCATTTTAAAAAAACTAAATTGAAGGCCATAATATACATGCAAAAGACCTGTGGTTCCATGAGCTCTTGGGGAAATGATTTGATAGTGACATGCCATTTAGAGTGCTCTCTCTCTCTCTCTCTCTCTCTCTCTCTCTCTCTCTCTCTCCCTCCTCCCTCCCCCTGTTGTTGTCTGCTTAATTTCTGTTTCTTCATTTCTGTGTTTGTTCCCATCTGCTGCAGGGGGAAACTTCTCTACTGATAGCAGAACAAAGCATTGTTCTATGAGTATAGTAGAATATCATTGGGGTAAGGAAAAAAACTATTTTAAATAAAAGGAAACATATAACTTCCAAAAAGAACTGTACATTCAACATCAATGTCTGTATGTAGCTTTGATGTATAGACATAATAAAGGCCTCTGAGACACAAGTATGCTTATTGAATAGAACAATTAAAAATGTTTCTGGTCCCTGAAATACATGTGGTCCCAGGACTGTAGTTTGTGCCACATGACTGTACCCAGTGTGTAACAATTGCGGGGTTGATATCTCTTTTGTTTCCCAAAGTATTGCCGAGTTCCATGAGTTTTCTTCATCTGTGACTGAAATGATCAGAGCTTCAGTTTCTATCCACCTTTTCCAAATAATCTCCAAAGACTATGTAGTAATAAATAAGCACCTCTTGTTCTTAGCTCACTCCACCTCTATGACTAATCTGCCAGGAATGTTTTCACAACAGCCCAGCTTTCCTTGAAAATCCATTGTCTGCACAGCCCTACAAGTGCCAGAGCCTCTGCTCATACTAAGCTGGTATTTTAGTCACTTCCCTAAATATAGACACACCATGAGGTGTATGTATAGCATTATGCCATGGGGAAGGTGGTGGTGGAGGCACAGAGTAGGACTCTCGTGATAATGGCTTTGAAGTCTGAGGGTCTCAGGACTTTCTAATTGTACTAAAATGCTGATTATAACTTTTAAAATGTCCTAGAAACTTTCTTCCTCTTTCTGAGAGTGAAAGACTGCTGGCTTGGGTCATTAACACCTGTAGCCTAGCAGCAGAGGATTAAGCAATGTGGTCTTTGTTCTATCTCAGCAGGAACTGCTGGGCTCTAACTTTCAGCTTGCTCCTCAGAAGTCTTTGCAGAAAATAGGACACTTAAAGAAATGGTTAATGAGTTTATTACTAAGTTGTAAAAAGTTTCCTATGAAAGCTATCTTTCATAGGAAAGGAGAAGCAGCAGAAAGATCCTAAGGGGGGAGGGGAGTTCTTTTAATTGGAGAAAGGTAAAAAGTGAGAGAGAGAGGGAGAGGAGGAGAAAAGGCACATGTGAGAGAATATATACAGAGAGAACTAGTAGTAGTAGTGCCCTTTCTTTTTGTCTTCAGTACTTATGCATCTTTCAGAATACATGATCACATGTTACAAAGTTCATTACTAGTTCACACAAAAATCAAATCATAAATTGAAATAGAAGTTTACAGCAGAGAATGTTTATGTGTACATGCATTAGGAGTAATTATCTAGATAGTAGCATCTCTCACTTGTCTTCTCTACAGGTTCGTAGAAAGTATAAAACTATAACTACTGTAAGGCAAAGGACACTGTTAAAAGGACAAAACGGCAACCATCAAATTGGGAAAGGATAGTCACCAATCCTATATATGATAGAGGGCTAATATATACAAAGAACTCAAGAAGGTAGACCCCAGGGAACCAAGTAACCCTATTAAAAAATGGGGTACAGATCTAAACAAAGAATTTCACCTGAAGAAATTCAGATGGCCAAGAGGCACCTTAAAAAGTGCTCAACATCATTAGTCATTAGGGAAATGCAAATGAAAACAACCCTGAGATTTCACCTTACACCAGTCAGAATGGCTAAGGTCAAAAACTCAGGAGACAGCAGGTGTTGGCAAGGATGTGGAGAAAGAGGAACACTCCTCCACTGCTGGTGGGGCTGTAAGATGGTACAACCACTTTGGAAATCAGTGTGGCAGTTCCTCAGAAAACTGAACATGGCACTTCCGGAGGACCCTGCTATACCACTCCTGGGCATATACCTAAAGGATTCCACAGCATGCAATAAAGACACATGCTCCATTATATTCATAGCAGCCTTATTTATAATAGCCAGAAGCTGGAAAGAACCTAGATGCCCCTCAAAGGAGGAATGGATACAGAAAATGTAGTATATTTACACAATGGGATACTACTCAGCAATTAGAAACAATGAATTCACAAAATTTTTAGGCAAATGGTTTGATCTGGAAAATATCATCCTAAGTGAGGTAACCCAATCACAAAAGAATACACATGGAATGCAATCTCTGATAAGTGGATATTAATTAGCCCAGAAGCCCTGAATACCCAAGGCACAAATTGCATAACAAATGACTCCCATGAAGAAGTATGGAGAGGGTCCTGATCCTGAAAAGGATTGATCTATCATTGCAGTGGAATGTAAGGACAGAGAAAAAGGAGGGACGTGATTGGAGAATGGATGGAGAGAAGAAGGTTTATGGGATATATGGGGAGGGGGGATGGGGAAAGGGGAAATCATTTGGAGTGTAAACAAAGAATATAGAAAATAAAAATATTAAGAAAATAAATAAAGTTGGGCTGAATTACAAAAAAAAACTATAACTAAGTTATAAGTGAAGTTTTGTATAGATAAACACAGTCAATATTTTATCTTCTGTCCTAGCACCTATAATAAATCATTAGTTCCCTTTTTATTACCTTTGATTAATTGTTTTGCAACCTCTTGGAATGTGCTCTGAGTAGGAGAAAGTCTGGTTGCCATCTAAGAGCAATTAACTTGTGACACTTGGGAGACTGGCAGAGTTCTCATTGCAGTTTGACTGTTAGAAAAGGACCTAGTAGCAGTCCCAATATAATAGAGCTTAATAATCACAGATATAATTTTAGGAATTCTTATAGAATAACCATTAAAACTTAAGTCATCTATTTGTCTATAAAGCATCACTATAAGACAATACATCTTCATGGATCTGCAGAGATCTGCTCCAAAGGGGTGTGCTATTAATTATTGATTATTATATATGTATAATAATAACAGGAAAAGCATATTAATAGCAGGAATCTTTCCTAAAATTAGTCCCCCACAGCCTGGCTGAAGAGGTGCTCACCTGTTGCAGATTATATAATAATCCAAGGCAGGCATTTCAGGATGATCATCTGCTAGTATATTAGCTTGTCCCATTATGGCTCCTGACAACATTATAAAGAGTTGACAAATGGCATAGAATGGTTGGTAGTTCCCATTATTCTAAGTGTTATTATCTGGATCTATATAAACAGAGATTGTGGATATTTTAAAAGAATTCCTGGAAAATATGATAAAAAAATTAGAACCCTCTTCCAATCTCAAGAGAATATCTGTAGATTAGTCTTAGGTTTAAATCAAAGTTTTTAAAAGTCATTTCTAATCTGTTGTTCTCAGAAGATATAAACATTATTTCTAGCTACTTCATGGACAATGGTAACTTTGAAACTCAGTTGAGTTTCTGTATATACTGTCAGTATTAAGCAGTGATGTACATACATAATAAGGTATGGCCTTTGGAAGAGCTTTTCCACCAAGACTGCTTGGAGAGCTAGTCTAATGTGAAGAGTCAACTTAAATACATGTTGAAATCTACAAAATTCTGATGGACAACTTAATAAAATATAAAAATGTAAAACTATTATTGGCTGGCTCAACCGGTAAATCATCCTACAAATTTAATTCAAAAGAAATAGCAACTTTGACTTTGCAAAGTTTAAATAATATCTTTAAAGTATGTAAATAAGGATTTTGAAAGTTTTTTGGCAAAGTCATTGCTGAGTCTCATTTCCAGAAGATCCAAATTTTCAATAACACAAATTATAGAGTACAGGAAAAGGAGGAGGATGCCATTTATCAGGAAGGCAGAAAAGAACGTGTATACTGTGCTGCCAGAAAAAATAGCTGGAGAGACATTAACGTGAATTGCCTAAAAATGCAGTGCTCAACCAAAACCTGAGAGTCGGTATTTGGAGTTTATAATGTAATGCCTTGTAGTTAGTGACAATTTTGCACTTGGATTTAGAAATAATTAAATATTAGCATAATTATTTTTCTTTAGATGACAGTTATCTACTACTAGATTGATAAGAGCGTCTAAAGTTATAATATAGAAATATGAGTTGTAATCAAACTAGACTACAGATTTCTATTCTTAAGTGTAGGCTAAACATGCAATTGTATTGCATCAACTCACCCTTTTTTTTATTATGATGAATAGCTAAGCATCACAAAAGAATAATATTTCAGAGCTTATAAGTGATTTGTTTCACTTGAGATAATAATTCAAAATATATTTTATTTTCTTCATTCAGCATAATCATTTTAAACTGTTACACAGTTTAATGGAAAATGCATTAAAGCCATTCTTAAAAGAAAAACATTTATTTTTTTATTGTGAACTTTTATACAGGATTACTTTATTGTATCTGTGCAACCATTTGAATACAATCAATTTTTGACTACTCGCACATGAGTAAGTGATAAATTCTATTTTTTAAAAAATATTTGTATCACTTAAGTCTATATATTATTTTCTTAAACATTGCATAATACACACATATACACACACATGCCACACACACACATGTATATATGGGCTGTTAAAATTGACACCTAATGTCTAGCAATGTAAGACTTATGTTATTAAGGGTATAAATTTATGTGCCACCTGTGCAGTGATGATGCATTCCATGGTGAAAGCAGAACTTATTAAGACTATTTAATATTCTTTTTAATGACATGCATTTTCTTGGAGATTAATATTAATAAAATTGCCAAAATTATTCTTGACAAACACAGTTGAATTCTTCATTTTGTCCATCAGTATAGGTGACTCTTGAAAGTGCACATACCAGAATATTATTTACATAAAATACGTTCTGTGTGGGAAACAACACTAAGGTGATACTTGGCCTATTTGCGTCAGCATGGTCAGAGTTTCAGGGGATTTAAGCACTGCTGCTGCTGTAGTAGGTAGGGTGATGTGTGTAACAACTAATCCTATAAAGCACACAATGATTGACTTCCACTAGAATTACATACTGTGCCAGCCTTTCATGAATGATGAATGACTGGAGTTTCATGAATGACAATGGAGCACATATATTTAACTTTCATGTTCATTATATTTCCTAAAAAAAGATTTATTGTTAAGAATAAAAACATGTACCTTCTGCTTTCTAAGCCTAGAATTTTGAACTACTTTCACTATAGAGCTTGACAATGAACTTTGACTGACAGATAAGTCTTCAGCTTTGGCAATAACAAAGAAGTTTGTGGAGGATAGGCATTTAGCCAACATTGAAAAGTTCTATGTACTGTGTCAAAAGTAAAGGTTAAATAAGAAAGTAACAAGTATTTTCTTTGAAAAAGCAATCTTATTAAATTAATATTATTCAAATTTCTTTTTTAATATCATTGTATTATGACTTCATTCCAGAGACAAAACTAGAAAACAGGCCAACTAGTCAGTAGTTAAGGAAAAGCTTTATGCATATTTCCTCAGTGTAAAACTTCTCCAGCTTAGAAATTTAAACGAACAGAAAGCTAAATGAGAATGACTAAAAAAAATCTCAGTTTTCTGGTATTAGTTTGCTTTTAGGATTTAAGTCATCATAACTGTCCAGTCTCTTCCACATGTACTGGCAGAAAACCCGATAGCTGTCAATTGGAAACCTTGTATTAGTCCAATGGAGTTGATTGTTATTATTTTTTTATGTGCAGAAATAGGAACATGAATGGAAAAAGCTGTCAGGCATAATGCAATTTATTATTATTTAATGCAACACAGGTTGGTAGAATGTAAGGAAATATTAATTCCATCGAGCAGAGACGCTCAGTCACGGCCATTTCCCTTGATTCCTGACAGTACTTAGGAACCCACAAAAAGCTTCAAGGTCACATGGGATTCTGCATGTCAGCCAGCTGCTACTTTTCATGGGAAGGGCATAAGAATATTCTAGTTATATACTATGACACTCAAACAGCTTTCATTTATTCTGCATTATCTAAAAGTCATTGCATAGTATGAAAAACAATGCTTCAAATATAAATTATTTAATGAATATATTTATTTCAATATGAAAAATATTTTCCAACAAACTTCATCTAATTGAGACAATAGCAAAATTACTCAAATGTTTCCCTGTTTCCCAAACGAAATTGATAATAATATGAAGTAACTGAGGCTCCCACCCTAAAGCCAGCTCAATCCTTAATGTCGAGACAGTCTAAGCTTGGCTTTTTTTTCTCACTCTCCTAAGTGATGTCTTTTTAAAAAAAAATTATAATTTTTTAATTCAAAAATATCTCAGTATACAATATTGTTTTAAGTTGGCCCATATTTATATTTTGAATTCTTCTAAAATCCCTCATTCAATTTATATTCTATAAAGCTCAGCTACAGTAATTCTCTCTCTCATATAGTTTTTATTTTCCAAATTTCAGATTTTTAAGTAAGTTATGTTTGGATGTTTGTATTGTCTAAATGACGTCGGCATTTAAAATAGTCAAACATAATTCCTTGCTGTTTCTAAACACGTACAATGATTCTTACATAGAAAAGAAATATTTTCAGTATGGGTTCTATAATTATAGTATGAAGCCTATAAAGTCTTGTGACTTTTCTATCTATTTAGACCCAGTCTGTTATTGATATTTTGTGAGTAATAAATGCTGAGCTTAGTTAATTATATATGGAAAAAGCTTTAACTTCTAAGACTCATATTTTTATATTTTAATTATTTTCAATTAAATAATTAATTAAATTTTACACTCCATATTTTATTCCCCCCACCGTTCACCCCCTGACTGTTCCACATCCCATACTTCGTCCCCACACCCCTGTCTCCATGTGGATATCCCCACCCCCACTCTACCTGACCTCTAAACCCTCCAGTCTCTTGAAAGTTAGGTGCATCATCTCTGACTGAACACAGACCCCACACTTCTCTGCTATATTTGTTTTGGGGGCCTCATATCAGGTGGCATATACTGACTGTTTGATGGTCCAGTGTTTGAGAGATCTCAGGAGTCTAGATTGAGTCTGCTGTCCTCCTACGAGAGAGATTGTCCTCCTACGAGAGAGATTGCCCTTCTCCTCAGCTTCTTTCAGCCTTTCCCTAATTCCACAGCAGGGGTCAGCTGCTTCGGTCCATTGGTTGGGTGCAAATATCTGCATTCAGCGGCTTGTTGGGTCTTCTGGAGTAGGGTCATGCAAGGTCCCTTTTTGTGAGGCATCATAGCCTCAGTAGTAGTGTCAAACCTTAGGACCTCCTCTTGAGTTGGATCCCACTTTGGGCCTGGTGCTGGACCTTCTTTTAGTTAGACTCCTCTACATTTCTATTCCTGTAATTCTTTCAGACAGGAAGAATTACGGGTCAGAGTTGTGACTGCGGATGCCCTGCTCTCCCATTTGATGCCCTCTCTTCCTCCTGGCGGTGGGCTTTATAAGTTCCTCTCCCTACTGTCAGGCATTTCATCTAAGGTCCCTCCCTTTGAGTCCTGAGAGTCTCTCACCTCCCAGGACTCTAGTATATTCCAGAGGATTCTCCCAACCTCCTATCTCTCAAGGTTGCCTGTTTCCATTCTTTCTGCTGGGCTTCAGGGCTTCAGTCCTTTTCCCTCACCCAATACTTGATCAGGTTCCCCTCTCCCGCCCTATTCCCTTGCTCTGTCTGCTTTCTCTCCCAGGGTGCCTCCCTCCCGCCCCACTTGTGATTGCTTTCTTCTCCCTCCTAAGTTTGACTGAGGAGTCCTCACTTGGACACCTCAGCTTGTTGACCTTTTTGAGTTTTGTGGACTGTGTCTTGGGTCTTCTGTACTTTTTTGTGGCTAATATGAACTTATTAGTGAATATATACCATGCATGTTCTTTTGAGTCTAAGTTATCTCACTCAGGATATTTTATAGTTCCATCCATTTGCCTGTAAAACTCAGGATGTCCTCGTTAATAGCTGAGTATTTTTTCATTGTGTAAATGAACAACATTTTCTGTATCCATTCTTCTGTCATGGGGCATCTAGGTTGTTTTCAGCTTCTGGCTATTACAATTAAGACCACTATCAATGGTATCAATGGTAGAGACACACATTAGCAATAGTATCAAATGAAAGATTTGGTTTTCATTAAATTAATGATATATTGTAGACCTCTGTAGATTAAATTAAAAGGGCATGACCCTTAAGTCGACGATTATAAATAGAGAGATATAACAATAAACATAGTCCTAACAAACAGAAGATATATAAACAACTCATTATTTATTTGTCATAAGTTTGGTTGGGGCTTGATTCCATTTATGAACTTTTCATTTTCAAAGTTGTGTTTGTGTGTGTGTGTGTGTGTGTGTGTGTGCAAAATGCACATATAACTCTGGGTGCATTTTCTGGAGGTTAGACAGAATAAGTGAGAATCCCTGTTCATTTACTCTTCTCCCTAATCTCTTGAATCAGGAATTCTCACTTATTCTGTCTCATGTAGGCTGTCAGCCAGTAAGCCCTAACTATCTTCCTGTCTCTAACCATTTACATCATCCTATTTACAAGAACATGTAGTCACATCTGTGGCTTCTTATGTGGATGGTCAGAATTTGCAGTCAGAATGTTGCAGTATATTGGATGGCACTGTGAACCCCAAGATTGTGTTATATACTGCAAAAACCTGTTTCTATTTGTGATGAGTCTCAACTTTAGCATACACATTAATCCAACACCTTTTTGTTTATTGTAAACAGTATTAAATAAAATCAACCATAGGTCAAGAAATGGAGCAAGAAAGCCAGTTGACATGTAGCGAATATAGGAAAACACCCTAGGAGAAATTTAGGGAGATGGGTAGCGAGACACACAGTAAGCAGCAGGGTGGGGTATTCAGCCAGAAGGAAGGGTATTTGAGATGGTTTGGAAAAGGAGAGCTTTCTTTTCCTTTTGGGAGATAAACTGAGGAGAAAGTTCAGCTGGGTGCTTGTTCTAGCTCTCTGATCTAGCAGGCTTTGCACCTCTTGAGTCTTTATTGGTAAAATTGAACATTTGAGATTTTGTTACAAACAACATCTGATCCTCACATTTGCAGAGCAAGTTCCCTTACCTACTGAGACATCTCCACAGACCTGGTCAAGATTTCATTAGGAATATTTTGCTTCAGGCAGCTTCCATCTCTGTGGTTCTTTCTTTTCAAAGTTTCTACTTCCACATGGAGCATCCAAAAAAATATTGACTCGTTACAATGAAAAAAATTATATATTTTATATGAAATGTTTATCTAAATAGGAAACAAAGTAACGAATGCATAAACATTAAATTTTTGCTCTCAGACAAAAATAGTGTGATGAATTAAAATTATAATTTAAATTAAGTTTCTGGACACTATGGGGAGAAAGATATGCATATTTTATTGTACCTAACCTTGGCAAGACTCCTGGAAAAGCTACAAGGACATAGGAAATTCAGAAGTTGGGGGGGATGCAGATGGTTGGGAAGAGAGCATCATTTCCAGGCAAATGGTTCCTAGTTGTGCATTTTGTGACAGTTCTTTGAGGAGAAATTGTCAGTGACAACAATCAAAGAAGGATCAGAGAAACTGTGAGGTCTGTCTGAAGATGCATTAAAAATTGTAAGCCTATGATGATGAGAACGCATACTCTCTTGCATAAGAACACAATTTGGCTTTGAGCTTATTTGCTTATTTTATGCATTTTGAATATCAAAGAGAAGCACAGATACTAGCATTAAAATTACTAATATGTATAATAAATCATTACTTTAAATTAATCTATTTTTATTTTCTTTTATTTTGTCATGTATCACATCTTTTTGCATATGATATTAGAAATCATATTGAGTAAGTAATTAAGAAATATAACTCTTGTACAATAAAATACCATTTAAAGTTCATAGAATTCAAAGTAGCATCTCTACTGGAGTAATTTTCATAAATATGCAGGAATATTATTTTCAGGATCATTTTTGTTGGTAGAAAATGAGAAAATTAAAAGTGTAATTATCTCTTCTTATTTCCAAATTAAACTACTATAGATAAAAAACTATTAATTACACTAGGAACTGTATTTTAGGAATTATATTGGAACTCTTGAAATACCTAATGCTCTTACATTGGATTCCATTCACTTATATTTAAAAAAAAGAAAGAAACTGAACTATTTCTTTTTGACATTTAAGATTCTTTTTTATTTTATTATTTTTAAATCATTTTTTACAATCCAGTCATTATCTCCCTCCTGGTCCACCCTCTCTGACTGTTTCTCATCCCATACCTCCTCCCTGGTCTCCTAGAGGATATCCCATCGCCACCCTCACCCTACCTGACCTCCCCACTCCATGGGAACTCAGGTCTGTTGATAGTTAGGTGCTTCTTCTCTCACTAAGGCCAGACCAGGCAATCCTTGTCCTCTGCTGTTTACTTGTCAGGGAGCCTCATGTCAGCAAGTGTATGCTGCCTGGTTAGTGGCTCAGTGTCTGAGAGATCTCAGGATCCAGGTTATTTGAGACTGCTAGTCTTCCTATGGGGTTACCCTCTTCCTCAGCCTCTTTCAGCTTTTCCCTAATTCAATCACAAGGGACTCTGGCTTCATCAGTTGAGTATAAATATCTGCATCAGATACTTTCATCTGCTTGTTGGGCTTCTTAGAGTGCAGCCATGCTAGGCTCCTGTCTTTAAGCACACCATAGCATCAGTACTAGTGTCAGGCTTTGGAGCCTCTCCTTGAACTGGATCCCAATTTGGGCCTGTGACCAGACCTCCTTTTCCTCACTCTCATCTCCTTTTCACTCCTGAAGTTCTTTTAGAGAGGAACATTTCTGGGTCACAGTTTTGACTGCACGATGACAACCCCATCTATCCATCTGATGCTCTGTCTTTCTACTGGAGGCATACTCTACAAGTTTCCTTTCCCCACTGTAGGGTATTTCATCTAACGTCCTTCTCTTTGAGTTCTGATAGTCTCTCACCTCCCAGGTCTCTGGTACATTCTAGAGGCCCCACTACCACTTCCTGAGTTTGCTTCTTTTCATTCTTTCTGTTGGCCCTCGGGGCTTCAGTCCTGTTTCCTTCCCCAATAGCTGATCATGTTCTCCTTCCCCTCCCCCACCCCCACCCCCACCTCTTCCACCCAGGTTCCTCCCTCCCTCCCTCTTCCATCCCCCCACACCCATTGATTGCTTTCTTCTCCCTCCCAAGTGGGATTGAAGCATTCTTACTTGGGCCCTTTGGCTTATTAACCTTCTTGATTCCTGTGGATTATATCCTGGGTATTCTGTACTTTTTTTTTTGGGGGGGGGGGTAATATCCACTATTAGTGAGTATATACCATGCATGTCCTTTTGGGATTGAGTTACCTCACTCAGGATGCTCTTTTCTTTTTCTTTTCTTTTCTTTTCTTTCTTTTCTTTTCTTTCCTTTTTTTTCTTTCCTTTTATTTTTTTGGATTTTGGTTTTTACCAAGACAGGATTTCAGGGTTTCTCTGTATATCCCTGGCTGTCCTGGAACTCACTCTGTAGACCTGGCTGGCCTCGAACTCAGAAATCTGCCTACCTCTGCCTCCCAGAGAGCTGGGATTATAGGTGTGTGCCACCACTGCCCGGCTAGGATGCTATTTTCTAGTTCCAACTATTTGCCTGCAAAACTCATGATGTCCTCTTCTTCATAGCTGAGCAGTAATCCATTGTGTAAATGAACTACATTTTCTGTATCCATTCTTTTGTTGTTTGACATCTGGGTTGTTTCTGACTTCTGGATCTCACACATAAGGCCACTATGAACATACTGGAGCATCTGCCCCTGTGGTATGGTGGGGCATTTTGGGGCATATGGACAAGAGTGCTATAGCTGGGTCTTCAGGTAGATCTATTTCCAATTTTCTGATAAATCTCCACATTGATTTCCAAAGTGGTTGTACAAGCTTACAAAACCACCAGCAGTGGAGGAGAGTTCCTCTTTCTCCACATTCTCACCAACATAGGCTGTCTTCTGAGAACTGTGGTGGAATCTTAATGTGGGTTACATTGAATCTGTAGATTGCTTTCAGTAAGATTTTTTTCTTTATACAAAAATGCACAGAAGGAAATAGAGGTCTTGCAAGTTTATAAGTCTGACTCATGTGGAAATGACTTATTTATGTGACCAATAACTTAAAGATGATGAAATATTTGAGGCAGGAGGCTGCACACTTTAGTTTCATCCTAGATCTCTGTCCATCCTCCCCTGCATGGGTTCCTCAGGTTAACTTTCACTCATTGGATATCCCATCTCCCTTTGACTTTTCTTCCTTGCCCTAAACATCTATTCAGTTACTAGGATATGTATGCTCTTATTGTCCTAATTTTTCCAGTAAAAAGTTATTAAGTATGAAAAATCTGAAGGCATGTTGGCTATCTTCTGATTAAGTATAATGAATGGTCACCAATTCCCATATAAAATTCTCATCATTGTGAGCAAATTGTCTTGGATGGTTATAAGCTACTGTTCTATTTCTGTAATAAAATACCATGATCGATTCAACTTAAAGAAGGAATAATTTACTTTTTCTTATCCTTATAGATCATAATGCTGGAGAGAGCATTGCAGCAAATGGAAGACAGCGCTACAGGAATATAAAGCTGAGAATCATCTTCAATCACAAACATGAAAATACAAAGTAGCAGGGCTATTTTGGATCTGAAAGCATGCCTTAAGTAAGTATATTTTCTCCAGTAAAGTGGGACTTCCTAAACTTCCCTAAATACCATCAACAACAGAGACCAAGTGTCAAAATATAAAAGTCTATTGGGTGACATTCTCAGTTAAACCCCTACATATCGTGGGAATTTTAAAAATTGTCTTTGTCATGCTATACTTAATTCCTATTGGATTCATCCACATTCATCCAGATGAACCAGTTTTTCAGAAAAACTTAACCCCCCTCTCTCTCTCTGTGTGTGTGTGTGTGTGTGTGTGTGTAGGTGTGTGTGTGTGTGGTGTGTGTGTGTGTGTGTGTGTGTGTATATGTGTGTATGCATGTGCAAATCAGTACATTGAAGAATTTGGAATACTCAGTCTGTCACTTCACTCTCATGTCTGGTAGTTGCAATCTCTCGTCCTCTTTGAAACATATGATCTTACACTTCATTTTCTCTGTTTACTTCCATGATATGTAATATATGTACATTGAAGAAAAACATAATGGATTCAGTTTCATTATTTTTGAACTTGGACCTTTAATACTTAAATGAGGAAAAAGAGTTTTAATTTTGTTTTTTTTTTATTTTCTAAATTCTTTGTTTACATTCCAAAAACGTTTTCCCCTTTCCCAGTTCCCCCCTCTCCATATGTCCCATAAGCCTTCTCTACACCCACACTTCAATCACCTCCCTCCTTTTTCTCTGTCCTGGTACTCACCTACAATGCTGGATCAGGCCTTTCCAGGATCAGGGCCCTCTACTTACTTCTTCATGGGAGTCATTTGATATGCTACTTGTGTCTTGGGTATTCAGAGCTTCTGGGCTAGTTAATATCCACTTATCAGTGACTGCATTCCATGTATATTCTTTTGTGATTGGGTTACCTCACTTAGGATGATATTTTCCAGTTCCAACCAGTTGCCTACAAATTTCATGAATTCATTGTTTTTAATTGCTGAGTAGTATTCCATTGTGTAAATATACCACATTTTCTGTATCCTCCATTGAGGGACATCTGGGTCTATAAAGTTTCTGTAAGGCAAAGGACACTGTCAAAAGGACAAAATGTCAACCAACAGATTGGGAAAGGATCTTCACCAACCCTAAATCTGACAGAGGGCTAATATCCAATATATACAAGGAACTCAAGAAGTTAGACCCCAGGGAACAAAATAACCCTATTAAAATGCGGTGTAGATCTAAACAAAGAATTTTCACACAAAGAATTTCGGATGGCTGAGAAACATCTTAAAAAATGCTCAACTTCATTAGTCATTAGGGAAATGCAAATCAAAATAACCCTGAGATTTCACCTTAAGTCAGAATGGCTAAGATTAAAAACTCAGGAGAGAGCAGGTGTTGGTAAGGATGTGGAGGAAGAGGAACACTCCTCCACTGCTGGTGGGATTGCAAATTGGCACAACCACTCTGGAAATCAGTCTAGCGGTTCCTCAGAAAACTGGGGTTGTCACTTCCTGGGGGATCCTGCTATACCACTCCTGGGCACATATCCAGAGGATTCCCCAGCAGGTAATAAGGATATGTGCTTCATTATGTTCATTGCAGCCCTATTTATAATAACCAGAACCTGGAAAGAACCCAGGTATCCCTCAACAGAAGAATGGATGCAAAAAATGTGGTAGATATACACAATGGAGTACTATTCAGCCATCCGAAACAATGAATTCATGAAACACTTCGACAAATGGATTGAGCTGGAGAATATCATACTAAGTGAGGTAAGCCAGTCTCAAAAGATTAATCATGGTATGCACTCACTGATAAGTGGATATTAACCTAGAAACTTGGAATACCCGAGACATAATCCACATATTAAATGATGTCCAAAAAGAATGGAGGAGTGGCCCCTGGCTCTGGAAAGACTCAGTGCAACAGTATAGGGGAATACCAGAACAGGAAAGTAGGAAGAAGTAGATGGAAGAACACGGGGAGGGAAGAGGGCTTATGGGACTTGCGGGGAGTGAGGACCCAGAAAAGGGTAAATCATTTGAAATGTAAATAAAGAATACATCGAATAAAAAAAAAATAAGGCTGCTATGAACATAGTGGAGCATGTATCCTTACTACATGCCGGGGAATCCTCTGGGTATATGCTCAGGAGTGGTATAGCAAGGTCCTCCGGTAGTGTCACATTCAGTTTTCTGAGGAACCTCCAGACTGATTTCCAGAGTGGTTGTACCTTCTTGCAATCCCACCAGCAGTGGAGGAGTGTTCCTCTTTCTCCACATCCTTGCCAACACCTGTTGTCTCCTGAGTTTTGAAACTTAGCCATTCTGACTGGTGTGAGGTGAAATCTTAGGGTTGTTTTGATTTGCATTTCCCTAAGAACTAATGATGATGAGCTTTTCTTAAGGTGCCTCTCGGCCATCCGAATTTCTTCAGGTGAAAATTCTTTGTTTAGATCTGCACCCCATTTTTTAATAGAGTTATTTGGTTCCCTGGGGTCTAACTTCTTGAGTTTCTTGTATATATTGGATATTAGACCTCTATTGGATATAGGGTTGGTGAAGATCTTTTCCCAGTTTGTTGGTTGCCATTTTGTCTTTTTGACAGTGTCCTTTGCCTTACAGAAACTTTGTAATTTTATGAGGTGCCATTTGTCAATTCTAGATCTTAGAGCATAAGCTATTGGTGTTCTGTTCAGGAACTTTTCCCCTGTGCCCATGTCCTCAAGAGTTTTCCCCAGTTACCTTTCTATTAGTTTCAGTGTGTCTGGTTTTACGTGGAGGTCCTTGATCCACTTGAAGTTGAGCTTAGTACAAGGAGACAAGGATGGATCAATTCGCAATCTTCTGCATGCTGACTTCCAGTTGAACCAGCACCATTTGTTGAAAAGGCTATCTTTTTACCACTGGCTATCTTTTTTCAGCTCCTTTGACGAAGATCAAGTGACCATAGGTGTGTGGATTCATTTCTGGGTCTTCAATTCTATTCCACTTGTCTGTCACTGTGCCAATACCATGCAGTTTTTAACACTATTGCTCTGTAGTATTGCTGGAGGTCTGGGATATTGATTCCCCCAGAAGCTCTTTTACTGTTGAGAATAGTTTTAGCTATCCTTTTTTTTTTTTTTTGTTATTCCAGGTGAATTTGAGAATTGATTTTTCTAACTCTAAGAAGAACTGAGTTGGGATTTTGATGGGGATTGCGTTGAATCTGTATATTGCTTTTTGCAAAAAGGAATTGGTTGAAGAAAATTTAAATTTCATCTTTCAAAGTAACATGCAGATATATTTGAAGAGTTTTGTAAAACATATCAATTATTAATCATTTAGGATCAATTGAGAAAGATTAAACCTTTTTGTTTAAATATGTCATCAGTGCATACCATTAATGAGATCTCTTATCGTTTTCTGCTAAGCTAAATGCTGGAAATCTGAAAGTCTGTCATCTGTATTTGTGTTATAACTAATACTTGCCTAGTTTCATTTTCAGTGCTCAATGTGTCCATATGTGGACAATGGGAGAAATTGAACCATGTATCTCTGTATGGTCCATTGAGTGCAATACAGATGCACTTTGGTCTACCATGGAATTCCAACCTAATGAATACATCATAAAGTAAAAATATCTCAATTAAAAAATCATTTAATATACCTAACACAGCCATAATGCCAAGCACAATGAAAATTAAGTTTGGAACTATGCAAACTTGCATGCACTGTGGCTGCTTGGCCTCACTAGAGGGGACTGTGAGACATGAGGCTAGCTCTAGGATAAGATAAGGATTTGAAATTCAGTTCATGTCACTGAATTCATATTTTCTCAATGTTATTATAACATGAGAAAAATACCTCTGATTGAACTATCATAATTTGAAGATTCTATTGATAAGTAATATCTTATATTTGTTTTCCAGATGTTCTCAAAATTATGGATACATATTATCTTACATTTGTTTTTCAGAAGTTCTCAGCATTTATTTTGCTATTTCCAAATATTTCCTGGACTTCCCTCTTAGAAGAAAGAACAAAATATACACTGGAGCAAATATGGAGACAAAGTGTGGAGCAGAGACTGCAGAAAATGCAGAGACTGCCCCACCTGGGGATTCATCCCATACACAGTCACCAAAACAGACAATGTTGTGGATGCCAAGAAGTGCATGCTGACAGGAGCCTGATAGAGCTGTCTCCTGAGAAGTCTGTTAGAGCCTGATAAACACAGAGGCAGAAGCTCACAGCCAACCATTAGACTGAGCATGGGGTCCCCACTGGAGGAGTTAGAGGAAGGACTGAAGGAGCTGAAGGGGTTTGCAGCCCCATAGGAAGAACAACAATATCAACCAACCAGACTCCCCAGAGGTCCCAGGGTCTAAACCACCAACCAAGGAGTACACATGGAGGGACCCATGGCTCCAGATGCATATGTAGCAGAGGATGGCCTTGTCAAGCATCAATGGGAGGAGAGCACTTGGTTCTGTGGTGGCTTGATACCTACCTGAGAGGGCAGAGAGGCAGGAGTGGGTGAGTGGGGGGACACTCTCAAAGAAACAGGGGGAGGGGGATAGAATGGGAGTTTAATATTTCAGGAAAGGGGATGACATTTGAAATGTAAATAAAGAAAATATCCAATAAAAATAGCAAAACTATCAAAAGGTTAATAAAGATAACTCAGAAATCACAGAACAGAGTCTCAAAGTAGAAAAATACGTTTGAGATTGAAAACTTATCTACTTTCTAGCTTGGTGTGGTGGTGCCCACCTTTAACCCCAGTACTTTAAAGGCAGAGGCAGGGGAATTGCTATGAATTGGAGACTGGCCTGGCCTACATAGTGAACTCCAAACTACCTGAGGACTATGACAGAAAGAAAGAAAGAAAGAAAGAAAGAAAGAAAGAAAGAAAGAAAGAAAGAAAGAAAGAAAGAAAGAAAGAAAGAAAGAAAGAAAGAAAGAAAGAAAGATGAAGATGGAAAGAAAGAAGGAAGGAAGGAAGGAAGAAAGGAAGGAAGGAAGGAAGGAAGGAAGGAAGGAAGGAAGGAAGGAAGGAAAGAAGGAAGGACTTCAATCTACTTTCTCAAGAAAATACGTACATTTTATATCATTTTAATTATCAATGTTTTCATGAATTCAAAGACAGGAACATGAGCAAAATTATTTAAACTTCCGTGAAGGACAATTACTCAAGGATAGCAAGAAAAGAATGAAAAGGTACATTTGCCTGAAATTTTTGAGATTAGACACTGCAAACAAAGAAAAAAATATTACACAGTTTGGAGCCAATAATAAGATTTTACTGATAGAGAATGATAGAGACAATTGCTACCAAGCCTGAAGACTGATCCCAAATTTAGTGGAAGGAGAAAATCAATCCACTCTGCAGAGTTATCCTCTGATCTCCACACTAGAACTATGAAATATTTGTGTTCTAGTGTACATACATGCGCATGTGCACACATAAACATATACCCACTCAAAAATACAATGAAATGTAAACAAATGCTAAAGTACATATATGTATATATATATATGTATATATATATGTGTGTGCATGTTTTTCTGTATGCATGCATGTTTTGTGTAGAATGTGTGTGTGTATGCATGTGTGCATACATGTCTGTGTGCATGTGAATTCCAAAGGGCAATTGGTGAGCTCTATTTTTCTCTAGAGAAAAATATATTTGGTATGTATTTGTGACTGTTTTTTTTAATGAAATATTCCTTCATGTTCTTAGTCATACTGTCCCTAAAGTGAATTTAGTTAATAATAGTGTAATCATCCAACTTTTCTTAGTGTTATTGATTACATATAGTAAGTTTCATTATACTTTCAACTCATTTTTGTCATTGAATCTACTATTTAATTCTTTGCTTTAATCCAGTCCTAGCGACCTATTATGTTTCATTAGAGTTTCCAAAATGTTTTCATTTATGTCTATTTATTTATATTTGCTATTTTGCTATAATTTTACGTGTGTACAAGAAAATTTACTCACATATATATCAATCTCTTTAATTTTTTTGTTTCTATCTGAATGCTTAATGGACAAAATAAATAAATTCTAGGATGTTACCATAAATATTTTATTATTCTCTTTTATATTTGTGGTTCACCTTGGTTTGTTACAGAACTAATCACAGACTATGTAACTTCATTCTAGTGAAATATGAAAATCCTTTGGAAATCTGTCTTTTAAATCATTAACACTATGTTATTTTACTAATATATAAAATAGAACCAATAAACCATATATTAATGGCTTAGTGTACTATCTTATATCATCAATGTATTAAAATAATAAATTAATTTTAAAAACTTACAGGCTTTATATGTATTTAACATTTAGTGTTTCTGCTGATTTACATATCCTTCTGAATCTTCAGTTTTAGTCACCCAGAATGTTTATGGTATGCATTATAAGAAGAAATGTTGGTTGTGAGTTCTTTATGTCTCCATTGATCTTGAAATGTGTTTCATTTACAATACAGTTGGAAGGCTATGGTTTTTGATGTAATATATGCATATACCTGCATACATAAACATGTTGGATGAATCCTTACCTTGCACTGTTCTTCTCCTTTTTGTATTATCAGTGTATTACTGCATTGACTCCAAATTCTGTCTTAGAGAAGTCAACTGTCTGTGGTACTGATGTTCTGCTGGGCACCCTGAGCTCAGTCTTGATCTTGCTACCCTCATTATAGGTTGTGTTTCTATTCTTATTTGGGGGAATCACTGAATCTTTTACTTTCTGCCAATTAAAGATATTTTTAGAAATTCTATTTGTTTATGTTTATTATTTTTAACTATCTAAGCTTTCATATTATAAAAATAATTATTTTTCTGTTATTTGAAGATCTGTAGAGCTGCACTTTTAAACTGTTCTTCTATATAGAGAGCCTTATTGAGGTGCCATGCCACCTGGCAGGAACTTGACATCGACCAATGTGAAGTTCCTCTCCCAGCCTTTGAGCTGGAAATCCTGTGTCAGCCATAATCCCCTCCACCTAGGGTGCAGTGCTCTGACCAAGGTGAAGCTCATTGTGCTTCAAGGACCTGCAGTTTCCTGAGAAACACTCGCCACCTGCAGAGCAACTGAATTTATTCTGTGGAGAAGATTCCAGCCTTTGGGGGAAGGGTTTTCCCCTGCCTATATATTTGGAGTTCTTCATTAAACTTTGATACCTTGAACAGCAATGTTGTCTTGGTCTCTGTCTCTTTTTGCTGCCTTCCCATACATCCCCAGTTTCCCTTCCAGGTAACCCATTCACTGTAACTGTGGGCAGTTATACTTATATACTATGTGAAATCTATTATGTAAAATTTCTCAGTAAATTATTCCATAAAAATTATCAGTTAGAACATGGGTTAAATGATATTCCTTAGAAATAAGATCTTTTAAATAGTTTATATAAGTGCATGCATATGACTTCCATTATTTAAGTTTTGGTTTTATCATTTTTGGCATATTTGCTCATTCTATCTTTAAGCTCTGTTACTAAAGTGAGTCTTCTTGTGAACAGGCACTGATGTTATGTCTGCGTCAATATTTTTAAAGTTAATCTATCAGTGCTTCTCAGACATTCAAGATTCCTATGTTGAGAATTTTATTTATATATGTATCCTATTTTTTTTTAAAAAAAACAAACTCTGTTATTTGCTTTGTTGGTGTTTAACTTCTTGAGTTCTTTACATATTTTGGATATTAGTCATTTCCTTAATGTTGGGTTGCTGGAGATGTTTTACCATTCTGTAGGCCATCATTTTGTCTTCTTGACAGTGTCCTATGCCTCACAGAAGCTTTTCATTTTTATGAAGTCCCATGTATTAATTGTTGATCTTAGTGCCTAAGCTATTGGGTTCTTGTTCAGGAAGTTATCTTTGTACCATTGCATTCATGTCTCTTCCCCATTTTCTCTTCAATTACATTTTGTATGAGTTTATGTTGAGGTCTTTGGTCCACTTCGATTTGAGTTTTGTGGTGTGTGGTAAATGTGGATCTATCTGCATTCTTCTACATGCAGACATCCAGTTAGCACCATTTGTTGAAGATGCTCTCCATTTTCCATTGTATGATTTGGCTTCTTCCTGAAAAATAAAGTGTCCACAGGTGTGAGGGTTTATTTCCGGGTCTTTGATTCAATTCCAGGGAGCAACCTTTCTGCTTATATACCAATACCGTGGAAATTTTATTACTATTTTTCTGTAGTACAGCTTTATATCAGGAATGGTGGTAATTCCAGATGTTCTTTTATTATACAGGAGTACTTTTAGCTATCCCAGGTATTTTGTTTTTTCATATGAAGTTGAGGATTGTTCTTTTAAGATCTGTAAAGAATTTTGTTGGAATTTTGATGAGAATTGCATTGAACCTGGGAATTGGCTTTAGTAGATGGACATTTTTACTTAATTTTACAGACCCATGAACAAGGGAGAGCGTTCCATCTTCTGATACCTTCTGCAATTTCTTTCTTCAAAGTCTTGAAGTTCTTGTCATAAAGATCTTTCTCTTACTTGATTAGAGTTATACCAAGGTATTTTATATTATTTGTGGCTATTGGTGTTGTTTTCCTGATTTCTTTCTCATCCATTTTATCATGTGTATAAAGGAGGGCTACTGACTTAGATTTTTGAGTTAATTTTTTATTCAGCCACTTTGCTGAAGGTAATTTTTAGCTGTGGGAATTCTCTTGTAGAATTTTTGTGTTTATTATGTGTACTATAATATTTTCTGGAAGTAGAGATATTTTGACTTCTTTTCCAACTTGTCTTCCCTTGATCTCCTTTATTAGTGCACCCATGCCCCTGACCCCACTTTCATGGAGCAGATGTACAGCTTAATCTTCACGTAGGTCCACCAATAACTAGTAAGGAGCTGTCCCTGACTTGGTGCCTGTTTGTGAATCATGTTCACCTAACTAGGCGGCTTTGCCTGCCCTCAATGGGATAGGATGTTTCAGGGTGGGTTAGTACCCAGGGATAATCCTCCCACTTCTTGGAAAAGGAGAGGGGTATTGAAAGGGGGTTTGAGGAGGTGCTGGGAGGAGAGGGGCAGAAGTGATTGGGATGTAAAGGGAATAAATAAATTAAGGGAGAAAATCTTAAACTCTTATGAAAACAAACAAAATATTTATAGGTTTTGATGTTCACAAGGATGACACAATTATGTGTTTTAAAATTAGTTTTTCAACTTTTCCTGGAAATTTAGGCCTATAATCCCAGATAGTGAGGAAGCTAAAGAAAGAAAGAAAATCATAAACAGTTTTAAGGACTGTCTGGTTGAATAAAGTCTGATAACTAAACTCAAACCCTAACAGTTCATATAGAACAAAGTTCGGGGCTCATAGCACAGTAGTGGAAGACTTAGTCCGTGTCTACTTGTTTATCACATGTGAGTCCAAAACGTCTAGGCCATTAAATAGTTTCTAGATATTATTTTCTAACAGTACCTGCCATATCTCAGTCATGTGTTCAGACCTTCAAATGAATAAGGAAGGAGAAACCGACTTGAGGCTTGCCAGAAAGTTTACATTAAGTTACATTCAGTTGAGTCCTGAATAAACTTTTTGTAAGCATGAAACTGTACATAGGGAAATGGGTTCTTCCCACTTTCTGGATGCAAAGTTGTCACTTCAATCAACAATACAGTTGCTGTTTGTCATCCATTGCTTTAATTGGGAGAACCTCCTTTCTAAACTAGGAGTCTATAATTCGCTGAGCTCTCTTTGTTCTTACAAAATTCCTCACCAAGGAAGCTACATCATGGAAAGGTGGAGTTAGGAACACTCTCAAAATAAAAAAAAAAAAATTGTCAAAAATTTATAATAGCAATGAAACAGCATTTAAAACATAATTTTTAAAAAGAATTTTATACACCTTGTAAGTTCCAGAGAATTGGTTGCTTATGTGAGTTTGTTTGTTTGCTTTGTGTGTGTGTCTCTCTCTGTCTCTGTCTCTGTCTCTGTCTCTGTGTCTCTGTTTCTGTATCTCTGTCTCTCTCTCTCTCTCTCCCTCTCCCTCCCCTCTCTCTCTCTTTCTCTCTGTGTGTGTATGTGTGTGTGATATGAATCCATGTGCTTATATGAGAACATGTAGATAACTTTAATAGATTCATCACATTATTTTGAGATAGTGTTTCTCTTTGAATGTTCTTCATGCATTTGGAAACTGGATGGCCAACAAGGCAGTGGATTCTCTCTTGTTTTGCCCCTCCCCCAGCACTGGGGTTACAATTATATATTACATCAGCATTCTGGAGTTCACCTGATATTCAAGAGTGAAAAGTATCTTTCAACTCTACACTGACATGATCATTATTGTTCTCAGTTATATGATCTATTAGTATTTTATTCTCCCACATTCTTACTGTTTACTTACATATCAGCATTTATCATTTCTATTACATTTTTTCAGTGCTTTTAGGTGAAGATTTTAATACAGATTTTCTTTGAAATATAGTGATAATAACATATGTACTGATAGCCATTATTATCTATCAATATAATCATCTTTATTAAAGTACATAAATTGTTCTCCCACAATCATGTGTCTCGAGTTTGACTTCTTTCTTAGTATCAAAAATGGTTTCTTGCCAGGTAGTGGTGGTGCACGCCTTTAATTCCAGCACTTGGGAGGCAGAGGCAGGCAGATTTCTGAGTTTGAGGCCAGCCTGGTCTACAGAGTGTGGTTTCTTTAGTCTAGGATGGTAAATTATCTATTTATACTAAATTTATAAATGCAGATGTCTTGGATTTTTCTCCTCCATCTTGTTCTCACATTTGTAACAGTTCTATATCATTCCATATGTTATGTTACATGGGTCCAATATTTACATGCAGTCCTTTCAAACATGGGTTTCATATTTTCAAACAATAAAACATGTAACTAAATGTCACATATACAGCTAAATTCCATTCACATACCAAAACATAGTGAGGTGTTCTCCCATGCACAATTGCTTGAAGAGAGAAAAGGAAATTAATACATGAGTTTGGTCAAAAGTAAGTAAATTTCTAGCAATGCTCACTGATCATGGAAGGTATGGATAATTTCCTTTAAACTAATTTTTGATTTCCCTATTTAACTATGAGTTATGCTTAATTATAACACTAATAAATATTCATGTAAATTATTCTTTAGTACCTAGGTAAAACCAAAGTACTTAAACATGTTACGATTTGTTTAACTGTTTGAGTATGGGACAAGAAAGCGAGAAGCTTAGGATGTTGGCAGTGGATCCAGATTACCCAGGCGTTAATCCTGCCTGTGAAAATTAGTAGCAATGTGAGTTCATAGGATAAGGAACTTAATTTCTCAGTTCCCCCTTTTTATACCTCCATCACAGGGTTGGGAAAGTAAAAGCGTTAATGCATTTAAAGCTCATAAAAGATTTTCTGGTAGCTCACAGTCATGCCATTAGTGCTGTTCATTTCTCTTTAAGCATATTGCTGTCCACAGTTTACTTACCAAATTAGAACAGACCTCCATTGATTGATCACATTCTCACTGTGTCCAGCAAGCCTTTCTTAAAATGTCTAAAACCCAAGTTTTGTTCTTTCCTCATTATATTTTTCTTTCTGACATTTATGTCACCAAAATGAAATGTTCAGTGTGTGCTAATGCCATCAGCACATCTGAAAGGCTTCCTGAGCCTAGTTTCCATTTAAATAGTTCTTGAATAAACAGAGTAATGGAAATGAATTCTACATCATTTTGAGTTGATATGATTTTCAGATTTTAAATTAGTCATCTCTTTGTTTCTTGTATCAATAAGCACTCCACACTTTCTGACTTTACATGAAATTTTTCATTAGTGTTTTATTTTTAAAGAATATTAATTGTGGCTGAATGCACTGTAGTGTGATAAATTAAAGTGGGGAGTCCTTTTTCTAAGTTAAAATATTAACTACAGAATCCTCCACTCCTAGTAATGTTTAATTGTCCTTTGAAAATAAAATTAATAATATGTATCAATGATCAATAAAATTGAGAAATGCATTTTATTATAAAGAAGGAAACATTAACAACTACAAGTTTTCTTCTACAAAAGTATGTTATAATTCTTAACTTTGACATTGTTTTTTATTAATTTATATCATGTTAATACATCCATTCATCCAGTGTCAATTTTTGTTGTTTTTCATTAGACAACTACTACAGATAAAACATGCTTTTAGGTATTTGAGAGAAAATAAAGCAAACACAATAATGGCTTTTATACTCCTGAAATTAAAACTTTAACTGTGAACTAGGGTCCAGATTCCTCTTTAATCTTTGTTTTTTTTTTACAGTTTATTCTCAGATTATGAATCTGGCTAACTCTCTAAATAACTCTTCCTGTTTGACCTGATAGTTCTTTTACATTTATAAAATCTGTTTCCTTTGAGAAAATTTACCTATAATATTTTGCATACAAAAATCAAGCTTATGTCTTGAATTTTTGGTTCAAGTTATGCATATTTATCAATGGGAGGGGTTGAGGTCAGTCTAATTCTGTACTTTTAAACAGCAAAAAATGTTCAGCAACAATGGAGTCAATGAAAGTTTTGTATGTAGAAAGGTGATTGCTTCTTATCCTGCAAAGCCTATCTGCAAATGTAGAGCATTCAGTGGTTTAAATGCAAATAGCTCCTATATTCTCACATATTTGAATGTTTGGTTCCCAGTTGGTAGACTGTTTAGGTAGGATTAAGAGGTCTTGCCCCATCAGAGTATGTGTGCCATTTGGGGTTTGTGGTTTCAAAAGTCCATTTCAGGCTAGTCCTGACTTTACAAAAAGAACTATTGGGTTAATACACATAAAACTCCATATCCAGAAGACACAAGATTAAAACTAGATGCCAAGGCATGGTGTTGGCTTTATTCTGGAATAAGTTCATAGTCTCATGTATAACAGACAAACCTTAAAGGTCTAAATTCTAAAGGAATCATGACCCCAAATAAATTATGAGGATAATTATTCTATTTTGTCAGCATATTATGGCATAGCTGATATATCTGCCTCAGAGTTTTGAGAACAAGTTGTGATTGATGAGTTATAGCATGAATATTAAATGTAATATGTTAAAACTGAAAATTAAAAAAACAGAGAGGCTATATATATATATATATACATACATACACATATATATGTAATGAGAACAATCCAAAGTGCCATGAGATCTTGGAGTGAAAGAGAATAGGAAGTGAATAAAAGGTATGAAATTTGTTTGGTTGGAGTCACACCAAGATACTTTATATTGTTTGTGGCTATTGTGAAGGGTGTCATTTCCCTAACTTCTTTCTCAGCCTGCTTATCTTTGAGTATAGGAAGGCAACTGATTTGCTTGAGTTGATTTTATAACCAGCCACTTTGCTGAAGTTGTTTATCAGCTGTAGGAGTTCTCTGGTGGAGGCTTTCGGGTCACTTAATTAGACTATCATGTCATCTGCAAATAGTGATAATTTGACTTCTTCCTTTCCAATCTGTATTCCCTTGACCTCCTTATGCTGTCTAATTACTCTAGCTAGAACTTCAAGTACTATATTGAAAAGATATGGAGAGAGAAGACAGCCTTGTCTAGTCCCTGATTTTTTTAGTCCATGACACTTCTGGAGGACCCTGCTATACTTCTCCTGGACATATCCCTGAAGGATTCCCTGGCATGCAATAAAGACACATGCTCCATTATTTTCATAGCAGCCTTATTTATAATAGCCAGAAGCTGGAAAGAACCCAGATGCCCCTCAAAGGAGGAATGGATACAGAAAATGTGGTATATTTACACAATGGAATACTACTCAGCAATTAGAAACAATGAATTCACAAAATTTTTAGGCAAATGGTTTGATCTGGAAAATATCATCCTAAGTGAGGTAACCCAATCACAAAAGAATACACATGGAATACAATCTCTGATAAGTGGATATTAATTAGCCCAGAAGTCCTGATTACCCAAGGTACAAATCACATAACAAATGACTCCCATGAAGAAGTATGGAGAGGGTCCTGATCCTGGAAAGGATTGATCTAGCAATGGAGGAGAATATACGGATAGAGAAAAAGGAGGGAGGTGATTGGAGAATGGATGGAGAGGAGAAGGTTTATGGGACATATGGGGAGGGGGTATCTGGGAAAGGGGAAATCATTTGGAATGTAAACAAAGAATATAGAAAATAAAAATATTTTAAAAAAAGAAAAAAAATCCCAAATATATTTTAAGTATGTAGTTAAAGTAAAGATAAAACCTAATGATAAGAGAAAATGATGCAAAAAAAGATATGAAATTATTTTTATTGTTTGTCCAAATAAGTATGCTAAATACCTTTTTGTTGTTGTGACAAATGCTGAAAAAATAATTTAAAGCAGGAAAGATTTGGTTTTTGCATGTCTTCAAAGCTTTTCATCTATGAAGAGGTCGATCATTTTGTGGCATGACAGGACAGAGCTACTCATTTCAGGAGTAGAGATAGCAGAGTGAGACTATCATGGTCCCCGTATTGTCTTCCCTCTTGTCTATCCAGGTCCTCAGGCTGTTGGAGTGAGAACTGTTCAGGATGGTTCTTTCCTTTCCCTTTGTTATACCACATGCCAATCATTTGTGGAAACATATGGACACTACCAGAGGAGACATTACTAGTCATTGAATGCTTCTCAATATTTAGATGAACAGTAAATATTAAACAGCATATTAAGAATTGAGATTAGGCAAGCAATATAGAGGTTTCAAGCACTCAAAGTCTAAATATAGTCTTTCCAGATTTCTTAGTTTTTCTTCCTGAAGACACAATTACAAGATCTAACTGCTACAGTGTCTGTTAATACTAAGTACCTTATGAACTAACATACTGTACTGTTATTTAGCAGAAGAAATGTCAAAAGGTATCTCTACTGTTTATTTCAGCATTTTGTAGTTGGAATATCAATTCTACTCGATTATGTGCCTCTGTTACATTTTAAATAAATTTATGCAAACATATTACATCACACACTAATTATCTTAAGAGAAGTATTAATTAAAAACCAACATTATAAATTTATTGCATCTAAATACCAAAAGATAAATTCTTCTTTGTTTCTGAGTTTTAGTTTCCATTCCAGAAACAGTATTTTAGTGAACTGATGAATTTGTTAATTGATATGGAATTCACTATCATTATTATGTATTCAAAATCACTTGATCAGGCCACAGGGCTCCATACCCAAATAACTCGAGGAAAAAAGTAGCCTTTCAGGAGTCCTGATAAGCCTTTGGGCACAGGTACAACCACCACTGCCGCTCAGAGGGACCCTCTGAGAAACCTCAGGATGCAGGAACTAAAGAACAGCCTGGTAGAGGAGCCTTTCTGTTTAGATCTGCACCTGTAGCTGATCCTGTGCCACAGTCCTACATACAGAAATGCCTCCAGGAGAGAGCTGGTCTCCCAGGAGTTCGTACACACCTGAGCACAGGTATGAACACCACTTCTCTTCAAATTCCTGGCCCAAGAGAGACCCTCCCAGAGCCATCAGGACACAGGAATCAAGGAACATCTGATAGGATCTTACTGGTTTCTGTCTTCACCGCAGAGCTGACCCTGTACCATATCTCTTCATACCTAAATCCCTCCCAGAGAGAACTTGTCTCCCAGGAGTACCGACACAGAGGTTTGTAGGAGGGACAAGCAGCAGTCAGAGAGAGCAAGACCAGTTAACACAAGGTAATAACATGATGATGAAAGGCAAAGACAAGAACACAAGCAACAGAAAACAAGGCAACTTGGCGTCATCAGAACTAGTTCTCCCACCACAGTGAGCCCTGGTTAAGTCAACCCACCAGAAAAACAAGACTCTGATTTAAAATTGCATCTCATGATGATGATAGAGGATTTTAAGAAATAAATAAATAAATAACTCCCTTAAAGAAATACAAGAAAACACAGATAAACATGTAGAAGCCCTTAAAGAGGAAACACAAACATTCCTTAAATAATTACAGGAAAACACAACAAAAAAGGTGAAGGAACTGAACAAAACCATCCAGAATCTAAAATTAAAAATAGAAACAATAAGGAAATCACAAAGGGAGACAATCCTGGAGATAGAAAACCTAGGAAAGAGATCAAAAGTCATAGGTGTAACCATCACCAATGAATACAAGAGATAGAAGATAACCTAGAAAGCATTGGCACAATAGTCAAAGGAAATGCAAAATGCAAAAACTACTAACCCAAAACATCCAGGAAATTCAAGACACAATGAGAAGACCAATCCAAAGAATAATATGTATAGAAGAGAGGGAAGATTCCCAACTTAAAGGACCAGTAAATATCTTCAACAAATTTACAGAATAAAACTTCCCTAACCTAAAGAAACAGATGCACATAAACATACAAGAAGACTACAGAACTCCAAGTAGATTGGACTAGAAAAGAAATTCCTCCTATCACATAATAGTCAAAACACTAAATATATAAAACAAAGAAAAATATTAAAAGCAGCAAGGGGAGAAGGTCAAGTAACATATAAAGGCAGACCAATAAGAATTACACCAAAACAAAAACAACAAACAAACAAACAAACACCAAAAAACCCCAGAATGTCCACATACATATGGAAAATGAATAATGCTCTACTTAACAATAACTTATCCGAGGAAGAAATAAAGAAAGAAATGAAAGACTTTTTAGAATTTAATGAAAATGAAGGTACAACCTACCCAGACTTATACGACACAATGTATCCAGTGCTAAGAGGAAAATCCAGAGCTCTGAATACCTCCAAAAAGAAACTGGAGAGAGCATACACTAGCAGTTTAACAGCACATGTGAAAGCTCTAGAAAAAAAAGAAGCAAATGTTCTCAAGAGGAGTAGAAGGCAGGAAATAATCAACTCAAGGCTGAAATGAACTAAGTAGAAACAAAAAGAACTATAAAAAGAATCAACAAAACCAGGAGCTGGTTCTTTGAGACCTATAAACCCTTAGCCAGACTAACCACAGCACACAGAGACAATGAGCTAATTAAAAAATTCAGAAATGAAGATGGTAACATAATAAAAGAATCTGAGGAAATTAAAACAAAATTGTCAGATCCTACTACAAAAACCTATACTCAACAAAATTGAAAAATCTGGAAGAAATGGACAATTTTGTAGACAGCCACCAAATACCAAAGTTAAATCAGGATCAGTTAAACAATATAAACAGTCCCATAACCCCTAAAGAAATAGGAACATTCATTAAAAGTCTGCTAACCAAAAAAAGCCCAGCACAGATGGATTTAGTACAGAATTCCATCAGACCTTCATAGAAGACCTAATACCAATATTCTTCAAACTATTCCACAACATAGAAACAGAAGGAACACTACCCAACTCATTCTATGAAGTGACAATTACACTAATACCAAAACCACAGAAAGATACAACAAAGAAAGAGAATTTCAGGCCAATTTCCCTTATGAATACCAATGCAAAAATACTCAATATCATTCTTGTGATCCGAATCCAAGAACACATTAAAATGAACATTCACCATGAGCAAGTAGGCTGCATCCTAGGGTTGAAGGAATGGTTCAATGTATGGAAATCTATCAACGTAATCCACTACATAAACAAACTCAATGAAAAAAATATCCACATGATAATTTCCTTAGATGCTGAGAAAGCATTTTACAAAATTCAACATTCCATCATATTAAAAGTCTTGGAAAGGTCAGGAATTCAAGGCCCACATATAAACTCACTAAAAGCAGTATATAGCAAACCAGTAGCCAACATCAAACTAAATGGAAAGAAAGTTGAAGCAGTTGCACTAAAATCAGGAAGTAGTCAAGGCTGCCCTCTCTTGCTATCTATTTAATATAGTACTTGAAATTCTAGCTATAGCAATTAGACAACAAAAGGAGGTCAAAGAGATAGAAATTGGAAAAGAAGAAGTCAAAATATCACTATTTGCAGATGATATGATAGTATACTTAAGCGACTCAAAAACTCTACCAGAGAACTACAGCCAATAAACAACTTTAGCAAAGCTGCTGGATATAAAATTAACTCATTGCTGCCTTATTTGTAATAGCCAGAAGCTGTAAAGAACCCAGATGTCCCTCAACAGAGGAATGGATACAGAAACTATGGTAAATATACACAATGGAGTACTATTCAGCTATTAAATCAATGAATTCATGAAATTCATAGGCAAATGGATGGAACTAGAAAGTGTCATCCT
The DNA here is from genome assembly GCF_947179515.1 of Apodemus sylvaticus. Classification (NCBI taxonomy): domain Eukaryota; kingdom Metazoa; phylum Chordata; class Mammalia; order Rodentia; family Muridae; genus Apodemus; species Apodemus sylvaticus. The sequence continues at coordinate 159,780,647 of NC_067475.1, read as the reverse complement.
GAGTGAGGCAACCCAATTACAAAAGAGCACACATGGTACGCACTCACTAATAAGCAGATGTTAGCCAAAAAGCTCAAAATAAACAAGTTAAAATTCACCCAGCACAAGAAGCTCAGGAAGAAGGAGGACTTAGTGTGGGTGCTTTGGGTACTCTGAGAAAGGGAACAAAATACTCACAGGAACAATAAAGGCAACAATGTGTGGAGCAGAGACTGAAGTAAAGGCCACCCAGAGACTGCCCTACCTGGGGATTCATCCTATAAATAGTCACCAAACCCTGACTCTACTATGGATGACAAGAAGTGTATACCAAAAGGAGCATGCCATGGTTGTCTCCTGAGGGTCCCTGCCAGAGCCTTTCAAATCTATAGGCAGGTGCTAGCAACCAACTATTGGACTGGGCATGGGGTCCCCAATGGTGGAGCTGAAGGGGTTTACAGCCCCATGGAAAGAACAATGATTTTGACCACCCAGCCACCTCAAGACTCACAGGGAGGGAACCATCAACAAAGGGGCACACATGGTTCCAGCTAAAAATGTGGCAGAGGAAGGCCTTGTTGGGCATCAGTGGGAGGAATTGTCCTTGGTCAGATAAAGGCTCAATAGAGGCCCCAACAAAGTGAAACCAAGGGGATAGAGTATGCCAGGGGGAGGGACATATATGTGGAGGCAGGGGGAGGGAGGAGAGGTTGCAGGTCATTGGGAAGGGGGGAAATCAGGAAAGGTTTTACTATCAGCAATGTAAATGATATTTAATAAAAAAAAATAAAATTAACTCAAGCAAATCAGTAGCCTTCCTATACTCGAAGAATAAACAAGCTGAGAAGGAAATTAAAGAAACTACACCTTTCACAACAGCCACAAACAATTTAAAGTATCTTGGTGTGATGCTAACCAAACAAGCGAAAGATCTGTATGACAAGGACTTCAAGTCTCTGAAGATCGAAATTGATGGATGGCCAGGCAGTAGTGGTGTACACCTTTAATCCCAGCACTTGGGAGGCAGACACAGGTGGATTTCTGAGTTCGAAACCAGCCTAGTATACACAGTGAATTCCAGGACAGCCAGGACTGTCCAGAGAAACCCTGTCTCAGAAAAAAAAAAGAAAAGAAAAAAAGAAATCGAAGAAGATCTCAGAAGATGAAAAGATCTCCCATGCTCATGATATGGCAGGATTAATATAGTAAAAATGGCCATCTTGCCAAAAGCATTCTAGAGATTTGCAATCCCCATCCAAATTCCACCTCAATTCTTCATAGAGTTAAAAGGAGCAATTCTCAAATTCATTTGTAATGAGAACAAATTCAGGATGGCAAAACCTATTCTTACTTGAAGCAATCCCACTAAAATCTGGGACTAGATAAGGCTGCCCCCTCTCCTTATCTTTTTAATATTGTACTTGAGGTACTAGCTTGGGCAATTAGACAACATAAGGATGTCAAAGGGATACAAATTGGAAACGAAGAAAAACTATCACTATTTGCAGATGATATGATAGTCTACCTAAGTGACCCAAAAAACGTCATTAGAGAACTCCTACAGCTGATAAACAACTTCAGCAAAGTGGCAGGTTATAAAATCAACTCAAGCAAATCAGCCTTCCTATATTCAAAGGATAAGCAGGCTGAGAAAGAAATTAGGGAAATGATACCCTTCACAATAGCCACAAACAGTATAAAATACCTTGGTGTGACTCTGACCAAACAAGTGAAAGATCTGTATGACAAGAACTCCAAGACTCTGAAGAAGGAAATGGAAGAAGACCTCAGAAAAAGGAAAAATCTCCCATGCTCATGGATCGGCAGGATTAATATAGTTAAAATGGCCATTTTTCCAAAAGCAATATACAGATTCAACACAATACCCATCAAAATCCCAACTCAGTTCTTCATAGAGTTAGAAAGAGAAATTCTCAAATTCATCTGGAATAACAAAAAACCCAGGATAGCTGAAACTATTCTCAACAACAAAAGAAATTCTGGGGGAATCAGTATCCCAGACCTCAAGCAATACTACAAAGCAATAGTGTTAAAAACTGCATGGTATAGGTACAGTGACAGGCAGGTGGATCAATGGAATAGGATTGAAGATCCAGAAATGAATCCACACACCTATGGCTACTTGATCCTAGACAAAGGAGCTGAAAACATCCAGTGGAAAAAAAGATAGCCTTTTCAACAAATAGTGCTGGTTCAACTGGAGGTCAGCATGCAGAAAAATGCGAATTGATCCATCCTTGTCTCCTTGTACTAAGCTCAACTCCAAATGGATCAAGGACCTCCACATAAAGCCAGACACTCTGAAGTTAATAGAAAAGAAAGTGGGGAAGACCCTTGAGGACATCGGTACAGGGGGAAAGTTCCTGAACAGAACACCAATAGCATATGCTCTAAGATCAAGAATAGACAAATGGGACCTCGTAAAATTCAAAGTTTCTGTAAGGCAAAGGACACCATAAAAAGGACAAATCAGCAACCAACAAATTGGGAAAAGATCTTCACCAACCCTACATCAGATAGAGGGCTAATATCCAATATATACAAAGAACTCAAGAAGTTAGACCCCAGAAAGCCAAATAACCCTATTAAAAATAGGGTACAGATCTAAACAAAGAATTTTCACCCAAAGAACTTCGGATGGCTGAGAAGCATCTTAAAAAATTCTCAACTTCATTAGTCATTAGGGAAATGCAAATCAAAACAGCCCTGAGATTTCACCTTACACCAGTCAGAATGGCTAAGATTAAAAACTCTGGAGACAGACAGGTTGGCGAGGATGTGGGAAAGAGGAACACTCCTCCACTGCTGGTGGGGTTGCAAACTGGTACAAGCACTCTGGAAATCAGTCTGGGGGTTCCTCAGAAAACTGGGGACGTCACTTCCTGGAGGATCCTGCTATGCCACTCCTGGGCATATACCCAAAGGATTTTTCAGCAGGTAATAAGGATACGTGCTCCACTATGTTCACAGCAGCCCTATTTAAAATAACCAGAACCTGGAAAGAACCCAGGTATCCCTCAACAGAAGAATGGATGCAAAAAAATATGGTAGATATACACAATGGAGTACTATTCAGCCATTAGAAACAATGAATTAATGAAATTCTTAGGCAAATAGATGGAGCTGGAGAACATCATACTAAGTGAGGTAAGCCAGTCTCAAAAGATTAATCATGGTATGCACTCACTAATAAGTGGATATTAGCCTTGAAAATTGGAATACCCAAAACATAATCCACACATCAAATTATGTACAAGAAGAATGGAGGAGTGGCCTTGTTCTGGAAAGACTCAGTGTAGCAGTATAGGGCAAAACCAGAACAGGGAAGTGGGCAGGGGTGGATGGGAGAACAGGGGGAAGGAAGAAGGCTTATGGGACTTTCAGGGAGTGGAGGGCCAGAAAAGGGGAAATCATTTGAAATGTAAATAAAAAATATATTGAATAAAAAAATTAAAAAAAAAAAACCAAACTATTCTCAAAGATCAAAGAACTTCTTGTGGAATCCCCATGCCTGACATCAAGGTATACTACAGAGCAATAGTTATAAAAACTTCATGGTACCAATACAATTAAAGACCTTCTGGTAGAATCACTATCCCTGACCTCAAGATGTCCTATAGAGCAATAGTGCTAAAATACTGCATGGTATCGGTACAGAGACAGGCAGGTAGTTCACTGGAATAGAACTGATGTCCCAGAAATGAACCGACACACCTATGTTCACTTGATCTTTGACACTGGGGCTAAAACCATCCAGTGGAAAAAGACAACATTTTCAACAAATGGTGCTGGTTCAACTGGTGGTCAAATGTGGAAGAATGAAAATCCAATCCATTTTTATCTCCCTGTACAAAGCTCAACTCCAAGTGGATCAAGGACCTCTAGATATAATCAGGCACACTGAATTTAATAGAAGAGAAAGTGGGGGAAAAGTCATGAACACATGGGAACAGGGGAAAAATTCCTAAACGAAACACCAGTGGCATATGCTCTAAGGTCAAGAATTGACAAATAAGACCTCATAAAATTGCAAAGCTTCTGTAAGTCAAAAGAAACTGTCAATAGGACAAAATGGCAACTAACAGATTGGGCAAAGATCAATCCTTTTTTTTTTTTTTTTTTTTTTTTTTATTTTATATTTTCTTTTTTTTTTATTATTATTCGATATAATTTATTTACATTTCAAATGATTTCCCCTCTTCTAGCCCCCCCACTCCCCGAAAGTCCCGCAACCCCCTTCTCTTCCCCTGTCCTCCCACCCACCCCTTCCCACTTCCCCGTTCTGGTTTTGCTGAATACTGTTTCACTGAGTCTTTCCAGAACCAGGGGCCACTCCTCCTTTCTTCTTGTACCTCATTTGATGTGTGGATTATGTTTTGGGTATTCCAGTTTTCTAGGTTAATATCCACTTATTAGTGAGTGCATACCATGATTCACCTTTTGAGTCTGGGTTACCTCACTTAGTATGATATTCTCTAGCTCCATCCATTTGCCTAAGAATTTCATGAATTCATTGTTTCTAATGGCTGAATAGTACTCCATTGTGTAGATATACCACATTTTTTGCATCCACTCTTCTGTTGAGGGATACCTGGGTTCTTTCCAGCATCAAAGATCAATCCTTATACCTGAAATCTTACACCTGAAAGAGGGCTAATATCCATAATATACAAAGAACTCAAGAAGTTAGACTCCAGAGAAACAAATAACCCTATTAAAAAAATAGGGAACAGAATTAAACAGAGAAATTGAGTTTCCTCTCAACTGAAGAAACTCAAAATGCTGAGAAGCACCTAAAGAATTCTTCAACATCCTTAACTGGTACAAACACTCTGGAAATTAGTCTGGTGGTTCCTCAGAAAATTGGACATAGTACTACCTGAGGACTCATTTATACTACTCCTGAGCATATACCCAGAAGATGCTCTGACAGGTAATAAGGCCACAAGCTCCACTGTGTTCATAGCAGCCATATTTATAATAGCCAGAAGCTGTAAACAACCCAGATGTCCCTCCACAGAGGAATTGATACAGAAAATGTAGTACATTTACACAATGATCTACTCCTCAGCTATTAAAAACAATGATTTCATGAAATTCACAGACAAATGGATGGAACTTGAGACTATCGTCCTGAGTGAGGTGACTCAGTCACAAATGAACATTGTATGTACTCACTGATAAGTTGATATCAGCCCAAAAGTTAAGAATACCCAAGATTCAATTCACAGACCATACGAAGCCTAAGAAGAAGGAAGACCAAAATGTGGATGCCTCAATGCTTTTAGAAGGGTGAACAAAATATGCACAGGAGAAAATATGGAGATAAGTGTGGAGCAGAGACTGAAGGAAAGGCCATCAAGTGACTGCCCCTCCTGGGGACCCATCCCATACACAGACACCAAAACAGGATGCTATTGTGGATGTGGGAAGTGCTTGCTAATGGAAGCATAGTAAGCTTATTTTAATATTTCTCTCATCATGTCTTGTGAGACTTCCAAATAATAACTTACTAATTTATATTTATTTTATCTTGGGCATTTTTGATACAGCATTTTAACCTGGAGCTAACTATGTAGACCAGGATTTCTTGAACTCAGAGATCTGCCTGTTTCTTCCATCTGAGTGGTGGTATTAAAGGTGTACACCAATCATAGCAAGTTGGTAATTTAAATACAACTATATTGATTGCACTAGAGACTTTTCCTTTCTGCCTGTTATTAAATAAGCTTTGTTTCAGTTACTGTTCTAGGCATGGAAAGGGAGGGTTGTTTTTATATCTTGGACCCTTTCATTCCTTCATCTGAAATGGGTCCATGGAGTTATGGTTTTAGGCACTGTAGCTTTTGGAGGTGATTAGGCACTGTAGCTTTCGGGGATTACGTTAGAATGGTGTGGCTATCACAAAAAGAATTGGTGTCTTACTCTGAGCTGATCTGCCTTTCTGAAATGGAAGAGTGTAGCTCAATGTGACAGCATGTTTATCATTGCCACACAAGCCTAAGGAGTGTCCAGAAATAAACTTTAATTATGTTTTAGCCATACCATCTTATAAAAGCACAAATGAAGTAAGATTAAACCATTCTTTATCTTGCTACACCCTGGCCACTGGATTTTGGAATAGCTCAGCATTGGTTTGATCACTGTACTGCACTGCTCTCCACTATAGGCATGCAAAGGCAAGCACAAGAGCAAAATGAAGGAAAAACAAACCCGAATTCATACAATGAAGTCTCTATCTTCATTCTCTTGAAGTTTTTACAGCCATGTAAGTGGTTTGCATAGATGTTACTAAAACACAGCCAACAATAACAAAATCTTAATGTTTCTACTGCTATAGCTTGAGAAAATTCTGAAATATTGTCCTTGCATAATCTGTTTCTCTTAATCAATTAATTAAACTTCAGTTTCTAACAGTTGTGAACCTTAGGACCTTTTTAAAAAATGCCATGTTTTTATTGAAGACACAATTAACCTCCTAATAATTTGATAATTTAAATCCAACAGAAAATCTCCAATTATTGATGTCGATTTGCTAAAAGCTATAAACTGACTAATGGTACTTTGAAATAGATTTTTGTATTAGGATGAAGCAGAAAGAAACTGGTATAAAATCAATAGAACAAGACTCTAGGACTTGTTTTGTCATTAATAACCTTGTCTTTTTCTTACAAAGCACACCTGTGGGTTTGGTTTTTTTCATCTTTAGTTTCCCATCTTATAAAATACCAAAGTCATCTAGTTGAGCAAAAATTATGTTCACTACTAAACATGTTGACATATACCACGCTTCCTTTTGTCTTTTTTATTTGACATTTAGCAGATGTCCTAAAGTTTAGTTGTTTTTGTCATTGGCAGTGATTTTAAATGTCTAGTCCTTGGAATAAAAAGTCTGCATTACCCGAGAACCACTCAAAATTCTCAGGACTCCCGTTCATTCTGCTGAATCAAATGTTATAAGAGTGGTGCCAAACAGGATTCTGATGAAGAAGTCTCCATGTGCCAGTGATGAGTCTCAATCACATATCCTCTATTCTTTTCTCTGAAAAGTAAAGTTTCAAGCGCTTTGTCCTAATATTTAGATAAGAGGAGTATATAAGTAGCATAAAATAGTATATAAATTTAAAGCAAAATCTCTCAGGATCATTAAACAAAAAGTAAGTTGGCATTCTGAAAAGTTCTTTGGCATCATCTACATAAAGATCCTGAGATTTTAGATGAAATTTTTAGTCCCGTTACTGTGGTCCAGAAATTGGACCACATATGCTTGACCATATGGAGGATACATTAAGAAGCAGAACTGGGCTGAATGACAATTTCCCTTCCTAAGATATTTGGGCAGGGGGAATAAGAGCATGTTCTCCTTCTTGAGGACAAGCTGTGGCTTCTTAAGCTATGAAATTCTAGAGTCTCATATCTTAGAGTACAGGTTTTTCTTGACTCTCCAGTAGCCTTATCTATGGAAACAACCTTGCCATAGGTAACATTAGTATTGCCTAGATTTCTTTCTAATTTACTCATTGATAATTTCTCATATTTAAGAAGTAGGATGTAGATGAAGGGATGGAAATAGAGAAATGTAATTATATAATCTTGCAAATAAATTTTAACGAAAGATTCATTGTTCTCTTTCAAAATCGAAGTTCTCAGATATTATGATCTTTACTCCTTTCTAAGTTATAATATTAATTAGTGAGGTTGGAATTATCATTTATTCACTGATAATATAACTTTTGATTCTTCTCTTATATTTATTAATGACTTTTAAAGGTTCACATGCTAAGATGAAGTAAATAAAAGTATATTTCAAATGACAGATACAGAAATTATTACATTCTAACTTTAATGAAATGCATATAAAAATAAAATGACTCATATATCTAATTTTATATCTGTTTCTAAGGGCATCTTAAATTTTGAGGGATAGTAATTTGCCAATTTATTCTTCAGAACTCTTCTATCTCAGAAGTTATCACCAGTAACTAAGCCATCTACTGAGGCTAAGTTGTAAGCTTTATTGTCTGTACCTCTTTACACCATGCCTTGTGTTCAACACACACCCAGCATTTGTTTTTTCCACCTCAGTTTTATATACAAATAATTCAACCATCTTTGAATACCTTTCAGTATTTAAGTCTATAATCCCCAAACTCAATGTGCTGCATAGTTTTATGCCAACTTGACTCAAGCTAGATTTATCTGAAAGAAGGGAAGCTCATTTGAGAAAAAGCCCCAAAAAATTCAGCTATGGGGGGAGGGTTTCTTAAGTAGTTATTGATAGGGGAGGGCCCAGCTCAGAGTTTGTGATATCATGCCTGGGCTGTACCTGGGTTCTATAGGAGATTCAGCAAAGAATGCTATGGGGTCCAAGCCACTAAGCAGCACCCCTCCATGGTCTCTGCATTAGATCCTCCCTTTGGGTCTTTGCATGAGTTACTGTACTGACTTCCTTTAATGACAAAGAGTAATATAGAATCATAATAAAACAAACAAACAAGCAAAGAGACCTTTCCTCCCCAAGTAGCTTAGGTCATGATACTACATCACAACAATAGAAACCTTGGCTAGGACAGTTGGTACTGGGATAATGGCTATTACTGTGGTAGACCTGACCATGTTTTCTAGAGGACTTTGGAACTCTTGACTACAGAAGTTATTGTTGAAACCTCAGTGTACAGTTCTATAGGAGCTTAAAAGATAAAGATGTTGAGAACAGTGCAGGCAATGGAGGTCTGATTTGTGAACTTTCAGAGGGAAGCATGACTCTAAAGGGCATTTGTGTGAAGACTTAGTGGTTCTCATTAATGGGCTGAAAAGACAGCTACAATTAACAAGACACAGGATTAATAAAATAAAATCTTTGATTTGCATAGATTATCGATGCTGCTCAGCTAGGGCTGAGAAATTAGTGATGATTAAGAAGATAGCAGCTTTGTTGAGGTAAAATATTTTGGGAGGTGTGTCCTTAGAGTCTTAGAGTCAGCACATGAAGCTGTGCTCCATAGGTGGTCAAGGTTAGAAACGGACTTACTGGTTTGAGTGACTCAGGCTCTAGTGGTTTTGAAAGCGTGAAAGGTTGATGGAGAAGAGCTGAGGTTTGGCTTTGTGAGAAGACTGGAGAAGCAATTGGTAAAAGTGTGCCACAGTGGTAGTTCACAGCCCAGGGTTGAGTGGGCCACGTAGGGCACTTGCGGCTTCACACCATGAAGAAAGCCGAGGAGAGGATACTGAGGAAAGTACAGGCCAGTCGGCCGTGGAAGGCCTCAGCATTGTGGAGATGCCAGTACCATGGGATGACTACCAAAAAAGAGTAGCAGCAGGGGACTGGAGCCAGTTGGAGCCTAGAAGACAAGCTGTATGGGTGGCAAAGTGTTGATTTGGAGAAGTGACCTTTGTAGGAGCCCAGAAGAGCATGAGTGAATTCCAGATATTGGCCATCGGGTTATTTATACTTCCAGTGTTTTGTTTTGCTTGGTTCAGACTTGGGACTGTGCCATGGTCTTTCCTCTTGAAGTAAAAAGTAAATCATTTATGTTTAATTTTACAGGAGTCTATAGATGAGAGGCTTTAAATTAAAAAAGAGAAAAAGATGTTAGGGTTTTACAGAGAATTTGGATTTTAAAAGAGACTGGATATTATTTTTAACGAGATTTTTTTTAAAGCGTTTGAACATTTAAGTCTGTTGGACAGTTTTATGTTTGTGTTTTATATTGTGAATCATTTATCAAATGTGAAATACTTGGGTATGTGTAAAATTAGGTATGAACAAGAAAGGAAAAGTTGTATCTTAACAGTGATGAGTTTGTGTATCAAGCATAAAGGAGGATAATTGTGCTGAACAATTTATTGCCAATTTGACACAAACTGCAGTTATCTCAATGTAAAGAACCTCAGTTGAGAAAAATTCATCCATAATATCTAACTGTATAGAATTTTATTGATTAGTGATGAATGGGGGAGGGGCCAGCTCACTATGGATTGTATTATCCCTGGGCTGGCGGTCCTGGGTTTTATAAAAACGCAGTATGAGCAAGCCATGGGGACCAGGCTAGTAAGCAGCACCCCTCCATGGCCTCTGCACTAGCTTCTGCCTCCAGGTCTCAGTCCTGTGCTGGTTCCTGTCTGGGCTTCCTTTGATGATAAGCAGTATTATGGAGATGTAAGCCAAGTAAACAAGTTTATTTTTATCACTCCTGGAAATATAGATAAAACCTCTTTCCCAATGTAATACATTTCCTGACTTCCATTCTGATGTTAAAACATTTTTCAAGTATGCATATTGATCTATTGAGTATATTTTTTTCTACAATCTAGTGCCTTTCAGCTACTCTTATTCCCCATTTCTGCTTATCAAGGTACAATTGTATCTTTATTGTTATAGTCTGATCCCCACCCCAGAATAGCTGTAGCCCTTTTGTTCTGTGACTGTCAGCTATTTCATATTGTTGCTGTCACATTCCTACTAGTAATTGACACAGAGAAGTTACTTAAGGCACATAAGTGACCACATACCCTGTTTTTTTTCTGTATGTTCCAAATGTTCTGTATGAGGTTTGCTAACCCAGACACAAAAGGTGAATCATGGTATGCACTCACTAATAAGTGCATATTAACCTGGAAAACTGGAATACCCAAAACATAATCTACACATCAAATGAGGTACAAGAAGAAAGAAAGAGTGGCCCCTTGTCCTGGAAAGACTCAGTGAAGCAGTATTCAGCAAAACCAGAACGGGGAAGTGGGAAGGGGTGGGTGGGAGGACAGGGGGAGAGAAGGGGGCTTATGGGACTTTCGGGGAGTGGGGAGGCTAGAAAAGGGGAAATCATTTGAAATGTAAATAAAAAATATATCGAATAAAAAAAATTTTAAACAACAACAATAACAACAAAAAATTCCACAAAGCTTTACATAGGACTCATCAGATCACAGTTTATATCTAAAGGACCTTGAGTCAGAACTGACAACCAGACAGCCCTTCCTGTACCCACTTACAAGCTCTATGGCCTTTGTTGGTTACACTGAAGAATACTACCAATAAACCAAAAAGTTATGATTTTAATACTCATGCTCTGTTATCTCAGTGTTCTAAAATTCCACTACCCATTCACCCAACTCCTCACCTTACTCAGAACCAATCAGTTTAAAGGTAAGCTACTTTGCCCAGTAAGTCAACTGCTCCCTTCTTTGACCTTTAAACTTTTGAACTTGTTTTTTTCATCCCTATACAATGTCTATTCTTATTAATACTGCAATTAGGCTCCCAAATCCTTTTTGCTGTCCTGGACATACAGTATTATAATGTGCATTCAATAAGCAATTCTTGTTTAATTGAGATCAGGGTTTTCATGGTTTGAGTGGCAATCTCCTAGACCACAGCATTTATGAATCCACACATCAATTAGACACTTAAGACATTTGCATTCATTTTTGGAAAAGATTCTCACTGATGCTTTAAAACTGAAACTTTGCCACAAGGACTGAGATAAATTTCCTCCTGAATTTTCTGCCCAATTGGGTTGTTTTCACAGGCAAAACATAAATACCTTTAATTTCTGTAAAATTCAGACAAAATTGTTTTACTGCTTCCATAAATTATATGTCATGTGCCTGAATCTATGAGGCTACTTTCCTAAAGCTTGGATTCTTCTTAGATATGTTGAACTCCGCTCACTGAACACTGCTGTAGTGATGGTCTGATTTCCAAGATAGAAGAGTGTTCAGATCAACAATCACTTTGTTTTGCTGCTAATGTTTGTCTCAAATCTGTCCTTCTCTGCCTAGGCACAAGTGAGATTTCCTTCATCTAGCCCTCTAGACTTCAACTAATGAATATTTTGCCCTTCATTTCAAGTTATGCATGTGGTTCTATTTTTGCTTCTTCCCTTGAGATGTCCAGGTACTGACAAACAGAACAGAGCAGAGTTTCACAGTCACAATCATTTTCTTCCCTTGAGGTGTCTAAGCACTGCTAAATACCAAGCAGGAAAGGGATGGAGAGAACTATGGAATGGGTGGGTCAATAGGTTCCTACCCTTCTCCCAGGGAATACAAAGAGTTCAGTGTTACAGCTCTTCAGTGCCACAACTCTTTTTGATGACATCCAATGAAACAGCTTTCTCAGATGGTATTCAACAAGGCAGCTTGTACTCTTTATTCAGGGTGTATAAAGACTACATAAACCTTGGAAAGTGCAAAGGAGTTATTCTTAGGTGGAAGTTTCATTGTCTGAGATTTGTGGTACTGTGGATACCTCATTTCCATGGAGAAGCATCTTGAAAGTAGAGCTTACAGTTTTGTCAGAGATTATATAACGTTACTCAGAGTAAGAGAATAAGGCTCCCCAGATAAAATATAGAAGAGGAAACCCTACTGGGTGAGAAAGCCCTCCATTTTGCTCAAGTTCAGGGGAGCTCTCTGGACATGACCTTTAAACAGCAGGATCAACCAACATCTCTTCCTCTTTTATTTTATAATGGAAAAGTATCATTATAGTCCTCAGCCTCTACAGTTGGAATGGTTTGGTACTGTACAGATTGATTGGGAGTTATCTTTGCAATGCTACTTACGTTTCATTTAAAAAATTGGATGAGGCCAGGTACCTGGAGGAACAGGCTACACTGGTCAACATGGGGCCAAGGAAGAAATAATCTATGCCATGAGTGGTTTTGGACATAGATGGAGTTGGGATCTTGTGGGCACAGGATGTTTTGAGATTCCATCAGAAATCTTTAAGCATTTGTATGTCTTATTCCACCAGCCCAGATTTCTTAACATAGAACGAACTTTCTTCTCCCAACATAATGTTAGTCTCTCGCTGTTCAGCAGTCAACTCTAGAGCACTTAGGTTTTGTAGAGCAACCCTCATTAGGGAGTTTATCTGTCATTGAAGAGAACGGAGACTCTGTGGTGGAAACCATTGCCTGGTCAAGCTTGTCCTGGAAGTTGCTGGCCAGGCGTTGTGATTGGACCAAGGATGTTCCAGTCTAATGAGACTTTTAGAGCCACATGAGACTTTTAGATCAAGAAAGCAGAAGGATTAAGTCATCTCTGTTTTTGTTTTTGTTTTTTTCTGGTCTTCTCTAAGCTATAAGGCAAGTTCTTTAGGTTCATAGAGATAAACCTGGAAAACAATCATTACTGGGGTACAGAAGTCTTGAAAAGGGGGTTAGTACAGAAATCAGTAGTGTTACTGCACCAAAGAAGATCAGGAATGGGGGAGTTGGGTGGGAGTAGCACAGTTAGCAGATATTGACATTGTGAAAGATGTTATGGGAACATGTAGGATGGGATTCTGATGAGGGACTCGCAAGGCAAAGGAGGAGGGCTAGAATGAATGAGGAATGCTTTGTAACTTCTGAGCAGGTAAGGACACACAGGTGTTATGAAGTGAGATGTTAATGGGAATAGTATACAATAGCTGCCAAAAGAGGGAAGCATGGAAGAACTAATGAGAGAAGGTTGGGTGAGTTGTTAGGGAAAGGAGATCAGCTGTATATCAGACATAAAGCCAGGAACCGATGGTTTGGGCTTCCTTCCAAGTTGAGTCTGATTTTCCTGTTGAAGAATGATAGTATGGGGCTGTAGCAAGCTGGTAGGAAAATTGTAGGTTGGTTACAGGGTATTCATCACATCCATTAGGACAAAGCTTAACTAAGATTTCCATCCCAGGGATCTTCAATGGAAAGCTGCAGATGAGTTTTAAGGTAATGATTGCAGGATTCAACAACGCATTCCCAATGTTTTCATCCTCCATATATGAATGCCTTCTGAAGGTAGTCATATATGTTGTAGAAAGGAAAGCAGAGGAAAGATCTGGAGTATAAGGGAATTCCTAGAGATGGAAATGGGGTATAGAAGAATCTCAATGCTGGCAGGCCTTTTTCAAGTGGACAGTCCTGGGTTAATATAGTATTGTTTTGTCTGTTGTATGCCTCCTTAGCAAAGAATCTTCAGTGGGAAATATTTAGAGGGTTACAAAGAAGCTAGGCAGTGGCAGGGACAGAGTGGAGAATAATGAAGAAAGCCATAAGAAAAGCGAAAAGGGGAATCTGTAGAAGGTATAGCTTAGGAAGCAGCCATCAGGTTATGGATGTACTTCTAGGAAATCTTGCTATTTTATTGGTGGCGGCATCTCCTCTGCGTTCTCTGTCCTTGATCTGTCAGTAAGAGGCATGGCATCTTCTTGGTCAGTGAGGTGGTATCAGATATTCCTGGCAGGGACCTAGGTAAGCCTAGACTGATCCTGTAGAAATATACAAGGAAAACCCCTTCTGGTGTAAGGAGAAGTCTGCTCCTTTGCAAATTCAAGCCCTTATACTCAGGTGGGAAGAGTTCTTCCTGGTGTATACCAGTGCAGGAACATAGAAGGGTGTTTGGAGCTTTTGTGAATGTTAAATATACTTAGGGTAGTTAGAATCATTATTAATTGTATACTAGGGGCTAGGCATTCTGTAGTGGTATTATGTTAATTATGCCATTCTGACTCCCCAGCAACATTGTGGGGAGAGTTCCTTGTCACCTGCCCAAATCCTCTGGATTTGAATGAAAACCACAGACACACAGCCTTCTATTTCAATATACCTTAAACTGCTCAGTGGCTGGGCCACTTCAGTCCTCCACATTGCTAGCACACTCTCCCTTCCAATATTCCTGATTTATTACTTACTAAAACCTATATTCCATCCTGGCTACCTCAGACCCTGGCCTGCAGCCCTCCTGAGCCATAATCCCCAACTCTCAGTCTGTTTGTCCTCAAGCCTGATCCTCCTTCTTCCTCAGCATGGTAATATTAAATCCTTCTTCTAGTGCTTCCCTTACCCTAACAGAGAAATCTAAAGTTCCTCCTCTGTCTTCCTGACCTGTCATTGGCCAGTGCAACATTATTTACTAATTAGAACCAGCCGGGGAAGTGTCCTCAGCATCTCACAAGCAGTATTTGCATGCAATTTGAGAACCCTTAATGTAAGCATTGAACCAAATCCACAACAGCATTCTCTTTGTTTTATAGGTTGCATTTTTAAGGTTTGTTGCTTTCTTTCTTTTATTTCTTGGCCTTGGTGAGATGGACCTGTCTTTCCACATCTAAAGCAGATTCCTTCTGTTTTTATTGCTTCTGCTATAAAACTATGGACTTAACCATTGTCTGAGCCATGGATGTAACCTAATGTGATGTTGTTCCTATGTCTTGGGTAGCCACAATCCATCTATCACAGTGTTCATTTTTATAAGCTTTGTAGGCATGCCTCAACTCAGATGTCATACCCTCCCATATGCCATTTGAAAGGAGGAAGTCTATTTTTCTCTGTAAGATTGCTTACATTCTAAGAATAAAATAAGATAGAGCCTCTCTTGACTTTTGCTGGAGAAAGAGCAGAGCGGAGGCAGGGTTTATTGAGCCAGGAGATGGGTGATTCTATCCCAGGCTTGGATTGCACAGAGGAAACCTGTTTCTAAGACTTTGCTGGCTATGTTCCCTGTTGTGCTCATGTGGAAAAGTCTCTCTGACCAAAAAAGTTTATCAGATCCTCATAGGATGGCATTTTGGTCCTGATTTTGTTTGATTTGTTCAAGGCATGCATCCTGGAAAAAGATTGGACTAGGCAGGGAGGAGTGCCAAACATTTCTCCAATGTTAGGGCTAGTTTAAAGTGCCTATTTGATTTCGTAAGAAAGATTTTGTCCAGAGTGTGTGAGTACCATTTGGCTTTACTACCCATCTGACCTCTTCTAAATTTGTGACTTTGTATAGGTATTCGAGTGGTTTATATTACATGCTGTCAATATCAACCAGGAATGCCTGAAGTTTCAGATCCGTATCAGAGGTATCAGAGTCATGAATGCAGGGGCAGGCAGAATTTGCAAGAGTGTTAATTTGCGTAGGTTTTGCTTTGTTTTGTTTTGTTTTGTTTTGTTGGTTTTGTTGTTGTTCCTGTTTTGTTTTGTTTTGTTTTGCTTTTGTAACAAAAACAAAGGTGTTACAAAGTTGTTGCTTGGTGGAGGGTTGGTGGAGGGTTGTGGGTAAGAGGTTATGGAGTTACATCACTTTTTATCCATTTGGAGGCAGGTTTTGGAGAATGTTACTTTGTTGGTGGGGGAGGGAGGAGCACAGCTAGTTCTTTTAGCTTTGGAAAGAGTAGGATGAGTAAGGGGTGTGACTAGGCAAGGCAGGAGCTCTGCTATCCTTTCAATGGAGCCCTGCAGAAAGACAGATTGTAGTACAAGAAGAGGGCAAGTGGACCTGGGGGTTTGTTTAGCATTTTCTCTGGGGCGTTATAAGAGGGATGGGTGCATGGTTTTGATTTCTCATATTAATTTTGTGAGGGTTGGGAATAGGGTGGTCTTTTGGGTCTAGACCTTCAGTCTGGCTGGACTGAGGGGACAAGTCCTCTTCTAAGTGTTCCTCTGCAATCCTAGATTGCACCTTAAATAGGCAGAAAATCATGGGAAGGAGGCTTTTGAAACTTCATGAGTGTCTTGACTTTGTGCGAAGGAAGCTATTTGGGACCCTGAATCATGACTATAAATATTATCAGTGCTCATGCAAAGTGTTATCTCAGGGACATTCTCCCAAAACAGAGGCCTACTTTTTTGGTTAAGCTTTGTTCCATGAGATTTTAAAATGGAATGTATTTCCCTAACCCGAGGGTTGGTTTTTTTTTTTTTTTTCTAACGTGATGAGGAGTTACCTATGATAGAAAAGAAAAGAAACACTTTGTCCAATGGGAACATTTCTGTAGTCTTTCAGCTTGAGGGCATTCCACAGAGGCCAAAATGTTAAGCCTTCCTGCAGGTTTTAAGAGTTCCAGTAATCACCCTAAGTGATATGTAAAGGCTGCTGTGCAAGCCAATTTTTTAAAAAAATTGTTTCAAGGAAAATTTAGATAGAGGATCTTTGCTAATGTGGGCTGTGGGATTGTCTGGCTTCACACAGAGGTATATGAACCTTTCTGCCAATACCAGAGAGTGTCCCTTCCCACACAGCATTGAGCTGACTGGCAGCCCCCAGCCTCCCGCTGCTGGTGTTATCTCTGGCCCTTGCTCCTTGGGAACAATATGGCTCTTTCACCTTGACGACCAAGGCTGCCTCAGGGCAGTCTCACCTGGAGGCCAGCAGAGAACCACTAGACTTGAAGCAGGCGACCCACTGAGAAGTGGAAGGGGGGCAGGGTTGTTTTCTAAAGACTATATATCTTGGCAAAATAATAGTAAAGTCAGAATTCTCTTCCAGGTCTCTGATTCTCATGTGGCCGCGGGCGGCTATAAGAGAGTACTCTGGCCAGAAGGCATCAGAGATCCTTTCAATTTATCTGAATCCATGTGAAGGCTCTGACAAAAAAACAAAAATAGAAAAGACTTAAGTTGCCTGCCCTCTTAGTGTGAGGGATTGTTGGTCCACAGGAGAATTAAGCTGTGGCTCTGTAGTCAAAAGCTTCTCCATGGCTCCCCATGGTGAATCTTGATGAAAGAGACAGTCCATGGTTATAAATAGTTTATTGCTGGTTCATGATGGAAAATGGATGCATAACATACCATACCTACTTCTCAGGGTAAGCCTGAGATTAAATACCTTTTTCAGGGAGGAAAGTCTAGGAAGGGAAACTTATTGGCTAAGTTCTCTGGGTCTCTAGGTTTCTCATTAGCATGAAGAGCTATGTTTTGGGGCTATGTGACCATAGGACATGTTTCTTCATGTGAGGAGTGTAGCACATGTTCCAAGCCAGGAGTCTGACAGGGGTTGGGGCGTCCCCTAAGCCTCAGCAGAGTACACACTGAGTCTCCGAGTATCAACCTGCTCTACCTTACCAAATTCCATGGCATGGTTTTATATCACACAGAGGCTTGTGCTTTTGAGCTGATGCCAAAATCAGGGGTGGTGGGTGTGAGGGGTACCCAGAAATGGGGGGTCATTCATCCTTCCCTGCTGGAACTAGAGGTCCTGTTGAATCCACATGGGCACCAGGTGTGGTTCTGCTTTCTGCTTCCTTCTTTTGGGATGTCCAGGCCACACTGAATACTGGGCAGAAGAAGGATGGAGAGGAGCAGAGTTCCTCAGTACACCTCTTCCCTTGGGCATCTGGGCACCAATGTACAATGGGCAGGAAATGACAAAGTGAAGTCAGAAATGGATGTGTCTGCAGTATCCTCAATGTTAAGAGGAGATCTCCAAAGATTACATTGTTACAGCTCTTCAGTGCCCCACCTCTTCTAGATGGCATTCAATGAAACAGCTTTGTCAGATGGTATTCAAGGAAACAGCATGTGCTCTTTATTCAGGGTGAAGAAGAAACCTTGGAAAGTGAAAAGGGGTTCTTCTTAGGGTGAAGTTTCCTTGGGTGAGGTTTAAGATACCCAGGATACCTCATTTGCATGGAGAGGCATTCCAGGAAGTTGAACTTGTAGTTTTGTCAAGGATTACATAATGTTCCTCAGGGAGAATGTTGGGGCCAAGTTGGGTTCTCCAGACAAGGTATAAAAGAAGAAGCCCTGCTAAGAAAGGGAGTCCTCTATTTTGTGCTGATCATAGGGGAGCTGTCTGGACATGGTAGGCTATGATCTTTAAATAGCAGAATTTTCCATCATATACATGGGATTCCTTCATTAGTGGCTAACGAAGATAGCAAATGTACAGTACAAATTCTTCTCTCTTCTACTCTTCCCTCCCTCCCCTGCCTCTGTCTCTCTGTGTCTCTGTCTTCCTCTGTGTCTGTCTGTCTGTCTTTTTCTTTCTCTATCCTCTCTCTATTCTCACTATTGCTCTCTCCAATCAATCTGTTGGGATAGTGATGTTTGGTTATCTACACGGCATGGTCAACTGAGAAAATGAAAAGTTATGACAGACACACCAAGTTTTTTTATTTGAAGATACTATAGTACCTAAACTTAAAATCTGTTTATTCATGGTGTGTCAGCATGAACTAAATTAACATTGTGTCAAAGTATATCAGGAAAAGAGTAAATAAAAGAAAATCTAATTTGATAAGATGCTTTAAATATTTCAGCTAAAAAGAATTTTATGAATTCTGAGTTTCTATAAAATTAATTTTACATTTTAGTCTCTATTTAAGTATCTAATGTATCTATTTTATTTTTATATTTATTGACTATTTTAAAAGTGGCCATGTTGGAATAGGTGTGGCCTTGCTGGAGTAAGTGTTTCATTCTGGGTGTGAACTTTGAGACTCTCCACTTAGCCATGTGGGAGACAGTCTGCTCTTGGCTTCCACTGGAAGAAGACATAGAAATCTCATGCCTTCATGAGATTTCTTCTCATGTGCCTTCTCCAGTGCCACACCTGTTTGGATGATGCCATGCTTCCTATTATGATGATTATGAACTGAACCTTTGAACTGTTAAGCTGGCCCCCAATGAAATGTTATCACTTATAAGAGTTGACTTGATCGTGGTGTCTCTTCAGAGCACTGAAAATTCTAAGATACCATTACAGCATGTGTCCTGGGCTTCTGGATCTTGTGGTCATTCCTTCCATTTTTGCATGTTTTCTGAGCATTATGAGTAAAGTGCCCAACTATACAAATACAATTTTCTTTTTTGTTTAAATTTATTTATTTATTTATTTATACTTCAGATTTTAATCCCTACCCTAGTCCACCCTCTGACTGTTCCATATCCCATAGCTCCTCCCCATTGCCCCTGTCTCCACGAGGAAATCCCTACCACCCACCTTCTCCCCACCTGACCTCCATATTTCCTGGGGCCTCCAGTCTCTTGAAGGTTAGATGCATCATCTCTGAATGAACACACTGTTGGTTCCTGCGTTGATTTCTGTGCTGGCTCGAATGTCCTGCCTGCTCCCTGCGTTGCGGCTGCCGCTGCTTACCGTGCCCACAAGTGCGCACCCCGGGCACTGCGCCACGGGACGCGGTGGAACCCTGAACCGCAATGAGACACGCTAGATCAGATAGCTCCACGTGGGCTTTATTTAAGAAGGGGAAGGGGTAGCGGGCGGGAAGGAAAGGGGGAAGAGAAAGAAAGAGAGAGAGAGAGAGAGAGAGAGAGAGAGAGAGAGAGAGAGAGAGAGAGAGAGAATAGAAAGAGTGGAGGCCGGCCATGACCACGTGGAGGTTGGGGAAGAGCCCCAGGGGCAGAGAGGTGAGAGAGTATGGGAGAGCGGAGAGCAAAGAGAGAGAGGAGGAGCAAGTAGCCCCTCTTATAGTGGGCCAGATCTCTGGGGCGGGGCATACCTGGCCATTGCCAGGTAGGTGTGGGGTGGAGCTTAGACAAAACCCCAACATTCTCCAATGTTTGGTTAATTAATAAAAGAAAAAGGAAAAAGAAAAAGAAGTGACAGCGAATATGGCGAAGCAGGAATAGGGTCGTTGTTGAGATCTGGCTGCTTCATGCTGACATTGGGGCGACGTGTCTCTGGAGAACCTAGAGAAAGGGGTATGGGAGGTGATTGTCCAGTCTCAGGAGGACTGGCTGCTTTTTTGCTGTCCAGGGTTTGTAGAGCCATTTGAAGATAGGTCAGGAGAACAGGTCCAGTAGAAGCTGTCTGTGTCTGGAGAAGCTGAGAGGAGATTGGAGCATCTGAAGGTTGCTTCTCTGGAGCTGTCCTGGATATGGCAAGGGCCTGGACTTAACAAGATGTTGTAACACATTAGTATAGTTAGGGAATAAGACTAAGTACATTTGGGAGAAAGGAAAATTTTCTTAAGATGTACAATTGAAACCCAGAGGAATCCCACCCTTTACAAAGGTAGTAAAGTGGGAACTTGGGCAGATGTACTTATCTGGATGGAGCCTACTTGGTCCATGAGCAGTATATTTGGGTAGGTTTCCTGTAGGTAACAAGTTTATTAAAGAGATAACAACATGAGTTAACCACATGAACAGTCTTTAAGATGAGCCTTTGTGGATCAGAAAGAATAGAATTGAAGGTTGGGACAGTGACAGAGCAAGAAGAGGAAATATGAAGCATTTAATGGAAACAGAGTTTAGGTAAGGAGATTACTGTCTAGCTGTCAATGTAGTCAGAAGTCTGAGGAATAAACAATAACTTAGCAGTTATATTATTAAAGAATGACAGATTCTAGTAGCCAGCAGTTCTTTGTGGTCTCTAGTCTCCATGGTGGCTTTGGCTGTCAGTCTGGCTTTCAAGCACAGAAGATGCACGGCTTTTCTCTGTGGAATGGATACCCATGACATGAGAAATGGCTTACCTTTGTTTAGCTAAGTCATTTGACTCAAAGTATCCGGTTTTGTCCACTGCACTTTCAGGCAGCATCCTGTGGCGGTGTCCATCTTTCTTCTGAGACCTCCTGGGAGAAGCTGTCAGGCCTTTGGGAATTCTGTCTGTCTTAAATCTAATAACAAACTTCTGACAAGATTGAGCGCAAGATAGGAGAGCAATAGTTAAAGAGAGACTAGGAATGGAAATCTTAACTAGCTTTGACAGGTTGCATAGGTAGAGGAAAGTATATTGCCTTGGTTAGTAAAGATGCTAGGATCACAGAAAGAAAGCTGGCAGCAATGGATAAAATTGTGGTGTCTAGGCAGATTTAGTCTTGTTAACATCAACTTGAGCACGCAGGCTATAGGAGCAAATGAGCTAAGGATGTGGGAACACAGATGGGGAGCAGGCAGCGCAAAGAGAAGGCTTAGACCGGAGAAAGATAAAAGCTTGAATGTACAAAACCCCAACACACAGACTTGGCATTCCTCTGCTGAATATGTCTTGGGGGGCCTCATATCAGCTGGTGTGTGCTGCCTGTTTGGTTGTCCTGTGTTTGAGAGATTGAGACTGCTGGTCCTCCTACAGGATCACCCTTCTCCTCAGCTTCTTTCAGCCTTTCCCTAATTCCACAGCAGGGCTAAGCAGCTTTTGCCCATTGGTTGGGTGCAAATATCTGCATCTGACTCTTTTAGCTGCTTGTTGGTTCTTCCAGAGTGCTGTCATTCTAGGTCCCTTTTTGTGAGTGCTCCATAGCCTCAGTAAAATGTCAGTCCTTAGAATCTCCCCTTGAGCTGGATCCCACTTGTGTTGCTAAACCATCTTTTCCTCAGGCTCTTCTCCAATTCCATCCCTGTAGTTTTTTTCCCAAACAGAAACAATTATGGGTGAGAGTTTTTATGGGATGGCAAACCCCTCTCTCATCTGATGTCCTGTCTTCCTGCTGGAAGTGGGCTTTATAAGTTTTCTTTCCCTACTGTTGGGCATTTCATCTAAGGTCCCTCCCTTTGAGTTCTGAGAGTCTCTCATCTCCTAGGTCTCTGGTACACCTGGAGGATCCCCCCAACCTCCTATCTCCCAAAGTTGCCTGTTTCCATTCTTGCTGCTGGCTGCTCTCCTAGAGAATTAGGGTTCAATTTCTAGCATTCACATGGAAGTTCACAATTGTCTTTAACTTCCAGATCTGATACCCTCATACAGATATACATGCATCTATTTGTCCATATAGCATCACTACAAGACAGTACAGTTTAGTAGCTCTGTAGAGATCTGCTCAGAAGGGTGGGATAATACATAGCAATTGCTATATGTTTAACAATAACAGGAAAAGCATATTAATAGCAGGAATCTTTTCCGCAATGAATTTCTCCTGGCCCTTGCCTATCAAAGCTCCAGTGTAGATTTTTAATTCAATGTGAAATCATCTCAGGAAGTTCACCTGCTAGTTGTTGGCTTTTATGCTCCTGACAATAACCCATGGTTCACCCCCAAGTAATGTCGAGCTATCTCTTCAAAGCTGGCCCAGGTATATCATTATTACTATTAATATTACATGGGCTGTCAGAAAACCAGTTCATTGATTCTGCTCCCTTTATCCTCATGGTATGGTGGCTAATGACCCCAGGGAGAAGAAAGAAATAGAATCTCAAAGCAATTACACTAAAATCAGGAAAAAGGGAAGGAGGTCCCCTTTCTCCATATCTATTCAAGATAGTAATTGAAGGTATAATTAGAGCAATAACTAAAGGATATCAAAAGGATACAAGTTGGAAATCATTTTATTACTATTCACAGATGGATGGGAAAGTATACATTAGCAACCAAAAAATTCTACCAGGTAATTTCTACAGGTGATAAAAACCTTTAGAGAAGTGGCTATATACAAGATAAACTCCAAAAAAATCAGTAGCTGTCCTATATCAAATTAAAATTTACAAAGAGACTAAAAAAGAAATCTTGGGAAAAAACACCCTTCTCAATAGCCACATTTAATATAATATATTTTAGGATAACTGTACCCAAGCAAGTAAAATATCTATATGACTAGAACTTTAATTCTTTGAAGAAGGCAAATTGATTCATTCTTATCTCCTTTTACACAATTCAAATCCAAGTGAATCAAATAAGTCCACATGAAACCATATACACTGAATCTAATAGAAGAGAAAGTGGGGAAAGGCACAAAGGAACATGTATTAAATAGAACACCAATGGCTTATTCTCTAAGAACAAAAATAGGCAAATGGGACCTCATAAAATTGTAAAGCTTCTGTAAGGCAAAGGATACTGTCAATAGAACAAAACAGCAATCAACAGATTGGGAAAAGATCTTTACCAATCCTATATCCTAAAGAGGGCTAATATCCAATATATACAAAGAACACAAGAAGTTAGACTAGAGAAAACCAAATAACCCTATAAAAATGGGGAATACCTCTTTTAAAAATGGAGTACAGAGCTAAACAAACAATTTTCCATTGAGTCCAATGTCCAAAAAGGACCTATAGAAATGTTCAGCATCCTTAGTCATCAGGGAAATGCAAATCAAAACAACCCTGAGATTCCACCTCAGGAATCCGACTGGTAAGTCAGAAAGGCTAAGATTAGCAGATAAACCACTCTGGAAATCAGTCTAGTGTTTCCTCAGAAAATTGGACATAGTACTACCTGAGGAACCAGCTATAGCACTCCTGGGCATATACATAGAAGGTACTCTAACATGTAATAAGGACACATACTCCACTATTTTCACAGCTGTCATATTTATAATATCCAGGAGCTAGAAAGAACCCAGATGTCCCTCAACAGAGGAATGGATTCAGAAAATGTGATGCATTTACACAAGGGAATACTACTCTGCTATTAAAAACAACAACTTCATGAATTTCACAGGCAAATGGATGGAACTTGAAAATATCTTCCTGAGTTAGGTAACCCAGTTACAAAAGAACAGACATGGTATGCATTCACTGATAAGTTGATATTAGCCCTAAAGTTTGGAATACCCAATATACAATTCACAGACCACATGAAACTCAGGAAGAAGCAAGACCAAAATATGGACACATCAGTGCTTCTTAGAAGGGGGAACAAAATAGTCACAGTAGGAAATATGGAGACAAAGTGTGGAGCAGAGACTGAAGGAAAGGCGATCCAGAGCCTACCCCACCTGGGGATTCATCACATATACAGTCACCAAACCGGGATGCTACTTAGGATGCTGGGAAGTGGTTGCTGAAAGGAATGTAATGTGGCTGTCTCTGAGAGGCTCTGCTAGAGCCTGATAAATTCAGAGGCAGATGTTCACAGCCAACCATCTGACTGAGCATGTGATTCCTGGTAGAAGAGTTGGAATAGGGACTAAAGGAGCTGAGAGGGTTTGTAGTATCATGGGGGGGAGGCATGCAACAATGTCAACCTGCCAGATCCCCCAAAGCTCCTGAGGATCGGATCACCAACCAAAAAGTACACATGGAGGGACCCATGGCTATAGCCACGTATGTGGCAGAGGATGGCCTTGTTGGACATCAATGGGGGAATGGTGCTTGGGTCTGAGGGTGTTCAATATCCCAGTATAGGGGAATGCAATGGTTGGAGGTAGGAGTGGGTGGGGGAGCACCCTCATAAAGACAGGGGGATGGTGGATAGGATGGGGGTTTCTTAAGGGGAGATCTATAAAGGGGATAACATTTGAAATGCAGATAAAGAAAATATCAAATAAAAGAAAAAAGTTATAAACAAAAAGAAATTGAAGAAGATAACAGAAGATGAAAAGATCTTCCATGCTCATGGATTAGTAAGGTTAACACAGTGAAAATGTCCATATTACCAAAAATGATCTACAGATTCAATATAATTTCCATTAAATTTCCAATATAATTATTTACAGACCTTGAAAGAACAGGATTCATCTTCCTATGGAAAAATAATATATCTAGGAAGGCTAAAACAATCCTGTACAATAAATGAACTTCTGGAGTTATCACCATCCCTAATTTTAAGCTGTACTACAAAGATATAGTAATAAAAACATCATGGTAAAAGCATAAAACAGACAGATTGATCAAAGAAATCGAATCAAATGTATTCCACATATATATTTCAAATATATTCCAAATATATTTCATATATTTGCAGATACCAGGATTTGATGAGGAATCCAGAATTATACTAGGAAATTAGAAACATAGGAAAAAAGAAAACATCTTTAAAATATGGTACTGATCTACTAGATGTCAGAATGTAGAAGAATATATATATATCTAAATCTAATCACCCTGTACAAACTTCAAATCCAAGTGGATAAAACAATCCTCAACTCAAAACCAAATATACTAAACTGGATAGAAGAGAAAGTAGGAAATAGCTTTGAATTTTGAATTGGCACAAGGGAAGACTTCCTGAAAAGAACATAAACAGCTCAGGTTCTATGATAGGCAATTAATAAATGAGATCTCATGAAACTGAAAAGCTTCTGTAAGGCATAGGGCAACATCAGTTAGACAAATGACAGCTTACAAAATGGGAAAATACTTTGCCTAACTCCAAATCTGGCATAGGACTAATTCCTGAAATATATAAAGAACTTAAAAATTTAGATGTCAATAAACCAAATATTCCAATTTGGAGTGCAGGTCTAAACTGATAGTTCTCAATAGAGGAATATCAAGTGTCTGAGAAACACTTAAAGAAATGTTCAATATCCTTAACCATCATGGAAATGAGACTCAAAATGATTCCAAGATTCAATCTTACACTTGTCAGAGTAGCTAAGATAAAAGCGTAGGATCCCCCAGCGTGCAATAAGGACACATGCTCCACTATGTTCATAGCAGCCTTATTTATAATAGCCAGAAGCTGGAAAGAACCCAGATATCCCTCAATGGAAGAATGGATACAGAATATGTGGTATATATACACAATGGAGTATATTCAGCAATTAAAAGCAATGAATTGATGAATTTTTTTTTAGGCAAATGGATGGAACTGGAAAATATCATCCTAAGCGAGGTAACGCAATCACAAAAGAATACACATGGAATGCAATCATTGATAAGTGGATATTAATTAGGACTGAAGCTCTGAATACTGAAGATACAATTAGCATATCAAATGATTCCCATGAAGAAGGAAGAAGAGGACCCTAATCCTGGAAAACCTTGATCCAGCATTGTAGGGGAGTACCAGGACAGAGAAAAGGGAGGGGGAAAGATAGGAGAATGGATGGAGAGAAGAGGACTTATGGGACATATGGGGAGGGGGGAACTGGGAAAGGGGAAAGCTTCTGGATTGTAAACAAATAATATATAATATATGTATATATATATATATGTATATATATATATATATACATATATATATATATATATAAAACGTAAGTGACAGCTTATGTTTGTGAGGATATGGAACAAGGGGCACACTCCTCCATTCCTGCAGGTAGTACAAATTTGTGCATCCATTTTGGAAATCAATATGACTATTTCTCAAATAAGTGAGAGTTGATCTACCTAAAGACCAAGCTCTATCACTCATTGGTATATACCTAAAGTATGCTCCATCCTTCCACAAGGACATGCACCAAATGTGAAGCTTTGTCATAACAGCCAGAAACTGGAAACAATTTAGATTTCCCCAACATAAGATGGATAAAGGAAATATACATTTACAAAATGAAGTATATTCAGCTGCTAAAAATAATATCATGAAATTTACAGTGTTTTAGTCAGGATTCTCTAGAATCAAAGAATTTATAGAATGTTTCTATATATTAGGGAATTTTTTGTAATGACTTGATGTCTATAGTTCAACTAACCCAACAATGGGCTGCTATGAATGGTAAGTCTAAGAATCTAGTAGTTGTCTACTTCCAGGTGGTGAGTTGTTTCAGCTGGACTTTTTATAAGCTGGAATCCTGAAGAAGTAGGTTCCAACAGATGTGCTGGCAATTATGTGCAAGCAGGCAAAGATGAGGGAGCCTTCCTTCTTGCAATGTCCTTATTTAGGCCTCCAGCAGAAAGTATGGCCCAAATTAAAAGTGTGTAACACCTTATTGGGATTTGGAACTTGCTCCGTCCCAGGCTGACCTTGAACTCGGACATCTTCTTGCCTCAGTTTCCTGGGATTAAAGGTGTGTTGCCTGGACCTAAGCTTTTCCTTGCCACTATGCCTCAAGATCTCCATGTCAATATCTAAGTCAGAAGCCTGTATCTTCTAACCTCAAGATATGGATTACAGAGGTGCTCTCCATTCCTGGATTATAGTTCATTTCAGACATAGTCAAGTTGACAACCAGAAGTAGTCATCACATGCAGGCAGATAGAGGGAACCAGAAAAAAATAATCCTGTATGATGTAACCTAGCCCTAGAAAGACACAGATTGTATGTATCCTTATAAGTGGATATTAGCTATGAAGGATAATTGTGTTGCAATCCACAGAACCAGAGAGGCTAAGTGACAAGAAAGACTCAAGGGTGGATGCATGAATCACCCTGGGAAGGAAAAATAAAAGATATTTCAGGTAGTCTGGGGGCAGATGGGGATGGGAACAAGAGGGATCAGGTAGGGAAGGAAAAGGGAGAGAATGCTGCTAGAACAACTGAAATTGGTAGGCATTTCAGGGACAATCCAGAATCCTAGTGCATTGTAAACTTACAGTAAGTCCCTAGCCAAGGTTGTGCCTAGGGTTGTCCTATCAATGGGGCACATTGAACCTTAACTGGTGATCCCCTGGTTTCTTATAACCTGGCAAGACTTCCAGTGGAGGTATTGGGACACCAACTCAGCTTCAAAACCATTAATTGGCTATTTGTCCTGCCTGCCAGATCTACATGTATACAGATAGTGCAGAAATAGACTTAGGATAAAACCAAACATAACTAGCAACAAACAAACAAACAAACAAAACAAAAGAACAATGAAATTATTACTAACGATATTCTGCGATATTTGTTGACAAAAGCCTAAGGTAATCATCATCAGAGATACTTCATCTAGCAATAGATAGAAACAGGTAGAGACCCACAGCCAAATATTAGGTAGAGCTCAGGGAATCCTGTGGAAGCGGGAGTGAAGAATCACAGAAGCCACAGGGGTCAAGGACGTCATAACAAAGTCCACAACATCAACTGACCTTGCCTCAAGGGGATTACTGGCAAGCAGGGAGTCAGCATGGGTCTGACCTAGATTCTCTGCATATGTTATGTTTATTTAACTTGATCCTGTAGAACTCCTGTCGGAGCAGGGCTGTTCTGGATGGACTCTTGGCTGCTCTGGGGACACTTTACCTCAGTCTTTGCAGTGAGTACTACTCTTACTTACTAAGTCATCTTCATGGCCTTATATACTTTAATTTTACAGTCTTCAAATAAATGAAAGGACTTATTTTGAATCTTAACTTTTTGAAGTTTTAAAGAGGCACAAAGATATGTTCACTTTTATTGGGCAGGTAGATTTTAAAAGATTTGTAATAAATTCCAAAAGATAACAGGAAAACAGCAAGCTAGATACATTTGAAATTAGTTTTTATATGCAAAATGATATAAGCCATTCAGTACTCAATTTGGCAGTTTCTAAAAAGGACAAAATAACCAAATAACAAAGTAGTTCCTCAATAAAGACCCAAATGTAAAATTTACAAATGTGCTTTATCCTGATTATTTTTGCCTCTAAGTTCATAAGGGAAACTTGTGCTTAATTCTTTCTATGTTGGGCCTTTATGTGCTTTGGGTATCAGGGTAACTGTTGCCTTACAAAATGAATAGAGCAATGTTTCCTCTTTTCATTTTGTGGGGTATTTTAAGGAGTGCTGTCTTAGAAAGTTTTATAGATATCTGCATTATAACCTCCTGGCCCTGGGAATTTTTTCATTCATAGACTGTTACTAATTGCCTTTACTTTACTAGGTTTGTTAAATTGCTCATCCGAACTTATAAGGTAGTATAAATTGAAAAAAAATCCATTTCTCTTAGTTTTTCTAATTTGGTGGAGTACAGAATGGGTTGTGAGACTGGAACAAGAGGATCAGGTTGCTAGGGGGAATGAAGGCAAAGCTACAACCATGTGTCCTTTGAGTGGTGCTTCAAAAACTTAGTGGTTCAAAAACACTTCCTAAAACAAATAAAGGCAAGCCTAAAGAAATCTCCAAAGACCAAGGAAGATGGAGTCCCAGCTGGCTGTCTCTTGTCACCAAATGAAGTTTCTAATACAGGGACTGGGTTATATCCACTTGACTTGTTGACAAAGGAGTTATGTAGAAATACCCAAACAACTAAGGTTATTGTCAAGACAATAGATTGCTATTCCCAAACTTCAAACAGGGTCCCATTATTGAAGATAATACCTACTCATACAATACATTGAACATGGAGAGATCAAGTTTGTGCCTATATAGAATCTTCAACCCTAATTCTAATGTCTTTCAAAAGGGAATTTATCTGCAGGATATCAAAAGAGAAACTTAACCACCAATCCAGCCACAAAGCCTTTGATCTATAGTGCTCTCCTTCCTGAAATATAAGCCAGGATGATGGTAGCACAAGGCTTGTGGGAGTCACCAAGCAAGGCATGATTTGACTTAAGGCCTATTCCATGAGATGAAACTCACACCAATACTTAGGTGACTGAAAGTCAGAGACTAGATAGCCCAGAGGCAGAATAAAATGAAATACTACCATTTAAAAAAATAGTCATAAAATGACTTCTAATGGTATTCTTGCATGTTCCTAGATCAGTGCCTTAATCAGCCACCATCATAGAAGCTTTCTATTACAACGGATGGGAACAAATACAGACATTAAGTAACAAAAGAAGGACCTTGGAACACATCGTTCTAAATGTGATGTCTCCATTTAATCCCTCCTCTTAGAACTCAAGCAACCTTGCAGAAAAAGTGATGGAAAGAGTTTAAGAGCCAGAGGGGATGGAAGATACTAGGAGAACAAGGCCATTAAAATCAACTGAACAAAGCTATTATGAACTCACAGAGACTGAAGCAACATACACAGGGTCTGCATGATTCTGCAGCAGTCCTCCTCTCTATATGTTATGGCTGCCATGTTTTTATGGTACTCCCAAGTGTGTGAATGAGTGGGTTTCTTATTCCTATGTGCTCTCTTGGGGTCTTTACTCTATATTTATTTGTCTTGTCCAAAAATGATGCTATGACTTATGTTTTAGCTTATATTTTACTTTGTGTTTGTTTTATCTTTCAGAAGCTTGTTCTTTTCTAAGGAGAGATAGAAAGGGAATGGTTCTGGATTGGAGGGATGTGCGGAGTAACTAGGAGGATAGAGAGTGGGAGGGAGCCTGTAATCAGAACATACTGTGTGAGAAAAGAATGCTTCCAACACAAGGGGAGAGGTATTTTTTGATAACAACTCCAAATGTGAAAGGTAAGACATCAACAGGAAAATAAATGAAAAGATATAAAGAACAAATATTTTGTTCATATATGATTAACAAAATCAGCAATAAAGTATGGATCTGTAAATGCATTGTAATACAATAATTCAACATATTTTTTGCTATGAAACTATATTTAATTGCATTCTGTTCTATAATTTATTTTTATGAAGTTCAGACATAGGAAAAAATAATTAATATATTGATTAAATATTATCTGTGAATAAGTTAGCTGTGTAACACATATAAAAACTGGAAAATATCATGATAACATTTGTCACTGATGGTAACATCTATATTTATCGTGGTTGGGCAAAATTTTTTATTGTCAAATGTGATAAAATTTCAAAGACCTTTATGTGCTTGAAAAAGAAATTTTATAATTAGTACATTGATAAATTGTTTCCAAAATTAAAGATATGTATAAAAATAAGATATATGTAAAAAAAAATCAATCTAAATGCTGTGAAGGAGCTAACAGTGTATTTTGACATGAGATTGTAACTTCAATATTTTTTAAAAAAACGTTATTTTTCTACACAATAATTAACATAAATATAACTACATTTTTTAACATAAGAAATTTGCTTTCAAATATTTTTACAATGAGGAAATTTAATGTGTACACACATAACTATGTGCATCTACTCCTGAGGCAGACATATACTAGTATTTAACTCTCTTAATAGACTCTATATTCTACCATTAGATATTTGAAATGTTCCAGAATAACCAACAGCTTTAAGTGTGAGTTATTTTATAATAATGCAGAAAAATAAAGTAGGTTTCCTGTAATAGTATTTATCTATTTTAAGAAGTTTCCTTGATGACAGGTGAAGACTATGATTAATTGTGGATATAAGGATATATGTCTAGGTGTTTTTTAGATGCTATATTGGTTTAGTGAATTAGTAGATTCAGATTATTCTCCATATGAAGTCATGGTTGCCATGACTTCACTAGCATTAAGAAGTTAACTAGGTTTCGAGGACTAAGTGTCTTTTCTTCTTCTTCGTATTGAGTGGCTCTTAAGGCAATTACAGAGCTGTTTATTATAGCTAAGGTATGCTTCTCCCTGCTCTACCCTTAGTGTAAACATCCATGCCGTGTAGATGGTTGATGTAAGGTTCATAGGCACCATAGTTGAATGGATCCTTTCACAATCAATCCAATTTCAGAGTTCTGGATCCCAGCCGCAATGAATACAATCCCAGATCAATGGCTGAGGGAATATGTGGAAAAGGATACAAAAGATTGTTAGACTCAAAGGATCAAGAGTTTGCTATGTATTATGTCTCCTAGTAATAATTCTATATCCATAAATCTCACCAGTATGACTGTAAAACATAAGATGAACAGGAACAACCCGAGAAGACATGTCCAAGTAGACAGGGGAAGATCCATGAGACTTCAACTCTACCGAAAGAACTACAGGAGAGTGAGAAAAGGTTAGAGTAGTAATGGTGGTCTAACCCAGGGAAGTACACACTGGAGGTGCTCAAGTGGGAAAAACTGAATACATAGATACAAGCAACATTACATGGACTGAGCAGATCATATATTTATGAATAGGTGTATAATATGTGCATAATTGCACAAAATAACAATTGGCAGAAACAGGCATGAATTTGAAGGGCAGGAGGAGAGTCATATGGGAGAGTTTGGGGTAAGAACAGGAAAGGAGAAATATAATCCTATTACAGTCTTAAAAATAAACAAAAAATTAAAGAAAGAAAAAGAGAGAAGAAAAAAGAAGAAAAGAACAAGAGCAAGGTAGCTACTGTCAAGCATTTCTTTTCTCTTTTTCTTTCCTTTTTTCTTTTGATTTTGAATATGCGAATGGGCTTGCATGGGTTTATGTGCACACCTGCATGTGTTGTTGCCTGTGCATGCCAGAGGAGGGTGGGGTATCACCTAGTACTGGAGTCGTAGGAAGAAATTTTTTAATTTTTTGATATTATAAAGGCATCATTTCCGCCCTCCCTTCTCTTCCTCCAAACAGTCCCATGTTTGCTATCCTTCCTCTCTTCTTTTCTTTAACTCTTCTTTTGATCTATGAGTGATGGAAACTGAATGCAGCTTTCCAAAAGAGCAGCAGGTACCCTAAATTGCTGAGCCAAATCTCCAGCCCCAACTCCCATTTTTATAGTTTTAAATACAAAGATGATAGAGCTTCGTTGATAAGAAGTTAAGCTGTCACTGTTTTTTATTAAATTTTTGACAGCATGCTCACAAAGGAAAGGGGAAAAAGAAATTAATAGTTACTGGCTGTCAAAAGGTAATAAGTTCCTAAGCTAAATAACTACATAATTACTTTAGATTTCTACAGACTTATTTAGATTAAAATCTTCCACCAATCTTTTGATTAAAAAAGCAGCTCTACAAGAAGTGCTTGCTGAAAGGGTACTGAAATAGCTGTCTCCTGAGAGGTTCTGCCAGAGCCTGACAAATACAGAGGTAGATGCTAGCAGCCAACCATTGTACTGAGCACAGGATCCTCAATGGAGGAGTTAGAGAAAGGATTGAAGAAGCTGAAGGGGTTTGTAACACCATAGGAAGAACAACAATATCAACCAACCAGACACCTTGCCCCCCAATAGAGCTCCAAGAAACTAAACTACCATCCAAGAAGTACACATGGTTCCAAGCACATATATAGCAGAGGATGGCCTTGTCAGGCAGCAATAGGAGGAGATGCCCTCGGTCCTGTGAAGGCTGGTTGCCCCACTGTAGTGGAATTAGAGAACAGGGAGGTGGAAGTGGATGATGGGTGAGGAACACCCTCATAGAAGCAGGGGGAGGGGAGATGGAATAGGAGGTTTGAGGGGTGTGGAACCAGAAAAGGCATTAACATTTAAAATGTAAATAAAGAAAATATCCAATAATCAATCAATAAATAAATAGCAGTTCTACAATGTCCCTGGAAAGAAAAATCTTGAGATGTTATTTTGAAATTTAATGATTTAAATTAATACCACAAAATATACTTCTTCATCTTGGTAAGATGTGAAGCTTTCTTTCTTTCTTTTATTTACTTTAAACATGAAATTAATAGTATTGATAACAGAGTGTGTCATAGGTCTCTCCTCCAGCACCCCCTCCCCCCACCTTGGTACATCAAATCTTTGCAGGGCAAGGTGCATCCCCTCCCACTGAGGCCAGAGGTGATCCCAGCTGGAAGAACTTACTCCACAGACAGTCAACAGCTTTTGAGATATCTCATGCTCCTGTTGTTCAGGACCCAGAAGAAGACCAAGCTGCACACCTGCTACTTGTATGCAGGCAGGCCTAGGTCCAGCCATGTAGGTCCTTTGGTTGATGGTTCAGTACTTTTTAAAAATAATATCAATGAAATTAAAGAACGTTAAAGTCTGTATGATTCCTTCAAAAATAACATACAAAATATTTTAAAGATGACCTAAGGAAATATCATGGACAACATTATCCTGATGAAGTTGTAGCAATATGTGAACACACTAAGAAAACTTCCTTCCCAGGAAAGAACTCTGTATTTTTCCAATATATATTTCTCAATTTTTCATGCTATATTTCATATTACATATTTCTCAGAGAGAATTTCCTTCAAGTCTTCTGGTAAAGCTTTTTGTTGTTTCTGTTTTTTCCCCTATGTTTCTTATTCCTTTCTGTTCATTTCCATCTGCACAGAGTGACGCTCACATTTGAATCTCAGTCTAATGGGTCTATCCTATCTGCTTTGCACAGGTAAATACACATCCAGTGGAGCATTTCCAGTTTTCTAATTCCCACCAACTAAGTTTGTTTTAACAATAAACATTGATATTCTATGGTGCTCTTCTCACTGTTATAGAAACCAAAGGTGTAGACATGAGGGAAAATCAACTTCCTTTACAACAGTGGTTCTCAGTTTTCCCAGCTGCTGTGACAGTTCCTCATGTGGTGGTAATCACCCCTCCATAAAACTATTTTCATGGCTATATCATAACTCCATTTTTGCTACTATTATTAATCATAACAAAATATGTGTTTTACAATGGTTTTAGGCAACTCCATGGAAAAGGTCATTTGATCCCCCACAAAAGTTAGCCACGCACAGGTTGAGAACAGCTGCTCTGGAAGGATGGAGAGGGATTGCTGAACTGAAAAGTAGCAACAAAATAAACTGTTTCAGACAAGGAACATTTAACTGCAAGTTCCCTTAGAGATCCAATGGAAGTGTTGATGAGAATGACGAAGAACAATGAGAAGCACAGGTGAAGCAAGATGTATAGCAAGTAAAAATGTAAAACTACCTGAAATTTGTGAAAAAATTTATAAAATATCTGAACATTAAGAAATGTTGCTGTTAAATCATGCTCACTTCAGAGAAAAATATTGTGCAACTTCCTAGCAATAGAATATTTCTTAGAAATGAGAACATATGTTCTTTGAAGCTTGAAAGCAAATTTGTTTTTAGAAATACTGAATGAAATAAGTTATTCATGCATTTCCAGTTACAGTTAGGAAAAGGCCAAAGAATGCAGACAGTAATCTTTAATGCTTGAAAAGGCATAATGGGAGGAAAGGGAGATAGATAGGCAAAATAGAAATTTCCCTACATTAATGTCTGGCATATATCAATCTGCATTTTGGAAAGTAATGCAAAGCACTCAAAAATGGTGTAACTTAATGTAAATAATAGACTTTATTGATTAAAATTAATTACTATAGGCTACTCAGTTTAACCAATTCACCAATTAGTATGGGTCTGGTTCTTACCTAAGAGAGAGAAAGAGAGACAGAGACAGAGACAGAGAGAGCATATGTGTATAAATTTCTCTGTCTCTCTGTGTATGTGTGTGTGTGTACATATTATTCAGTGGTAAGGAATTAAATGATAGCATTTGTAGAAAAATAAATGGAACAGAAATGCATTTCTAAGGATGGTTCTTGTGTTATTTAAGTAGCAGAATATATAATAAATTTTGCATGTTACATACATATATAATATGTTCATATATATGTTACAAAAACATATTTAATAATATATCAATTATTACATTAAGTAACAATATAAGTATGATTTATATTTAAAATATATTACATATGTATATATAACATCTAAATATTAATTTTATCAATCATACCAGTTCAATTCTCTGCCTGGTGCTGTAGAGAAGCAGATTTATTTCTCTATGAAAGCTTCCCTCTTCTACTGAGTCGGCATGCTCATCTAGACTCTCAAGAAGGTCCCTACACTCAAGGTCAGGCAGCCTGGTAACCATGTGCTGTACGCATTAGACACATATCCAGTGCTGTGGAGCTCCTAATTGGGATTTAGCATGATATGAGATATCCTATTTTTTAACTATTTGCTAGTATAATAAAGCCCTAGGCTAAATTCAGTCAAACTGCTGTTAAGCATTTATTCCTAATTCCTTTAACTTTTGCATTTCTGTAGCAAGAAAAAAGAAGTTCAAGAAAAAAGAATAAAATGGAAGAGGATTATTAACTTCCCTCTAGTGAGATCCTACCTCCTACTTCCAGTGGTTAGAAGTGAACATAAACGTAAGGAATAGCTAGAATCTACACCCACACACAACTGATTCATTGGTCTTATCAAGACTCTCATCAAAATACTCGTACTGTATTTGTTAGAAATTTCCTGTTTCATTCTAATACTCCTACAGTTAAGAATTCCTATAGTATCATTTTGTAGGCACTTAGAGCTATGCATTTTCCTCTTAGCACTGCTTTCATCGTGCCCCATAAGTTTGCGTATGTTGTACTTTCATTTTCATTAAATTCTAAAAAGCCTTTAATTTCTTCCTTTCTTCCTTGACCAAGTTATCATTAATTAGAGTGTTGTTCAATTTCCACGTTTAGGTGGGCTTTCCATTGTTTTTGTTGTTATTGAAGACCAACTTTCATCTGTGGTTATCTGATAGGATGCATGGGATTATTTCAAACTTCTTATATCAGTTGAAGCCTGTTTTGTGGCCAGTTATATGGTTAATTTTTGAGAAGGTACCAAGAGGTGCTTAGAAGAAGGTATATTCTTTTGCTTTATGATGGAATGTTCTATAGATATTGTTAAATTCATTTGGTTCACAACTCTGTTTCTGAGTCTCTGTTTAGTTTCTGTTTTCATGTTCTGTCCATTGAGGAGAGGCCAGGTGTTGAACTCTCCTACTATTATTGTGTGAGATGCAGTATGTATTTTGAGCTTTAGTGAAGTTTCTTTTATGAATGTGGGTACTCTTGCTTTGGTGCATAGATGTTCAGAATTGAGAGTTCATCTTGGTAGATTTTTTTCTTTTATGGGTATCCTTATCTTTTTTTGATAACTTTTGGGTGAAAGTCGATTTTATCCAATATTAGAATGGCTACACCAGCTTGCCTCGGGATCATTTTCTTGGAAAATTGTTTTCCAGCCTTTTACTCTGAGATAGGGTCTGTCTTTGTCACTGAGGTGTGTTTTCTGTATGCAGCAAAATGCTGGGTCCTGTTTACATATCCAGTCTGTAAGTCTATGTCTTTTTATTGGGGATTGAGTCCATTGATGTTAAGAGATATTAAGGAAAAGGAATTGTTGCTTTCTGTTATTTTTGTCATTAGAGGGGAAAATCATTTTTCTATGATTATCTTCTTTTGGGTTTTTTTTTTGGAAGAAGATTACTTTCTTGTTTTTTTCTATGGTGTCATTTCCCTCCTTGTGTTGGCATTTTCCCTATATTATCCTGTATAGGGCTGGATTTGTGGAAATATATTGTATAAATTTGTTTTTGTCATGTTATACCTTGGTTTCTATGTTAATTGAGAGTTTTTCTGGGTATAGTAACCTCTATATTATGGTTTGTATGACATCAGTTCAGTATGTTCTGGCTTTTATAGTATCTGGTGAGAAGTCTGGTGTAATTCTTATAGGGCTTCCTCTATATGTTACTTTTCCCCTTAATGCCTTTAATAATCTTTCTTTCTTTGTACATTTGGTGTTTTGACTATTATGTGATGGGAGGAATTTCTTTTCTGGTCTTGTCTAGCAGATCCCTTCTTGGGCATCAATGAGAGGAGAGGCCCCTGGTCCCATGAAGGCTCGATGCCCCAGTGTAGGGGAATTTGAGAGCAGAGAGGTGGGAGTTGGTGGGTGGGTGAGGGTACACCCTTACAGAAGCAGGAAGAGGAGGGATGCAATTGGGGGTTTCCAGCAGGGGGAGGGGATAACACTTAAAATGTAAATAAATAAAATATCCAATAAAAAAATAAGAAAAATTAAGACATAATGATAAATGGATAAGGAATGGGTTATGGGCCTGAATAAAGAGTTGGATATGATCAACATACAAAATACTCAATTCATTTTTGAAAGAAAACTGTTTTGTTGTGACAGAGGACTTTATTATTTGGCAATATGATGGCCTTACCTCCTATACCATGTCTTCTCTGGGACAAATATTATTAATTTGTTAATGTCCTCATTATTTATAGCACCTTATGCTTGAATCCTTTGAACATTCGCTATGAACCTTGCCTCATTTAATTACTGCAGTTTTCATTGCAGAGGTTTTGGCAATTTTGAGAATCTGGTGGGAAATTTGCCCAATGTCTCTTCCATTCTGAATTCTCATTGAGCTCGTCAATGCCATAATTTCCTTGTTAAGAGCTGAATCACTGGACTTCCTCATCTTTAATGTGCTTTCTGATGTGAGCAACAGACCTCTTTCTGTGGTCCCCTTGTTT
The DNA here is from genome assembly GCF_947179515.1 of Apodemus sylvaticus. Classification (NCBI taxonomy): domain Eukaryota; kingdom Metazoa; phylum Chordata; class Mammalia; order Rodentia; family Muridae; genus Apodemus; species Apodemus sylvaticus. The sequence goes on along the minus strand of NC_067475.1, from coordinate 159,742,360 downwards.
CTGTCTTTCTATATTTCACTTTATGAGTATCTTAAGAATTATTGCTGTTACACTGACTAAATGGTGTGTTCTCACAATTGTTTGATTTTAAACTCAAAGCAATTTAAATACATGCAATTACTTAAAAACTTAAAAAGCCTTTCTAGACGATTTATCCAAGAGAAAAATTGTATATACACAAGAGAGTTTTGTTTGAATTCTAATCTTATTTCTTATCTCTAGTCATGAATACAACCTAAAGATTGCACTGGTAAAGCTGGAGGGATCATTCAGCAGTTTAGGGTCGTTTGCTGTACTTGTAGAGGATCCACAATCAGTTCCTAGCACCCACCTGTTGGTTGCAGCCACTGGTAATTACAGGTTCAGGGTATCTGACTTCTACTTCCAGTGTTCTTAGGCCTCCTGTGTGTACATATTCATGCTCATACATGGTGTACATACATGCTTGTTGGCAATCCCTTAGGCACACAAAATTATCTAGATGGTTTTTAAGCTATACTGTTTCAATTCTTAATTCTAATAAGCTACCTCAAGAATCGTTAGAAATGTAAGAAAGTCCATTTTTCACAAGCACGTATCTAACAGTATAAGAAGAAATAATCTAAAAACTTTGAAAAATACATTTTCCTATAAATTTTTAAATAGATTTATAAGACTGTTTTCCTTATTTTGTTGGAAAATCATCATCTTATTTTTATAAAGATAAATCTAATGTTACCTTGTTTTATTATGGAAGTCCCTATAGATATTACAATCTAAATAAAATTTCTTCGTGCTAAGGAATAAATAAATGAATAAATGCCCCGAAAGCCCATGTACACTAGCACTGCCTACACACACATACACACTAAAAGGAATGCCTAGAGTAGGACGTCCTTTGAATGAAGAGTGTTCACAGCAAAAATGGTATTGCTACCTCATGGAAAGTGTCCTCAGTTCAGTTCTTATTTTCACACAAAGGGTCATGTATATTCCAGAATTGTTCTCTCCCTACGTTACATCGACAGTAAATAATGATTTTTAATAACACAAAAATACTTAAATGGGGAACATTTTTCCATACAGATTAACAATTAAATGCATCTTAATATACTAAATGTTTTTTAGAATTTTATTCAGACAGTATCCAGACTGTATTTGAATTTTCATCTGTGTATAGCAGATTTTCAGAGCTGCCCTAGTGTCTGTATGTCTTTGGAATTTAGAAGGCTTTTTGGTAAATCAATTTATGTCAGCTGCACAGGGCAGCCCTTCAGCAGCATAATCCAGACTGACTTTTCCAAATAATACTTACTCTGACAACATTTTCCAAGTGGCAAGATAGCTCGTAAACATAGAGAATTGTCTTGAGATATCATATCTCCCAGCAGAATCCAAAATGCTGCTAAAAAACTGTCAAAACAGAAGTCAAGTTGTAATGTGATATAGTAGGCAGTTGAGAGATTCTACACCAAAATTCCTTTACTTGATACCCAATAGAAAAATCACAGAGTGTGGCAACCCTCCTAGGTTTGAATGAGAAGTGACTGGTGAGATGGAATGTGTGAGTGATATGCTCCAATTTGGCTAATATAAAGTGTCATTCCTTTTACATTCACAAAGATACCAAAAAATGAGGGAGAGAGAATATGTAGTCCAGGTGAAAAATGTAATTTTAATATAGCTTTTCCTATGTTTAACATGAGAGCAATAATAATGAATTATGTACAGTTATATTGGGCCAAATGAAAACTGGCTTAACCATTTAAACAGTTATTTTGCTAATGTTCAAATACACTATGTGTATGGAGAAGCTACCCTGATTATGTGAATCTTACATAAGACTTAATAAAAGATGCCCTTGTGGAGGACAAAAGCACCCTCAGAATTATATATATATATATATATATATATATATATATATATATATATGCATCTCTGATGATGTATTGTACCAGTATTTATTTGGTGGTAGTGGCATCAGTGATGTATTAATATGAAGTTCTGTTTGGTAGCAGTTGATTGGAGACTTAGAGATCCATTTTCAGGCTCTGGGTGATAAAGAACTCATCATAGAGTATAATTCAGGAAGGTGGTTCCTGCACCCCATATAGAATGGAAAAGCAGCAGTGAGAAAGCACTTCCAAACTCATCAAAATTGTATTCAAAGAATGGAACAAGAATATTTCACAAAAGGGTGCAGAAACAGGTCGTAGGACAATTTTATATTATCTATTTTCACCTCTGTAGCAGGTAAAGAGAAGCAAACAAGTATAATCCTAGCAAACAACATCTTCTATCAAGATTACCTTTGTTTAAATTTATTAGTTGTGATTGCATAGCTAACACTCTGCATTTATAATATTCAGATGCTGCTTTTGCAAAAGATCAGGCCATGTATCTGGATATCTGCCAAATATTGGATATCTGCCTCTCTATGTTGAACTCAGTCTGTTCAAGAGCTGAGCTTCTTAGCCCACATGATAGTGCTCTTTGCTGTGTATGGGCCAATCTGCCTCAGAGTCTTGTTTTTCAGATTCTCTGTTACAATCGCACAATGGATAGATAACTGAATTGATGGGTGTAATAATTTTCCAATTTACATCTTACATTTTACCAATTGTTGACTTATTACTGAGGCATGCCATAAAGTATCACTAACATGAATTGAGTAAGTATAAGCTGAACAAATATGATACCAAGGAACATGCCATACAAGACAGGAAAAGCCCAAGTGGCTTCAACTTTACACAAAGTCCTATAGGCAGAGGAGGAAAGCTGGGAGTAGGAGACGGAGTCTTCCCAAGAGAACAGCATACACAATTCATTGTCCAAAACCAGAAAACAGTCAAACCAGTAACATATGAACATATAAACAGTCTATAATTTTGAAAGATAGTAGAAAGGGTTGGGAGAGAGGAAAGGGGAAATTATTGTATTTGCATTATTATCTCAATTTTTAAAAAATTCATTATGAATGAAATAATCCACAAAAGAAAGAAAAGAGAAAAGAGAGTGAATATTTTAACTGATCTTAGTTCCATATTATCTAGTGATAAAGAGTGTGATAGGAACTCTTTTATTTCTTAATTATTGAATATATGTTTTACATCATTATGTAAATACATTGTTATAATTACTTAAGTTTATCACAATAGATACCCATTACCTTTTCATTTCTCTTTAGTACCCTTCTATGGCTTACTTTTATTCATCTACAAAGTTTTATTTTACCTTCATGCCATACATGAATACATAATATTATAAACCTATATAAAAGCTAGGATGTAAAGTTGAAAGAAAACATATTTATCTTCCTGTGACTTAATTTACTTTATATGATTATCTGCAACGTAATCTATTCTCTTAGAAAAAAATATATTCTCATGTTTCTTTGTGGTTACATAAAATTTCTTTGTGTGCCCACACATTTGCTTTATCACCTTCTGGTGAATACAGATTGTGGATGAATAATAGTTACTGTGAATAGTGCCATAATAAACATTTATATGCAAGTTTTCTGTGATATGCTCAACAGCAACATGAAATGAGTGGTTTTTTCATTATATATTTGCATTATCTTCAATACATTTGTATATTTTTATGTATTTTAAAGAAATTAATGTTTGTAAACATATTATTGCTCAGTCTTAGTCAGTGGACCTGTATCTGATGTACTATTACTGTACAAGTATTATTACAGTTCAGTAATATAACTTGAAATAAAGTTTGCTGATATCACTACATTGCTAATTTCCCTTTTATTTATATGAGGACTTTTATAGATCAGCCTGGATTTTTATTGATTTTTCTAATTGTGAAGATTTAGGTTAGTATTTTGAAAGATTTCTCTGAATATACAGATTGAATTGGAAACAGAGCTAGGTCAAATATTAGTTGTCTAGATCCACGACCATGGTAAATCTTTTTATTTTCTAGGGCTTGCTTCAACATATTCAGTCTTTTAAAATTTACACTTGATGTTTTCTTTTTCCAAACAGAGATAAAGAAAGTGAAATTAGGTGCATCTCTAGAGAAGTGGGAGGGGATCTCAGAGGCGGTAGGATAAGTCAGAGAGTAAGTTCACCATTTAGTGTGTGAAATTCTCAAACACAAAGGAGAAAACTTTGAGAAGTTATACTGCAGAGTTTCTCAATTTATTGTGTAGGTTGATAGAGTTTTAAAACTGTTATTATATTTTGAAATTAGAGCATCATTTTGTCCTCTCCCCCTTCTTTTTTCTTCCTCTAAGCCTTCCTATGTATTCTCCCCACCCCTGTTTGTTTACTTTCAAGTTATGGCTTTCCTAAATATGAAAATACAACCCAATCAGCCTTATAATGTTACTTGCATGTATATGATTTTCTGGCTGACACTTGATTGTTTTCCTTATCCCTCTTACAGTTTGTTTGGGCAAGCCAGGCTTACATCATAGCATACAGGAATTAGGGAAAAGTTGCCTGTGCTTAAAGCTTTTTGTTCTTTTTCTGCAAAACTAGGTACATTTATAGGATTGTGGTGCCCAAATTCAGGATACTTAATTATTTGTTAATCATTTATGGAATGATTAACAATCTCACATACCTACTTGATCTGGGCTTTGCTAGCATACTGTATAGCAATAGAGTTAAATAAAAAACCAGGATTAACCATCACAAACACTAATAATAAAGCTACATAACCAAACATACTAGCCTTACTATGGATTTAAATCTTGTAGTAAAAAAATGTGATAACCAGTTTACCCTTATGCCACCCAGTAAAGAGACTAACACTGAGATTACTCTATTGTCTAAATAACCTCCCATGTTCTAACTTGAATACCAATCTGCTCTCTTTAGAATAGGGACATTCATGAGTGGGTCTATTAATCTCTTTATCATAAATAAGTGCTAGGCTAGAACTTATGATCCATTAACTGCTTTTGGTGCTACTTTGGACTTTGACAGCTAAGAGGCAATAGCAATATATAATTCTTGTGTATGGGATTCCTTGTGTATTATGTTTAGCTATATTGCACAGTGATTAAGACATGTATCCATTTGGCAACAAGAGAAAGAATCAAACTTTGTTAATTTTCATCCCTTGATATCATATCATATTTCAGGTTATTTTATCCAGATAATCCATCTGTTTACCTTCTTCTGACAGCTTCTTTTCTCTACAGTTGCTCAATTTTTCCCTCTTTATTATAGTCACTCAATAATCTTTGAGACATTTTGTAATAAAATGCACCTAATATTTGCTAATGGAAATAGTAAATTCTCTATTTTCAAGCCAAAATACAAAATAAAACCCTTGAAACCATTCACTAGAAGCTCTATTTTGAGTTGTTGGTCAGGGTTGTATGAAAACTCATAAAACATTATAGAACATTGTTGTTGCCTTTGGTTCTTCCCAGAGGTAGAAGTCCTTATTGCTCAAAGCATCACATACTTCAGAAACAGGTCCCAGAAGTCCTTGTAACAGGGTTAACCCAAATGCCTTCTGCTTAAGGACTAGGTAGCATTCATGGTGCCGTCAGGTCCTGTGAAAGTTTCTAAAGGAGAAAAGCCACCAATGGTCCTACTGAGCTATGACACATGTGAACCACAGCAGTGACTACTATGATGGCATGACCCTAAGGGGGCAGTAGTTGAACTCATATCTTGGGAGCCAATGGCTCTCTGATGGATTCTTAAGATCACATCATCAAAGAAAGGGAGAAATTCTGCCTGGTACTAGACTAGCCAACTATCAAAGAGTAGTGAATTTGTGGATTTTGAAGGAGGCCACACACTACCCCTTCAATAAATAAGCACTCTAAATGTTTGTGCTTATATCCGCAATTATGTGTAGTACTTACCAATCAAGACATGCTTTTTTGTTTTTATAGAGACCATTCCAGAAAAGTTACAGTCAATTGTAATGAAGACTTGCAGAGCATAGGCCCAAAGAAAACATCTTGTATGTCTTAGGAAACACTGTAAAAGAGAACACAAAAATATTGTTATAGTTAGACAATCAGGGATTTTATTATAAGATTTAATATATAGATTCTATGCAATTACAGATGATACTAGTGTGTTCCATAATCCTCAAGAAAAAGTCATGAAATGTTTAGAATATATTTTGTTTAAGTAAAACAAATATAAATATGCTCTCAACATAGTGACTTCCTGAAAAACAATGAAAAACTGAAAAAAATTGTCTTTTTTATTTATTTTAATTTTTCTATATTCTTTGTTTATATTCCAAATGATTTCCCCTTTCCCCGATCCCCCCTCCCCATATGTCCCATAAACCTTCTTTTCTCCATCCATTCTCCAATCACCTCCCTTCTTTTTCTCTGTCCTTATATTCCCCTCCAACGCTAGATCAATCCTTTCCAGGATCAGGACCCTCTCCATACTTCTTCATGGGAGTCATTTGTTATGCGATTTGTACCTTAGGTATTCAGGGCTTCTGGGCTAATTAATATCCACTTATCAGAGATTGCATTCCATGTGCATTCTTTTGTGATTGGGTTACCTCACTTAGGATGATATTTTCCAGATCAAACCATTTGCCTAAAAATTTTGTGAATTCATTGTTTCTAATTGCTGAGTAGTATACCATTGTGTAAATATACCACATTTTCTGTATCCATTCCTCCTTTGAGGGGCATCTGGGTTCTTTCCAGCTTCTGGATATTATAAATAAGGCTGCTATGAACCTAATGGAACATGTGTCTTTATTGCATGCCAGGGAATCCTTTGGGTATATACCCAGGAGAGGTATAGCAGGGTCCTCTGGAAGTCTCATGTCTAGTTTTCTGAGAAACCTCCAGACTGAAAGTTGTCTTTTTTAAAAATTTGTTTTATAGTGTGCAAAATTAGTGATATTAAAATGAGAAAAATTTATTGTTTTGCATATAGACTGGATTTTTAAAACATAAAAGTTATTAAATAGTTATTAGACAAGATGGGTTAATTTTTAAAACTGAAAATAGATTACTTTTCATACAATATGCTGTTTATTGTTTCATCTCTTCCAACTTCACCGTATTCCTCCAATCATCCACCTGCTTACCTAAATCCACACACTTCCTTTTCTCTTATACTAACAAGAATTTAAATTTTATAATAATATACTGTATAAGATAAAGACAAACAAACTAGAAGATGATGAAACAAATGACCAGGAGAAAATTAGTCAAAGACAGAAATAAAAAACACATATAGACTCAGAGATACACACATTTGCACTCTGAAATCCCTTCGTATTCTCCATTTTTCCTGAAGCATATTTCACTGAGTTTGGACAGGGCAACAGAACATGCTACTAGAGGTAAATAGTGTCTGTCTTCATAAACCAATGTCATATAATAGAAGCAGGGTGCAGCATTATGCTAGAATTGCTAGGTAATAATTGAAATTTTGCTTGGTATTGATAGAGCTGAGAGTATTTCTACTATTAAAGCTGATAAAGTATGGCCAGCATGCTACAATAAACCTACACCAAGAGAGAACACTGGTTTGTAGATTCAAGACACTCCAGGAATTGGGGTTAATATATGTCTGTGAGACCCTGGAGATGTAATTAAAAGAAACCACCACTTACTATATTCAAATCATCTTCTTGCATGTGTTATAATGTGTTCATATAAGCAAAAACTGTCTGAGTCCTTCTTAAGGCACTTACCACATAATGAATGCAAATGTAAATCAAGATGCCCAGTAAATAGCAGAAAGGTAAAATAAAGTAGGAAAGCAGACTAATGGCATGATTAAAGAAACCAGCTAGCTACTGTGACTAGGCTTAGGGGCACTTAAAATCACACATATTAAATGAAGCACGTAGATTATGAAATTTAATATACTAAGGTGTTATTTAACGTGTCAAAATAGAAGAGTGGATAGAAAAATATACATGGATTTCTTGGTAATTTCACAGTGTAAATGCAAATAACAGAATCAGTTCTTTCCTGAGAGTAAATGACAAGGCGTTACACACTCGCAGATGATATTCTTAAAGCTTCGGTACAGAAAGCTTAGGCATGAGATGTGGAGACTATGAGCTAACTTCAATTGTTGCTAGTTCTTTTCAGAGTTTTCAGGTATAGCTGTTTTTACACATTTCTCCAAAGTGTGTATTCTTAAGCAAAGAGCTAATGTTAAGACACAGACTAAAGTTCTATTCTGGAGGAATATTGCCCAGTACAGTCAAGGCTACACAGCTTTTATTATGCAACTCTGATAGCTTCTTCTGTAATCCAGACAGTATCTCCAGTCTACCTCTCATAGATGAAACCAGGAAAATGCATTAATAACTAGGCAAAGAACTTTGTTACCTATCAGCAAGTCCGCTCTTGACTGTGACCCGAATTCTGTTCTGTTAAATTCTTAATTGATCTTCGAATTCCTGATTTTATAGTTCTTTCCAAATACCACATTTATAGGCTAGAGCTATAGAAGGCCACAATGGCGAGACTCCCATGATGGAACCAATGCTTTATAAGACAAAACTGACAAATTCTTTCAACTTTTGCTCTTGCTTGCGTATTTTCCCCCTTTCCATAAAGAACGCATTGAGAAAGTATCTATGTCAAGGAAGGCAATTCTAATAACCTACGCATGATAACACCTGATCCTTTATCTTCAGTCTAAAGAGTTACAGGAAATACTTTACTACTGGTTAATCTGACAATCTTGTCATATATTGACCTTTGAAACAGCAAATACTGTCTGAAATTCCCACCCAATAAACCTGGCATCACCTAGAAAATGTCTTTGCTTTTCTCTGGCTCTACTTTCCTTCATTTTAGACTTTATCAAATTACATCTCATACCAAGAAACACCACACTTGACGAATTCTTTAAAACTGAAAGAGAAATTATATCTTGACAGATAACCATTTGGATTTAATTGCATGACAGGATTTTTAGTCTATTAATAAAATGTCTTGACTGAATTTTATCTTAAAACTGTCCAAACTTTTTTGCATTAAATACTTTTCTTTCCTCTATTTTATGTTTGTATTGATTGATTATAATTATACGAATGACTTGAAGATACTATTTATATCTGTTTTAGCTTCAGTTTTGCTTATCTTTAGGTGTAAATTGGACTTTTGACATAATGTTTAAGATTTATTTTTACTATTTTTACATTGTGTGCATGAGTGCATCCTGAGGGCAGAGGTTTTGAGTTCTCATGCACTCTGAGTGAAAGGTAGTTATAAGTTTTTCAACTTGGTACTGTATTCCAAACTTGAGTCCTCTTCAAAGACTGAATAGGCTTTTAACTGATGAGCTATCACTCAAGCATCATTATATTAATGATTTTAATATACTCTGAATATTTTTGAGTAGTGTGCAAAACCAAAATAGGATGATATTCTCTTTGTGTATATTTATTTCAAAACACATGATAGACATTAAATATGTCTAGAAACTTTAAAAAACCTTATTGCTAAAAATTCTAGTAAAAAACTTTATAATTTTTAAAAATATATTTATATAGTTATAAAAACCATATCATATAGATTTATATTTCCCATCATGTTTTCCTTAAAGTATTTTCCTAAAATCTGTTTTACATATGTTTTCTAATTTATTGGTATATGAAAAAAGTTACCTTTTAAATATAGATTTGATTTTAATAAACACTCTGTGGGATCCTATAATTTTCTCATATTTTTATTTTCTTCGACCTTGTGACAAAATACTTTTAATATGCCTTGATATTGTTTTTCATGAATTCAGTATATATTTCTTGTTTAATATGTATTAATTTATAACATTATCTTTATTGTTCTTTTTCAGTTGACATCCTTTTAACTTTTTTAACAATCTGAGTGTTCTATTTGTCTTATTTCAATTTGGTTGGGAGGTGTGAAGGTTAAGCATATGCGTATGTTTGTTAGCACATGCATTGTAACTTTGCCACACTATCTGTGGATTTGTACTACTACGTCTTAATATAAAACTATTTCATAGTCTTAATTATGTAAAACATAGCAGGCTATAGTGACCACATATTAGAGGTTCAGTTGTCATTGGCATCCGACACCAATCTCCCATCCACATCCTTTGTGTTAAATTTAATTTTAAACAATTTCTTTGAGAGTTTCACATGTAGGATGGATTTGTGTGGGGTTTTTTTGTGCATATGCATGGGCATATACATGTGTGTGTGTATGTACCTTCAGAAAAACCTGTCTTCTGCCAAATTCATGGCAACAGAATTAAGCTCTCAGTTAATGCTGCCCATGTGACTGTGTGCCATGGTTATAGTGAATAGTACTTAGTAGTAAGAATGCATAATTTACATAACAATAGCTTAAGATAGGTGATACAGTCTTAGACTTAGACAAGCAGTCTCCCCTGGGAAGTCAGGAAGAGAAAATTCAAAGCCTGACTGGCTTCTGTGTGCTTGTTGAAACCTTAAAGAAAAGTGGCAACAAAAAGAATTAGAAGCAGAAGGCAAAATAAATAATCTAATAAATTGTGGTATGTGTTTTAATAATATCGTCAGTGAAATTGTAAGGATCAGAAAATATGCTCTATGTATGTATGGCTAATACAAAGGATATTTTTGGAATTTAGGAGCTTTCATTTTAACTAAGGTACATAAAATACAGCTAAGAAAGGTGCAAAAGAAGACTTTTTCTATTGTCTAACAGAATGTAGAGGAAATATAAAGGAGCCAATTTAGCCGAGTTAGTAAATGCTAGCGTGTATCATCTGATTCTCTCTGAGCACAAAATTTTCTATCTGGAATTGTTCTCGGGTTAAAGAGGAAGTCATGGTTCTCAGGAAAGTATTCTTTCATCAAGACAAAGACATAGAGTTACCTGTAAAATCTGTTTGACCCTAAGAAAAATTTATGGGGGCATGTAGCAGATCATTTCTATGAGATATAATCTTTTTAGGTATTAGCTTTGAGGACACTTTGAGTTGACATTTAGAGATTCTATGATGCCCTAGTGTGATGATTTAAAGAATGGCTCTGGACAGAAAAATATGTACAGTTTCTTTATTGAAGTGTAGTAAAAGTTGGATTACAAAAATAACATAACATAAGGTGCTTAAATGGCTTAAGGAACCTTGCACAGAAAAGGCACTATTACAATAGATAATAAAGATCTGTAGATCACTGATATCTTGAATATGAATATGCTTTTAAACCATAAACTGGGGCTACCAAACTAGCCAGACAGGTAAAATCATTCCCATGACAAGCGTGATGATCTGAGTTAGACAGCAAGAATATGTGGACATGAAGAATATAAATGTGAACATTGGCTTTTGTGCTTCACACACATATTGTGCAACATGCACAGATCATAATAAAAATTAATAGCAAAATAAAATTTAATAAAATACAGTATTAAAAATTTTGTTGTAAACATATTTAAAGACATTCAGAAATAGAAGACAGAGTTGTGTCCTCCTCAGTTAATTTTCACTGAGTTGCAATTATTTGTCTTTTCTCAGTTCCTAAAGTTTAATTAAAAAATACTTCTTTGATGTTTCTTCAAGCCTGAATAAAAAAAATTTGAAAAAAATTATTCAAGTGAAAGTTGTGCAAGCTGAAATACAAATGGTAGTTCAATTTTAGTTTTATATTTTCATTTAAAATTTTCAATATTTTGTTTTCATACAATAATTCAAACATATTATTTTCCTTTCCCCACCTTCCCCAGATTTCTACTCCACAATCAACTTTCTGGTCTTTTGCTTATTAAACCCAGACCAAAACAAGGGAACAAAAATGCACATAAAATAAAAGACAGGATTTCCAATATGTGTTAGTTCAAGTTCATGTTCTGCCTTAGGGTCTGGTTGATTTACCCAGTGCCAGTACACTGAAAAAAAACGATACCCTCACTCTCAGCAGGTATGAATGGCAGCTAGGTTTTTAGCTAGAGCCCCAGCAGCCAGTATGGTACATGTTTTTTTTTTGTTTTTTTTTCTGCCTTGAATTTGTGCATATCTTGTGTATATACCATTTGATTCTTTGTAAATTCATATGGACACTGATCCTACTATCTGGAAATACCTCCTTCCATAGAATCCTCTACCACTTACAGACTTTGTAATCTTTCTAACTCCTCTGCATATATCCCTGAGTCTTAAAAGGTGTGTCAGAGAGTTGATAAAGACACCCTCTTAAGGGGTGAGTGTTCCAAAGTCTCTCATTCTACAAATTGTCCAGTTATGGCTGGGTCTCTATGTTAATTTCCTTGACTTCAAAAATCAGTCTTTCTTATTACAGTTGAATGATACACTTAACTCTGGATATAGCAATATGTCAATAGGAGTAACTATTTCTATCTTCCATTAGCAGAATTATAGTTATATGTTTTCCCTTAGAACCCATAACAAATGTATTCTAAAGTATAGGTATCTTTGCCAAACATTGGACAGAGGTCACAAACTCTTAATGAAGAGTTGGGAAAAGATTTCAGGCCCTGAAAAGGATAGGGATTCCACAGGAAGACCAACAGAGTCAACTAACCTGGACCCTTTGAAGTCTCACAGAGGCACCAAACATGGGCTGAACTGAGGCCCCTGGCACACATGTAGCAAATGTGCAGCTCAGTCTCCATGTGGGTCCCACAACAAATGGAGCTGAGTCTGTCTCTAAAGTCTGATTGTGGAATCCATTCCTCGACAGGCCTGCTTTGTCTGGCTTCAATAGGAGAGGATGCACTTTATTCTACAGAAACTTGATGTTTGATTTTCCAGGGTTGGGAGATAAACTCTAGGGGAGAAAGGAATGGGGCAAGGGACTCTGTGAGGTAGAGATTAGAAGAAGGGGTAGAATTTGGGATGTAAATAAAAAAGTGATGTTGCAGCATATATGAGTTTAGGGTAGTTCATCTCTGATTTAATAAAACACTGAAAGGATCATAAAAAGTAGTCAGTTAGTCTCATGTTTCAATAATTTGTCCCACTATTGTGTGAATGCACACCACACACACACACACACACTAGGCAGGTCACTCTTACCTTCGTAAGGTGATGATTACTTTTCCATTTCTATAGCATTTAGAGTACCTTCCAACACTAGAATACCAGACTATGTGGATGAAATTTCAAGTTGAGCACCACCTTAATATCTTCCCATTTGATGAAATATGTGGTGTTTTTAGCAAGTAGTCTTACATCAGATTATGGATGGTAGCTCATAGAACGTACAATAGTTTCTATTGTTTGTGAGAGTCTATAAGATAAGAACTTCAAACCTCAGCAAAACCAGATTTAAGAAGACCGCAGAAGATGGAAAGATCTCCCAAGCTCATGGATCAGCAGAATTAATTTAATAAAAATGGCCTTCTTACCAAAAGCAATCTACAGATTCAATGGACTCTCCTTCAAACATCCAACTCAATTCTGCATGGAGATAGAAAGAGCAATTACCAAATTCATTTGGACCAACAAAAAACCCAGGATAGTGAAAACTATTCTCAACAATAGGAGAACTTCTCGGGGAAATAATCATCCCTCACTTCAAACTCTGCTACAGAGCAATAGTGATGAAAAAAACAAAAACAAAAACAAAAACAAAAAACCACATGCTATTGGTATAGATGCAGGCAGATAGATTAATGGAACAGAATTTAACACACCCAGAATTAAGCCCACACACCTTTGACCACCTGATTTTTAACAAAGAAGCCAAAATCATCCAGTAGAAAAAAGACAGCATTTTCAACAAATGGTGCTGGTTCAAGTGGTAATCAGCATGTAGAAGAATGCAAATTGACCGTTCTAACTCCCTGTACAAAGCCCAAGTCCAGTGGGATCAAGAACTTCCACATAAAACCAGATGTACTGAATCTAAAAGAAGAGAAAGTGGGAAAGAACCCCAAAAATTTCCTGAGCAGAACATCAATGGACCAAGCTCTAAAATTGAAAAGTTTATGTAAAGAAAAGTACATCATCAGGACAAAACAGCAACCTATAGTTTCAGAAACGACTTTTACCACTCTCCATTTACCTCCCCTGTTCCAACTTCCCAATGATCCTTTTATTACACTATATTCTATTTCATCCTTCTTCAGAAGAGCTCCATCTTCCACTGACTCCTTTCAGCTACATAACCTATGTGGATATACTAAATAAAATACAGTAAATCTTAAAAGCAACATTTTACATATAAGGGAAAACATGCAAAGTTTATCTTTCTAGTATGAGTTATCTTACTTCAGAAACTACCTCCATCTATTTATCTGTAAATTTCATAATTTAATTTTTTTCTTACCAGGTGAACAATATTCCATTGTGTAAGTATAATCTATCACATTTTCAATATCCATTCACCAGTTGATGGATATCAAGCTATTTCTAATGTCTGGCTATTATGAACAGAGCCACAATGGACAACGGATAAGGAATCTATCTTAGTAGTAAGATTCAGAGTCTAAATGTAACATAGCTGGATCTTGAGGTTGATCAATTCTCAGCTTCCTGAGGAATCTTTGCACTGATTTCCCTTGTGACTGTGTCAGTTTGAATTCCAACCAGCTATTAATAAAGTTTTCTCCATTTCACATTTTACACATGCTCTCCAGAATGTGATGTCATTTATTTTACTGATTTTGGCTGTTCTGACTGGGGTTAGGTGAAATCTCAAGGTAGTTTTATTTCTATTTCCTGGTGGCTGAGTGGATCTCATCTTTTAAGTGTTTCTCATCTATTAATGTTTAAGCTTTTGAGAAATGCTTAGTTCTCTATTCCAGTGGTAAATTTTATTTCCTTGCTTTGTGTATTTGTTCATTGTCTAGAATAGATACTTTCCATTTGTTAGATGTAAAATTTCCCCCATTCTACAGGAAGACATTTTAAATGATGGTGTCCATTTTGTGTGAACAATTTTTATAATGAGGTCCAATTTATAATTGTGAGTATTAATAATGTTTGTGTCATCAGGACCCTGTTCAGAATGTTTGGTAATATTTTAGTATTATTTAAGATATTTAGTATTATTTTAAGGTCTGGATATATTTGGAAATGACTTTGTACAGATATATTTTGAATTCTATTTCCTTTTTTGAATTGAAAATAGATTATTTTCTCTCATAGAGGATACCATAATCATGGTTTCCCTCCTTCCAGTGTTCTCTGCTCCTCTCACCTTACCCTCTTCTCCAGAACCACTGCTCTTTTATTTTTCTCTTTGGAAAAGAGCAGGCTTCTAAGACACAAAACTCAAACAGAATAAAACAAGATGCAATAAGTGAAGGCAACAACTCTCATAACATTCTTCTACATGTTTTAACCAGCACCACTCATTTAACATGGAATCCTTTTCCCTGCATGCATTTTGGTCTTCATACCCAATCCTGTATTTTAGTTTTGTTTTGCTTTCTTATGGGATTTTAATACTGTTTTTAAAATGTCTGTAAATAATTAGGTGGTAATATAGATGGAGATTGCATTGAATTTGTAGATTGCTTTGGTCAGCATCCATGAGTGTAAGAGGTCTTTTTGTGTTTTCTTTGTCTACTTTAGTTTATTTTTTTACAATGTGTTATAGTGTTATTATAAGTTCTATGACCTAGAGCTCACCCTGTGCCACAGGTCTCCATACCCATATTCCACTGGGATAGAGTTGGGCTCCCAGGACTGCTAACATGCCTGACAACATAGGTGAGACTACCACTTATCTTTAAATTCCTGATCCAAGAGGGACCAACTCAGAGCCATCAGGACATATGAACCCATGAACAGCCAGGGATAGGATCCTTGCTATTTCTGTCTGTACCCTGGAGTTGACCCTGTGTCATAGCTCTCCATACCCAAATTCCACCAGGAGAGAGCTGGTTTCCCAGGAGTGTTGACACACAGGATTACAAGAGGAATAAGCATCATCAGAGACAGCAAGACCAGGTAATGCCACAGAACCAGATGGCAAAAGGAAAGTGCAAGAACATAAGTAACAGAAACCAAGGTATCATCAGAACCATGTCCTCCACCACAGCAAGACCTGTATATCCCAAAATGCTAGAAAAGCAAGACTCTGATTTAAAATCACATCTAAGATGATAGAGGACTTTAAAAAGGCATAAATAACTCCCTTAAAGAAATACACAAAAACACAGATAAACAGGTAGAAGGCCTTAAAGAGGAAACACAAATATCTCTAAAAGTATTACAGGAAGGCCACCACTTGCCCCTTCCACTGTAGTAGACCCTTGCCAGGTTTGCTACAACGAAGACCCCATCTCCTGATACTTCCTAGGGAACCAGCAGCACACAGGGCTTTCTATAAGCACAATCCACACCTCTGGAGGCCCAGAGCTGCTGGGCCTCTCTACCCAGCAACCATCAAAACTCCCACCCTCCAGAATACCACTCCCCTTCCATTTCTTCTCCCCCTTCCTCTGCTGCTGCCTGCCCATTCTGCTGTGGTAGACCCTCACCAGATCTGAAACAATGAAGACCCCATCTCCGGATATGGCCTGGAGAACCAATCTCATGCAGGACATTTGAGAGAATGGCAATCCCAGGAGTACAGATGCACAGGCTTGCAAGACAGAGGAGCAATAGTCAGAGGTAGCAAGACCAGCTGTCTTAGTCAGGGTTGCTATTCCTGCATAAGCATCATGACCAAGAAGTAAGTTGGGGAGGAAAGGGTTTATTCAGCTTACACTTCTGCATTGCTGTTCATCATAAAAGGAAGTCAGGACTGGAACTCAAGCAGGTCAGGAAGCAGGAGCTGATGCAGAAGCCATGGAAGGATGTTCATTACTGGCTTCCTTTTGCTGGCTTGCTCAGCCTGCTCTCTTATAGAACCCATGATTACCAGCCTAGGGATGGTAACACCCAGAAGAGGCCCTCCCCCCTTGATCACTAATTGAGAAAATGCCCCACAGCTGGATCTCATAGAGGCACTTCCCCAACTGAAGCGCCTTTCTCTGTGATAACTCCAGCCTGTGTCAAGTTGACACACAAAACCAGCCAGTACACCAGTTAACACCAGAGATAGCTAGATGGCAAAAGGCCAATGCAAGATCATTACCAATAGAAATCAAGGCAATATGGCACCATCAAAACTCAGTTTTCCCACAAGAGCAAATCCTGGATACCCCAACACATCGGAAAAACAAGAGCTGGATTTAAAATCACATCTGCTGATGCATAGAGAGGACTTCAAGAATATAAATAACTCCCTTAAGGAAATATGGGAAAATATGGGATAACAGGTATAAGCCCTTAAAGAAGCAACACAAAAAACCCATAGGGAATTACGGGAGAACATAGGTCAACAGGTAGAAGACCTTAAATAGGAAACACAAAAATCCTTTAAAGAAACACAGGAGAACATGGGCAAACAAGTAGAAGCCCTTAAAAAGGAAACACAAAAATCCTTAAAGAAATTCAGGAAAATACAAACAATCAAGTAAAGGAAGTGAAGAAAACTATCAAGGATCTAAAATGGAAATAGAAAAAATAAAGAAATCAAAAAGTGAGAAATCTCTGGAGATAGAAAATCTTGGAAAGAATTCAGGAGTCATAGATGCAAGAATCAATAACAGAATACAAGAGATAGAAGAAAGAATCTCAGATGTTGAAGATTCCATGTAAAACATTGACTCAACAGTCAAAGAAAATGCAAAATTCCAAAAGCTTGTATGCCAAAACATCTAGGAAATCCAGGAAACAATGAGAAGACCAAACATAAGGATTATAGGTACAGAAGAGAGTGAGGATTAACAACTTAAAATGCCTGTAAACATCTTCAACACAATTATAAAAGAAAACTTCCGTAACCTAAAGAAAGAGATAACCATGAATATACAAGAAGCCTAAAGAACTCCAAACAGTTTCATTGTGTCCCTGTTTAGTTTCTGTTTTCCTGATCGGTCCATTGAGGAAAGTGCTAAATGACCCATAAAACTCCACTAGAGAGCTCCTACAGCTGATAAACAACTTCAGCAAAGTGGCAGGTTATAAAATCAACACAAGCAAATCAGTGGCCTTCCTATACTCAAAGGATAAGCAGGCTGAGAAAGAAATTAGGGAAATGACCCCCTTCACAATAGCCACAAACAGTATAAAGTATCTTGGGGTGACTCTTACCAAACATGTGAAAGATCTGTATGACAAGAACTTCAAGACTCTGAAGAAGGAATTGGAAGAAGACCTCAAAAAATGGGAAAACCTCCCATGCTCATGGATCGGTAGAATCAATATAGTTAAAATGGCCATTTTGCCAAAAACAATATACAGATTCAATGCAATACCCATCAAAACACCAACTCAATTCTTCACAGAGTTAGAAAGAGCAATTATCAAATTCATCTGGAACAACAAAAAACCCAGGATAGCTAAAACTATTCTCAGCAACAAAAGAAAATCTGGGGGAATCAGTATCCCTGACCTCAAGCAATACTACAGAGCAATAGTCTTAAAAACTGCATGGTATTGGTACAGTGACAGGCAGGAGGATCAATGGAACAGGATTGAAGATCCAGAAATGAACCCACACACCTATGGCCACTTGATCCTCGACAAAGAGGCTGAAAACATCCAATGGAAAAAAGATAGCCTTTTCAACAAATGGTGCTGGTTCAACTGGAGGTCAGCATGCAGAAGAATGCGAATTGATCCATCCTTGTCTCCTTGTACTAAGCTCAAATCCAAATGGATCAAGGACCTCCACATAAAGCCAGACACTCTGAAGCTAATAGAAAAGAAACTGGGGAAGACCCTTGAGGACATCGGTACAGGGAGAAAGTTTCTGAACAGAACACCAATAGCGTATGCTCTAAGAGCAAGAATTGACAAATGAGACCTCATAAAATTACAAAGTTTCTGTAAGGCAAAGGACCCCATCAAGAGGACAAATCGGCAACCAACAAATTGGGAAAAGATCTTCACCAATCCTACATCAGATAGAGGGCTAATATCCAATATATATACAGAACTCAAGAAGTTAGATGAACAACCCTATTAAAAAATGGGGTACAGAGTGGATTTCTGAGTTCGAGGTCAGCCTGGTCTACAGAGTGAGCTCCAGGACAGCCAGGGCTATACAGAGAAGCCCTGTCTCGAAAAACCAAATCCAAAAAAAAAAAAAAAAAAAGAATTGACAAATGGGACCTCATAAAATTACAAAGATTCTGTAAGGCAAAGGACACCATCAAAAGGACAAATCGGCAACCAATAATTTGGGAAAAGATCTTCACCAACCCTACATCAGATAGAGGGCTAATATCCAATATATACAAAAGAACTCAAGAAGTCAGACCTCAGAAAGCCAAATAACCCTATTAAAAACTGGGGTACAGAGTTAAACAAAGAATTTTCACCCTAAGAACTTCGGATGGCTGAGAAGCATCTTAAAAAATGCTCAACTTCATTAGTCATTAGGGAAATGCAAATCAAAACAACCCTGAGATTTCATCTTACACCAGTCAGAATGGCTAAGATTAAAAATTCAGGAGACAGCAGGTGTTGTAGAGGGTGTGGAGAAAGAGGAACACTCCTCCACTGCTGGTGGGGTTGCAAATTGGTACAACCACTCTGGAAATCAGTCTGGTGGTTCCTCCAAAAACTGGGCATCTCACTTCCAGTAGATCCTGCTATACCACTCCTGGGCATATACCCAGAGGATTCCCCACCATGTAATAAGGATACATGCTCTACTATGTTCATAGCAGCCCTATTTATAATTGCCAGATGCTGAAAAGAACCCAGGTATCCCTCAACAGAAGAGTGGATGCAAAAAATGTGGTATATCTACACAATGGAGTACTATTCAGCCATTAGAAACAATGAATTCATGAAATTCTTAGGCAAATGGATGGAGCTAGAGAACATCATACTAAGTGAGGTAACCCAGACTCAAAAGGTGAATCATGGTATGCACTCACTAATAAGTGGTTATTAACCTAGAAAACTGGAATACCCAAAACATAATCCACACATCAAATGAGGTATAAGAAGAAAGGAGGAGTGGCCCCTGATTCTGGAAAGACTCAGTGAAGCAGTATTCGGCAAAACCAGAACGGAGAAGTGGGAAGGGGTGGGTGGGAGGACAGGGGAAGAGAAGGGGGCTTACGGGACTTTCGGGGAGTGGGGGGCTAGAAAAGGGGAAATCATTTGAAATGTAAATAAATTATATCGAATAAAAAAAATTAAAAAAAAAAAGAACTCCAAACAGACTAGACCAGAACAGAAATTCCTCCTGTCACAAAACACTAAATGTACTAAATAAAAAAAGATTATTAAAAGCAGTAAGGGAAAAGGGTCAAGTAACATATAGAGGCAGACCTATCAGAATTACATCATATTTCTCACAAGAAACTATGAAAGCTAGAAGATCCTGGGCGGATGTCATACAGACCCTAAGAGAACATAAATATCAGCCTAGACAACTATACCCAGCAAAACTCTCAATTGCCATATACAGAGAAAACAAGACATTTCATAACAAAAATTACACAATATTTTTCCACAAATTCAGCTCTACAATGGATAATGGGTGGAAAAATACCAACACAAGGCAGGAAACCACAGCCTAGAAAAAGCAAGGAAGCAATCTTCTTTTAACAAACCCAAAAGAAGATAGCACTACAAACAAAATTCCACCTTTAACAATGAAAACAACAGGAAGCAACAATCACTTTTCCTTAATCTCTATCTTTTTTTGAGACAGGGTTTCTCTGTATAGTTCTGGCTTTCCTGGAATTCACTCTGTAGACCAGGCTGGCCTCAAACTCAGAAATCCACCTGCCTCTGCCTCCCAGAGTACTGGTATTATAGGCGTGTGCCACGACCACCACGTGGCTCCTTAATATCTCTTAATACCAATGGTCTCAATTTCCCAATTAAAAAACATAGATTAACAGACTGTATATGTAAACAGAACACAATATTTTGCTGCATATAAGAGATCCACCTCAGTGGCAAAGACACTCACTACTTCAGAGTCAACGTTTGGGAAACAATTTTCCAAGCAAATGGTCCCAAGAAACAAGCTGGAGTAGCCATTCTTATATAGGATAGAATCAACTTTCAACCAAAAGTTGTCAAAAAAGGTAAGGAAGTACACTTAATAGTGCTCAAAGGATAAGTCTACCAACATGAATTATCAATTCTGAACATCTTTGCTCCAAATGCAAGGGCACCCACATTTATAAAAGAAACTTTACTAAAGTTCAAAACAACATACAACACCCCACACAATAATAATGGGAGTTTTCAACACCCCACTCTCAACATTGGACAAATCATGGAAGCAGAAACTAAATAGAGACACAGTGAAACTAAAGTTATGGAACAAATGGATCTAACAGATATTTATAGAACATTCCAAAATTGACCATATACTTGGTCACCAAACAGACCTCAACAGATATAGAAATATTGAAATAATTCCACACACCTTATCAGATGACCCCAGCATAAGGTTGGTTTTAAGTTCAAACAAAAACAACAGAAAATACACATACATGTGGATGTTGAATAACACTCTTCTCAGTAATAACTTGCTCAAGGAAGAAATAAAGAAAGAAATTAAAGATGTTTTAGAATTTAATGAAAATGAAGACACATCATACCAAAATTTAGGGAAAACAATGAAAGTAGTGCTAGGAGGAAATCTCATGCTCTAAGTACCTCCAAAAAGAAAATGGAGAGAGCTTAAGCTAGCAGCTTGACAGTGCACCTGAAGGGTCTAGAACAAGAAGAAAATACATCCAGGAGGAGTAGACAGCAGGAAATAATCAAATTCAAGGCCTAAATCAACCAAATAGAAACAAAAAGAACTATACAAAGAATCAATAAAACCAGGAGTTGGTTCTTTGAGAAAATCAACAAGATAGATAAACACTTACCCAGACTAACCAGAAGGCACAGAAGCACTACCCAAATTAATAAAATCAGAAACGAAAAGGGAGACATAACAACAGAAACTATGGAAATCCAAAAGATCCTACTACAGAGCTTATACTGAACAAAATTTGAAAATCTGGATGAAATGGACAATTTTCTAGATACATAGCAGGTTCCAATGTTAAAACCGGATCAGATAAATGATCTAATAGTCCCATAAGTCCTGAGGAAATAGAAGCAGTTATAAATAGTCTCCCATCTTAAAAAAAAAAAAAAAAAAAAGCCCAGAACCAGATGGCTTTATTGGGGAATTCTATCAGCTAATCAAAGAAGAGCTAAGACTGATACTCTTCAGACTATTCAATGAAATAGAAACTCAAGGGACAATACTCAACTCATTTTATGAAGCCACAATAACTCTTATACCTAAGCCAAACAAAGACCAAATAAGGAAAGAGAACTTCAAACCAATCTCCGTTATAAACATTGATGCAAAAATACTGGCCAAACAAATCCAAGAATACACTGAAAAGATAATTCACCAAGATCAAGTAGGCTTCATCCCAGGGATGCAGGGATGGTTTAATGTATAGAAATCCATCAATGTAATCCACTACACAAACAAACACAAAAGGGGAAAAAAACATATGGTCATTTTATTACATGTTGAAAAGGCTTTTGACAAAATTCAGTATCCCTTCATGATAAACATCTTGGAGGGATCTGGAATTCAAGGCCCATACCTTAACATAGAGAAAGCAATATAATGCAAACTGGTAGCCAATACTAAATGTAATGGAGAGAAACTTGAAGCAATTCCACTAAAATTAGGGACCAGACCAGGCTACCCACTCTCTCCATATCTATTTGGTACAGTACTTGAAATCATAGCCAGAGCAATCAGACAATTAAAGGATGTCAAAAGTATACAAATTGGAAAGGAAGAAGTCAAAATATCAGTCTTTGCAGATGATATGATAGTTATACTTAAGTGACTGCAAAACTTCCACCAGAGAACTCCCAAAGCTGATAAACAACTTCGGCAAAGTGTCTAAATATAAAATTAACTCAAACAAATCAGCAGCCTTCCTCTACTCAAAGGATAAACAAGCTGAGAAAGAAATTAGGGAAATGACACCCTTCACAATAGTCACAAATAATACAACATACCTTGGTGTGACTCTAACGAAAGAAGTGACAGATCTGTATTACAAGAACTTCAAGCCTCTGAAGAAGGAAATTGAAGATCTCAGAAGATAGAAAGATCTCCCATGCTCATGCATTGGCAGGATTAATATAGTAAAAATTGCCATTTTACCCAAAGCAATCTACAGATTCAATGCAATCCCCATCAATTCTTCATAGAGCTAGGAAAAGCAATCTGCAAATTCATCTGGAATAACAAAAATCCTAGGATAGCAAAAACTATTCTCTGTAACTAAAGATCTGGGGGACTTGCCCTCCCCGACCTCAAGCTCTACAACAGAGCAATAGTGATTAAAAACTGTTTGGTATTACTATGGAGACAGGCAGAAAGATCAACGGAATAGAATTGAAGACACAGAAATGAACCCACATACCTACAGTCACTTGATACTTGACCAATTAGCTTAAAATATCCAGTGCAAAAAAGACAGCATTTTTAACAAATGCTGCTGGATCAACTGGAGGTCAACATGCAGCAAAATACAAATTGACCCATTCTCATATCCTTATACAAAACTCAAGTCGAAGTGGATCAAGGACCTAAACCTAAAACCAAATACATTGAAGCATATAGAGGAGAAAGTGGGGAAGAACCTTGAACATGTGGGCACAGGGGAAATTTCCTGAATTGAACACCAATGACTTATGCTCTAAGAATAAGAATCAACAAATGGGATCTCATAAAACTGCAAAGCTTCTGTAAGGCAAAGGACACTGTCACTAGAACAAAATGGCAAACAACAGATTGTGAAAATATCTTTACCAATCCTACATCCAATAGAGGACTAATATCCAATGTATACAAAGAACTCAAGAAGCTAGACTCCAGAAAATCAAAATTAAATTACTCCTATTAAAAAAATGGGACACAGAGCTAAACAGGGAATTCTCAACTGAGGAAACTCAAATGGCTCTGAAGCACCTAAAAAAATATGTTCAGCATCCTTAGTTATCAGGGAAATGAAAATCAAAACAACCCTAAGATTCCACCTCACATCAGTCAGAATGGCTAAGATGAAAAGCTCAGGGGACAGCAGACGCTGTAGAGGATTGGAAGAAAGAGAAACACTTCTCCATTGCTGGTGGAATTGTAAGCTGCTAAAACCACTCTGGAAATCAGTTTGGTAGTTCCTCAGAAAATTAGACCATGGACCCAGCTATATCTCCTGGGCATATACCCAGAAAATACTCCTACGTGTAATAAGGACACATGCTCCATTGTGTTCATAGCATCCTTATTTATAATAGCCAGAAGCTGGAAAGAATCCAGATGTCCTTCAACAGAGGAATAGATACAGAAACTGTGGTATATATACACAATTGAGTACTATTCAGCTATTAAAAACAATGAATTCATGAAATTCTTAGGCAAAGAGATGGAACTAGAAAGTGTCATCCTGAGTGAGGTAATTCAATCACAAAAGAACACACATGGTATGCACTCATTGATAAGTGGATTTCTTAGCCCAAAAGCTCAAAATAAACAAATTACAATTCATAGACCATAGGAAGCACACGAAGAAGGAAGACTGAAATGGGAGTGCTTTGGTTCCTCTGAGAAAGGGAACAAAATATTCACACGTGCAATTATGGAGACAAAGCATGGAGCAGGATCTGAAGAAAAGGCCACTGGGTACTGCCCTACCTGGGGATTCATTCTATAAGCAGTAGCCAAACACCAACACTATTATGGATGACAAGAAGTGCATACCTAACGGAGCCTGTTATGGTTGTCTCCAGAGGGGCCCTGCCAGAGACAGATACAGAGGCAGATACTAGCAGCCAACCATTGGACTGAGCATGGGGTCCCCAATGGAGGAGTTGGAGGGCAGACTGAAGGAGCTGAAGGGGTTTACAGTCCCATGGGAAGAACAATAATGTTAGCCACCCAGATACCCCTGGACTCCTAGGGACTGAACCATCAATCAAGGGATACACATGTGTAGTGGCTATTCCTGGTTGTCAACTTGACTATATCTGGAATGATCTACAATCTAGAATTGGAAGGCTCACCTATGATCCTAATATGGAGGCTCAGAGATATAAGTTTCTGACCTAGATCTTGGTAAGGAGATCTTGAAGCATAGTGGCTATGAAATCCAGAAGATTAAGACAAGGAGATCTCTGAGTTCAAGATCATCTGGGATTAAAGCCATGGAGGCAAAAAAAAAAAAAAAAAAAAAAAAAAAAGGCATGGAGGCACAGGCCTTTAATTGGGACACACCCTCTACTGGAGACCTACAGCCTTTAATCTGGGCCACACCCTCTGCTGGAGATCTATATAAGGACATTGGAAGAAGGAAGACTCACTCACTCTTCCTTGCCTGCTTGCCTTGTGGGACTGAGCAACTTCTAAATCCTTGGATTTCCATCGACAGCTGCTACTGATCATTGTTGAGGAGTTGGACTAAAGACTGTAAGTCATCGACAAATTCCCTAACTATATAGAGAATGCCCCTATGTTCTAAGACTCTAGAGAACCCAGACTAATACAACATGGTTTCAGTCAAAAATGTGGCAGAGGAATGCCTTGTCGGACATTAGTGGGAGGAGAGATCCTTGGTCCAGTGAAGGTTCAACAGATGCCCCAGCATGAGGAAATCAAGGGCGGTGGTAGGCGGGAGTGGGACAGGTATAGGGACATGGAGCCAGGAGGTGGGAGGAGGGGTTGGGGGTTTTGGGGGAGGGAAAACTGGGAAAGGTTTTAGCATTTGAAATGCGAATCAAGAATATATTCAATAAAAATTTTATTTAATTAAAAAAAAGCAAAAAAAAAAAAAGTATTACAGGAAAACACAACCAAACAGGTGAAAGAATTGAACAAAACCATGCAGGATCTAAAAATGGAAATAGGAACAATAAAGAAACCAAAATTGGTACAACTTTGGAGATAGAAAACCTAGGAAAGAGATCAGTAGTCATAGACACAAGTGTTACCAAAAGAATACAAAAGATAAAAGAGAGAATCTCAGCTGAAGCAGATACCATAGAAAACATTGACACAACACTTTAAATGCAAAAAGCAAAAAAGCTCCTAACCCAAAATTTCCAGGAAATCCAGGGTACAATGAAATGACCAAACCTAAAGATAATAGGGGTAGAGAAGAGCTAAGACTCCCAACTTAAAGGGTCAGTAAATGTCTTCAACAAAATTATAGAAGAATACTTCCCTAATCTAAAGAAAGAGATTTCCATAAACGTACAAGAAGCCTACAGAACTCCAAATAGATTGGAACAGAAAAGAAATACCTCCTCTCACATAATAATCAAAACACCAAATGCACTAAACAAAGAAAGAATATTAGAAGCAGTAAAGGAAAAATACAAGTACCATATAATTCTGATTGCAGACCTATCAGAATTAAACCAGATTTCCCACCACAGAGGCTAAGAGTGAGAAAATCCCAGGCAGACCTCATGCCAACCCTAGCAGAACACAAATACCAGTCCAGGCTTCTTTATGAAGCAAAACGCTCAATTAACATAGATGGAGAAACTAAGATACTCCATGAAAAAACAAAATTTACACAAGAGTTCTCTGCAAATCCAGCCCTACAAAGGAATATAGATAGAGAACTCCAACAAAAGGATGAAAGCTACACCCTGGAAAAAGAAAGAATATAATCTTTCAACAAACCCAAAAGAAGATAGCTACACAAACATAAATCCACCTCTAACACCAAAAATAACATGAAACAACAATCACATTTCCTTAATATCACTTAACATCAATGAACTCAATTCTCACGTGTGTGCGTGCGCACACATACTCTCTCTCTCTCTCTCTCTCTCTCTCTCTCTCTCTCTCTCTCTCTCTCTCTCCCTTTCTCTCTCTCACACACACACCCCACATAGAATAACAGACTGGATACATAATCAGGACCCAGCATTTTGATGCATACAGGAAATATACTTCAGTGACAAAGACAGACACTACCTCAGAGTAAATGGCTGGAAAAAATTCTTTTTTTTAATTTTATTTTTATTTTCTATATTCTTTGTTTACATTCCAAATGATTTCCCCTTTCCCGGATCCCCCCCTCCACATATGTCCCCTAAACCTTCTTCTCTCCAGCCATTCTCCAATCACCTCCCTCCTTTTTTTCTCTGTCCTTATATTCCCTTCCAATGCTAGATCAATCCTTTCCAGGATCAGGACCTTCTCCATACTTCTTCATGGGAGTCATTTGTTATGTGATTTGTGCCTTGGGTATTCAGAGCTTCTGGGCTAATTAATATCCACTTATCAGAGATTGCATTCCAAGTGTAATCTTTTGTGATTGGGTTACCTCACTTAGGATGATATTTTCCAGATCAAACCATTTGCCTAAAAATTTTGTGAGTTCATTGTTTCTAATTGCTGAGTAGTATTCCAGTGTAAATATACCACATTTTCTGTATCCATTCCTCCTTTGAGGGGCATCTGGGTTCTTTCCAGCTTCTGGCTATTATAAATAAGGCTGCTATGAACATAATGGAGCATGTGTCTTTATTGCATGCTGGGGAATCCTTTGGGTATATGCCCAGGAGAGGTATAGCAGGGTCCTCCGGAAGTGTCATGTCCAGTTTTCAGAGGAACCACCAGACTGATTTTCAAAGTGGTTGTAGCATCTTACAGCCCCACCAGCAGTGGAGGAGTGTTCCTCTTTCTCCACATCCTTGCCAACACCTGCTGTCTCCTGAGTTTTTGACCTTAGCCATTCTGACTGGTGTAAGGTGAAATCTCAGGGTTGTTTTGATTTGCATTTCCTTAATGACTAATAATGTTGAGCACTTTTTTTTATGCTGTAGAAATTTTTTTAATTTATTGATATATTTATTTACATTTCAAATGATTTCCCCTTTTCTGAACTCCCACTCCCCGAAAGTCCCATCAGTCCCCTTCCCTCCCCCTGTTTTCCCACCCAACCCTTCCCACTTCCCTGTTCTGATTTTGTTCTATACTGCTTCACTGAGTCTTTCCAGAACAAGGGGCCACTCCTCCGTTCTTCTTGTACCTCATTTGATGTGTGGATTATGTTTTGGGTATTCCAATTTTCTAGGTTAATATCCACTTATTAGTGAGTGCATACCATGATTCACCTTTTGAGTCTGGCACTCCTCCACTGCTGGTGGGGTTGCAAATTGGTACAACCACTGTGGAAATCAGTCTGGTGGTTCCTCCAAAAACTGGGCACCTCACTGCCAGAAGATCCTGCTATACCACTCCTGGGCATATACCCAAAAGATTCCCCAGCATGTAATAAGGATACATGTTCTACTATGTCCATAGCAGCCCTATTTATAATTGCCAGAAGTTGGAAAGAACCCAGGTATCCCTCAACAGAAGAGTGGATGCAAAAAATGTGGTATATATACACAATGGAGTACTATTCAGCCATTAGAAACAATGAATTCATGAAATTCTTAAGCAAATGGATGGAGCTGGAGAACATCATACTAAGTGATGTTGAGCACTTCTTAAGGTGCCTCTCGGCCATCAGAATTTCTTCAGGTGAAAATTCTTTGTTTAGATCTGTGCCCCATTTTTTAATAGGGTCATTTGTTTCCCTGGGGTCTAACTTCTTGAGTTCCTTGTATATATTGGATATTAGCCCTCTATCAGATGTAGGGTTGGTGAATATCCTTTCCCAATTTGATGGTTACCATTTTGTCCTTTTAACAGTGTCCTTTCCCTTACAGAAACTTTGTAATTTGATGAGGTCCCATTTGTCAATTCTTGATCTTAGAGCATAAGCTATTGGTGTTCTGTTCAGGAACTTTTCCCTCATGCCCATGTCCTCTAGGGTCTTTCCCAGTTTCTTTTCTATTAGTTTCAGTGTGTCTGGTTTTACATGGAGGTCCTTGATCCACTTGGAGTGAAGTTTAGTACATGGAGATAAGAATGGATCAATTTGCATTCTTCTGCATGCTGACCTCCAATTGAACCAGCACAATTTGTTGAAAAGGCTATCTTTTTTCCACTGGATGTTTTTGGCTCCTTTGTCGAAGATCAAGTGACCATAAGTGTGTGGGCTCATTTCTGGATCTTTAATTCTATTCCATTGGTCCACTTCTCTGTCACTGTGGCAATACCATGCAGTTTTTAATACTATTGCTCTGTAGTATTGCTTGAAATCAGGGATACTGATTCCCCCAGAATTTCTTTTGTTGTTGAGAATAGTTTTAGCTATCCTGGGTTTTTTGTTATTCCAGATGAATTTGAGAATTGCTTTTTCTAACTCTGTGAAGAACTGAGTTTGGATTTTGATGGGGATTGGACTGAATCTGTAGATTGCTTTTGGCAAAATGGCCATTTTAACTATATTAATCCTGCCGATCCACGAGCATGGCAGAAAAAATATGGAACACTTCACGAATTTGC
The DNA here is from genome assembly GCF_947179515.1 of Apodemus sylvaticus. Lineage (NCBI taxonomy): Eukaryota > Metazoa > Chordata > Mammalia > Rodentia > Muridae > Apodemus > Apodemus sylvaticus. The sequence continues at coordinate 159,712,999 of NC_067475.1, read as the reverse complement.
GTGTCATCCTTGCACAGGGGCCATGCTAATCTTCTCTGTATTGTTCCAATTTTAGTGTATGTGCTGCCGAAGCAAGCACTGGAAAAAAAAATTTCTAAGCAAATGGTACCAAGAAACAAGCTGGAATAGCCATTTTTATATTGAATAAAATCTCCTTTCAACCAAAAGTTATCAATAAAGGTAAGGCAGGACACTTCATATTCCTCAAAGGAAAAATCTACCAAGATGAATTCTCATTTCTCAACATCTATGCTCCAAATGTAAGGACACCCACACTCATAAAAGAAACTTTACTAAAACTCAAAGCACATACTGTAACTCACAATAATTGTGGGTTACTTCAATACCTCACTCTCACCAATGGACAGATCATGGAAACACAAACTAAACAGTGACATAGTGAAACTAACAAATTATGAACCAAATGGATTTGACAGATATCTATAGCTCATTTTATTCTAAAACAAAAAAAAATATATACCTTCTTGGCATCTCATGGTACCGTCTGCAAAATTGACCATATACTTGGTCATAAAACAGGCCTCAACAGGTACAAGAAGATTGAAATAATCCCATGCATTCTATCAGATCACCACAGTCTCAGGGTAGTCTTCAATAGCAACATAAACAACAGAAAGCCCCCATACATATGGAAGCTGTAAAACACTCTATTCAATGATAACTTGGAAATTTTATATCCAGCTACATTGCTGAAGTTGTTTATCAGGTTTAGGAGTTCTCTGGTGGAATCATATCATCTGCAAATAGTGATATTTTGATTTCTTCCTTTCCAAGATCCTTAATCATCAGGGAAATTCAAATCAAAACAACCCTGAGATTCTACCTCACCAGTCAGAATGGATAAGATCAAAAAGTCAGGTGACCCCAGATACTGACAAGGATGTGGAGAGAGAGAAACACTCCTCCGTTACTGATGGCATTGCAAGCTGGTACAACCACTCTAGAAATCAGTTGCAACCTCTGAAAATTGGACATAGTGCTACCTGAGGACCTAACTATACCACTCCTGGGCATATACCCAGAAGATGATCCAACATGTAATAAGGACACATGCTCCACTATGTTCATTGCAGCTATATTTATAAAAGCTGGAAACAACCCAGATATCCCTCAACAGAGGAATGGATACAGAAAATGTGGTACATTTACAAATGGAAGCTAAATAGCTATTAAAAACAATGACTTCACAAAATTCACTGGCAAATATATGGAATTTGAAAATATCCTGAGTGAGGAAATTCAGTCAGAAAAGAACAAACATTGTATGTACTCACTGGTAAGTGGATATTTGTCCAAAATTTGGGAATACCAAGATTCAATTCATAGACCATATGAAGCCTAAGAAGAAGGAAATCCAAAATGTGTATGCTTTAGTGCTTCTTAGAAGGGTGGACAAAATATTCACAGGAGAAAATATGGAGACAAAATGTGGAGCAAGGAGAGACAGAAAAGCCATATTGAGACTGCCCCAACTGGGGATCCATCCCATATTCAGCCACCAAACCTGGATGCTATTGTGGATGCCAGGAAGTGCTTGGTGATATAATGTGTCTGTCTCCTGAGAGTCTCTGCCAGAGCTTGACAAGGACAGAGGAGCTAGTTCACAGCCAACCATTGGACTGAGCTCAGGGGTCCCTGATGGAGGAGGTGGAGAAGGAAATGAAGGAGCAGAGGGGGTTTGCAGCCCCATGGAAGGAGCAATAGTGTCAACAGGCCAGATCCCCTGGACCTCCCGGGGACTGCACCACAAACATAGAAAACACATGGAGGCACCCATGGCTCAGGCAGCATATGTGGCAGAGGATGGCATTGTTGGACATCATTGGGAGAAGAAGCCCTTGGGCCTGAGGGTGTTTGACGCCCCAATGTAGGGGAATGCCAGGGCAGGAAGATAGGAGTGTGGTGGGGAGCATCCTCATGGAGGCAGCAGGAGGGGGATGGGATAGCAGGTTTCTGGAGGGGAGATCTGGAAAGGGGAAAACATTTGAAATGTAAATAATGGAAACATCCAACCAAAAATAAAAGAGTTGGCTTTTTCCTTTAAAATATAATCAACAGGATTGAGAAACCTTTGGCAGATAAACCAAAAGAAATAGAGTATTCAAATTAATAAAGTCGAACTGAAAAGGGAGTTACAACTCTCATTATAGTGTACAAGGGATGAATTCAGAAAATAAGTATATGATTTAAAATCCTTCCTAAATTAGCATACAGGGTAGAAAATAGTGAGTTTCCTGATCTATACCTATCAGTTTTAAAGCTAGGAAAGGTAAGCGATTTAAACAGAAATCTAATCCCTAATGAAATAGAAACAGTAATTGAAAGTCTCCTGAAAAATATACAAAAAAAAAAAAACCAAAAAAAAACCAAAAAATGCAGACAGATGTATTCATGACAAAATTCTACCAGATATCCAAACAACTAATTCCAATACTCCAGTAGCAACTGAAGAAGTATTTCCAATTTGTATCCCTTTGACCTCCTTTTTTTGTCTAATTGCACTGGTTAAGACTTCCAGTACTATATTTAACAGGTACCAGTCCCTGAATTTAGTGGGATTGCTTCAAGTTTCTCTCCATTTAGTTTGATGTTTGGCTCCTGGTTTGCTGTATATTGTTTTTACTGAGCTTAGTTATAGGCTTTGAATTACTGATCTTTCCAAGACATTTACCATAAAGGGGTGTTGAATTTTGTCCAATGCTTTCTCAGCATCTAATGAAATGATCATGTGGGTTTTTTCCTTTGAGTTTGTTTATATAGTGGATTACATTCATAGATTTCTAAATGTTGAACTATGCCTGCATCCCTGAGAGGACGCCTACTTGATCGTGGTGAAGGATCATTTGATGTGTTCTTGGATGTGGTTGGTAAGAATTTTATTGAGTATTTTTGCCTCAATATTTATAAGGGAAATAGGTCTGAAGTTCCCTTTGTTTGATCTTTGTGTGGCTTAAGTATCAGAGTAATTGTGGCTTCATAGAATGAACTGAATAGTGTTCCTTCTGTTTCTAATTTGTGGAATAGTTTGAAGAGAATTGGTATTAAGTCTTTTTTCAAGGTCTGATAGAATTCTGCATGAAACCCATCTGGTCCTGGGCTGCTTCTGTTTTGGTTGGAATACTATGAATGACTGCATCTAATTCTTTAGGGGTTATGAGACAATTTAGATCATTTATCTGTTCCTGATTTAATTTTGCTACCTGGTAGCAAAAATCATTCATTTCATAGATTTTCCAGCATTGTCAAGTATAGTAGGATCTGATAATTTTTTTTTAATTTCCTCAGTGTCTGTTGTTATGTCTCCCTTTTTATTTCTGATTTTGTTGATTTGGATACTGTCTTTGTGCCCTCTGGTTAATTTGGCTAAGGGTTTATCTATCTTATTGATTTTCTCAAAGAACCAGCTCCTGCTTTTGTTGATTCTTTGTATAGTTCTTTTTCTTTCTACTTGGTTGATTTCAGCCCTGAGTTTGATAATTTCCTGCCATCTACTCCTCCTGGGTGTGTTTGTTTCTTTTTGTTCTAGAGCCTCAGATGTGTTGTCAAACTGCCAATGGATGTTCTCTCCAGCTTCTTTTTTGGAGGCACTCAGACCTATGAGTTTTCCTCTTAACACTGTTTCATTGTGTCCCATAAGTTTGGGTATGTTGTAACTTCATTTTCATTACATTCTAAAAAGACTTTCATTTCTTTATTTCTTCATTGACCAAGTAAGTTGTCATTGTTAACAGTGTTGTTTAGCTTCCACTTGTAGGTGGGCTTTCTATTATTTTGGTTGTACTTTATTCTTTAGGTGGATTGCTGTATTGATATCTATTAGGTCCATTTGAGTTATGATGCCATTTAACTACTGCATTTTTCTCTTTAGTTTTTGTCTAAAGCAGCATTGGTCAAAGTAGAAAATGTCAACCACAGTCAGTGTATGTGGTTCTATATATAACAATGTTTTTTATGAAATTTTGCTCACATAAATTATGCATAAATGTTCAGAATTGTAATACCCTCTTTGCATATATTTTCTTTCATGAAAATGCAGCATCTTTCTCTACTTTTTGGATTAAGTTTGATTACAATTAATATTTGGTAAATATTAAAATATCTATGTCTCACTGCTTCTCTGTTCTGCTTACTTGAAAAATTTTCCATTCTTTTAACCTAAGGTGATATCTGCTCTCTGTACCTGATGATAAGCTGTGTTTTTTGGAAATAGCACAAAGGTGGATTCTGTTTCCTAATCTAATTTGTTTAATTTCTGTCTTTTATTGAGTAATTGAGAATGGTAATATTGACAGTATTTACTGGCAAGAATATATACTCCTGATACTTTGTTATTTTGGTGTTGTTGTATTTACTTTTGTTGTTTTTAGTTGGTTTGGGGTATATCCCAAAAAAGACTGGTCAGACTTATGTTTAAGCCAATAAAGTATCTTTATTAGGTGGCCCAAGGCTACACTGAGTGTTTAGGATTCCAGTGTACCACTGAGCCTTTCACACGGTGAGCTTTGAAGACAAATTCATTTTCTGAATTGATGTACTACAGGTCCCATGAACAGTAATCTAAAAAGATAATTACAAATTGAGAAAAACAAGGTTAGTACATTTAAAGACTTTGGTGGATTAGATCTTTGCATTTATTTTGGCAAGTGATACTGCATACATGTTGTGTTTTATGACTGAGTACTTTTATATATGGACTCAGTTACACTACAGTCTGGAGGCTACTAAGATCTGGGGCCCTGTTCCCTTTCATGTGTGTTTTTTGCTCTCTTTTTATGAACTGTTTTGTGATTATTATTTATTCAGTTATTATGTCTGCTTCTGTGTTGTTAACCTCTTTAGGAGGAAGTTTTTATTTCAGTGAATTGGATTACAAAAGTTACTTAAATTTATTTTTTATCATGAAATATTTTTCTTTCTCCATGGAGTATGATTATTGTTGTAGTTGGTATCATTTGGTTACGAGATAAAAAACACATAATTTTATTATATTTAAAATAAATCCTTTAAAGCACTAGAGCTGGGAAGATGTCTATACTTGAAGGTATTATGTCTACTTTCCGACCAGTAACCCACAATATGACGTGCCATATTCCATCTGGGCTGCTCTTAATTTCAGTTGGCCAGTCATCATGGTCATGCTTTCAAGATTCTTACCCCATGGCATCTTCTCCTCTCCCCATTCTTCACTTCTCCCCCTTTGATCTCCCTTTCAGACCCCAAACCTGGGATCTAAAAGCCTATCTCCTTTGTTCCCAGCTATAGGCTGACAGCTAGTTTATTCAACCAATAGTTTTAAATTAAGTAGCAAGGTCACATAGCATTACTTTGAGTACATGCAGATTGTCTTGTCCCTGGGGCAACTAGGCCTTGGAGCCAGTATTTAGCATTACAATACTTAGCAAAACACCCAATAATTAATATCCTCTTTGGGGCCTTTATACATATGATTGATTGGAATTTTGAAGTTCTTCTCCTGTGCTTCAGCCAAATTGTTTTTCTCTGGAAATTTGGAATAGGGGTTCTGGTGTCTGGAAGAGGCAAATTTTCTTGGTTGTTCATGTTTGTGAGTTTGTAATCCCTTTTAGGCCTCTGGAGTTAGACATTTGTTATGGATACTTTGTCTTCCCTCTATTGGGTAAGTGTTTTGGTCTTCGGTTGCTGTTATTCCAATCTCTCAGAAGATGATGCTTGGTTTCAAGTATAGGGGCTACTACCAGTTTCAAGAGTTAGACCCTAATGGCTCCCAGATCAATCAGCACTGGAGGTCAGTGACTGAAGTTCAGTTTGGAACTCATGATTTAGAGGACATGCAGTTCCTGAGAGGCACAGTGACCTCTGCACACACATGAGTACATACCAACATATATAAATATATGTAATTGTGTAAATATAATTAAAAATACTTCATTTAAAGTACAGAACAATTGTACCCATTTTAAAATTCTGATAATTTATTATGAATTCCACAAATAATGGTTGTGCAAATTGTTTGATCTTCCTTGTTCTATAATAATTTTCCATTAAGAAATAGTACTTTGATTTATGTTATTTACAGGTTATCTTTAAAAATGCTTCATGATATATTCTTTATAAACAATTCTTATTTAACATTACATTCATTACTTGTCAAGTTTCTTTTGCTATCCTTCTCTTTTTTCTTCTCCTCCCCCTTTTTCACCTCTACATATTCCTCTTGCAGTTGTCCCTCATACTAAAAATGCAAACTGTGACAGCATGAATGTTTTCAAAGAAAAATATACCACACAGAGAAACACAACCAAAACGACTTTAAGAAAATCAACAAAAGTAATTTTAACTGTAGAAAATCAAGACAATGGAAATCAGTAAATACTAAAGGCTAAAAATAATGTAAGACTTGCTAGTAACAATATGAATTGTTTGCTTCTCTATAGAAACGGAGGACATTGGAGCCAATACTAATTAGGTAATCTTAATGTTTTCTGTCTGTCTGTCTGTCTGTCTGTCTGTCTGCCTGCCTGTCTGTCTCTCTCCATCTCTCTCTGTCATTCACACCTACACCCCGCCCCCCCACACAGATGCATACACACTAGTGACACATTATTAGTGGATATATTTTCTATCAGGGCCATCTTTTCTCAATACAGCTTTTCAATAAATGCACCAACATGTTTTAGAAACATAACTGCTGTTAGCCTAGGTAGGGAAATAGAATGATTTAAAAATATACTTACAATGGTAGAAAATACTTATAGGAACACACGTGAAAATATAAACTTCACAGATAAAGCAAAACTAACTTTAGTGTCTCAAAAAATCTGTAAGTGTCCCAAAAATGTTGAAGGAAGACCCCAGACTCAGATAGTATACAAAAACAAAGAGTATTTATTCTGCAGAAGCAGCCAGCTTGAGAGGGTCAATCATTTTTTGAAATGGCTATCCCCCCAAATAGGTTCTCAGACCTTCTTATAAGGAACTGGGGGAACTCTCTAGAAGGATTAGGTAATATAAAATCTTGTGGGTGAATGCTAGGTTATCCCATTCCGCGGGACCTAGTTATTGGGGGGGGGGGTGTAGAGGAAGACAAAGCCTGAAAGAGAAACGGGGGGTGGGGGGTGGGGGAGGAGAAAGGAGAGTGAGATTAAGCAAAGTTGTCAAGGTCTGTTTAATGAAAGGCTGAAAGCCTGGTTATAAACACACAGTGAGAGGAATTAGGGTAGGGCTGAGGGGAAATGCTAAAGGCACAGAAGGAGGGAAGGACATCTGGGGTGGATGCTGACTGCAGGTTTGAAACATCTAGCAGTTTTTCTGGAATGCTGGTTCTGCCTAGCCAACCCCAGGTGTTCAGCCAAGATAAGGAAAAGTTGATTCTCATGATCAGCCTTGTGTGAAGGAGGGAGTGGTTCGGCTCCTGACACAGGGTCATTGGACTCTCAGGGTGGGAGCTGTTGAAAGTCTGGCTTCCCACAGTTTGGTCTCCCACACTAGGGTGTTACAGATGGCCAGTGTTCAGCATTCCTATATTATAAACCCAGCACAGAATGGCCATTCTGAGATATTGCCCATTTTTGTGATTGTCCCAATACTGTTCTTCAGCAAGGTTTTTTGTGACCTTGTTTCTGGATTTTATGATCTATTTCTGGAGCTGGTGCCTTATGGCCTAGTTCCTGGGACTTAAATGGTCTGTTCCTGAAGCTGATGCCTTTAAATGGAGACAAACCTTTCTTTTTGCCATCCTTTCAATTGTAATTATTTGAACAAAAAAACCCTCAATACTTGGCATTATAACTCCTACCATTCACCCATCTGCTAGTCCACAATATAACGAAAGAAAGTAAAAACAAACAAAAAATAGTCCTAGAGTCAAAGATAAAACAAGTATTCACTTTGAAGGGATTTTACAATATAAACATAGAAGGAGTGAGTGGAAGTATCTACTCTAATACATACAGGACTACTATAGTTAGCATTGAGAAGGAGAAAGTCTAACGTGAAACCCAACACTTGCATAGTGTTAAAAGAATTTCTTCCAAAATGTGGTAAGTCTAATGGTAAGGCCAGTTAGAGCAAATGGAAAATTTGGACACTATTGATAAGCTGACAAGTCATTCAGCCTCGTTGGCAATATAAAAATGCCATCAGGTAACCCATGAAGCAATGTGCTAAGAAGCACACTGTAGTCTATGTGGGCCTGCCATTTCCTTTATTGAAGAGGTTCAGCTGGAAAGTATGAGGTATAAGGAGATCAATGGAAGGTGAAAATTCAGTATACACATATACAGAATTGTCAAAGAATAATTGTATCTGACCAGCAGGAGGTGGTAAAATAACTACAGATAATAAAAGAAAAAGAGCCGTGTTTATTAAACACAAGATTGTGGTAATTAAATAATGATCTAATGGTTAGTAACCAAAGTTTCATTCTCAGCAAGCATATAAAGGTGGATATAGCTGCCTGGCATGGATTTTTCTTGCCTTTGAAAACACATAACTCAAATGTACAAGTCCATAGTCTCAAATACACATAATTAAGAGTAAAAGCAATATCTTAAAAGAAAATATTGACATATGAATTGACACATGAACACAATGAGTACATAGGATGCTATCTGAGTTTTCTCGAAGAAGAAGAAACTGTTAAATGCAGCAACAGGAAAAGAAAATAATGGTGTGGAATAATTGCACATCAGTGACAATTACCCTGACAGAGGCTTAACAACAAAACTGTGTTTAAATTATCTTTTACCATTTTCCCACAAAAGTGAGACTTCTTAAAGAAAACATAACATGAGCAAAATGAGCAAACTCAGCATTGAGAGTCAAAATTAAAATGAACAGACTTATAAACATATCTACTAACTTGTTACAAATTAATCACTATAACTATGCAGATCATGAATAGAAAAGGTAGCAAAGAGACCTAAATCATCTTCAGGTATGAGGATGCAATGTCAAAGAAGCTGCCTCCCATCTGCTGGAATAACTTCAGCAAGATTAAGCAGAAAAGCTTCTATCTGTGCTTTCTCGGTGCTGTTGGGCAGTTGTACTCAATGCACTGGTGGCAGTGGAGGAGAGCCTCTTCATTGACCAACAGCTCTGACAACAGACTCATTCAGGAAGCATAATGCTCCATCATGACCATGATCAGTGACTGTAAAGGCTATAAATACAATGTAACAGTCTTTTGTGTCAAGGAGCTGGAGGCTAAAGGCTGCCCCCAAGCCATAACTTGCAATGGTACTGTCCCTAAATATGACTCTACATGATGGACTGTTAATGCTGAGAATGAGCCGTTATTCTCTGCTGAACCACTGCTGTTAGTATTTATAGAACTTGTGTTGCAAAGCTTCCACAGTTGCCAGGGAAGGAAAAATGCTCTCTTTGTTGTTTTCTTTCTCAGTTAATTTCAAGAACTACCAACTACTATGTCTTGAAATTCTATCACGAAAGTTTATCATTAACGTCTACAGATTTTAAAAAAGATTAATAGATCTCTTCAATGCTATACAAGAGAATTGACACTTCCAAAATCATCCTACATGCTTCTAGTATTTCATGATAATAATCTTGAGGATTTCAAGACTAAATTATCACGATATTATCATGATTTTATTTGCATACCTAGTGATTAAAATACAATTATAGTATTATCAAATATTGAATATCATTTTTGTTGTGAATATCATTCTTTTAATTTGAAACATAGAAAATCGCTTTAATTGTATCTATTGACAAACCAAAAAAATAGGTTTCCTCATGCTTTTGGGATATGATTTCAGAATCCTTTTTTTTTTTTTTACCATTTTTTTATTTTCTAAATTTTGATTTCAGAATTCTATTCCACATGTAGTGATCACTGTTTAAGTTTTTATGAAGCTAATCATAAAGAGCTAATAAGGTGTGAATTTATAAAAATATATGACAATGTTTAAGTACAAATTTTTTATTGTCAAATAACTTTTAAAAGATATATTTTGAAGTGCACGTGTTAAGAATGAACTCAAAATATTATTCCCCCAGTTTATTCTTTAACTTTAATTATCAAGCTATTAGAATACCTTAGAAATATTATTAAAAATGTGAACTGTTGTCTTATATTAAGATTTATGTGACAAAGATTATGTGAAATAAGACTGAGGACTATAGGTTAAAAATTAGATATGGTGCATATAGATAAATTGTATAAATTACAAAGTTGAAATGAGAAAAACATTGATTTATTTTTAATACAGTATTGCATCAAATAATTACATTTTCTAGAAATAAAAATGCTTTCACTGGCTTACCCTATAAATGATTAAACATAACATAATCATGAACCAGCACACTTTTAATAATACAGTAAAAGCCATTCAACTACTAAGCTCCAGTAAATAATTTAATTTTTACCTAAAAATATGTGTTGTGCATTCTAAAATATGTGTTAAAACAAAAAGTTATTTGTGGAAGCAGTAGTATATGAACTGCAAAAAAATTAATATACCTAAGGTCTGGCAAATTAATGGATATAAATATTCTATAAGTAATTCAAAAGTACAGAGGAAGTTTTTAAAGATTTGTTATAAATATTTTATAATATGACTTGCTTAGTTGACATAATGAGATAAAGATATGACTCAAAACTCAAATGATGTACATTTGATAGCCAACTCTGGAAATAGTTAACAGGCATACTGTATGGCTGTACTCCAGGTACTCAGAGACAGGTTTTCTAGAGCAAGCTGCCCAGCTAGAATATGAGTCAGCAAGCTCTGGGATAATGTAAGACATGGTGACTCAATATATAAGTCAGATATATAACATAGATGTCTTAGATTCCTGGCTTTCTTTTGGTAAAACAAAAATATAAGCTTGTGCACTTCCTATTGACATAAGCTCACTATTTACAAAATGATCAATTAGTCACTATTTTTTGATATTTTCTTTATTTACATTTTAAATGTTATCCTCTTTCCAGGTTCCCCCCACTCCTGGAAACCCCCATCCCATCCTCTTCCCCCCCCCACTTCTATGAGGGTGTTTCTCCACCCATCCCATTCCCACTCCCTGCCCTCGATTCCCCTATACTGGGTCATCTATTAAGCCTTCATAGGACCATGGACCTCTCCTCCCATTGATGTCTGACAAGGCACTCCTCTGCCACATATGCAGCTGGAGCCATGTGTACTCCTTGGTTGATGGCTTAGTTGCTGGGAGCTCTGGAGCATCTGTCTGGTCTTGTTCTTCCTATGATGTTGCAAACCCCTTCAGCTCCTTCAGTCCTTTTCCTAAATCCTCAATAGGAGATCCCACACTCAGTCCTGTGGATGACTTCCAGCATCCACCTCTGTACTCATAAGGCTCTGGCAGGGGCTCTCAGGAGACAGCCATATCAGGATCCTTTCATCAAACATTTCTTGGCATTCACAATAGTGTTAGGTTTTGGTGACTGTATATAGGATGAATCTCCAGGTGGGACAGTCTCTGGATGGCCTTTTCTTCAGTCTCTGCTCTACACTTTATCTCCATATTTGCTCCTGTGAGCATTTTGTTCCCTTTCTTAGAAGAACCAAAGCAACTACACTTTGGTCTTCCTTCTTAAACTTCGTGTGGTCTGTGAATTGTATCTTGGGTATTCAGAGCTTTGGGGCTAATAGCTACTTCATCAGTGAGTGCATACTATATGTGTTCTTTTGTCATTGGGTACCTCAGAAAGATATTTTCTAGATACATACATTTGCCTGCAAATTACATGAAGTCATTGTTTTTAATAGCTGAGTAGTACACCGTTGTGTAAATAAATATACCAAAGATTCTCTATCCATTCCTCTGTAGGACATCTGGGCTCTTTCCAGCCTCTGGCTATTATAAATAAGGCTGCTATGAACATAGTAGAGCATGTGTCCTTATTTCATGTTGTAGCATCTTCTGTGTATATGCTCAGGAGTGATATAGCTGGGTCTTCAGGTAGTATTATGTCCAATTTTCTAAGGAGCCTCCAAACTGATTTCCAGAGTGGTTGTCCAGCTTGCAATCCCACCAGCAATGGAGGAGTGTTGCTCTTTCTCCACATCCTTGCCAGCATCTGCTATTACCTGAATTCTTGATGTGAGCCATTCTGACTGGTATAAGGTGGGATTTCAGGATTGTTTTGATTTGCATTTCCCTGATCACTAAGGATGTTGAATATTTCTTTAGGTGCTTCTGGGCCATTAAAGTTTCCTCAGTTGAGAATTCTATGTTTAACTCTGTTCCCCATTTTTTATTAGGATTATTTTGGTTCTCTGGATTCTAACTTCTTGAGTTCTATGTATTAGATATTAGCCCTCTATCAGATGTAGGAATGATAAAGATCTTTTCCCAGTTTGCTGGCTGCTGTTTTGTCCTATTGACAGTGTCCTTTGCTTTACAGAAGCTTTGCAATTTTATGATTTGTCAATTCTTGATCTTAAAGCATAAGGCATTGGTATCCTATTGAGGAAATTTTACCCTGTGCCCATGTGTTTGAGGTTCTTCCCCAGTTTCTTTTCTATTAGTGTCAATGTGTCTGGTTTTATGTGGAAGTCCTTGATCCACTTGGACTTAAGCTTTGTACAAGGAGATAAGAATGTGTTGATTTGAATTCTTCTACATGCTGACCACCAGTTTCACCAGCACCATTTGTTTAAAAAGCTGTCTTTTTTCCACTGGATAGTTTAAGCTCCTTTGTCAAAGATCAAGTCGCCAGAGGTGTGTGGGTTCCTTTCTGGGTCTTCAGTTCTAATCTATTGATCTTCTGAACTGTTTCTGTAACAATACCATACAGTTTTTTTTTTAATCACTATTGCTCTGTAAAAGAGATTGTGAACAGGGATGGTGATTCCCCCAGCAATTCTTTTATTGTTAAGAATAGTTTTGAATATCCTGGGTCTTTTGTTATTTCAAATGAATTTGCAAATTGCTCTTTTTAACTCTATGAAGAATTGATTTGGAATGTTGGTAAGGATTGCATTGAATCCAGCAAGATGGACATTTTTTAATATATTAATCCTGCTAATCCATAAGCATGAGAGATATTTCCATCTTCTGAGATCTTCTGAGATCTTCTTTGATTTCTTTCTTCAGAGACTTGGAGTTCTTGCAATACAGATCTTTCACTTGTTTGGTTAGAGTCATGCCAAAGTGTAGAATATTATTTATTACTATTGTGAAGAGTGCTGTTTCCTTAATTTCTTTCTTAGCTTGTTTATCTTTTGAGTAGAGGAAGGCTTCCAATTTGTTTCAGTTAATTTTATATCCAGCCACTTTGCTGAAGTTGTTTATCAGCTTTAGGAGTTCTCTGGTAGAGGTTTTTGGGGTAACAAGTATATGATAATATCATCTGCAAAGAGTGATATTTTGAATAGGATATTTTTCCTTTCCAATTTGTCCCTTTGACCTTCTTCAGTTGTCTAATTGCTCTAGCTAGAACTTCAAGTACTATCGTGAATAGACAGGGAGAGAGTGGGCAGCATTGTTTAGTCCCTGATTTTAGTGGGATTGCTTCAAGTTTCTCTACATTTAGTTTGATATTGGCTACAGGTTTGCTGAGTAGTGCCTTTACTATGTTTAGGTATGGGCCTTGAATTCCTGATCTTTCCAAGACTTTTAAGGTGAAGGGGTGATGGATTTTGTCAAATGCTTTCTGAGCATCTAGTGAAATGATCATGTGGTCTTTTATTATTTGAGTTTGTTTTTGTTGATGGATTCACATACATTCAACCATCCCTGCATCCCTGTGATGAAGCCTACCTGATCATGGTAAATGATCATTTGATACGTTCTTGGATTCAATTGCTAAGAATTTAATTGAATATTTTTGCATCAATGTACATAAAGAAAATTGGTCTGAAGTTCTCTTTTTTGTTTGATCTTTGTGTGGTTTAGGTATAAGAATAATTGTGACTTCATAGAACAAATTGGGTAGTGTTCCTTCTGTTTCTATTTCATGGAATGGTTGGAAAAGTATTGGTATTAGATCATCTTTGAAGGCCAATTTTTTTTTTTTTTTTTTTTTTGGTTGGGAGACTGTCAATGACAGCTTCTATTTCGTTAAGGGTTATGGAACTGTTTAGATTGTTTACATGATCCTGTTTTAACTTTGGCACCAGGTATATATATACAAAATTGTCCATTTCATCCAGATTTTCCAATTTTTTTTAGTATAAGCTTTTGTAGTAGGACTTGATGATTTATTGAATTTCCACAATTTCCATTGTTATGCCTCCCTTTTCCTTTCTGATTTTATTAATTTGGGTACCATCTCTGTGATCTCTGGTTAGTCTGGCTTAGGGTTTCTCTGTCTTGTTGATTTTCTCCAAGAACCAGATCCTGGTTTTGTTGATTCTTTGTATAGTTCTTTTTGTTTCTACTTTGTTGATTTCAGCCCTGAATTTGATTATTTCCTACCTTCTCCTCTTTACCGTCTTTGTTTCTTTTTGTTTTGGAGTTTCAGGAGTATTGTCAAACTGCTAGTGTATGCTCTCTCCAGTTTCTTTTTGGAGGCACATAGAGCTATTAGTTTTCTTCTTACCTGTGCTTTCATTGTGTCCTATAAGTTTTGGTATGATGTGTCTTCATTTTCATTAAATTCTAAAAAGTCTTTAATTTTTTTATTTCTTCCTTGACCAAGTTATCATTGAGTAGAGCATTGTTCAGCTTCCAACTCTCAGGCTCAATTTCTTTTATTTCTACCCCATTTTTGTACTAGACTTTGCTAACTAACTTTCAAAAGAGATGAACAATCAAATATCTTCAAATAATAGAATTATGTATTCTTAGTACTAAATTATTCTGTTGAAAAAATTTCTAACATTTTAAATGTCAGAAGCAAGGTTGAGTCATTATTTGATGTTGAATTTTCAGAATATAGTGTTCTTTTATTCACCATTTCTCTTTATGAATTTCTTTCTCAACCTTTTCTTGTAATGTGAGTTCTCACTATAACAAATGTTGTGCTAAGAAATTATTTAGTCGTATTGGCTGTACTTGAACCCATAATTATCTCCTGCTTCAACCTCCCGAGAATTGAGATTTACTCATCTATTCTTCCAGGTTTAATTCTATAACAACTCTCTATAAATCAAGTCCGTGACCAGGTTTCGCATTTTTAATCACTACGGTCACATTGAAAAAAGGTTAAAACTATGTTAGCAGATGAAGTAACAGTTCATTACCAGATGTTATTTGGATAAAGACACAATGGCTTATTTATTCTGTGGCAACATCATTTTCTTATCTCTGCCTATCATTAGTAGTGCTGTGGACTGACATTCAATGTAATTTGAGAGGTCAAATGTGGAGAGAACTCAGAATGAGTTTCCCTCATTGTTTATTCACATTTGATAACTCCAGTTAGGGATAATTCTGCCACTATTTGTTTTTAATAACAATGAGCTCTTGAAGCAATTTATATAAAATTCTATCACTCCTTTGAGTTTAATTGACTGAATTAGTTTTGCCTTTTCTAGGACAATGGTCAGAATATTAACAGATACCTTTCTTGATGTAGAACCACAGAGTGCTTGAAGATTCAAGAAGCTGACACTATTCTATGTATGTGGATCCACAGATGGATTCCCATCCTGCTAATCTATCTTATCTGAATGGGAAGATAAAGTGAAAGCCAGTGGATGCTTTTAATGGCATTTAGTGGTAACAATAAATTTTAATACGTTTCACATGAACTTTTCACATACTATATTATGAGAAGAAGTGATACATTGCCTGAAATCTCATCTTACCATTTAGATTTACTTTCCTCTCATCTCGGAGATACTTTACTAGCAATGAGAATAAGGAGTATCTCCTGTCTGGTCTTGGGGATTATTTTTCCTAAGAACTTCAGATGTAGAAGCGAAATGATTTAACTTAATTTTCAAGGAAAAGATGTGGAAAGTTATGCCAAAAGATACAATTTCCATGCTACATTGCATAAGAAATTACAGTATCTGCCATGGTTTCTTTCAAAAGTAACATTACATTTGTATTCCTTATTAGTTTTTTTTTAATTTAGTTCTCTTGATTCAAAGGCATTCCAGTCATGTATTGTCATAATGGAACATAATAGAGACATTCATTTTCATTAAGCTCAACTTACAAAGTGACTTATGGAACCTAGCAACAAGGAATAAAGAAAGCATTAGCTGGGAGTTCTTATGTTACTGAATTCTGTGCTCTTTTCCATTTATTCTGGAGAAATCAACAATCTGCTTAAGTCTTTTGAGTTAGAAACATTTGATAGGTTGAAGAATAATCCTGTAAGTAAAGTAAACATGAAAGGGAGAATTTTAGATAACATGTTACAAATTCAAATTTAAACAAAAATAATTTCAATTTTCATCCAAAATTTCCAAAAGGTATCCCAAAGAAATGCATTTTCTGTCTTAGCCACTCCCATCTATGCTTTATGTTGGCATTGTATTCAACATATTTGATAAAATTATAATGCCTTTGATTCTAGAACTCAATGTCCATTTTATATTTAAATTACTCATGTATAATGAGATTGTGTATCATTCAGTTTCAAAGATTATCTTAAAAGTTTCACATTGCCTACTGAGTGAAACTGCAAACTTGACTCAAGTCAGAATGGCTAAGGTCAAAAATTCAGGAGACAGCAGGTGTTGGCGAGGATGTGGAGAAAGAGGAACACTCCTCCACTGCTGGTGGGATTGCAAGATGGTGCAACCACTTTGGAAATCAGTCTGGCGGTTCCTCAGAAAACTGGGCATGTCACTTCCTGAGGACCCTGTTATACCACTCCTGGTCATATATCCAAAGGATTCTTCAGCATGCAATAAGGACACATGCTCCACTATGTTCATAGCAGCCCTATTTGTAATAGCCAGAAGCTGGAAAGAACCTAGATGTCCTTCAACGGAGGAATGGATACAAAAAATGTGGTATATTTATACAATGGAGTACTATTCAGCCATTAGAAACAATGAATTCATGAAATTCTTAGACAAATGGATGGAGCTGGAGAACATCATACTAAGTGAGGTAACCCAGTCTCAAAAGATCAATCATGGTATGCACTCACTGATAAGTGGATATTAGCCTAGAAACTTTGAATACCCAGGACATAATCCACAAATTAAATGATGTCCAAAAAAAAATGGAGGAGTGGACCCTGGTTCTGGAAAGACTCAGTGCAAGAGTATAGGGGAATTCCAGAACAGGGAAGTGGGAAGGGGTAGATGGAAGAATAGGGGGACGGAAGAGGGTTTATGGGACTTGCGGGGAGTGGGGACCCAGAAAAGGGGAAATCATTTGCAATGTAAATAAAAATAAATAAATAAATAAATAAATAAATAAATAAATAAATAAATAAATAAAAATCTTCCTGATATAAGCTTTGGTTACTCTTTTGATCTCTAATCTGTTTTCCACTTGACACACTACACTTCCCTACCTTTCTTTTGGGAAGCAAATATATATGCTACACAACCATCCCTTTTCCTTGTCCTTTCTAGGACAAATTCTTCTCTCTCCCTTCTAGGGATATACATACTCTCTTGTAAGAACTCCATTGAATCAGTCAGAAACTTAGGTGCATCATTTTCTTATGTTCTTCTGGATACCAGAAGACTGTATCTTTTGGAGCTTGAGTTACAAGAAAATGTGAGCTACCTAATATGGGTGCTGAGGAATGAATTTTGATCCTCTGGAACTACAGAACACATTTTTAAAACAGTTATCTGCGATAACTGCTGATATAGTTCTTAATGACTGGGCTGAAAAGCAATTGAATTCAGGCTGAGAAAATATATGTTTTGGGTCTGTTTCTATAGTTTGATGGTAAACTATCTGAGAAACATGGGGAGAAAGTACATATCAAATTAAGTCTTCTCATTACCATCTATGTACAATAATGAGAAGAAAGGAGTAGTTGATCTGATAAGAAAGATACCTGAAAAGCTGTAAGTTACTAGAAGTAAGGTGCTCTGTAATCCTGTGATTCTGGGATCCTGGGATCCGGGGATCTTGGGATTCTCGGATCCTGGGCCTGTAAAAGTGTCTGGGAGTGGAGCTTTCTCTGGTTGTCATGGGCTGGCTACAGAGTTTGTGCCCAAGGTCTGTTCAGGGCACCAGCTCAGACAGACCAGATGGAACCAGAGCCACTGGTCTGGTGGAGTTCCTGCTTGCCTGGGTTCTATTGTCTACAGTTTATCTTCTACAAAGTGAATATACCCTCTGTGTTACAATGAACAACTTAGTCACCATCAAGTTAGTCATTGTTTTGTTTAAAATGTCTTAGGCAGAAGGGGCTAGAGAAATAACTTGGCAGATAAGATCACTTGTTGCTTTTGCAGAGGACCTGGGTTTGGCTCTCAACAGCTATATAGTAAGTTACCTTTATCCATCAATCTACTTCCAGGGCATCTGGAATCTTCTAATATCTATGGGCACTGTACACATATGGAGTACATATGCACAAGAAAGCAAAACTCATACACATAATTTTTAAAAATCTTTAAAATTGTTTTAGGGATAGCATAATAATAATAATTAATAAGAAGAAGAAGAGGAGGAAGAAGATGAAGAGGAGGAGGAAGTAGAAGAAAGAAGAAGAAAGAAGGAAGAAGGAGGAGGAGGAGGAGGAGGAGGAAGAGAAGAAGAAGAAGAAGAAGAAGAAGAAGAAGAAGAAGAAGAAGAAGAAGAAGAAGAAGAAGAAGACGAAGAAGAAGAAGAAGAAGAAGAAGAAGAAGAAGAAGAAGAAGAAGAAGAAGAAGAAGAAGAAGAAGAAGAAGAAGAAGAAGAAGAAGAAGAAGAAGAAGAAGAAGAACGGAAATAGAATGGTACCTAATGAACATATTGAGGTTTTATTCAAGATAAAATCACTAAAACAGTAGGCTCACAATCAATTTCTTTTTTATTAATCATTTTGTTAGTTTACATTTCAAGTGATATCGACCTTCTGTTTACCCCTTCATAAACCTCCATCCCATCGCCCATCTCCCCTCTCCCACCCCCCACCTTTGCCTCTATGTGCGATCCCCTCTACCTGCTCACCCACTCCTGCCTCACCTCTCTAGCATCCCCTTATGCTCGGGCATGAAGCCTCCACAAGACCACAGGCCTCTCCTCCCATTGGTGTCATATAAAGCCATTTTCTGCTGTATGTGTATCTGGAGCCATGGCTCTTTCGCTACGTGTTATTTGGTAGCTTAGTCCCTGGGAGTTCTGGGTGGTCCAGTTAGTTGATATTGTTCTTCTTATGGGGTTGCAATCCCCTTCAGATCCTTCAGTCCTTCCCCTAGCTCTTCTATTGGGGTCCCTGGGCACTGTCCTATGGCTGCCTATGAGTATCTGCATCTATATTTGTTAGGTGCTGGTAGAACTTCTCAGGGAACAGCCAAACTCAGCTTCTGACGGCAAGTACTTCTTGGCATCACCAATAGTGTGGGAGTTTAGTCTCTGGAGATGGGATATATCCCTACTTGGGGTGTTATCTGGATGACCTTTCCTTCAGTCTCTGTTCCATTTTTTGTCCCTGCCTTTCTATTGGACAGGAACATTTCTGGGTTTAAAATTTTGAGATGTGTGGGTGGCCCCATCCCTCAACTGGGGGCTGTGCCTATGTATTGGCAGTGGCCTCTCCAGGTTGCATCTCCACTATAGTTGGTATTTCCACTAAAGTCATCCCTGTTGGGTCCTGGGAGCCTCTTACTTCCCTGACATCTGGGACTTTCTAGTTGCTACCACCAGTTCCCCATCCTCCACTGCTACATACTTCTTTTGATTTCATAAACCTCTGTATTTCTTTCCTGTCCTTCCCTATACCTGATCTACCCCATGTTTCCTTCACTCTCCTTTCCCCCTCCCAAGTCCCTCTCTCCCTCTACCTCCTGTGATTGTTTTATTTCCTGTTCTATGTAGGATTGAAACAGCTACACTTTGGTCTTCCTTCTTAAGTGGGTCTTTGTGGGTTGTATCCTGGGTATTCTGAGATTTTGTGCTAAAATTAACTTATCAGTGATTACATACTATGTGTGTTCTTTTGCCTTACTTCAAATGATATAGAGAGAAACTTGAAGCAACCCCACTTAAATCAGGTACAAGATAAGACTGCCTACTCTCCCCCTATCTACTCAATATAGTACTCAATGTTCTAGCCAGAGCAATTAGGCAACAAAAGGAAATCAAAGGGATATAAATTGGAAAGGGGAAATCAAGATATCACTATTTTCAGATGATACAATAGTATACATAAGCAACCCAAAAAATTCCAGCAGAGAACTCCTACAGCTGATAAACAACTTCAGCAAAGTGGTTAGATATAAAATTAACTTAAAAAAATTAGTAGCTTTCCTCTACTCAAAGGATAAAGGGACTGAGAAAGAAATTAGGGAAATGATACCCTTCACAATAGTCACACATAATTTAAAATATCTTGGTGTGACTCTAACCAAGCAAGTCAAAGATATGTATGACCAGAACTTCAAGTCACTATCAATTTCAATTGATTGATCATGGTAGAAGTTGTCCATGGAGAAAGACAAATATGTCTATGATAGTCTTGTACAATATAATAATAAATGTGTTGAGGTTTGGTCTTTTGCTGTATATTGAAAGGCTATGTATGTTCCCCCAAGACCTGGTTGTCCCCAAGTTATTTCTGATTGGTGAATAAAAATACCAATGGCCAATAGTTAGGTAGAAGAGGCATCCATTGGGTTTAGGATTCCTGGGCTTAGGTGTAGAGTAGGAGGAAGAGAAAGTCACCATATGTTAAGAGTCCAGGAAACATGGCTATGGGGGTTGGCCAATTGAAGTTAAGAGCAGCCCAAATGAAACATAGTAACTAATAACTCATGTTTATCAGTAGGAAATATATCTTAATAGCATAGAGGCTCTGCTCTTTAAAGTTTATTGTAAATAATAAATGCCGTGTGGTCAAAGGTAAGGTAGAAAACCTGGATTGGAATGAATAATTTCTGCAACAAAATGAATTTTTAAAATTTAATGATGTTTTACAGAAGATAATTCTTTGGCTATGAATATTCCTAGCTCAAAGCATTGATTTAAAACTATGGCTCTTAAACATAATTTCTATAAAATAAAAATGTACAGTGATTTACGTGCTAAAAAATGAAAATATTTCACAACTTTATTGTTCTATAAATTTTGACTATATACTAAACCATCTTTTAAACGTTCTTTCTATCACTCTAGTTTCTCATGGATGTTCTAAAGAGAAATCGAAGGACCTAAGCACCCTCCTAGGATGTCGCAAATTTCTCTTTCTCTATAAGGTTCCTTGAGTCCATTTGAACTCCTTGCACTGAAGTTTGAAATGAAGTAATATCTATGAGTAAGGATCGATTATTAGATTACTGGATATGCTACATTTCTGCACAGATACTTTTAACTTGCATCATCTCTTCTGATGAGCTGCATAACAAAAAAAAGCAGCTTGTGAGGCTGTATCTCATCGTCCTCTTTATAGTACACTGTCGGGGGAAGCCAGTGCAAGAACTCAAACAGGGCAGGAAGCAGGAGGAAAAGTCCGAGGTAGAGCCTGTGGAAGAGTCCACTTTCCAGCTGCTCCTCAGGCACATCTATGTTTTGTGGGACCGTGAAAGGCAGTCTGTGGCCTGGTTGAGCAAGGCTTACTCCAGAGACCGAGTAGAATATTCTACAAGGGATGGAACCATGAACCATGCGCCCAGGCACTTAGGCTCCTGACATGAAGCCCTCAACTCCATAACCCTGTAGCCATAGTCACATAGGGCAACACCCCAAGCTGTTTGGACTCCACCCCCACAGTTACCTGGCTACATCCAGGTATGCTCCTCCCCACAGTTACCTGGCAACAACCAGGTAGCCCAGCCCACTATAAGAGGGGCTGGTTTGCCCCCTCCCCTCTCTCTCTGACTCTCTTGCTCTTTCACTTGGCCCCTTGATCCCCTCTCTCCACGTGGCCATGTCCAGCCTCTACTTCTCTTCCTTCTCTTTCTCTTTCTACTTTTCTACAGTAAAATCTCTACAACCGTGGACTGCCTCTCTTCTCATCTGGCACTGCTGTCCTTGAGCAATGTAGTAGGTTTCCCTCTGTTGAGCCACGCCTAACCTCCTGCAGAAACCTCAGAGCATTCCAGCCATGGCATCCACCAAGCCAAGCCGCCAGCAGCAGCCAGACCAGTACAAGGACACTCTTGCCCTTGCCAGAGCTGGAAACAGCCAGCACCTCCCCCCCCTCTTTTCCCTTTGTCCCTGAGCCACTGCTACCCTGGGGCCCTACCCTTTTTTGGCTTTTCTGTGGTATCCAGTGGCACTCTGAGATGTCCAATAGCTAGAACCTGTTGTCCCTAGCCTCCATGAGGCCTAGGGACCCCGGACTGCACTTCCCATACCCTCACTGTGCAGCCGGGAGGGGAGCTCCAATGGCCCGATGCCTGTCTAGACGTGGTTCTACAGGGCCACGTGACAGACTCCAGTGTACTCCCACCCAGTATCCCGGGCTCTGGCTAAACGAGGGTCTCCCCCTACCCCCTATTTCCCCACAACCAATCCTATACTTCTGAGGACAACCTGAGCCAGGCTGACAAGACCTACTCTGGGCTAGGCTCTCCTAGATCAATTCTGAATCAAGAATGTGCCCCCACAGACTGACCTACAAGTCAATCTCATGGAGGCACAATTTCAAATTTTAAGCATCACTATTTATCTATTTTTAAATTATCTTTAATTTATTTTACACTCCTTTCATTATCCTCATTTAAGACAGAAATCTGCCTACTATCAGTTCCCCATCCCATTAGTCCTCCCCTGTCTCCAAGAAGATGTCCTCACTCCCTCCAACACTATCACCCAGGTCTCCCCACCCCCTGGGATAACAAGTCTCTCAAGAGTTAGGTGCATCTTCTCTCACTGAGGCCAGACCAGGCAGTCCTATGCTGTATGTATATCTGGAGCATCATACCAGCTAGGGTATGCTGCATGGTTGGTGGCTCAGTGTCTGAGAGATCTCCAGTTAGTTGAAACTGCTGGTCTTGCTATGGAGTTGTCTCTTAATTAATCGACTTATTTAATTATGCAGTACTGCTGGGACTCTACACAGGACCACATGCATATCTACAGTGTCCCATCACTGTCATCTTTAACCCTAAATTAAATTAGGGTCTACATACATGATTCTTCAATCCACATATATTTTGCAGTTCCAAAAAATTATTTACCTGAAAATTGCATGAGAGAAAGACTCATCAAAGCCTGAAGAGTAATAAAGAAAAAAAAATATTTCTCTTTTTAGGAAAAGTATCAGCTTCAATAATTCTCTTGTCAAGATAAGTGAGTGTCATTCATTTTTGCTGAAACTATACAGTTAAGCTCCATTCCGCATTTCTGATTCATCTTCCGTAAGGTTTATTATGCTCATGTGAACTCTTTTGTGCTTAATTTTGTGCTTATCTCTGATCTTTCATTTGTGCATCTTATGAGCAGGAGCTCATCTTTGTTACCTCAAGCAACATGGTGAATATGTCCTAAAGGAAGTGTGATATGGAGTTACCTTCATAAAATTCAAATCAATATCACATGAAATAAATACCAGCTGACCTAACTTCTCATTGGCACATTGATTAGACAGAGAGATCTCATATTATATGTGCTTGGGCATATGCATTTTAGCTCATGCTGTGAAGAAGCAGGACTGTAAATCTGGAACATTATTTTACTTATGTGTATATTTAACTGGAAGAGAAAATATTAGAAATGGAAAAAATTGTGTTGTGCATCTAATACATAATCTAGTATTTTCAGTAAATATGCTGATTTTACTTTTAAAATAGAAATTTCTTATTTTAAATTAAATATGGATGTTTGGAAAAAATATTTTGATCTGTCATAATGCAAATGTTTCTTCTATATGAAAAACATTATGGAATGTATACAAACTATTTTAAATATTAAAAATAAAAAACACACATAAACATAAGTCATATAGTAATGATTTTATTATTGCATCCATCGTTTGCCTCCATGAGAGAATTGGTACAAATTTAATTAGAAGTCTGAGGTTTCAGTTTATTAAGGAAAATTAAAGTTTCATTAATCATCTTATATTTATGAAGTGCTGATTTATTTGTCAAACCTATGATATGATTAAAATGATAATCTTTATGTAACTAAATGTGATACAAATAGCACCTTCATTTAAGTAAAACCCTCAGTCCTCAGGGTGCAAAGCTGGAAAGACTGAGAGCTCTGCTTCCGTCTGTCCAGAGCACACTACAGAAACTATGTCATCTGTGCCATCTTTTTGCCCAAAGGTGAATTCCAAAGCATGGGAAGACTTCTTATTCTCACACTTTACAATTATGTCAATCATTTATTACATCAGCATGTGGAATTTTTCCTAATTATTTCTCTGGTGGCATGACAAAAATAGATTTTGACAGCTTTAGTTTACCTTTTCTCTGAAGAAAAGCAGAAAGTTGGAATGTTGGAGGACAGCAGCAATCATAGAACATGGGCAGAAGAATGGTCACAGGGTTATGGCCAGGGTGGGCTACAAAATAAGACCATGTCTAAAAACATCATAATTTTTAAATGGTAAAAGAAAGAAAAAAAAGATAGTTTTCAAAATAAATGCCATGACCATTCTTAAAGAGCAAGTGTCTTAATTCTTCCATAGAGCCCATCAAATCCCTTAGTTTTTACAAGTAAAAAGGTTAAATTCACTGTTATGTTATCATGTCTAGAAATACTGTAGCAAAATAAAAAAGAAATACCTATAATTTTCAATGAAATGAGAAGCATAAACATACCATATAATAATGATTAATTTCTTAAGTCATATCTTCATATATATTTATTCCTTTTAAAATTTTAGTGAAAAATTTTAAAGTTGAAATAAGCTAAAATACTGATTTTTTTTAGCAAAATACTTGCCTTATATAATAAAAACTGAACTTTACTTTACTTTTTATTATTATTTTACTACTACATTACTATTTCACTTTATAAATTATTAAAATGTTATTAATAGAGTGAGAAGATGCGTGGGCTTATAAGGCACTTGCTCACAAGCTTGGCGCCCTGAATTCTATCATCAGACTCCACAGGGTAGAGAACAGAAATCAACTTACGTGGTTTTCCTGTGACTACAAACCTGACTGCGTCTCAAATGCACATCTATACAATAAATAAATAACCTATATGTAAAAACTGCCTGGTATACGCTATTTAAACCAAGATGAATTACATACATCTATTTTACATACTGTGGCAATGCAATATTAAGAAAAATATCTCTTGCATTAGAAAATACTTAACTTGCTTGACCACATACCCAAAGTTAAAAATGTAGTTTGAGGATACCCAAGACTTTCTCCTACTCTGTACTTAACATGATTCTTTTTTGAAATCTGCTTGAGAATAAATGTGTAAGAACAAATTAAACTTGCCTTGGATTTTCCATATAATAAACATTTTCATTCTAGACTAATGAAGAGGTTTGATCTTAATCTTTTATTATCTACTCTTTCATATTCCTTACACAAGGGTAATACATGTGTGTTTCTGTTTCTGTTATGGTAACCATTTGATAACAACAAATTTGATACTTAAATAATCTTGTAAAATGAATATTCACCATAAATATTAAAACTGGAGCTAAAATATTGTTTGATAAATTCTGTTTGTGGCACTGTTTGCTATGAGAGTCAGGTATCACTTGGACTTTGTCCACTGAAAAACTCTGTTAAAGACTTTGTAAATTAACCCTGATTGCTTCTCTGAATGATCCTTTCTGTGCTGTTCAATAAAAGGAAAAACAACACAATTTTCTAGGAACACTCAGATGGTCAAAGACACAGGAAGAGATAAATAAGATATCATTCAGGCAGGCACAGACTCAGACTTAAATAACATATGAAGACAGGTGATGAAAGACACAGGGAGAGTGAAGTAGAGGGTTCAAAAGTTAGTTCATACTTAACTAAATGACAACAAGAGTAAGTACTTTGAGGGACCTCTTCTGATCCTTTTTTCTAACTATGACATTCTCCTTAAAGCAGAAGCAATCTTGACTTAGTCATATGATTATTCTTGAATTCTTATTGTGCATAGTGGTTGATCTTGGCTGTCAACTTAATTGACTAGAATTAGAATGACTTAAGTGATAGAACTCTGGGTGTATTTGCTCACGTGCTACAAAATAGTTTCGATTGTGGAGAGAAGGCCTGCACTGAATGTAGCACTACATCTCTGCATGTGGATGCTGGATTAATAACACTAGTAAAAGAAGAAAAAAAATAAAGCCAGATGATCACCAGAACTCATCTCTCTCTGCATTCTGTATCCATTTGGTTCATACTACCTCTCTAATAACAGAGACACTCCTGGGAACAACTCTCCTTACTCAAACAGTGAACACAAAAATCTTACTGTGCTTAAATTACACACTTTTGTTAAGAATTTTGTCACAGTGATGAAAGTTAAAAATGTAAATTAAAATAGTTCAGATTTTGAGGTGTGCACAGGCTACTATAATTTTGGTAAGAGGGAGCCACTTTTTATCTAGGACACACAACAGAACTTGACATCAGGATATACATTATGTTGATTTTGCAGACCTGTGAAATGTGAATAATGGGTATGTACCTGATTGCTGAGGAGTTGGGCTTAGGATTAGATTCCTTTCAAGAAACCATGAGAGGAGATTACATTAAACTATATAGTAAAGCCTAAGTTGAAAGGGAGACCCTAGGATGGAGAAAATGTCCAATAGAAAACTGACAAGGAAGCTGCAGTCATGGAAATAAACTGCATCAAGACAGCAAGAGGAGGAGCTATGTGTTAGAAATAGACATGCATGAGTCCTGGAAAACTAAGGGATTAAATGATACAACAAGTCCAAATATCAGACATAAATATGCATGATTTGGTATAGTCTTTATGAGTTTACATCTTGGTTTGGGCCAGTCTCCCATTCTTTTTTTTTCCTTTATTGATATATTTTTTATTTACATTTCAAATGATTTCCCCTTTTCTGGGTCCCCACTCCCTGCAAGTCCCATAAGCCCTTCTCCTCCCCCCCACGCCCCCCCATTCCTCCATCTACCCCTTCCCAATTCCCTGTTCTGGTATTCCCCTATACTGTTGCATTGAGTCTTTCCAGAACCAGGGGCCACTCCTCCATTCTTTTTGGACATCATTTAATATGTGGATTATGTCTTGGGTATTCAAAGTTTCTAAGCTAATATCCACTTATCAGTGAGTGCATACCATGATTGGTCTTTTGAGACTGGGTTACCTCACTTAGTATGATGTTCTCCAGCTCCATCCATTTGTCTAAGAATTTCATGAATTCATTGTTTCTAATGGCTGAATAGTACTCCATTGTGTAAATATACATTTTTTTTTTGTATCCATTCCTCTGTTGAAAGATACCTGGGTTCTTTCCAGCTTCTGGTTACTACAAACCAGAAGGGCTGCTATGAACAGTCTCCCATTCTTTTCTCTCTTCTTCTTCCTTTTTAAATGAGAGTGCTTCTTCTGTTTCATGGTATATTGGAAATGTGTAACTTGTTTATAGAATTTATATGTTCTAACAATTAGGAGATAGTTTCGAATCCAAAAGGGACTTTGGGCCTGTGAACAATTTTATAATTGGTAAGAGTAAAGGAATATGGGGGTGGACATTGTGTAATTTGCATTATGAGATAGTCATGAGCTGCTGCAGGAATGGAATGGAATATGACTGTTTTAAAATGATGTTTGGGTGTCAACTTGACAAGGATGCCCATGTTGAACTTAATCTTGATGGCCAACTTTAAGTGATTTAAAATCACCTAGGTAACACCAATGGGCATGTCTCTGAGTATGATTCTAGTACACTTAACTAAGGAGGAAAGAACAACCCTCTACATGTGTAAAAACACGTCATGAAACAGGTGGTCCAAATGAATAAAATGGAGAAAATAAGCCAAATACCATCATTTATTTCTCACTTCTATTTGCCTGCAGCCACATGTGAGAAGGGACCTTCCAGACTTTCTACCTTGTCTTTGTTTCTCCTGAGAGATGATATTGAGTTCAGACTCCATTTTACAGAACCAGATCTGAGTCTGAACTCAAGTTTACTAACAAGCCAGCACTAACACCAGTATCCAAGTTACTTCCCAACAAATCTGCACATCCATGCTACATGTCTGCCCATGACACTTCACTACCTAACAACCACAAAAAAGCAGAAAAGCAGAAGTTAGGTTTATAACCAACCTTCCAGAATCAGTCAATTATGTAAAAGGGCAACAAAACTCTGTAATAACCCCCAAATCAGATGTGCGAGGCTAGAAAACCCCTTGGTTGCTTACCATTTCCTATAAAACCTTGTCCTGCTGAGAGCTTGGTGCTTCACTCTCTTGCTCTGCTGTGTCAGGACAGACAGAGGTGTGGTGCAAGCTTGAAGTTGAAAGAAAGAGACCTAGTGCAGTTGCAAAGAAATCAACTTCTTGGTGGTCTTTTGGGGCTCACAAACAAAGCACAACTCTGCAAGAGAATGCACTCTCAGACCACAAATTCAACATAAATCTTTATTTTCTTAAGTTGCTACACATAAATAATTAATTAAACTTATCTGCCATTTATATGATCTTTACTGCAAAGCATATCACAGCTATTGGTGGCTTATTTACCTCAATACCAACTATGAAGTAGCTCTCTTCCATGTTTAATGGTGAAGGTGGCAGAAGTTATAAATAAATAGAGAAAAGTATTCCCTGGAAATGCATATTATGACATTTTACATTTTTCCTACTTGTTTGGTTCCATCTATTTGCATCTGTAACTAAATGTGCTTTAAAAACACCTAAAAAATTGAAAAATTTCTCTGTAGATACCACTTACTAAAGTTAAATTAAGATCAGATAAAAAATTTTAAATAGACTTGTAACCCCTATGGAAATAGAAGAAGACAACAACATTCTCCCAACCAAAGTAATCCCAGGGAGAGTGGTTTTAGTGCAGAATTCTATCAAATGTTTAAAGAAGAGTTAATACCAACAATCCTCAAATTGCTCCACAAAATAAAAATTGAGGTAACATTGCTGACTTTATTTTATGAGGCCAGAGACATTCTTATATATAACTACACAAGAACTCAACAAAGAAAGATAATTACAGAGAACTTTCCCTAGCAAACATTGATGCAAAAATATTCAATAAAATCCTTGCAAACTGAATCTAAGAACACATCAAAAAGATCATCCATGGTGATCAAGTAGACTTCATTCCAGTGAAGCAGAGATTATTCAACACTTGAAAATTTATGGCTATAATCTGCTATATAAAGAAGCTGATAAAATATGATTATATCATTAAATTATAAAAAAATGCCTTTCACAAACTCCAACAACCCTTCATAATAAAAGTCATAGAGAAATCAGGAATGCAAGGTCCATAACTAAACACAATAAAAGCAACATATAGCAAGTTGTCAGTCAACATCAAATTCAATGGAGAGAAATATAAAGCAATTCCACTAAGATTAGGGCTGAGACAAGACTGCCCATTCTCCCCATATATATTAAATACAGTACTTGAAGATCTAGGTAGAGCAATAAGACAACTAAAGGATATCAAGAAGACAAAAATTGGTACAGAAGAAGTCAAACTATTCAGATGATATGTCAATAATACATACATAAGTGACTCCAAAACTTCTACCAGAGAACTCCTAGATCTGATTAACACCTCCAGAGAAGGCACTGCATACAATAGTAATAAAAACAGCAACAACAACAACAAACAAAACAAAACAAAACAAAACCCCAAACCAAAAGATATTAGGGAAACAATATACATACACCCTTCATAATAGCGACATATATTATAAAACATCTTGGCATAATGATAATAAAGCTTGTGAGAGACTCGTATGTCAAGACACCCAAGATTCTGAAGGAAGAAATTGATGATAGCAGAATAGGAAAAGATCTCCTGTGCTCACTGAGAGGAGAATTAACTTAGTAAAAATGGCCATATTACCAAATGTGGTCTACAGATTAAATGAAATTCCTATCTATACTCCAACACAATTACTCTTTACAGACCTCAAAAGAATCATACTCAATGTCATATGGAAAAAATAATAAACCCAGGATAGCTAAAATGATCCTGTACAATAAAAAAAAAAACTTCTGGATATTGCACTATTTCAAGCTCTAGTGCAGAGCTATAATAATAAAAACAATATGATATTGGGATAAAAAGAGACAGGTTGATGAATGAAATCAAATTGAAGAGACAGACATAAATGCACTCAAGTACAGACACCTGATTTTTTATTTTAAAAAAGCTAAAGTTATACAAAAACGAAAACATATTTAGAAAAAGATCTAATTGGTTGCTTGCATGTAGAATAATGTAAATAGATTCAAATCTATCATCCTGCACAAAATTCAAGTGCAAGTTTATCAGATTTTGATGTTCAAACAGGTACAATGAACCTCATAGAAGAGAAAGCAGGGAAGAATCTTGATTGCATTATCACAGGAGAAAACTTCCTAAACCGAACATCAATATTGCGGTTACTAAAATAAGCAATTAATAAATAAAGCCTCATGAAACTGTAAAGCTTTTGTAAGGTAAAGGGTACTATCAATAATACAAACTGTCAGCCTACAGAGTGGGCAAAGATTTTCACCAATTCCATATCTGATAGGGGACTAATATCTGAAATATATTTAAAAATACTCAAGAAACTATACATGAATAAACCAAACAATCCAATTATAAATAGTATACAGGAAATTCTCAGTAGAGGAATCACACATAACCAAGAAGCACTTAAAGTAATGTTTCAATATTCTGAGCGATTAGGGGAAAGCAAATCAAAATGACTTTGAGATATCAACTTAGACCTGTCAGAATAGCTAAGATCAAAACCACATGTTTTCAAGGATGTGGATCAAGGGGAACACTCTTGCATTTTTAGTGGGAGTGAAAACTTATACAAGCCACTATGGAAATCAATATGGAAGTTTCTCAAAAAATTAAGAATAGATCTACCTGAAGACCAAGTTGTACCCTAGTGAGCATATACTCAAAGGATGACCCATCATAACACAAGGATGCACGCTCAGTTATGCTAATTTATTCATAATAGCTAGAAATTAGAAACAACCTCGATGTCCCTCAATTGAAGAAAATATAATTAAAATGCGGTATATTTACACAATGGACTATTACTTAGATGTTTTAACAAACAAATAAATGAATAAACAAAAACCGTTACATAATGAAGTTTTAAGGCATTTGGATGGAACTAGAAAAAAATTCATCCTGAGTGAGGTAACCCAGACTCAGAAACACAAATATTATATATTCACTTCTAAATCAATTTTAGCATATAGTAAACCACACTTCAATCTACAGACTCAGAGAAGCTAAGTGACAAGAAGTGTTCAAGGAGAAATTTATGAGTCTTCCTGTGAAGGGGAAATAGAATAGTTATCATGGGATTACAGAAACTGGGGCAGGTGGGATTGGGAACAGGAGGGATTAGATGGAGGCAGAGAGTCCTAGGAGAAACAACTGGAATTGGGGAGCATCTGGGCAATGATCTAGGAACCTAGTGCAATGGAAACTTCCAGGAATCTGAGGGTGACCCTGCACAAGACTCCTATCAGTAGAGGATACGGAGCCTGAACTAGTCATTTCTTGAACTACACAAAACTTCCAGTGCAGGGGTTAATATACCAACACATCCACAAAATCTTAGATCTACATTTGTCTTTTCTACAAGTTGTTCTCAAATAAAGGTGGTATAGAACTTATAGGTGAATAGTCTAGCAATGTCTGATCAAGCTTGAGACCAATGCCATGAAAGGAAGTTCACCTCTGCCACTGCCAAAAATGCCAGGACCCAGGGCTAGGTACCCCAAAGTATCAGGACAGAACAAAAGAAGAGTGGTAATGTTAAAAAGGTCAGTGAAATACTCCCTAATGATAATCTGCTATGCTGGTAGACAGGAGATTAGCATAATTGTCATTAGGCTCCATTCAGCAACTGATGGAAACAGATGCAGAGATCTCCAGCCAAACAGTAAGTGGAGCACCTGATGGAAAAAGATTCAGAGACCTACAGGCAAAGAGTAGGTGTAGCTCAGGTAGTACTCAGTGAAAAGGCAGAAAAAGGATTGTAGGAGGCAGAGGGATCAAGGATACCACAAGACAATCCACAGTATCAACTAACCTGGGCTCAAAGTGCTTTCACAGAGACTGAACCAAACATCAGGATCCTGCATTGGTCTGAGCTAGGACCCCTGCATATATGCTATGGTTGTATAGTCTGGTCTTATGAAGGTGCTCCCAACAGCGGTAGCAGTGGCCGCCCCTGCCTGACACTTTTGTCTGTTTTGGGATAATTTTACTTATGCTGGTTCTATGTGTCCAGCCCTGAGAAGATGGGTAATGTACATTCTTACTGTAACCTGATATGTCATGCTTGATTGATATGTATGGGAAGTCTGCCATTTTCTGAAGGAAAACAGAGATGGAGTGGATGGTTGGAGAGAGACTAGGAAGTGAAGAGGAAGGAGAACCTGTTTGGAATATATTATATGAAAAAGGAATGAAAAAAAGAATAAAGGAAGAAAAGAAGAAAGAGAGGGAGGGAAAAAAGGAAGGAAGGAAGGAACCACTGAGGAGAATGGGTCCAAGACCTGTACCATTGGTCCACTTTTTTTACTAGATATTTCTTTCTGTATTCTAGTAAATAGTTTCTATTTGGTGTAGCCTTTTGTGTATCTAGTAGAAAGGTAGATGTGATGGGTAGGTGAATATTACCGATAATTTCCATATTTGAGTATGTACTAGATGACAGGAAACAAGGGACCCACAGATCTTTTTTATATTTTTTCATCAAAACATACCTTTACATGTTCATTCATCTCTTAAACTTAACCTCTCACTGTTTTACCTAAAAGTGTGTTCTGAAGACTTGCATGAGTAAGTTTTTCATCTCAGTTTGCATATCATCTTCATCTGAATGTCATTTTATTACTCTTATGCTTAGGATTATCCTGATTATGGGACAGCAGATAATTACAAATGTTACATGAACTAAAAAATGTACTTCTAAGTGCCCATGTCAAGAAAGAAGTTTATACATAGTCTGTTTGTTATTGTCTGTCTAGGCAATACCATTGTAACTGGAGTTAGAGTCCTTAAAATGTTAACTCAGTAACAGAATAGACATATCAAAGAGTAAAACTTATAAAGTGAGTCCCACTAATGACTGATATCAGGAATTATGTGCCCACATCTGCTTACGTGATCTTTCTTTGCATTCCCAAATGGTTATAATGGAAGGTGATTATTGTAACTGGAACTGTCTATTCTCTAAAGCAGACAGGGATCTCGTCCATTATTTGCACACACATTCATTACTATAGAATAAGCTCTCCATGTTCGTTAAATATATAGATAAGACATTGTTAAATGAATTTGAATGCAAATTGAGTTCTATGCAGTTGTCACATTATATAACTATGCAGATTACATTAATACAGAAGAATATCCTTGTAGCTTTCTTTAATCATTATAAATTCACCGTTTTGTTTAATTGCTACAAAATTCTGAGTATTGGGATAGTAAAATGTGAAAACACCCACACATCTGTCTTTGAATCTGAAAAAAAAAATAGTATGCTTCATGAGCAGAAAATGTAAGATGTCAAAAAAATGTCAAATACTAACGCCTACTTGTAAGGAGGTTGAAATATTTTCTTTCCTACATTTGTAATTGAATAAAACCTGCAGCTTGGGCATTGAAATTAGCATGTCTGTTTGTTTGTTTTTTAGGGGTTTTAAAGATATGGTAATTATGTGTAGTCCTGGCTGTTATGTGTAACATTCTCTGTAGAGGAAGCTGGCCTTGAACTCAGAGATCTGCCTCCTACTGTCTTCCAACTGCTGGGATTAAAGTTGTGTGCCACCATCATCTAGCCTGTATTTCTATGTTTTAGCAAAAGGAAATTTTATTTTTGTTATCTTGAGACAGAAACTTACTAAGTAGCTCAGGTTGCCTTTGAACCAGCTCTATCTTGACCCTAAGTTACTGTGTAGCCAGACTCAGCTTGAGCTGATAGCCTTCCTTTCTCCACCCTATAAGTTTTAGTTATAAGTTTATAAGGTTATAAGTTTATAAGTTTATAAGTTTGTAGATATGTCCCAATAAGCCTATTTCCAAGTTGGGCATTTTAGTTTTCACCTAATAATGGATATTTTTGTTTATTGTATCTTCCTGCTATTATGTTATTTTAATATCCTAATTATTTGTTTGTCTGGAACTAATATATGCTCACCCTGCTCTTCTTCTCTATATAGTACAGAAAGCTGGGATTTATCTTGTATGAATAATAAAATCTGATGAATCAAAAAATCCCCCTAGGTACCCTGTCTTCATACTTTCTTATTAAAAAGACACCTCAATACATAGATTTTCAACACTATTCTTACCAATATCAAACTATATTTTCCTATGGAGGCCACTGTCACCAACTCTCATATACACATTTTATATTATGAAATTGTAGCAATAAAATTTTTCCATACCACATATGTACCAAGTGGTTATATGTTGTAACATTTTAATAATCACTTTGATTTACTTTATATTTTTGAGGGTTAGATATAATCATAAATTATGCATTAAATATACTTGCTGAGTATAAATCAGATTTTTGTAACTCGTACCGTGTCAAATCCTGGAGGAAAAGAGCAACTACATAAACAAAATGAGTCTATTGCAAAGCTCAGCTTTGCTGGCTACTTTCCCATTTTTAACAAATAAAAACATAATTCATTATATATAAATATCCTCTCAGCTTATTTAATATCCATGTTTCATATTATTACTGACTTAAGATAAAGTCCAATTACTAGAGCATAATCATTTAAATAAATAGAATAATTTATATTTTTAATGCATGCACATATAAACACATTCATCTTATACATTATATGCTATTATATAAATATATCATAAAGTATTTAGCTAATCTGTATTAGATATGAAATTAATATATAGAAGAGTATATTTGGAAAATTTGTCTGTTTATCTTAAACTCTCTTCAATTCTGTGGGAATTGATGCCACAGTCAATTTTCCTCCTTTATAGGCAAGGTTTTGCAATATGAAATAATATTATGCTGGGTCCATTACATATTCTTCTTGCAGATGCTCGGAATCGGGTCAAGCCCTGATATCTACTAGGCTATGTTCTAATACCACAATGGTATCAGACACTCTAGTGTCTTATATGAAATGGAACCATATTTGTATAATCTACACACAACCACATAGTTATTTTGCACACTGTGTTATATGCTTATGATACCAAATTCACTAGAAATGCTATGTAAAATGTTCTTGCACATAATTGTGCAGGCAATAACAAGAAAGTGATAACTTATAACTTATGATAACAGCATAGTGACTATTTTTTAAAGTATTTTTATCTGTGTTTGGTTGAATCTGTAGAAGCAGAGTGGAGGGGTGTGGAAGGCCAGCTGCATTTATTTAACTAATATCCATGGCACAGTGAGCCTACACGTAACAAGTTGTTCCTGACAGTAAAATGCATTTTCTATATATACAGCAGATAATGTAAAGAAGAAGTAGGAAGCCCACTATGAAAGAGGCAGCATCCATTACACATCTGTATAACAGACAAGGACAGTACAACAAACACACCTGTCATATCCTGTGGTTGCTGTGTGAGAGGCAAGACATTCTATAGGGTCTAGAAAGAAATAGCAGCCACTAGACATCAAAAATAGCATCAAAAGCATCAAAAGACAATTTCTGACACGTCATTTTACTGGGATCTAGCTGTCTTGCATCCTACCAATGTTATTTCCATGGATAGAATGTAACTTCATACCAATTTCCCCCCTTCCATTCATTTACAGTAGACATCATTCCCACTTTTAGCTATTTAGACACAGAAGTTAAAAAGTTTTTGCTTTTGTTGAACAAAGTTCACAATGCTTTCATGTCCCATTGTAAAAAGCATACATGTGTATAAAACAAATCCCTTTGCCACGTGTCTCTTCTAGTTTCTCTACTGTCTATAATCACATTTAAGTAAATAGTGAACAAAAAGAAAATCAGTGTGACATTTTTATATCATAATTTCTTCTCAAAACATTTGATACAATATACTTTGGAGCAATTTGCCTGTCTTTTTATTCTGAAGAGATAATGCATCCTGTCATTCATAAGTTAGAATATGAAATCAAAAAGGCAATTACCAAACCCTCTCCCATTGATGTGAAGTAATACAAAGTGTCTTTTAAAATAAACTGGCTTTCAAGCACATTTTATTGTATTTATCTTATTAAATCTATATCCTGTGGTGGATCTCATGGTAAGACTTTAAAACCTTGTAAGGGGCTGATGGTAAAGATTTGCGTGAAAAAAAACTTATTGATTATAAATTTTAAGAAGATAAAACCAACAAAAACAAGTTAAAGAATTCTTTGAAGAATTTAAATTGTTTGAAAAGTAAGGTATTGTTTAAAGGAATAAGAGAATATAAGCTAACAGTTAATTTGAGGATAGGAGAGATGGTTCACTGCCTAAAAGTTCTTGGTAATAAGATTGATTACTGAGGTTGGCTCCTAGAGTTCACATGGTAGAAAATGAAAGTCCACTTCTACACATCTCTGT
Source organism: Apodemus sylvaticus (assembly GCF_947179515.1). Lineage (NCBI taxonomy): Eukaryota > Metazoa > Chordata > Mammalia > Rodentia > Muridae > Apodemus > Apodemus sylvaticus. Next base: position 159,676,313 of record NC_067475.1, on the reverse strand, counting down.
GGCTTCCACATATGTGAAGTGGCACATCCATATTTGCATTTACATACAGGCTGTACACACAAACAACAACAATTAACTAATTAAAATTTAAAAATTAATTCATTTGAAATAACCTCATAAATATGAGGATAAGAGTAGTTTATGCCTTAATGAGGGCAGTCTTGTGGGCAATAAGGTGGTTGTTGGAGAAATTTTCTATTTTCCTCTTAAGTCAGCCCTCTCTTCTTCACCCTAAATGTGCATCCCAGCAACTTGGCTTTTAATGATTACACTGGGTACTCTGGTGTCTTTGTTACAATGTGTTTGACCAATGGAAAACTGTGTAGTGGATTAATTGAGCAGTAAGGGGCTAAGGTCACTGTCTGTGTGCCTGAACTGTCTCCCTGTAGATTCGTGTTTGAACACTGTCTTCCTATTCCGAAGGCCAAAATTCTTACTAGGTCAGTAGCTCAGTGTGCTACCCTTTTGGTTTCAGTAATTGTTCTGTCTCCTTGCTGCTTGAGCTTTAGAGTGAAACCAATTTCCAGCTATTGCTAGTTCTGCACTTTAGTACACTCATTTGTTGTTTGCCCTGAACCCTGTTTATGGCTCTGTAAATAGTTTCTCACATTACTAATGTGTATGTTGTCTGCTCATGGCCAAGACCCTGACTGATGTAACACTGCTGTTGTCTAAACAAATCTCATATCATTTACTTATATTGATAAGAAATATTCATAGCTATAAATACTTAGACAATGCAATCTAATGCACTTCACACAGCCTTTTGTTTCCACGTCATTTTGCAATTATTGAGAAACCAACAAACTTTTTTAAACTAAAGAACAATAGTATAATTGCGATATTTTAATATAAAATCTTTTGTGCCATAACTGAAAATTATGTCTATATCATGAGAACTCCAACATCTGTCAAATCAAACGGTGTAAAAGAAGTTACTAGTATTTTAAATATTAATCATGTTTAGTAGCTTGAAGTGGACCAAAACCATGAAGCTATGCTTTCTAACAATAAACATAGGACTGAGGACAGTGGTTTTTGAAGAACTATGTTAAACTCCTGTCTCCTACTTTCTCCTGTGTCCACACTCTTTACTGTTCTGTTCAGGCCCTTCACTGCTCATTTATATACTACTCAATTGAGAAATAGTTGGGTAGACTTAAGGAAAATAGAGCAGCACTAACTGTATGAGGAAATCGGCACTATGTTCCACTAACCCAGCTGGAACCTTTAGTATAGTGCTTTTTCAAGATGGGGTGTGTTCTCATACAGACTTTTATCTCCACAGGAAGATTTTATTACAATTATCACCCTCCTTAATGAAGTTTATACTTATCTATAGGAGTAATTTCAAATTAAGCAAGACTTCTAAAAAATTTTTGTGGAAGTTTTGAGTCTGAGAGCTTATAATAGCAGGACAAAGGAATTTCTGGATCTCCACAGGCTAGGCTCCAGAGCAGGTCCCATGACCAGTGTAAATAATGGCTTTAGTAGACCAGGTACATAGGAAGATCCAGAAATGATGGCAGAGGGATTTGAAGATACTTTCCCAAAGTGATTGGCCTCAAACAGTTCTCAAATTCAGCCAACATGAGCTCTGATTAGTGGCCTGCAAACGCAGGAGCTGAATATTTGACATCAAGGTCACATGCCCACCACTATGAGTGTGGTGACGACAGCACATTTGAGATCAAGGTCACATGCTCACCACTATGAGTGTGGTGAAGTCAGATTTTTGGGCTTTTCTGGGATGAGATATAGGAACAGACAGCAAAAATCTGTTTGCAAAGAAAAAAAAAGGTTTATGATAGTGAATGACTCCTTAGAAATGACAAATATATTCCGGGAAAGATACATTGTATTTTATTATTATTTTATTGTATTGTTATTGTTTGTCATTTATTGTTTGATTGATAGAAATGCTTAACCTGGTCAAAAACTACTAACAGAAAGTAAAAGACAAATCCATTAGTTTTCTGAAGGTAGACTAAGAACATTCTCCTTTCAAATTTTTGCCTTGGGCTCTATGGCCATTTTATTATATTTTTGGGGAATATAATACTTTACTCATCTTAATATTTTATTAATTTTATATATTTTATTTTATTATTTTGTCTACCTTATCAATATAGAACTAGCTAACAAAAGCTGATTTAGAGGTTTATCAGAATGATTTTTTTCATAATTTTCCTTGACTCAGATTATTATTATTGTTATTATTATTATTTTTTTCTTACCGTTCAGTCTTATACCACTCCAGGTCTACCCTCTGACTGTTCCTCCTCTTCATGTACAAGAGGATGTCCCCACCCTGCCAGCCCCATCCCAATAGACCTCCTGACTTCCTGGGGCTTCAAGTCTTTTAAGAGTTAGGTGTGTCTTCTCTCACTGATGCCAGACCAGGTAATCCTCTGCTATATATGTGTTGGGGCCTCATATCATCTAGTGTATGCTGCTTCATTGGTGGCTCAGTGTCTGAGAGATGTCAGGCATTAGTTAGTTGAGTCTGTTGGTCTTCCTATGGAGTCACCCTCCTCAGCTTCTTCCACATTTGAATTCTCAGTCTTGAATGGCCCAGAAACACTTAAAAAAATGTTCAAAGTCCTTAGTGATCAGGGAAATGAAAATCAAAATAACCCTGAGATTCCATCTTACACCAATAATAATTGCTAAGAACAAAAACTCAGGTGACAGCACGTGTTGGAGAGGATATGGAGAAAAAGAAACATTCCTTCATTGCTGGCAGGTTAGAAAATTGGTACAACCACTCTGGAAATCAATCTGGAGGTTCCTCAGAAAATTACAAATAGATCTGCCTGAGGACCCAGCTATATCACTCTTGGGCATATACCTAAAAGGTGCCCCAACATGTTACAGGGCACGTGTTCCTCTATGTTCATATTGGCCTTACGTGTGATAGTCAGAAGCTGGAAACAACCCAAATGTCCCACAAAGGAAGAATGGGTACAGAAAATGTGGTTCATTTACACAATTGGATACTACTAAGTAATTAAGAATGAGGACATCATGAGTTTCCAGGCACATAGATGGAACAAGAAATTATCACCTTGAGTGTAGTAACTGAGACCCAAAATGTGAATATTAGCCAAAACAGCACAAAATATCCAGGATACACTCCACAGAACTCAAGAAAGTTAACCAGCAGAGGGACCCAAGAGAGGATGCCTCAATCCCACTTGGGAGGGCGAACAAAGCCACCATGGTGGCAGAGAGAGGGGGGAGGGACCTGAGTGACAGAGAAGACAGGGAGGAAAAAGGAGAACATGATTATGTATTAGGGGAAATGGGTGAAGCCCTGATGGCCAGCAGTAAGAATGAAAACAGGCAAACTTGGGAGGTAGGACATGGGGGAACTCTTTAGAATATACCAGAGACCTGGGAGGTGAGAGTTGTTTAGAACTCAAAGGGAGGGACCTTGGATGAAATTCCTATCGGGTGGGAGAAGGAATTTGTAGAGTCCATCTCTACTAGAAAGACAGGGCGTCAAGTGGATGGATGGGGTTGTTCTCCTGCAGTTAAAAACCCCAGAAAAGGGGAAATCATTTGAAATGTAAATAAAAATATATCAATAAAAAAATTAAAAATTTAAGAAAAAAAAAAAAACCTGCCCCAGAATTGTTCCTGTCTGAAAGAACTGCAGGGACAAAAATGGTGAAAAGACTGAGAGAAAGGAGGTTCAGTGACCAGCCCAACTGGGATCCATCTCCAGGGGAGGCACAAAGCCCTGACATTATTACTGATGCCATGGTGTGCTTACAGACAGGAGCCTAACATGGCTGTTTTCTAAGAGACTCAACAAGCAGCTAAAGAGACAGATGCACATACTTAGACCAAACCAATTGACAGCAATCAGAATCCCGGTGATTGGTACATTATATCTTAACAAATCTATTTTTTTTCTAAACAGAGTGATTTAATTATAAATAAGATGTTGTACATAATTATAAGAATGGTTTTCATGACTATATGATATTTCTATTTTAGCCGGATGTTTCAATATTAGATTTTATGATACACATAAAATAGACTGAACATAAGGAGGTAAAAAAAATCATCTTTCCTTGAGTGACCTTATAAAACAAAAGGTGATCTTTTAATAAATCTTGGATAGTAAGGAATTTTATTAAAGTCAACAAAGACATCATAAAATTAAACATATTAATGGACACATGAACATCTATTATAAAGCTGAAAATTACTTGCTTAAATACCCAAGTATTCAAAATCTTAACTATTCCACATTACGCTGGGCGGTGGTGGCACACACCTTTAATCCAGCACTTGGGAGGCAGAGGCAGGCGAATTTCTGAGTTTGAGACCAGCCTGGTCTACAGAGTGAGTTCCAGGACAGCCAGGGCTACACAGAGAAACCCTGCCTCGAAAAAACAAACAAACAAACAAACAAAACAAAACAAAAAGAATTCCACATTATTAAATTGTAAATGTGATTCCCTGAAGCATAGTTTCCTGGTATATATAAAGAAGCTATAATATAGAAATGTTCAATAACTTCATCCTTTAGATCAAGGAGATAACTCATGACACTTATACCTATATTCCTAAGTATGTAAGCCTATCTTTTTCTTTTAAATTGGACAGTGTTACTGATAGAGTAATACTATTGGTTCACTTCTGAAAATTTTAATTTGTAATCTTGTCTAGTAAATGCCATCATAGATTTTATTCCAATTTGTGTCTTCTTTGATTTTTTTGCATTTTATTTAATTTACTTATAAATGACAGTAGTTGGTACTCATGAATACAGTGGAAATACACCTAGTCATGAGGAAGGTATGAATAGCAAGAACCATGATAAACTGTAATTATGGCATACTCTTCAAGTTTTAATGATGTAGATAACAAGGTGTAAAATCCAGTTAATATTGTGTTGTATATTTTGTACACACTGAGAGTTAGATATTCACATCTACCATCTATGCAGAAGGATATATTAGTGTGCTGGGTGTTCCAGTGGGCTTGGCGTGGCTGCCGTATGGCCTCGATACTCTATCACTCCTCTTCTTTCACCAGAGCATTAATAGCAAGGCCAAAGGATAGGCAGATGCTGAAAGACAGAGGCCAAGATCTGTCCTAAATCTCTTTAGTATCCTCCACTGAAAATGTCACCGCAGTCCCAGTTTAAGCATAGGGGGAGGTGGATAGATTCAATGATTACTGGCAGTTTTGCAAAGTCAAATTGTAAGAGCTCTATATATGCAGGTAGGGAATAGGTTTTTCTTTTTGAGTATTTCTATTTTCTATCGTACCAGAAAGCATAGATATATGTTATTTAGTATTGTTTCTTGAGCCACATTTCTTTCAAATATAATTATATTAGATTTAATAAAACTAAAATTTCAAGTATTCAGACAAACAAGTTTCATTTGAAGTACTCATAGGCTAATAACTAGGTTTATTTTTTTTAATGAATTACAGAACTTTTCCCTCTTAGCAAAGTTTAATGATGAAGAGTTCTAGATAACAAAGCATGATAGTAAGAGCTGGATTCCAGTGAGCTGGAGTGGAGAGTGCTCTCTGCGAGGCTCTCTGTTGATTAAAGCATTTAATAGAGCTAAACAGACCTCACAAGTACTCAACTAGCACAAACCCACGCAAATCTAAAGAATTAGCAACGTAATAAATGTCTATTATTTGGAACTCCTGAGACATAAAATTCTTATTTGTTCTATAAATTCACTGACTCACATGTCTGAACAGAATTTTATTAGTGGCTGATCTCAATAATTGTTTTGAAAAATGAATACTGATGACAATTTTCAGTGTAATATCTCTTAAGAACATTAACATGATTATTAATGAATTTACATTGATATTTCAACACGAATGCAGATTTTTTCTGTAAATAAGATGATGTCAATTTAATAGTATTCATGAAGAAAGTTTTAGTGTTAATCTTTCAACTATTGACAATATCAATTTGTCTGACTAGAGTAGTATAGTGAGGTCAAAGCAGACCCCTTTTAACTTTTTGCTCTAAGTGCTTCTGTACTCCATAGTCTGGTCTCCAACTGACTTAGTTAGGGTTTTATTGCTGTGATTAGAGGCCATGTCCATGGCATCTTTTATAAAGAAAAAACATTTAATTGAGCTGGATTACAGTTTCAGATGTTTAGTCCATATCATCAAGGCAGTATACATGGCAGAGTGTAAGCAGACATGGTGCTGGTAGAGCTAAGAGTTCTCCATCTGAATCTTCAGGTAGTGGAAGTGAACTGAGATACACTTCCACCAACACACCACATCTACTCCAACAAGGCCACTCCTCCTAATAGTGCTACTCCCTATGAAACTATGGGGGCCAGATACAATCGAACTACCACAATGACATTTACCTTCATTTATTATTTTGCTTTCCATATAGAATGAAATTCATATAATATGCAAAATAAAGTCCTTTAAATTAACATGTGCTTATCATGCAGAAAAACTGTGGCTATTATTTTGCTATATTTATTTATAGTAAAATTTTGGTATTGTAGTGGAGTCATGGAATCTATTCACTTCTAATTCAAGTTTTATATCCTATTGTTATTCTAATAAAATTAGGTCACAACATTTAAACTATCCATGTTAAAATATTTTCTTGGTTTCCTTTCTGTGTATATGAAATCTATATACTTATATGCTTTGCAAACTTTATATTATATGCTAAAGCTAGAAAGATGTCTCAGTGGGTATATTGCTAGCAATGCAAACATGAAGACTGAACCTCCATCTCCCCCACCGACACAAAACTTGGGAAGGCAGCATAGGTCTGTGGTGTCAACACAGAAGAAATGGAGCCAGGATGACCCTTAAGGCCTACTGGACAGAAATTGTAAATGACATATGAGTGTCACATTCAGTGAGAAAAATTGTCTCAATACTAACAAACAAGGTTAAGTGAGACTTCAACAAACATTGGTTTGTGCATGCCTTAGGAAAACATAGGAATGCCCAGATACACATGCACATACATAAGGAAACTGATGTCATGACTTCCAGAATGGCTAGGTTTAAAGGGACAAAAGTAAAGTATGAAATTTTCTCAGCATTTATATGAAGCAGGTCAGCAATATTCTCTAGCCCAGGGCAGCAGTTTTGGTTTCTATTTCCCATGATCTACTAAGTATCTAGGACCAGAACACGTTATCTTAACTCTGATTGTATTAAAAATTAAAAACATTACTTTCCAAAATGCTTGACATTTAAAATTTGTTTTATACATTTAAATATTACTATTTATCTCTACTGTAATTTTTAGCTATGTTGTTTTTTCACATGCTAAAAATACAGAACTTGATGGTGTATTTCCTATTTGTTAATATTTCCTTCTTCTATTTTCATTTTATTTTCCATTTAATTGATTTTTCGTTTTATTATACCTTATCATTTGAAAAAATACATTTAAATATATGCTGATCATAGTTTTCCTCTCACCCTACATACCCTGTCTTTTTTTAAAGATTTATTTATTATATGTAAGTACACTGTAGCTGTGTTATGTCTCCACAAGAGGGCGTCAGATCTCATTACAGATGACTGTGAGCCACCACATGGTTGCTGGGACTTGAACTCAGGAGCATCAGAAGAGCAGTCAGTTCTCTTAACCACTGAGCCATCTCTCCAGCCCCACACTCTATCTTTAAGTTCAAAAAAACAAGGCATATGTAACAAAATAAAAGTACACACACACACACACACACACACACAATCACAAGCACATACATGTACAAGTTCACTATATGTTGATCAGCTACTACTGAACATGAGGCCTGATCTGGAGTGATATACCTAATATTACTCTATTGGAGAAAACTGATTTTTCTCTTCTATCAGGTATAAATAAAAGGTCAATTGTTAACTTTTACAGTAGTGTCTGGGTTTTCATTCATTCACTCATTCATTTATTTACTCTATCACTCATTTGTTTGAAATATAATCAAATAAAATGTTGTAAGATAAAACAAAAGCTATGACAGTGAAGTTGGATAAGACAACGGGAAATATAAAGCCTAAGAGAAGTCACAAGAAGAGACCCATACATTCTCACACTTAAGAATACCATTTTGTTTGTTTGTTTGTTTGTTTGTTTGTTTAGAAAAAAGGAACTGTGTACATATACGACATTTTTTGCATCCATTCTTCCATTGAGGGATACATGGGTTCTTTCCAGGTTCTGGCTATTATAAATAGTGGAACATGTGTCCTTATTACATTCTTGGGAATCCTCTGGGTATATGCCCAGGAGTGGTATAGCAGGATCTTCTGGAAGTGAGGTGCCCAGTTTTCTGAGGAACTGCCAGACTGATATCCAAAGTGGTTGTACTAATTCGCAACCCCACCAGCAGTGGAGGATGTTCCTCTTTCTCCACATCCTCACCAACACCTGCTGTCTCCTGAATATTTAATCTTAGCCGTTCTGACTGGTGTAAGATGAAATCTCAGGGTTGTTTTGATTTGCATTTCCCTGATGACTAATGAAGTTCAGCATTTTTTAAGATGCTTCTCAGCCATCTGAAGTTCTTAGGGTGAAAATCCTTTGTTTAGCTCTGTACCCCAGTTTTTAATAGGATTATTTGGCTTTCTGAGGTCTGACTTCTTGAGTTCTTTTGTATATATTGGATATTAGGCCTCTATCTGATGTAGGGTTGGTGAAGATCTTTTCCCAATTTGTTGGTTGCCGATTTGTCCTCTTGATGGTGTCCTTTGCCTTACAGAAACTTTGTAATTTAATGAGGTCCCATTTGTCAATTCTTTATCTTAGAGCATACACTATTGGTGTTCTGTTCAGGAACTTTCCCCCTGTACCAATGTCTTCAAGGGTCTTCCCCAGTTTCTTTTCTATTAGCTTCAGAGTGTCTGGCTTCATGTGGAGGTCCTTGATCCATTTGGAGTTGAGCTTGGTAAAAGGAGATAAGGATGGATCAATTTGCATACTTCTGAATGCTGTCCTCCAGTTGAACCAACACCATTTGTTGAAAAGGCTATCTTTTTTCCATTGGATGTTTTCAGCTCCTTTGTCGAGGATCAAGTGGCCATAGGTGTGTGGGTTCATTTCTGGATCTTCAATGCTATTCCATTGTTCTGCCTGCCTGTCACTGTACCAATACCATGCAGTTTTTAACACTATTGCTCTGTAGTATTGCTTGAGGTCAGGAATACGGATTCCCCCAGACTTTCTTTTGTTGCTGAGAATAGTTTTAGCTATCCTGGGTTTTTTGTTATTCCAGATGAATTTGAGAATTGCTCTTTCTAACTCTATGAAGAACTGAGTTGGGATTTTGATGGATATTGCATTGAATCTGTATATTGTTTTTGGCAAAATGGCCATTTTAACTATATTAATCCTGCCAAAAAATGTGGTATTTATACACAATGGAGTACTATTCAGCCATTAGAAACAATGAATTCATGAAATTCTTAGACAAATGAATGGAGCTGGAGAACATCATACTAAGTGAAGTAATCCAGTCTTCAAAAGAGACTGGATTAAATTAATCATGGTATGCACTCACTAATAAGTGGATATTAGCCTAGAAAATTGGAATACCCAAAACATAATCCACACATCAAATGATGTCCAAGAAGAACAGAGGAGTGGCCCCTGGTTCTGGAAAGACTCAGTGCAGCAGTATAGGGCAAACCCAGAACAGGGAAGTGGGAAGGGGTGGATGGGTGAACAGGGGAGGGAAGAGGGTTTATGGGACTTTCAGAGAGTGAGGGGGCCAGAAAAGGGGAAATCATTTGAAATGTAAAAAAAATATATCGAATAAAAAAAAGGAACTGTACTCTTGTTTGGTGCTAATTAATCCATCAAAATATACTGGGGTTTCCTTTTTCCAATTAAGTGTGCATGATTTTATATAGAGCATATATTAAAGTCCCAGTGTGGGAAGGCTATGGAAAGGGTAGGAAGTTCTTACTTGACTTGAATGTGCACCCAATGGTGCTTTGTATGATATTTTAGTTTTTGAGTTGAGTTTCAATTAATTACAATTTTTCATGAGCCCCCAAAAAGAATACCATAAAACACTAAACTGAAAGTCAAGATATATATATATATGGACAGATAAGTAGATACATCGATAGATTTAGTGCAGATATGTGCAGGGCTTATTATGTTGTTTCAGTGTTTGTGAGTTCATATAATCTTTGCTCATGATGATTTAGAAGGTGTTGTTTTCTTGGGTTGTCCATCCCCTCTGATTCTTGCAATCTTTAAAACTCTTCTTAGGTGGGGATCCGTGAGCTCTGAGCGGAAAGATTTGATGGAGGCATCCCAACTAGGACTGTGTGTTCTAAGATCTCTCAATCATTGTGTAACGTCTCACTGTAGGCTACCTTATTTGCTCCCATAAACTGCATGAAAGAGCTTCTTTATGAATGGCTGAAGAATTCACGGATCTATGAGTATAGCAGAATATCATTAGGAATCATTTTATTATTACATTTTTTTCTGTTTTTTAGACCAGTATTACCTTTTTCTACTATTCTACTTTAGGTCCTTGTGATACATATTCTTAAGTTCTTGCTTATCCAAGGGTTGTGAGGTCATCTCATGGAACCAGCCCTAAGTCAAACTAGTTATTGGCTGGCTATTCCCACAGGCTTTGGTCCACCATTTCTCTAACATATCTTGCAGGCATTATGCTATTTTAGACAAAGGGGTTTGTGGCTGTATTGATGTTTATGTTTCGATTTTCATAATATGCAAAGGACTTTTTTGTACCAAATATGTTTATTATGAAAGGCCAAACAATATTCAATTAGGTAAATATACCACATTTTCTTTATCCATTCTTTTGTTGAGGGACATCTAGGTTTTCAGTTTTTTAATATTATGAATAAGTCAACAATAAACTTAGTTTAAGCAATTGACTCTGGGAAAAGAGGAAGAATTCTTTTGTATATGTCCAAATATAGTGCAACTAGATCTTGAGGTAGATCAATTCCCAACTTTCTGAGGAACCACCAGAATGATTTCCATAGAAGCTGTATGAGTTTGCATTACCACCAGCAATGTATAAATGTTTCTCTTTATCTACATCCTCTCTAGTATGGGCTATCACTTCTTGTTTGATATCCTTGGCAATTCTGCTACAAAAACTTCAAAGTAGTTTTGATTTGCATTTCTCTGTTTTTTTTAAATTAATTTATTTTTATTCTTTTATCCTTTTTTTACATTCCAGTCTTCATTCCCTTCTTGGTTTGACTCCCTGGCTGCCCCACATCCCATACTTCCTCCTCCCTCACCTTCCCCCATCTCTAAAATGATGTCCCCACCCCCATACACACCACCATAGGCTTCCCCACACCTGGGGCCTCAAGGCTCTCCAGGGTTAGGTGCATCTTCTCTCACTGTGGCCAAACTAGGCAGTCTTCTGCTGTATATGTGTCAGGGGCCTTTTATCAGCTTGGGTATAGTGCCTGGTTGGTGACTCAGTGTCTGAGAGATTGTCGGGGTCCAGGACAGGTCTTCCATTGGGGCCTCCCTCCTCTTCAGCTTCTTCCAGTTTTTTCCCAATTAAACTATATTAGATCTACTGTGTTGAAAATATCTTTAAGTGTTTCTCAGACATTTGAGATTCTTCGTCTGAAAATTCCCCATTTGGATATATACTCCATATTTTTTTAGGGTTATTTGTTTTTTTGATAGGCAGTTTTTGAGTATTTTGTATATTTAGTTATTAGCCCTCTATCAGATGGTAAAAACCTTTCCCATCCCATACTCTGCTGTTTAGTCTGAAGACACTGCACTTTGTCATCCAGAAGGTTTAAGTTTGATGCCTTAGTGCCCCTGATAAAGGAGTTCCATTCAGAAAGACTTTTTCTTGTACCAATGAGTTCAAGGTTATTCCCCACTTTCTTTCCTATCATGTTCATTGTATCTGGCTGTATGTTAGGGTTTTTGATCTATTTGAAGCTGGGTTTTGTACAAGGCGATCTCTATGGATGAATTTTGAATCTTCAATATATAGATATTCAGTTTGACCAGCACCATGTGTTGAACATGATGTCTGTTTTCCATTTTTCTTTGATAAAAAATTACATGTATCTAAGTGTGTGGATTTATGTCTGGGACTTTGGTTCTATTAATGAATGTGTCTATTTTGTGTTGGTTTTATTATGACAGTTTTGTAGTTCTTCTTGAATTTCTGGGTCATATCTCCAGCAGTTATTTTATAGTTTTATGGATGGTTTTAGCTGCCCTGGTTTTTTTTCCCTGGGTCACAATAAAGCAAAAAAAAATTGTCCTTCCCATGTCTGTGAAGAATTACACTGGTATTTTGATGGAAATCTTATTGAATGTTTAGATTGCTTTTGGTAGGATGACCATTTTTACTGTTAATCCTATTAATCTATGAACATGGGAGATTTTTCCATCTTCTGATATCTTCTTTAATTTCTTTCTTCAAATACTTGAAGTTTCATCATATAAGACTTACACTTGCTTGGTTAGAGTGACCCTTTATATTTTTTATTATTTGAAGTTATTATGAAGGGTGCTGTTTCCATGATTTCTTTCTCAGCCTATAACTTGTGTATGTGAGAGCTAGTGATTTCTGTAACTTAATTTTTCATTACTAATTTATTTATTTAGTTTTTTATACTCCATATTTTATTCCCCTCCACACTCGTCTACCCTCTAACTGTTCCACATCCTGTATCTACTGCCCAAACCCCTATCTCCATGTGGATGTTCCCACCCCTCACCCCACCTGACCTCTTAACTCTCTGGGGCCTGCAGTCTCTTGAGGTTTAGATGCATCATCTCTGAATGAACACAGACCCAGAAGTCCTCTACTATATGTGTAAGCTTGACCCTAGTGAGGATCATATCAGCACCATCTGTATGTTGCCTGTTTGGTAGTCCAGTGTTTGTGAAATCTCCGGGGTCCTGACTAAATGAGCCTGCTGGTCCTTCTACAGGAGTGCCCTTCTCCTCAACTTCTTTCAGCCTTCCCTAATTCAATAACAGGGGTCAGCTCCAACTGTCCATTGGTTAGGTTCAAATATTTGCATCGGACTCAGCTGCTTGTTGGGTCATCTGGAGTACAGTCATGCTAGGTCCCTTTTTGTGAGTGCTCCATAGCCTCAGTAATAGTGTCAGGACTTGGAACATACCTTTGAGCTGGATATTTTGTACTTGCTTTATTTAAAATGTTTATCAGTTCTAGTAGTTTTTTGATGGAATTTTTAGGATTATTCATATATACTGCCTCATCATCTACAAAGATCTACTTTAACTTCTTCCTTTACAATTAGTATCCCCTGATCTCATTCAGTTGTTTTAGAATTCATGTACTATATTGAATAGCTAAGAATTCATGTACTATATTGAATACTGTATTGAATACATATGGAATGAATGGAAAACCTTGTCTTGTTCCTGATTTTAATGAAATTGCTTTGAGTTTCTCTGCATTTAATTTGGGGTTGGCCATAAACTGCCTTTATTACATTTAGGTATGTCTATGTTATCCATAATCATTTTAGGACTATTACCATAAAGCAGTGTTGTATTTTGTCAATGTCCTTTTCTGTATCTATGGAGATCATCATTTGAATTTCTACTTTCAGTGAGTTTATATGGTACATTACAGTAAATCAATATGGATTTTCATATATTGAGTCATCCCTGAATCTCTGGGGTGACGTTTATTTGATCATGATGGATGATCTTTTGGTGTTTTCTTAGATTTGATTTACAAGTATTTTATTGAGCACTTTAGAAATTATGTTTATAAAATAAATTGGTATGCAATTTTCTTTTATTCTTGGGTCATTATGTGGCTTGGGTATCAGAATAAGTGCAACCTCATGAAATACATTGAGCATTATTCCTTCTATTTCTCCTTTGTTAAATAATTTGAGGAATATTGGCATTAAATCTTGTTGGAAATTTAGTAGTGTTCTGTACTAAAACCATATGCCCCAGATCATCCTTCAGGCAGGGAAGCTTGTGGGTCATAGATTTTGTGGCTGGGTGGGTGTCCCAGTCCCGCCACACAAGGCGACCTTGGTGAGAGAACGTGGCTGGCGTAGGCTCCACGCCCTCCATTGCCAGGAGTCCTCATTAGGGTCAAGCTTACAAGTTGCAGTAAGCTTCCACTGCACTAGGTTCCCATGTTACCCTCTAAATGCCCACCTACTCCAGTAGACTCTTCCCATACTCTCTCTGCCCATCCATCCCTCCCCCACCCAACCCCTACTGTTCCTATCACTACCTGTTGCACATCATTCCCCCCAAAATGTGTTCTATTTTCCCTTCCCAGGGAGATCCATGATTCCTACCTTGATCACTCCTCTTTATATAACTTCTTTAGTTCTTTGCTTTGTAATGTTATTATGCTTTACATTAATAGCTAATATTCAGTTATAAGTGAATCCATATCATGTATATCTTTCTGTGCCTTGATTACCTTATTCAGAATGAGCTTTTCTAGTTCTACTAATTTACATACAAATTTCATGCTGTAGGGTTTTTTTTTTTTTTTTTTTTTTTTTTTTTTTGGTAGCAGATGAGTAATACTCCATGGTGTAAATGCATAAAATTTTCTTTATCCATTTTTCAGTTGAAGAACATCTAGGTTGTTTCCAGTTTCTGAGTATTATGAATAAAGCAACTATGAAAAAAGTTGAGCAAGTATTCTTCTCAGAGGATAGGGTGTCTTTTGAGTATACATGTGGTATAGATAGAACTTGAGGTACAGCAATTCCCAATTTTCAGAGGATGTGGCATATTGATTGTCATAGTGGCTGCATGAGTTTGCATTCCAACCAACAAGAGGAGTGTTTCCCTTATCTACATCCTGGCCAGCATGAGCTGTCATTTGTGCTGTTGATGTTTACCATACTGATAGGTGTGAGAGGAAATTTCAAAGTTATTTTGATTTGTATTTCCCTGATGGCTAAGAATGTTAAACTTTTTAAAAGTATTTTTCAGCCATTTCAAATTCCTCAAATGAGAAATGTAGGTTTAGGCCTGTAACTATTTTATTAATTGGATTGTTTGGTTTGTTGACATCTAGTTTCTTGAGTTCTGTATATATTTTAGGTATTAGCCGTATATTGGACATGAAGTTGGTAAAAAACAGCAGTGGTGTTCAGCTCAGAAAGGTGTCTTCTATGCCAGTGCAGTCAAGATTTTTTCCCTACTTTTTGGGTGGTTTCAGTTTATCTGATTTTATGTTTAGATCTTTGATCCACTTGGACTTGAGTTTTGTACGGGATGGTAGAAATAGGTCTATTTGTATTCTTCTGCAAGCTGGCATCCAGTTAGACCACTACTCTTTGTTGAAGATGTTTCTGCTGTGCACTTATGACTTCACCAAAAATTTAGGTGTCCATAGATATGTGGGATTATTTCTGGGTCTTTGATTTGATTCCATTGATTGGTATGTCTGTTTTTATGCCAAGACCATGCGGTTTCTATTACTATAGATGCATAGTGTAGTATGCATTAGGAATAGTGATATCTCCTGATTTGCTATTATTGTAAAGGTTTATTTTAGCTATCCAGTTGTATTTTTTTCATGTTTCTATATGAAGTTTTGTATTGCCCCTTTAAGTTCTGAAAAGAATTGTGCTGGAATTTTGATGAGGACTGTGTTGAGTCTGCAGATTGTTGTTGGCAGGATGGCCAGTTTTACTATGTTAATTATATTGATCCATGTGCATGGGAGATCTTTCAATTTGCTTACACCTTTTTCAGGTTCTTTCATTAATTACTTGAAGTTTGTGTCATATATATCCTTTTCACTTACTTTGTTTGTGTTACCCCAAGGTATATTGTGAGAGGCATTGTTTCCTGATTTCTTCTTGCCCTCCTGTTACTGTTATATAAAGGATCTAGTAATTTTTTTATGTCAATCTTGTATACAGCCATTGGGTTGAAGGTACAGTCAGCTGTAGTAGGTCCCTGGTAGAATATTTGGGATCCCTTATATATACTATCATATCATCTATAAATTATGTTAATTTGAATTCTTTTTTTCTAATTTCTATACTCTTCATCTCCTTTAATTGTCTTTTTGCTCTAGTTTTTTTTTCCTGATGATAGTGGAATTGTTTTGAATTTCTCTCTATTTAATTTGATGTTGGCTATAGACTTGTAATAAATTGCCTTTATTATGCTTATGTATGCAGCTTGGGTTCTGATTTCCCCAATTTTTTTTAATCATAAAGGATTCTGAATTTTGCCAAAGACTTTTTCAGCATTTATTAAGATAATCATTTGTTGTTGTCTCTATGTTTTGTTTTGTTCTGTTTTCAGTTTGTTTTTATAGTGGACTACATTGCCTGACATTCATATGTTAAATTCATATCCTCACATTTCTGGGACAAAGCCTACTTGATCATGGTAGATGATCTTTTTGATATGTTCTTGGTTTCAGGTTGCAGATATTTTCACATATATGTTTACAAGGAACCCTGGTTTATAATACTCTTTCTTCATTGAATCTTTGTGTGGTTTGATTATCACAGTGACTGTTGCTTCTTTGGTTCAATCTCTTTGGTGTTATGTATGCTTTTTGTATTTTTACAGGGACCTCCATTTTTAGGTTAGGAATATTTTTATGTATGATTTTGTTCAAAATGTTTTCTGTACCTTTGAGCTGGAAGACTTCTCCTTCTATTTCTATTGTTCTTAGGTTCGGTCTTTTCATCCTGTCCTAGACTTTCTGAATGTTTTGGTCAGGAATTTTTTAGATTTAACATTTTGTTTGACAAATCTGTCTATTTCTTCTACTGTATCTTTGTTGCCTGAGATTTTTTTTTCATTTCTTATATTATGTTGCTGAAGCTTGCATCTGTGGTTTCTGTTTACTTACCTAGAATTTTCATCTCCAGAATCCTCTCAGTTGATGTTTCCTTTATTGCTTCTATTTCTATTTTCAGGTCTTGAACACTTAATTGTTTTCTTTAACTGTTTTCTCATGTTTTTATTTTTTCCTTTAATGAATTAGTTTATCTTCTCCCACTTTTTGTTTGTCTTTTCTTAATTGCTTTAAAGTATTTATTCACTTCCTCTTTAAGGACCTCTAATATTTCCACAAAGTTAGTTTAAGATCTTTTTTTTAGTGCTTCAGTTATATTGTTTTTTTTTTTTTTTCATTTTTTCCCTTTGGTTTTTCAAGACAGGGATTCTCTGTATAGCACTGGTTCTCCTGGAGCTCAGGCTGCAGACCAAGCTAGCCTTGAACTCAGAAATCCATCTGCCTTTACTTTCCCCCCAACCCCCCAAGTGCTGGGATTAAAGGTGTGTGCCACCACTGCCCGGCCAGTTATATTGTAATATTCAAGGCTTGCTATAGTAGGATAGCCGGCCTCTGATGACATATTGCCTAGGCTGATGCTTATTGCCATTTTTTAAACTTTATTTTAATGGTTTTATTGAAGCATTGTGAAATTTAGGTCATGCATCCCAATCCCACTCATCTTCCTGTCCCTCCATATAGGCCCTCTGTACCTGCCACCTCCCCACTAAACAAAACAAAACAACAAAAAAGTAAACAAACAAACAATAAAAACAGCTCCACTTGCAAAGGTTCATTGCAATAAGTCATTTGTGTGCTTTGAGGCCTTGGGTTTCTGCCACAGTTTCAATACTTGATCTTGATTGAGATTCTTCTTCAGTACTCTATTGCTGCCTTCTGTCAGGGAGATCTTGCAGCTGTAGTTCTGTAGAACTGGCCCTCTCTTGTGTTCCAGCAATTCATAGATGTGGTAGATGTTGAAGTGAGCTATTTCAATATCTTGTCTCTGGGCGGGGATCATCAATGAGTTGATCTTCCCACCACCTCTCCTGGCACCAAGCCTCCAGGGCTAGCTTTTCTGCTTTGCTCAGGTGAGGTGAGGGGCAAGCTCTTCTGTCTTGAACCGTTGACAAGGGGCAAGATAGGCTCTCATGCGTCCCCGCCATTGGGGGGGTCAGACCCTTTAGAGTGCTGCCCTATAAGAGGAAGGGCCAACTCTCCTCTGCCATGCCTTCAGTTTCCGTTCACTGGCACCCACTATAGCAGGGCCAACTCTATAGTGTGTCCTGGTACGATTTGGGTTTGGGTACTCTCTCTCCTGCTTGCCCCAAGAGGTCAATAGGTATGTATCTCTTTCAAGTCCGTGTCACCACACAGCAATAGTCAAAGATAACTCTACAAATTGCTTCATCTGTTTCCTTACCACCTGGGCCAGCTCTCTTGTGTGAGCCCCCCCCCCCCCCACTCTCATGAGTGCTGGAGCAGGCAAAAAGAGAGGCCAGGTCCTCTGATTTAGATGCAAACCCTCACACACAGCACAGGCAAAGAACTGATAAGCTCTGCTCAGCCTTTATATGTGAAAATAGCCCCAAGTGGCACCCTAGACCAGGGCAGTCCTCATGGCCTTTGATGGTAACATAGGCCACAGCTATTGACACAACAGACACCTGATGCTGCAGGACCACAGATCCAGACATGTCCCATGTGGGTAGCATACCCAGGACTTCCCCACAGCCTCGGGCAGGACTGCAGGCTACTCACAACACATCGTTCCTCACTACCCTTGTGTCTCCACTTCTGCTACTCATCATAATGCATACCCGGTTTCCTGTTCTCTCACCTCTCCATCCTGTGCTTGCTCATTATAGTGGCACTTTCTTTTTTTTTTTCTTTTTTTTTTTTATTATTCGATATAATTTATTTACATTTCAAATGATTTCCCCTTTTCTAGCCCCCCCACTCCCCGAAAGTCCCGCAAGCCCCCTTCTCTTCCCCTGTCCTCCCTCCCACCCCTTCCCACTTCCCCGTTCTGGTTTCACTGAGTCTTTCCAGAACCAGGGGCCACTCCTCCTTTCTTCTTGTACCTCATTTGATGTGTGGATTATGTTTGGGGTATTCCAGTTTTCTAGGTTAATATCCACTTATTAGTGAGTGCATACCATGATTCACCTTTTGAGTCTGGGTTACCTCACTTAGTATGATATTCTCTAGCTCCATCCATTTGCCTAAGAATTTCATGAATTCATTGTTTCTAATGGCTGAATAGTACTCCATTGTGTAGATATACCACATTTTTTGCCTCCACTCTTCTGTTGAGGGATACCTGGGTTCTTTCCAGCATCTGGCAATTACAAATAGGGCTGCTATGAACATAGTAGAACATGTATCCTTATTACATGGTGGGGAGTCTTCTGGGTATATGCCCAGGAGTGGTATAGAAGGATCTTCTGGAAGTAAGGTGCCCAGTTTTCGGAGGAACCGCCAGACTGCTTTCCAGAGTGGTTGTACCAATTTGCAACCCCACCAGCAGTGGAGGAGTGTTCCTCTTTCTCCACACCCTCTCCAACACCTGCTGTCTCCTGAATTTTTAATCTTAGCCATTCTGACTGGTGTAAGATGAAATCTTAGAGTTGTTTTGATTTGCATTTCCCTAATGACTAATGAAGTTGAGCATTTTTTAAGATGCTTCTCCGCCATCCGAAGTTCTTCAGGTGAGAATTCTTTGTTTAACTCTGTACCCCATTTTTTAATAGGGTTGTTTGGTTTTCTGGAGTCTAACTTCTTGAGTTCTTTATATATATTGGATATTAGCCCTCTATCTGATGTAGGATTGGTGAAGATCTTTTCCCAATTTGTTGGTTGCCGATTTGTCCTCTTGATGGTGTCCTTTGCCTTACAGAAACTTTGTAACTTTATGAGGTCCCATTTGTCAATTCTTGCTCTTAGAGCATACGCTATTGGTATTCTGTTCAGAAACTTTCTCCCTGTACCGATGTCCTCAAGGGTCTTCCCCAGTTTCTTTTCTATTAGCTTCAGAGTGTCTGGCTTTATGTGGAGGTCCTTGATCCATTTGGATTTGAGCTTAGTACAAGGAGACAAGTGTGGCACTTTCATGCACTGTGTGAGCAATGACATCTTCTTTTGAAGGCTAGGATGGTTAAATGTTTGTCTAGCCCTAAGATTCCAAGGGAAATAAATCTCTGGCCAATGTTAAACAATGTAGTAAAGCTTTAATTAAACACGAAGTTATATAGTCTCCTGAGTGAACTGTGCCACAACCAACAAAAGAGATTAGCACATAGGGCAATGATGATAAGCAACTAGGAGCACATGTCAAACAGCTGTGGTCTATACTCTGCAGGTCCTGCTCTTCTTTCTGGACTAGGATGCAGCTCTGGGGGTTCACAGCAACTCACACAGTGGTCAGTTTTCAAAGAAAGAAGGCATAGACCTACTAGAACTTGTGTTTGCTATTGGCTCTATCAATGGTCAGTGTGATTTGTCATTTCTCAAGAAGTAAGAACAGCAACCATCTTTACGTCCTCAGTTCTGCCTCTCTTCATAGTTAACATATGTCTGGCTACTCTACCTGTCTACCATTTATTTGCTCAGTCTTTTCCCCATCACTCTGATACCTAGATTTTGCTCTGCCTTCTCTGGTGAAGGCCTGATACCTGTTTGTTGTGTTCATATGCTGACATCAAGGCATCTAGGTTTGTAGTGATTGTGTATCTAGGTGCTGTTTCTGGATTCAGTTTTGTTGGATGAACATTTTGTTCTTTGGTTTCTGTTTCCTCTGGTCTTCTGGCTTGTGTGGCATGTTGCTGAGTGTACAGTCTCCACTCTAGCTGACACTAGATTTCTCGTGGCCAGTATAGTCTCTTAGCTGCAGGTCTCTGTTCAGTAAGGGGTCTGTTGGTCTTCTGACCCAGAAGAAAGTCTGCCTGGGTTAGAAGCTGGAGTTCTGGTGCTCAGTGTGATCTTTAGTCAGGAAGGGAGTGTCCTTTGGAGTTTGGGGCTTGGATATGGTGACCAGGGAGGTTGGGGACTTGGGATAGGCTTAACTGCTGTGCCTGTGATTGGACAGGGGTATATGCCTAAAGGAGCAGAAATAGAGTAAGGGTTTCCATGGGCATGTACCTGCTTGTTCTTCTAACAGGTGATGCCTCTTATTCTTGGTGGTAGGGCTTGTGGTTGTTTGTGAGTGTCTGCTGGACGGAACATGGAGAGTGGATAAGGTTTACTGTCAGAGGCCTGCCTGATCTAGCAGTTGTGGCTTGTGGATGAGCAGGGTGGTATCTGCTCAAAGGAGAAGGACTGGGTAGGGGATCTGTGGATGTTATGCCTACCTGTTTTTCAGGGAGGTAGGGCCTGTTGCTAGGATAGAGTGTTTGTTGGAAAGAACCTAGGGAGTCAGGAAGGTCCAGGCACAGGCAGCCTGCCTCGAATACAGGGTTTGAAAGCATGTCCTCATGATTTTGTGTATTTCCTGTGTGCTTGTATTATATCCTGCTTTTGTTTCTGTTTTTCTTTTACTTCTATATATACAACTACATATTTTATGTTAACTTACATATTCTATAAAAATTATATGCATGTATATACTGCATATTCTGCTCCTACTCCTTTTTAATCTTTTCTTTTTCTTTGATTCTGTATTTATTTTTTCACTCTTTGTCCTTAACAATGATTGAAATACATGTTTTTCATACAAATATGAATTATGGTACATAAAAGATAATTAATTTCAATTTCATTACATTAAATAATGATAAGACTCAAGTAATGTCAAATTGACTAGGCAAATATAATTTTATTCAGTTCCAAAATAACAAATTATAATAAGCATTAAAGATATTGCTATATTCATTAAATAAACATAGCTCTCACATCGAAAATTTATCTCTTCTGTGAGTAATATTTGCTTTTCTCATTATTGTTTCTCACTTTTCTCTGTCACCTTCTCCAATAAAGTATCTTTTATACTTTGGATCCTTGAAGGACTGCCCAATATACTTCTGCACTCTTATAAAATATGTACTAGTTCTTTTCTCATTTATGAAAACAGATTCTTTCCTCATACAAAATATCCTGATTACAGTTTCTTCTTCCTCTACTCCTTCCAGTTCATCCATATCTCTCTCACCTCCCAGGTAGATCCCCTCCTTTTCTGTCTTTCATTAACAAAGAACATGCTCTTTGAGATAGAAATAGAGTACGATGAAGTAAAATGTAAGATAAAACAGATATCTATCAAATCTAAGTTGGACAAGGCTAGCCAAGAAAAGAAAATGAACTCAAGAGATGGGGTGGATTTGTAGATAGATACTGTTTAAATTCAATTTTATCATGAATGTTCATATTTTCTCCATCTATGGTGATTGAAAGTTTTGCTGGGTAAAGTAGTCAGGACTGATGGCTGGAATTTTTGGTCTCTTAGATTCTGTATGAACCTGTCCACACCCTTTTTCTCTTTTAGAATCTTCACTAAGGACTCAGGTATAATAGGTCTGCTTTATATATTATGCAGCCTTTCCCCTTATAGATTTAAAATTTCTTTTTTCTCTTTATTTAATATTTTGAAAATATGTGCCAAGGGAACATTTTTTTCTTGGTCCTTTCCATATGAAATTCTATATGCTTCTTGTGCTGTGATATGTCTCCTTATTTAGGTTAGGCATTTTTTTTCTATATGAGCTTGTAGAAAATATTTTCTATTAATATTACCTGTTTTTTCCTTTCTTATAATCCTAGCATTATTAAATTTGGTCTTTTTCAATTGTCTCATATGTTCCTGGAAGTTTATTTTTAATTTGATATTTTCCTTGACAAATGTATCTATTTCTTTTTTGTGTTGTCAGTGCCTGAAATTCTTACTTCCATCACTTGCATTCTGCAGGCAAAGCTTGCCTCTGTGGTTCCTGCACCATTTCCTTAATTCATCATCCCCCACCCCGTTCTTTATTGATTTTATTTCCACTTGTATTGTAGTTACTTTTCTGTAAGCTCCTGTTTTTCCTCCTGGCCACAAACCTCCAGAATAATGCCTCAGACTGTGCTCTGACTCACTCATAACCTAATAATCCTTTTATTTTGATTTAAGTTCTTCCCTGTGGCTGGTTACCTGGTTCTCAGTTAAATGTGACCATCTTCCTATATGCTTGAGACTGAGTCCTCTAACATGTCTCTCTATTCCAGAATCCTTTCTTCCTACTGGGACTCCCACCTCTTATTTCCTGCCTCAGCTCTAGGCCAATCAGCTTTTTTTGACAGGTGATGCATCCATACAGTAAGCAAGAGAGTCTCTACACACTTTCAGGTTATGATTGGTATTATTCATTTCTTTTTTTAAAAATATTTTTATTTTCTATATTCTTTGTTTACATTCCAAAAGCTTTCCTCTTTCCCAGTTCCCCCTCCCCATATGTCCCATAAGTCCTCTTCTCTCCATCCATTCTCCTATCTTTCCCCCTCCCTTTTCTCTGTCCTGGTACTCCCCTACAATGCTGGATCAAGCCTTTCCAGGATTAGGGCCCTCTTCTTCCTTCTTCATGGGAATCATTTGTTATGTTAATTGTATCTTCAGTATTCAGAGTTTCAGGGATAATTAATATACACTTATCAATGATTGCATTCCATGTGTATTCTTTTGTGATTGGGTTAACTCGCTTAGGATTATATTTTCCAGTTCCAACCATTTGCCTAAAAAATTCATGAATTCATTGTTTTTAATAGCTGAGTAGTATTCTATTTTGTAAATATACCACATTTTCTGTATCCATTCCTCCACTGAGGGATATCTGTGCTCTTTCCAGCTTCTGGCTATTATAAATAAGACTGCTATGAACATAGTGTAGCATGTGTCCTTATTGCATGTTGGGAAATCCTCTGGGTATATGCCCAGAAGAGGTATAGCAGGGTCCTCCAAAAGTGTCATGTCCAGTTTTCTTAGGAACCTCCAGACTGATTTCCAGAGTGGTTGTACCATCTTACAATCCCACCAGCAGTGAAGGAATGTTCCTCTTTCTCCACATCCTCACCAACACCTGCTGTCTCCTGAGTTTTTTGGTTCACATTTTCTGGATTTCTTTAAGGGATTCATTCCATGTAAGGACTTTTATATATTTACCCATGTTGTTTGAAAGTTTTTACTTGTGCTTCAGCTATATTGGAACATTCAGAATCATACCTGGTAGTATAGGTGGCTGGGGGACCTATTCCCCTGTCTGTTATTTGTCATTTTATGGTGGCTTATAGGTATCTAGAGTTTAGAGATTGTGATTCTAGGTGCTAATATCTGTCTTTTCTTTTTTCAGTAGGTGTTTTATTCTTGGTTTCTTGTTTCTCTATGCTTCTTAGGTGAGTGTGTTTCTTATGTGTTGTCTGTAGAAACATATTCTGAGACCCTGATAGGTGTGGGTCATGAGAATTTCAGGTAAAATGTGTTTCTGCGTGTTGGGATGTAGAAATCAATATGGACTGGCAGCAGTGAAGATGCCTTCACACCTGGAAGAAGTGTAGTATTCGACCAGGATCTGCTTAGCTAGTCTTCTGGGAATGGGGACAGACAGTGAAGAGAGATTCCCAACAGAAGGTCTACTACAAAACTGGGATGAGACTGTGGGACTAGACTTGGCAGAATGTAGGTAAAGATAAAGATCTGCAGTTAGCCTACTTGTTTTCCTGATCATAGTAGCTTGTGGGTCCCCATGGAGTGACTACTTGAGTTGAAGGATGCAGATGCATCAGTGGTGGTAAGTGGGTCAAGAGAAGAGAATCTATGGGTACTTCTAAAAGTTCAAGTAGTAGGGATGCTTTTATATGTATATATATATATATATATATATATATATATATATATATATATATATATATATATTGAATACATCTTCTAGTGTCCATTTTTGTCATTCTAATTTTTAAAAATAATAAAATAATGTGTCTGGGACACATAAATACTTTTCTTTCTTTCAGCGACTCTGTAATATTATTGTGATAACATATTGCTTTCTATCTCCCATATTTCTTCATCAAAGCACAGAACAAGAAAATCCATTCAGAAGATAAGTGAATTTCATGATGCTATATTATAGATTCATTCCTTAAAAATGGAATCATAGTTTTTCAGTGGCTTGATAGTGAGTCTTAAGTGTTTTCTGTTTTCTCACTGGACATAACATGGCCCCGAGAACATTATTACTGCATCTCGAAATTTTTGTATTAAAAAGTCTGGTCAATAATATATTGCCTATTTTTATGTTTGTTACTGAGTGAATTATCTTTTACAATTTTAATTGAATATTTTCATTTGTTCCTTTAATTTTAGTGTAATTCTTCTATTTAAAAGCCATTTCTTCTTTTAGTGTAAATCCTAGTCATATCAATATCTAATGCAAAGGTATAAGATACACTCTTAATTATGTCAATAGACTCAGCTTTATACATGCAATATTTAAAGTCACTCAAATGAAAAAATTAAATAAAAATTCTGTGTTGATTTAATATGTTTTATTTACTAAGCTATCCTCTTATTAATGTATATGTTCCCAAATGCAAATATTCATTTATGTACTTATTAATATTTCATTATGTGTAAGTTAAACTCTTGATATGTTAAATATTCAATGATTTACTTTTATTTTCTGAGGAATATTGTAACCATGTATTAATCAGTGCACTTTAAGTCATCTTTCAGAAACTGTACTGTTCGGATTCTAATAACAATCTACAGACATTCAATCCCTTGGCTTTTGTTTTCTTTATATCTCCTTTTCCATGATGGCCCTTGGGCCCTCTGTAGAGAACTGTGAGGTAGACATCCCATTTAAGAAAGAGAACATCTCAATGTCTTATTTTCTGCTTGTCAAAGTCACTTGACATGCAGAGAATCTGTTCAGATGCACACATGAACTCACAAGGGGAGGAAACAAACTTACAAGCTTTGAACCAGATCAAGCCAATTACAATCCAAACATGAATAGAGTAGGGCTAATGAAATCTCTCTACTATATGAGGAGTTATTAACACTGGAGACCTCCTGAGGGTGGTAGATTCACTTTTATTCTTGGATGTTTACCCTAAGAGGAAAACACTATGTTCCAGTAGCTGCTTCTATACTCATAATTCTTCTGGGCTCATAAAGGGAACACTAATTGGACCCAATACCTACTAAGTTAAAAAAGGAGAGAGGAAGAGATCACATTAAATAGAATGAAGGGGAGAAAAGAGAAAGAATCAACATGAAAGAAATGGATTAGTTTGGATCCAAACACATTATATTCATAAATGAAAATTAAAATATTTTAATGAGTGAACTAGCTTTTTTGAGAGAATGGTATTGTGGTACAACAGAAATGGTTCTTCTTAATATAACCACATGCACTCTCTCTCAAACACACAGAAATACACAGCGTGAACACAGTTGCATATTAATGCATTCCTGAAAGACAAAGAAGGGGGGCACTAAGCTGTTTCTAAGTGGGGTGGTCTAGTATCATTTACAAGGTTCTGTATTCACTCCTTAGTAACTATTCTCTCTCTCTCTCTCTCTCTCTCTCTCTCTCTCTCTCTCTCTCTCTCTCTCTCTTTCTCTCTCTCTGTATGTATGTATCTCTGTCTCATACACAGAGGCAGAGTGACAGAGAGAGAGAGGGAGAGAAAGAGAGACAGAGAGAGAGAGAGACTAGTCCATACACACAGATACAAAGGTTTTTACAGTAATCATGTGAAAAGGTTAAAAGTCTAATATTCAAGATGGCTACTTATAAAACCAGAAGAAATTAAAATTTAACATTATGGAAGTTAATTAAGACTTTTAAACTATCACATGTACTTAGGAATGCAAATGATCACATTTTACTTTACAGTAGCATACAACCATTTTGGCATGAATAATATCATGGTTGCAATAAATGTTCCTAGGTGAAGTTGTGTGCAGGTAAGGTTCTAACCAGCACTCCACTTTGGTTCTTCCACCTTCTTGAGCTGGATGGCACAACTTGGTGTCATGGCACAGGTTTGGCTTGTGGTCATGATCTGTAGCCTTTCTCCAGCACATGCTTGGATTTTGAAATATTGACAGGTTGGCTTTTGTAGATATGCAAAGTACATGTTAACATTTCACTATATTGGTTCTTAGTAGAAAAAAAACCATATTTTTATCTAGTGGTAATCTGAAATTATAACATTTCTTTGACATTTGTTTTATTTTTTGTTTGTTTTTTTTAATTTTTTTATTTACATTGCAAATGATTTCACCACTCCCCGCAAGTCCCATAAGCCCTCTTCCGTCCCCCTATTCTTCCATCCACCCCTTCCTATTTCCCTGTTCTGGAATTCCCCTATACTCTTGCACTGAGTCTTTCCAGAACCAGGGGCCACTCCTCCATTCTTTTTGGACATCATTTAATTTGTGGATTATGTCCTGGGTATTCAAAGTTTCTAGGCTAATTTATTTTTAAAGATTATATTCAAGCTTCAGGCAAAATGATCAGTTTTAGACTTTTAGGAATATATTTTTCTCAATATGTCTGTTCCTGACATATTTACAGGACATACTTATTTTTACCAATTGTTTAATAAATGAACTCTTGAGTTCTGTTTAGGTCTCTCTTCTAAAGACTATGGAATTCAATCAAATTAACATTTATTGAGCATGTAGTACATATCAAACACTTGACATAGAGTTGAAAAATGAATTCTATTTAAATACAAATATTGCATGGTTTATGGAATCTACTAACAACATATTGTGTGTTTATTAGAGAAATACAGGTATTTATTCATAGGTGAATAAATATTTAAGTTTAATCATGAAAGATGGTGTTCAAAAATACTGTGCTAAGTATAAGGCAAAACCAGAACAAGGAAGTGGGAAGAGGTGGGTGGGAGAACAGGGGGAGGGAAGGGGACTTATGTGACTTTCTGGGAGTGGAGGGCCAGAAAAGGGGAAAAAATCTTTTGAAATGTAAATAAAAAATATATCGAAAAAATACTGTGCTAAATAAATAAATGGTGGTGAATTGAATAGATGTATGGCAGGGAAAGATATTTAGATTAGAGAAATTCATGGGAGCATAGCTATTAATTTTTTGTATTTTTCTTTTTTTGCAAATGGAAAATTACACAAATTTGGTTTTGGAGAAAGGAAGGAATTTAAGAAAAAATTAATCAGTAATATCTGATTCTGACTGGAACTATAAATTATAGTATTAAAAATCATGTCAGACATAATTCTTGTGATGTAGTTTCACAGCTAATTTTCTTCGGTGCATGTCTATTTATGTTTTCCTCTCAGCTATAGGCCATCTCTCTTCCTTTGAGCAGGCTGTCTTAGATTGTGGAAGCTGCAATCTGGCCTCATTCACCCTCTCTCCATTCACCTTCAGGGCATAGACCTCCCCTAGGGCCTACCTCCATCTGTTCTGGTTGTACGAACACATTAACATGAGAAGGGATGTGATGTGAAGTCAGGAAATACTTGGAGACTGACTAGTCAGGCTGTATTAGTTCCTGGACTGCTTCATATCTAGGGCTCCTCTACCTGGGTTATATAATTATACAGCTTTTAATGCAGCTGTTTATACCTTTTAGAATAAGAAACTTAATTCATACAAGCGATTTAAACTCTGGGGTGTATGAGAGACATACAATCATTAATCCCCTTATTAGTACTGTATTCTTGCAGTAAGTAGGAAGCAGAAACAGAACAAAGAAAGAAGTGCTCTAGCTTTAGTTTTTGAGAAATTCTGGTAGATACTTAGGAGGAGAGATATAATGTCATGTGATACAGTTTCTCAAGGAAGGAGTGAAGGTTGAATGGAAATAAAGTTTGCTTAATTTTGTTTTTGCTCATGTCATAATGATCTTAAGTGAAGGAAATCGGTTGTACTGCCAAAATAATGTTTACTATGTTTGCTGTTGAGGTAAGGGGGCAAACTAGAGTTCAGTATAAAATGAAATTAATAGAATTTGAAGCATCCTCAATGAAACTACCAAAAATATAGGAAGTAAGACATAGCAAATGTCATTAGAGGCTCTACTACTCACAATTTTCAAGAAAGAAATGATTATCAAAATTGTTGAGGGTAGTTAACAGCATTCTAAAAGAATACATGTATAGAGGGATTTATAAGGACTTGAAGGCCAGTACAGGGCTTTACCTGATCAGGCAGGTTCTGATTTATTTTAGAAAGCCCAAAGTTCTCGCTAGAGCAATTAGACAACATAAGGAGGTCAAAGGGATACAAATTGGAAAGGAAGAAATCAAATTATCACTACTTGCAGATGATATGATAGTATAATTAAGTGACCCCAAAATCTCTACTGGAGAACTTCTACAACTAATAAACAACTTCAGCAAAGTGGCTGGCAATAAAATCAACTCAAGCAAATCAGTAGCCTTTCTATACTCAAAGGATAAACAGGCTGAGAAAGAAGTTAGGGAAATGTCACCCTTCATGATAGCCACAAACAATATAAAGTATCTTGGTGTGACTCTAACCAAGCAAATTAAAGATCTGTATGAGAAGAACTTTAGGTCTCTGAAGAAGGAAATTTAAGAAGACCTCAGAAAATGGAAAAATATTCCATGCTCATGGATTGGCAGGATTAATATAGTTAAAATGGTCATCTTGTCAAAAGCAATCTACAGATTCAACACAATCCCCATCAAAATCCCAACTCAGTTCTTCTTAGAGTTAGAAAAAGCAATTCTCAAATTCATCTGGAATAACAAAAAAACCAAATAGATAGCTAAAACTATTCTAAGAAGTAAAAGAGCTTCTGGGGGAATCAATATCCCAGACCTCAAGTAATACTACAGTGCAAGAGTGTTAAAAAAAACTACATGGTATTGGCACAACAACAGGCAAATGGGCCAGTGGAATAAGATTGCAGACCCAGAAATGAATCCACATACCTATGGTCACTTGATCTTCCACAAAGGAACAGAAAACATCCAGTGGAAAAAAGATAGCCTTTTCAACAAATGGTGCTGGTTCAACTGGAGGTTAGCATGCAGAAGAATGCAAATTGATCTATCCTTGTCTCCTTGTACTAAGCTCAACTCCAAGTGGATCAAGGAACTCCTTGTAAAACCAGACACACTGAAACTAATAGAAAAGAAACTGGGGAAAACCCATGAGGACATGGGCACAGGGGGAAAGTTCCTGAACAGAACACCAATAGCTTATGCTCTAAGATCAAGAATTGACAAATGGGACCGCATCAATTTACAAAGTTTCTGTAAGCCAAAGGAAACTGTCAAAAGGACAAAACGGCAACCAACAAACTGGGAAAAGATCTTCACCAACCCTACATTTGATAGAGGGCTAATATCCAATATATACAAAGAACTCAAGAAGTTAGACCCCAGGGAACCAAATAACCCTATTAAAAATGGGGTGCAGATCTGAACAAAGAATTTTCATCTAAAGAAATTCGGACGGCTGAGAAGCACCTTAAGAAATGCTCAACATCATTAGTCATTAGGGAAATGCAAATCAAAACAACCCTGAGATTTCACTTCACACCAGTCAGAATGGCTAAGGTTAAAAACTCAGGAGACAGCAGGTGCTGGCGAGGATGTGGAGAAAGAGGAACATTCCTCCACTGCTGGTGGGATTGCAAGCTGGTACAACCACTCTGGAAATCAGTCTGGCAGTTCCTCAGAAAACTGAATATGATACTACCGGAGGACCCTACTATACCACTCCTGGGCATATACCCAGAGGATTCTCCGGCTTGCAATAAGGACACGACTTCACTATGTTCATAGCAGCCTTATTTATAATAGCCAGAAGCTGAAAAGAACCAAGATGTTCCTCAATGGAGGAATGGATACAGAAAAATGTGGTATATTTACACAATGGAATACTACTCAGCAATTAAAAACAATGAATTCATGAAATTTGTAGGCAAATGTTTGGAACTGGAAAATATCACCCTAAGTGAGGTAACCCAATCACAAAAAATATACATGGGATGCAATCACTGATAAGTGGATATTAACTAGCCCAGAAGCTCTGAATACCCAAGACATAAGTAGCATATCAAATAACTCCCATGAAGAAGTAAGGTGAGGGCCCTGATCCTGGAAAGGCCCTCCAGAATTGTAGGGGAGTACCAGGACAGAGAAAAAGGAGGGAAGTGATTGGACAATGGGTGGAGAGAAGGCTTATGGGACATATGGGGAGGGGGGAACTGGGAGAGGGGAAAGCATTTGGAATGTAAACAAAGAATTTAGAAAAAAATGGTGAAAAAAAAGAACTCAATTCGAGGCTGTAATAGTTTAGAACATTTACTCTTTTGCAGAGGATCCAAGTTCAGCTGCCAGCCCCCACCTGGCAGCTGACAACTGTCTAACTCTAGTTCGAGGAGATCCAACATCTTCTTCTCAGCCTCCTCAGGTACACACGAGGTACACATACGTACATGCATGGAAAACACTCATACACATGAAATAAAAATACATCTAAAAGATTAGCTGCCTATGACTAGTGAAGTTTTTTGGTGTTTTATGTTATATTAAAGGGAAGTTTAGAGTAGTGAGGTAAAAAAAAAAGCTCTTTAGCACCAGTTTATATAGAAAAAGAACTAAAATCAATTTAAATTTAAATAGGCTGAGATAACCTAAAATACCAAGATAGGTGAAACCAAAACCCACAGTTCTGAGTGACTTTGTAGGCAACAACCAGTGATTGATGGACTTAAATGAGCAGGGAGGGTAAGACACCAATGCTACAAAGTCAGAATAATAGACTCAATGACTCAAATGACTGAATGAAAAAATATATATGTGAGGAAAAAGTATTAAAGATTAATGCATCTTTTCTAGTAGAAAAACACAGATGTCTTTTCCTTGTATAATATTTTCACAAGTTTCACATAATGAACCCAACTTTTAATGAATGGTTTAAGGAGAAACTAAACTGGAGTTTAATATTTAGATAGCCACATGCTCCTTGGCATGACAGCAAAGAAACCTGGGAAATCCATGTCAAAGAGAGTCTGCAATATCTTCCCACTTTTTCAAACTAATTTTGATGTTAGTACATTTATGATTGGAGATAAGAGTTTGAGTTCTAAGTCGGGTGTCTCTTGAGATAATGGGTTTCTCCATAGCACAAGATGCCAGAGTTTCTCCCTTCCATAGAAAAGGACGGACAAAGGTCTGGGCTTTCCAAGATATCTTGTAACTTCAAAAAATATAAAATTGGGGTCCCAGTGGTATATGTAAAGAAAATTACTGTGGGAAATAAAACCCATACCTCTTTGCCAACAAAGATGCTCTGTGGTTTGCTGAGAACCAGGATTCTGCCTTGTGAAGAGGGAAACAGTCTTGGGAAATTGTTAACTATCCTCAAGGATCAGAAAGCAAGGGTAATGGCGCTGGCTAGCAAAAGTGATTCTCCCACAAGGGAAGAAGCTGGCAGATGAAAGAGAGGTATCTCCATAAATTAGAAAATGGGATTTATTTTAGGTACAATTAATAATTTACATAAATAATATAGTAAATTACAGAGCAAATGTTTTAAAAAAGCATAATGGTATATAAATAAAAAATTTTGAAGGAAAATATTGAACATAAAAAGAATAGTATGGTCTATCATCTTAGGAGCAGAGATGAAGGCAAAAGGATCCCAAGGTCAATAACAAGACCAATACACACACACACACACACACACACACACACACACACACACACACACAGAATATGTTATTCTGGGAATAGAAGAAATGTAAGTGACAGAAATGCAAAAAATTTACAGGATCAATGTATGATTAAAGTTTGCAACTCATTTTGTGCACTTAATATAAACTAATAAAGGAATAATATTGTTTTTAAAGATTTACTATGAATGCTGGAAAGGACAGGGGAGACAAAGAAACTAATATATAATATATAACTATTGTTGTCTATCAATATAAAAAGAAAAGAGTTGACACATGGATACTTTAAAACATGATTATACACATTGACATTTCTCAAAACTGCATAAAATATACACACAGCAAAGTATGTTTCAAATGTATAAGCCCGAATAAACATTTAGATGGCATGGGTGTCAACCTTACTTATTTTTTTTTATCTCATGATACTATGGAACCTCTTATTATGAAATAAAATTGAATAAAATACATAGGATTTAATTGTAAATTTTTAGAGGATTTTTATGAATCTATGATTATAAAAAATGGAAACCATCTAAAAGCTATTTGCCCTAGAGTTCATTCCCAGAAGATGATAAATTCAGTATTAAATGCTATAAAAAATGCTATTAATGATATAAAATCACTCTGATATTTTTAAGAATTAAAGTAACAAATTTATTACAATAAAACTACCAAGCTATAAGAGAACATACTTTACAAAAAATAAGCAACACACAGATAATTGCTAGGAAAATAAGTATCTGACTATCAACCGATCAAACATGTTTCAATTATCATTAAATTACTAGTAACCATCAAGTTATAAGTTTATTGAGTTGATACATAGCATGTTGGAGGATGGCCAAAATTCACCAAAAGCACAGTCCAAAATAATGTGGGGACTATAGAATGGTTAGAATTCTCATATTTTAGTAATATCAATGTTAAATAGTAAATGTTTGGAAAATATTTGTTAGTGTCATATAATAAAACTATGCATTGTTCTGAATCATAAACAAGACAATCTACTTTTATCTACAAAAAGAAATAAAATGTGTATTGTGAAATGAAATTTTCAGAAAATATTGATATATATCAAATTGTGGCTGATTAAAACTTAAAGTGTTCTCCATTATTAGCTAGAGAATAGAAGGTACACTGTGTCCCAGCACACAATAAAGTCTGCTAAAGAGAAAAAATACTTTTCATTTAACGTGGACAAGGTAAAAGAAAACAGAATAAAGTACTCATGAAACACAGAAAGAACCAGAGATGAAAAAGACTTTGGAATAAAGCATAATACTACAGGACTTACTTGTCAAAAATGTCAAAATCGGGAGCAATTTCAGAGAAAGACAAGGTGTTAGTATAGATATCAATATATTAAAGAAAGAATATTGAAAAAATACTCAAATATTAACTATTTTACATACCTACATACATGCATATATTAACTATTTTACATACATACATACATACATGCATAATACAAAGTAAAAGGTTATTGACACAAACAAGCCAACAACACCAAAACAATGAAGTGTGATAGAGATGACGATTCATCCTGGAACTAGGATGGAAAACTGTGATGGAGAACCAGCGGCCTGGGCAAGGTTAAGCCTGTTGCTATACAGTGTTTGTTACACAGTGTTTTGCAGCCAAATAGACTTTGTTCAAGCTATAATATTTTATTGCTTATAATATTATGAGCTGTCACTTATCTATTGTCTAATGTGGTGACAGGTGAGTGTCGAAAATATGTAGCATTTCAATATAACATGCCACACTTTGGAACTAAGTTTGGAATTTAGACTTTCTTTCTCCAAAGTTCTCATTGGATCTGCTGCAGCAAGGGCAGAACACTATTTTCTTTTAATGGATATGGTACAGGCTTGTAAATGAGTTGGACAAATCAGGGTTAGTGTTATCAGCTTGTACCCTATAAACTGAAGAAACAAAGAATTGTACTTGAACATGATGTTAAATAATAGTATTGACGAAAGTAAAACTCCCATGAATTCTATTAGAAGAGAAGTTTAAATACTCATGTCCTGTAGATCCTGTATATTTTGAACAATGATGAGACCGGACTGATCACTGAGAGGAAATTGGAATGCCTCAAATCAGTCTGTAAGACCTACCTTTACAGGATCCCTATAACTTCCTGGAATACTGGAAATTGTAGTTTCAGGGAAATAACAACAACAAAGTCACGAGAAACTATGGTGGCCTATAATCTCTCTTAAGTCTTTGCACCACCTACCTTGAGGCCGTTCTCAGTTGGGAAACAGATCTAATCAAAGCATATTTCTTAATCAGTATTTAGTATTTAATAAATATTTGCTTCAAATTTGAAGCAACGTGGTGGGTTTGGCTTTTCTGGTGAATTGCAGGATTTAAAAAAGAACACAAATTTATAATTATTTTCTATAGTGTCACTTGCAAAGTCTATTAATCATTTAAGACTGATTCTAACATGAAATGCTGAGAGTGCAAAAGTTATTAAAATAGTTTATGTAACAAAGTTTAAAACAATCTGAAATTGAGTTCATCATGTGACTTCTAAAAATTTGTATATAATTTAGAAGTGTTCTTAGCAAAGTGTATCTAAAATCTCTATTTTAAAAAATTAGTTTATCAGATTATGATTTAAGAGTGAAAATGGAAGTTTAATATATTCTACTTCTTATTGACATATTTGTTAGACTTCTTGGGCTCCTGCATTATTTTCACTTTCTAATGTATTAAATTGTAATTAAAAATAAAAAATAAAAAATAAATAAATAAAAAATATTGGGTCAGCAATATAGCTTGGAAGTAAAAATGTGTGCTGTTAAGCCTGACTACCTGAGTTTGATCCTTGCAAGCCATGGCAGAAGGGGAAACTGGCTTGAAAAAGGTGTCCTCTGACTTATACATGCACTTTTGTGGCACACATGTACTCTCTCATACACACACAGACACACAAACACACACACACATTACAAATTACAAAACATACAATTATACATTATTATTATTACCAATTTTAGAAAGTAAAGAGCACCTATTACTTACATCATTCTATTAAATGGAAGACAGTTAACATTTTAAACGTGTCTCACAGCTCAGGATTTAACGTATTCAGCCTACCATTGTCGACGGTATTTTAATAAGAAAGCCACATCTTTGTTTGTAGGTTAATTCTATGGATGATCTTGATAGCTCCATTACTTTAAAAAGCTTTTATCTTATTTATCATTGTTAGGTTTGAAGAACAGAATCATGTTTACTTATAAGTTTCTGCTCGCCAGGTTGTGCCATCCAATGCAGCCCTTCCTCTTGGCTTCTCCTAAGGAGCTCTTTGCTGACCTTGTCAGGAATCATTAGCATGCCTATATGCCTGCATTAACCTTGTTCTGACTCTTTGAAAAAAGACAGATACTATACTAAGTGCTCAGCAATTGAAAAGACTTTTTTTTTAATGCAGTTGATTGCTTAAGAAAATGTAGGAGAAGAGAAGTTAGGGAAATCAATTTGGAAAACTGCAGGCAGAAGGTCAAGATATTACCCACACATCGAGGCAAAGTTAAGGAAGAGCCTTTGTTCACTGTGGCTGGAATTCTCCATGTAATTGCATTGGAGTTCCCATCAGTTATTTGCCTGGTAATAATAGAAACCCTCATACTGCTCAGTCCCTCTTCTCTCTCCCATTACAACTTGGGTTTGAATCATTATGGAGAGAGGGAGAGGGAGAGGGAGAGGGAGGAGAGGGAGAGGAATAGGGAGAGGGAGCGGGGGGGGGGGGGGGGGGGGAGGAGAGCTGCCTCACTGCTCAAAACTGAGCTTTGTGCCACTTGCAGACTTCCTTTCTGCTTCATGTTCCATTTATGACATTTTTCCTTTTTTTTTTTTTAGAATTTTCTAGGTGCTTGAAGAATTTGTTTGTATGATGTTTATTTGCTCAGTGAGGGATGTAATGCGTTTACAAATTTTATATAGTCAAGAATTACATAGGAAGAAACCAGTCTTATTTTATATTGCCTTAAAACATACTTTGTCATAAAATGAAAACATAATTTAACTAAAAAAGAGGAATAGCACTAAAATTCACTAAACATCTTTGATTGTTTTTATTTTATTCATTTTGTAATTTATTGATGACAATAGTACCTACTCTTAAGTCTAAACACAGGCGCGCGCGCGCACACACACACACACACACACACACACACACACACACACATATTCCCCCTCTTTGGACTTTTGAGGAAAACATACAAAAATTCGCTTAATGAATTTTCTTGTTGTGTATGGAGAGTATACTAACCCCTCAGCAGAATTTAAATATTCATTTCATATGTATACCAAACTAAAAAGGATTATCGCACTTCTTTAATACTGGAGGAAAGGTAACTTCCACATGTTCAAGAAAACTGAAAATGCACACACCAGAGCCTGCTGAGTTTTAATAGCAGGGATGTGATACAGTAAAAGAATGATGTCAATATTTATCCATGTCTGAGAGATGCTGTGGGTCAGCCATATCCATACAGTAATTTTATATCATCCAAGTGTGAGTCTCTCTTTTATATTAAGATCCACAGAGAAATCACTTAACCAAGCTATTCCAAACAGGCAGAATTCTATTTAAAAATTTCCCTGCTTCACGCCTTGTTTATGACTTTTGTAATGTCACAAAAATGTGTGCTCTGTGTACATGGCAGGGAGGGACCCCTCCTCGCGGAAAGAAGACACACATGAGCATTACAAAGCAGTACTTTAAAATATGTTGAACTGTATTTTATTTCCTTTGTTCTTGTGTTTTGTTGGTGTTGGTGTTCTGTCTTTTTTTAACTCTGAAAAATGGTCTTTCAGTATATCATACCTCAGTAGGCAGAAACCCCTTCCTTCCAAGCACAGCTGGTGAGCACTGAGTGATTGAAAACACAGACATTACACTAAGCCAGTTTGACACGTTATCAATGAGTTTGTCTAAAGATTTTCTTGCATTTGAGTTCAAGAAAGCTGGCCCCTTCCTCTGGAGGAGGACAGTGATGACAGGAAGTAAGGCACACACTGAGGACTAGACTGCTCTTAATGAGAAGCGCCACAGTGATGTAGAAGATGCTGTGTTTTAGGGTCTGGGGTCCTGGGAATAATCTGGTGAAAGGAGAGTCTTATCTCAATTTTCTTGTGTTTGAAATGGGAGGGATAATGCAGTGCTATTTTCCAATACAGATGTGAGCTCGAATAGTGTATAAAATCATAGAATGGATTGAAATGAAGCATGCTATCTCTAGAAGATACTGTTGAATATAAAATTAAATAGAACCATGTATATGGGGCATTTGTGAAATTTCTTCAGCCGCTGCTCATATTTGCTGAGAAGCAAATGTGTGAAGTGTTTTTTTGTAGTTATTAAGAAAAGAGAAGAAAAATTTCAAGTCTTTAACTTGAGGGAACTTATCTTAAATATAAATCATTTGAAGCATTCTGTACCAAACCCTATGTCAAACTAAACCACACACATGACAGAAAATGCTAGCTTTTGCAGCTTGTAGCTCTACCATAATATATTAATTTCAACTAATATTGCTGACATGATTTTATGTTTTATCCTCACAAACATATACTAAATCTATTATGTTTATGTGGAGAAACAATACCAACAATTGTAATAAGCATACCATGCAATGCCCAATTAATAAGCAAGTTAAATATAATAGAAAACTCACAGTGCTTATCCATGATTTTATTCATCAAATATGCTGTGTGAACACAGATAATCTATCACATTTGGCTTCAATGAGCTGTGTAGGGATCTAGAGAGAATGCTTTACTCAATGATTATGAGTAGCACATGAGAATAAGATATGTAGAAATTATTATTGACAGATAAAAATAAGGGACTCCCTTTTGGAAAATGCCAGAGAAATTTTGCTATCTACAAGTGCATAATCAAAGAAATAAGATTGTAGAATATAAGAGACAATTGCATGCAAACCTCAGTTGTTTCATGGTCATTGGAACAAGGTATAGTGGAATAGAAGACAACAACAGAACTCTTTTACCCAGAAAGCTTGAAATCAAATAGGAGACTTGCAGGAACAATCCTATGCACAATGGGAAAGCAAACAACAGCCTTTGACTGACAAACCTTAATTGTAGTGTGGATTACTTTGGTTATTTCCAGCAATAATTACCAAAAGCACACTTCTTTCTAACATGTTAATAGTATGTAATGTGAATAAAAATATGAGGGAAATATCTATATGTCTTGTCCAGAAAATATACATATAATATGGCTCAAAATTAACTGCTTAATATGAAGAAAATGTGTATCAATTTGTTGCATATTCCCAGAGATATAGGGCCATAATAAGCATGTTCGCTATATCCAAAGCAGGTGCCATCAGCAGAAGGTTTCCTGTCAGTAGTTTGAACCATAAATGAGCTAAAGACAACAAGGACAATTCAACACGAGAAAATGAGGGAGTGACTATTCCCTCTACACCTTACTTTTCTCTTGTCTGAATGCAAGCTTGGGATGGAAAGAGCTGTTTACAAAGATGGGTGTCTAGACCAATATAGAAAAGTAAATCTTAGCACAGTTTTCATGAAGGCACATGAACATTGAAAATAAGGCTATGCTTCAGTTGCAACCAAGTATATAAAACAAGTAGATTTACATTCATATACAAAAGAGAATCATCACACTTTCTGGGAGGAAGATGTCAGATTAGGATTTCTGAGAGCATGCTCTCCCATTCTGTTCTGTGGCTATAACGGCATAAAGTAGTTCTGTTGGCATTGATAGTATTAGAAATGTATCCCTTAGGACACTTGACTCTCCACTCTCCAGTTAAAGAAAGCAACACTATAGGAGAGATTAATAGTATTTCTTTAAAGTTTAAGAAATTGTGGCATTTTGACAAAATGGTGCTTTGATTATATAAGAAGAGAGAAATAATAATTCCACCAGTTATTAAACAGAATAAAATACAAAGATGAAATTCTGCACAAAATGTATTCTTTTCATAAAAACCTTAAACATCCATAGTTTGGTGATTTTGAGTTCATAAAATAAAATTGTAGACTAGGAGAAAACGTATTTCTTTCTTTGATGTACTTAGTGACCACCAGCCTCATACATTGGTCTTTATCAACATTTGTCCTGGATTTTGATGATCAAGTGATTGCATTCTACATTTCTATGCCTAGTTACCCAAGAACAATTCTCTGCCCATTACTTTTGATCAAATAGAATCCAGATACATATTTCTAAGGAATCTCACTGTATGTGAAACTAGGTGTTTTTGATTAGATGTTACTATGAAAAGGTTGTCTTATCAAACTAATAAATTAACTACTGAACAAGCTGTCAGGCAGTGGCTGGAAAGGCCTTTTGTCCGTGGCTCAATTATAATCTGGCCAATAGGAATGCCGAGAGGAAATCTAAAGGTGATTAATTGATTGCAATGTCACACTGAGCAAGTTAACTCTCACCACCTTAAATGTAAGTTGACACTATAAATGAGAATGGGGAAGAAACAAAACAGTCAGGATGAAAGCTATCAGACTACAACAGAGGGCAATCTAGAAACAAGTATGAGCTCAATTAAGAGACTGGGGACTTGCTTCACAAGTTATACTGCTTCACCCTGTGGCTTCCAGATTCTCTGAGACTAAGGACTCCTTTACTTTCCTTTGTATGACTAAGAAATTGTAAGATACAAAGAAATAAAATTTCCAAAGAGAATCATTGAAAGTGTGTAGAATCATTTGGGAGAAGGCAAGCATGATTCTCTACACAGGATGCCCTTCAGAGAATCACACTGCTTCACTTAGAATCAAAGTGTGCTATCCACACAGGAGCCAGATGGATGGATGTGAGCTGCATGTGGAGTAACCAAGAGTCAACACAAGGATGGAATGGAAGCCATAAAAAAAGAGGAGAGACAAGAAGGGGAAATGGGGAGTTCAAAGTAAGGCTGCAAAGCTATCAAACCAGGACACAAATGGACTAGAAAAGACACCCACACTGAATATTGACAAAGCTCCAGAAAAACCAGCAAAGGCTGTGGCAATCACCAAACTGGAAAGTGGGCAAATTAAAAGCCTCTTCAAAGCTCAAAGCCAGGGAGGAATTGATGAGAACAGACAGGATGTAGGCTGGATGGAGCAGACAGTACTCTGTGTTTTCTCTATCCTGTATCAGTTGTAGATTCTGCACGGGAAGCAGAGTAATAAAAAGGGAGCAAGCTATCCATGGTGAGGTGGATCTACTCTGATCCCAGTTACCTAGAATGCAAGGTCCCTGTGAACACTTTTTAAGCATAGTGTTTGCCAGGAAGCAAGACACATCCCTAATCCAGAGCAGGTAAAACACCAGGACGCCTCTTGATTGAGAGAAGCAAGAACAGAATACAACTTCAAGGGGATCAAAGACTTCAATATAAAATTGTACCCTAAATCTACTCAACAATCAATAAATGCGAGTTCATGAAACTGAAAAGTTTCTTTAAGGCAA
Source organism: Apodemus sylvaticus (assembly GCF_947179515.1). Classification (NCBI taxonomy): domain Eukaryota; kingdom Metazoa; phylum Chordata; class Mammalia; order Rodentia; family Muridae; genus Apodemus; species Apodemus sylvaticus. The sequence continues at coordinate 159,635,363 of NC_067475.1, read as the reverse complement.
AGACACTAGCAATAGGACAAAATTGCCTTCAGAATGGGAAAATATCTTCACCAACTCTGCGTCTAACAGAGAGGTAATATCCAAAATATACAAGGAACTCAAGAAATTAAACACCAACAATCCAAATACCTAATTACAAAAATGGATTACAGAGCTAAACATAGAATCCTCAATAGAGGAATCTTAAATAGCCGAGAAGCACTTTCTCACAATTCCGACAAATGGATGGAACTAGAAAATATCATCCTCAGTGAATTAACCCAGATCCAGAAAGGCACACACTCATTTATAAGTGCATATTACCCATAAAGTACAGGATAATCATACTATAATAAAATGAACAAAAAGCCACGGAATAAGGAGTACCCAGGGAAGAATAATTGAATTTCACTTAGCAGGGGAAATGAAATAGACATCAGAGGTAGATGTTTTGGAAGCAGAACAGGCCTGGGGATCTGGTGTGGAGAGATCAGGAGTGGGGATGAGAGGACTCCAAGAATAGAAGCAAAATTGGTGGGGGTTGGAGCATCTCTGGGACATGCTAGAGACCTAGGACTGGGGAGGTTCCTTGGAGAATAGGGTGATGACCCTAGCTGAGGGGAAATGGAGCCACACTAACCTACCCACAAAACCTTCCATTCAAAATTTGTACTGCCTACAAGGTATGCAGGGATAAAGATGGAACAGAAATTGAGGCAGTGGCTGGCCCAGCTTGAGATCCATGCCATGAAAGGGAGCCCATTCCAGGACACTGTTATTAATATTCTGCTATACTTGCAGTCAGGAGCCTAGCAAGTCTGTTTTCTGAGATGCTTTATCCAGCAACTCATGGAAACAGATGCAGAGACCCACAACCAAAATTAGGAGGAGCTCAAGGAATCCCATGGAAGAGTTGGGGAAAAAATTGAGCTGGCCTCAGGGGTCAAGAACATCACCAGAAGAACTACAGAGCCAATGAACCTGGACCCACTGAGCCCCACAGAGCCTCAACAACAAACCAAAGAGCATGCGTGGATTGGAATCAGACACCCTATGCATAGGGAGCTGATGTGCAGCTTGTCTTGATGTGGGTCCCCGAACAACTGGAGTGGGACATGTCTGTAAAATATAAGTCTCTGGGGAAAAGGGAAGGGGATAATGGGAGAAGGGGAATGGGAGGATGGGACTGGTATAAGAGGAGAGACAGGGGCTCTGGTTTAGATGTAAAGTGAAAAAATAAACTAATGAACAGAAATATTATTGCAAAAATACACCTCTATGGACAAAAAATTGACTACAGAGCATTGTACAATCACTCTGATTCTGCCTACTTCTCTAATAGCCATTACTTAGCACAGTGTATTTTCATTAAATCTAAGCTTTCTATTTTGTATGACAAAGAAGAGGTGGAAGAGGAGGAGGAGGAAGAAGACGAGGAGGAGGAGGAGGAGGAGGAGGAGGAGGAGGAGGAGGAGGAGGAGGACGAGGAGGAGGAGGAGGAGGAGGAGAAAGTGGTGCAGCAAGAATGACCTTTATTTCAGGCATGAATTTTTTAGTAGGAAAATGATCCTGTCTTTCACAAATGAAACAGATAATTTATATTTTAACCCAAATTTGAGTACACATATTCAAAATAATATAATTTTTCAATAACTCTAGCATATATAATTGCTTGTCTGTATTTGAGAAAAATAAGAAACTGAGTACAATTTGGTGCTGACATTAGTGACTCTTTGTTCCTGCATCTGGTATTCCCCTGCCTGTCCCCTTCAGTTAGGACAGTGCCATGCTTCCAAGAAGAGACATTTGAAAAGAACTCTTTTGTTGAAGTGTGGTAGTTAGCTTCTATTATGTAAATTTTATAACCACTTGTCATGTGTGACATTGTCCTAAAGACTGAAGAATGGAGATGTATGTTTCTTCCAAAGGCATTACTGATATATTGATATTTGAATAAATATTTTTGTATCTTTAAATCCCTTTTCATTCTATTACAGAAATCAAGGGTGAAACATTTTTGCCTTAGGCAAGGAAATTATACTCTGGATCTCAAAATCATCTGATTTTAGTAAATAAGCACAGTGAATTCTGTATAATTAATTTCTGATATTACTTTATAAATGTTCAGAATTGAAAATAAATACATAATGCATTCAGTAGAAAAACAAAGAAATATTTACACTGAGATATATTAGTGATTGTTTTCACAGTATGTTGCATATGTAGGATTTTTATTTATCAAGGAAAAATTACCCTAACATATTTAATGCTCTTCAAAAGTTTTCTGTCAAGAATAAGTAACAACCCTCATATTATTTGAATATTATTAAAATCAAATTCATAATTAAAACCTAATGCTTATAAAATGGAAAGATACGTGGTTTTATTTGGTTCTTATCCTTTTTTACAATGATCTGCTAGCATGTGCTTGAAAACTGCCAAGGGAAACACATGGAAAACGGGAACACAAAGCATTAGATTTCATTGTCAAAATTTTATATTGTTAAAATTTTCATTGTTAAAATTGTCATATTGTTCTTACATGATGTATGCATGTAACATATTTCAAAATATTTCAAGTTCATGAGGTAATATTAAGAAAAATGAGTTTTTAAAAGTAAATCAAAAGCTGAAACAGAGTAGAGAAGCCCGTCAGGCCCTCGAGATACAAGGTTTGAAAATGTCAATTTCCTCATGGACTATGGAGTGCTCTCAGCTTTATTTAGTAAAAATAAAATATGAATTTTAGTTTGATTAGCAAGTGAAAGTTAAATTTTTAATTATTGTGTAGGTTGATTAGTACATGTATATTTGGATTATTGCATTTAAAGAAAATAGTATCAAATTTACATAATTATTCTATGAGACAGTATTTTGACATTTTAATCAATATTAGCTTCCAAAACCTCTATGTGAAAGGTTGGCTATTTACTAAACTTAACTTTTTTATGTATTTCACCCTATATTTTTTAAAAACAAAGATAGAGAAATTTTGAAAATGCTTGTAAATAATATTTCACTTCATTCTGAGATAAACAGGGTGGAGCGGGTGCTTGTGTGGCATGCTGTGTCCATCATAGTAAGAAATACACAAGAAAACATGCATGTATCTGTTAACCCACAAATTCTATCTAATCAGAATAATTTTGGGGCCTATTAGCCATAAACTTACATGGACATTTTTAGGCAGGAGATTAGAGTCACTAATAAATGGGTAATTCATTTGAACAGTCAATTCAGTTTCAATGAAATATCTTTATAACTGCACATTAAACATAATACAATTCTCTGAGATGGTTTTTCCTTGACCCTTCTGTGCTCTTAACTGAAGGTAAATCACACTGTTGCAATCAATCATGATTCTACACAGGATACTAGTGGGCACAAAATGTGGTAGGAATTGCATGAGTTTACCAACCCCATCACTGCATTGACACAATATTCACCAGTTTGAGGGCAGTATAAATGTGAGCATAGATTTTGTTAACCATACGCATAATATCATCAACCTCATTGTAAATATATACACATGTGACCCCGACACACAATCCACACATTGTATTCACCTCACAGAATTGGCTATTATTGTGTTTTCCACTTCTTTTATTCTCAATGAGCTTATATTTAGACTAACTCAGTTTGTTTAACTCTTTAGTTTGTTTTTACAAATGTTCAAATTCTTGAAAACTTTAGTTCATATCTCAAATACATTGAAATTTTCTGTTGTCCAAGTGAAGATATGATCATATTTACCTACATAAATAGAGACCAAAGGTAAGTATTAGAGCTAGATAATTAACAATAGTTTTTGAAAAATGTTTTTATGTACATCAAAATTTCTTTAAAGAAGTTCAAGCAAATTTCTCAGAAAGGGAAATCACAATAGAACCTAAGTGGCAGTTTGTGCCTTGATGCTTGATGATTAGGGCTGAATGTTTATTGTCCTTTCAAAAACTTAATTTGTTTCTATGTTTTGGTCACCTAGACAGCATTAAACAGGAACAAAAAGTTATCAAGAACTAATAAATTGCTAGTCTGTACCTCTGTGTCTCTATCAAAATTACTTTTAAATTTATAAATAGACTTGTAGTTAGAAATAGAATTTATTGGCAATTTTATTCATATTTGAATCAAATGCCAACATGATAATATTGTATTCTTGGTTCCTCAGAAAATTGGAAATAGATCTACCTGAAGACCCAGCAATATCACACTTGGGAATATACCCAAAAGATGCCCCACCATGCCACAGGAGCACATGTTCCACCATGTTCACAGTGGTCTTGATTGTGGTAGCCAGAAGCTGGAAACAACCAAGATGTCCCACAACAGAAGAATGGATACAGAAAATGTGGTTCATTTATACAATGGAATACTACTCAGCTATTAAGAATGGGGACATCCTGAGTTATGCAGGCAAATGAATGGAACTAAAAAATATCATCCTGAGTGAGGTAAACTCAGACCCAATAGACATTCATGGTATGTACTCGCTAGTAAGTGGATATTAGCCCCCTCCAAAAAAATAGAAAATAAAGTACAGAATACCTAAGCTACAGTCCACAGAACTCAAAAAGGTCAACAAGCTGAAGGGCCCAAGTGATGATGCTTCATTCCTAATTGGGAGAGAGAAGAAAGCAATCACAAGGCAGGAGGGAGGGAAGGATGTATAGGGGGGGAAAAGGATGGGGAGGAGAGGGGAACATGATCTGGTATTAGGTGAGGGAAAAGGACTGAATCCCTGAGGACCAGCAGAAAGAATAGAAACAGTAAACCTCAGGAGGTAGGAGGTTGCAGGGGGGGGGACCCTCCAGAATGCACGAGAGACCTGGGGAGTGAGAAATTCTCAGGATCAAAACGAGGGACCTTAGATGAAATGCCCTACATTGGGAAGAAGGAACTTGTATAGACGACCTCCAGCAGAAAAACAGGCCATCAAGTGAGATATGGGGTTGCCATCCCACAATCACAACTCTGACTGATAATTGTGCCTCTTTGAAAGAATTACATGGATAGAAATGGAAAGGAGCCTGAGGAAAAGAAGGTCCAGTGACAGGGCCAAAGTAGAATCCAGTTCAACAGGAGGCCTCAAGACCTGACACTATTACTGTGGCTATAGAGTGCTCACAAAAAGGGACCTATTATGACTGCACTCTAAAAGACCCAACAAACAACTGAAAGAGTCAGGTGCAAATATTTGCACCCAACCAATGGACAGAAGCTGCTGACCCCTGTGGTTGAATTAGAGAAAAGCTGGAAGAAGCTGAGGAGGAGGGTAACCCTGTAGGAGGAGCAGCAGCCTCAATTAACCTGGACCCCTGAGATTTCTCAGACAGTGGACCACCAACGAGGCAGCACACACCAGCTGATATGAGGCCCCAACACAAATATGTCAGAGGACTTCCAGGTCTGGGTTCAGTCAGAGAAGATGCACCTACTTTGTGATTTCTTTATTGTTTCTACTTCCATTTTCAAATCCTATATGGTTTTGTTCAGTTCCTTCACTTGATTGTGTTTTCCTGTAATTCTTTAAGGGATTTTTATGTTTACTCTTTAAGGGCTTCTGCCTGTTGACCCATGTTCTCCTGTATTTCTTTAAGAAAATTATTTAAGTCCTTTTTGACACCCTCTATCAGTATCATGAGATAAGATTTTAAATCCAACTTTTGCTTTTCCCATGTGTTGAGGTATCTGGGACTTGCTGTGGTGAGAGAACTGGGTTCTGATGTTGCCAAGTAGCCTTGGATTCTGTTGGTAGGGTTCTTGCTCTTGCCTTTCACCATCTGGTTATCTCTGGTGCTGGTTGGTCTTGCTGTCTCTGGCTGGATCTTGTCCCTCCTGTGATCCTGTAAGACTGTGTCTAGATTCCTGGGTGACCAACTCTCTTCTAGCAGGGTCTATGCACAGAAGGCTGTGGAGCCGCCTGACTCCCTCGTGCAAATGGTAGCCTGAAGACCTCTGTCTGAGCTGCTCCACTGATCTATGCCCAGTGTGCTCCCAGCTGTTCCCCTCCAGAGAGAATGTGGAAATCTCACCTCCATGCTCAAAAGTGAAAGCGCTGTTGGGAGATCACTCTTTCCTGGCTGGCTGTGCACCATAATAGTTCTTTTTAAAGATAACTTCAATTATCTTCTAACTGTAAGACATAGGCTGGTTTAAACATACTGTTCTTTAATCAAACATAGTAAACCCACATGTCACTCCACTCAGGTTGAATACTCTTAGGTGTAAAGATGATTTCAAACTAGAGATGGTTCATTAGGAAGCACCATGAACTGAGAATGAATACAAAGATGATCTTAGTCCTTAAATTGGTCTCCCATGATATTATATGTGATGAGATTATTTTGATTTCTGTATGTGTGCATTTCTCACATGCAATATGGTGCCAAATAGAGCCCACAAAACTGCATTAGATCCCCTGCAGTTGGAGGTAGGGAAGGCTGTATACTCAATATGAGTGTTGGGAGCCAACTTAACTCCTCTTGAGAAACAGGGACATCCTCAATCACAGAACCCTCTCTTCAGCCCTGAACTTTGAATTACTTTTTATCTTTTGTATGTAGTTTATCCCATGTATATAAATTGGCTAGCGCCAATATAGAATTTTCAAAAACAGATAGTAAGTACAAAATACTTATATGTAAGCACTGGTAGAGCATTGATAACAATAGTCAGAACATTGTTTTTATAGATATTTATTCATAAAACATATGAAACATCATTTTGTATTCTAAATAGGCAACTATATTTTATATTTAAATTCATTTATTATATACTTCTATGCAGATTAAAAGAAATACAGGACGTTTTTAGAAAAAAACAAATAAAGTGTTATTATATTTATAAATTTGAGAAATTTTCTTTAATTTGAAGCCAACATCATTGAAACATGTAGTGATTCTCCCAAGCTTCTATTCTGTCTTTGTTGTTTGCTTGGTTTGTCTGTTTTTGTTTTTGTTTTTTCTTTACTTCTATGTCATTGGCTGAAATTTATTTCCCTTGGCTTGTAACCTTTCTTTGCAACAAGACTCACTTGTGTCTAACAGCAAGCATTTGTGACTTTGACCAAGACCTTTCTTTGACTACTTGACCCTCTTTGCCCTCATGTCAATCAAATGGAATTTCCAAGGAATCACTACAGTTTAGAAGCAGCCATCAGTCAGTGATTAATGGGTTTTTTATCCAAAGCCTTACAGTGAAATTCATCATAAGTTACCTACATGAAAAATGGCTTAAACATTAACTCTTTGAACGATTGGTTCTAAATTTTCTTAGGCAAGAAAACAGACAACATTCACACTATAAGTTCAGTGCTCAATCCATGGAGAACCCACCCCAAGATATTTATTCTTAATTTTCTTTTAGCAATGATTCTTTTGATTATACATACTATAACATTTTTTTTATTTCTATATTACATATTTTCTTTACTTAAATTTCAAATGTTATACCCTTTCCTTCTTTCCCCTCCAAAAAACCCCTATCCCATCCCCTCTCCTCCTGCTCACCAATCCACCCACTTCCACTTCCCTTTTCTGGAATTGTACTACCCTGGGGCAATGAGTCTTTATGGGTCCAAGGGCTCTCCTCTTATTGAGGTCCAACAAGGTCATCTTCTGCTACATGTGGGGTTGGCGCCATGGATCCCTCCATGCGTATGCTTTGATTGGTGGTTTAGTCCCTGGGAGATCTGGGGGATTACTGGCTGGTTCATATTGTTGTTCCTTCTATGGATCTGCAACTCCCTTCAGTTCTTTGGGTCCATTTGATAGATTCTCCATTGGGTACCTTGTGCTCAGTCCAATGATTGGCTGAGAGCATTCACCTGTGTATTTGTCAGTCTCTGGCAGAGCCTCTCAGGAGAGACCTAGATCAGGGTCCTGTCAGCAAACACTTGGTTGCATTAGCAATAATGTCTGGGTTTGGTAACTGTATATGGGATGGAGCCCAAGGTGAGGCAGTCTCTGGCTGGACTTTCCTTCATTCACTGCTCCACACGTTGTTTCTGTATTTCCTCCCAAGGATATTTTGTACCCCTTCTAAGAAGGATCAAAGTATCCATACTTTGGTCTTCTTTGTTCTTGAGCTTCATGTGATCTGTGAATTATATCTTGAGTATTCTGAGCTTCTGGGCTAATATCCATCTATCAGTGAGTTCGTACTTGGTATGACCTTTTGTGGTTGGGTTGTCTCACTCAGGATGATATCTTTTAGATCTATCCATTTGCCTTAAAATTTTATGAATTCATTATTTTTAATAGCTGAGTAGTACTCAATTGTGTAAATGTATTACATTTTCTGTATCCATTCCTCTGTTGAGGTACATCTGGATTTCTTCCTTCTGACTATTATAAATAAGGCTGCTATGAACATAGGTGCACATGTGACATTATAACATGTTAGAGTGTCTCCTAGGTCCTATGCCCAATTTTCTGAGGAAGTTTATTATATGAGCTACCAATGCCAACTGCAATGGAGGAGTGGTCCTCTTTCTCCACATCCTCACCATCATCTGCTGTCACCTGCATTTTTGATCTTAGCTGTTCTGAACGGTGTGAAGTGGAATCTCAGGGTTGTTTTGATTTGCATTTCCCTGATGACTAAGGCTGTTGAAGATTTCTTTACATGCTACTCAGCCATTCATTATTCCTCAGTTGAGAATTCTTTGTTTAGCTCTGTACCCAATTTTTAATATGGTTATTTGTTTCTCTGCAGTCTAACTTCTTGAGTTATTTTTATATATTAAATATAAGCCCTTTATCAGATATAGAATTGCTAAAGATCTTTTCCCAATCTGTTGGTTGCTGTTTTGTCCTATCGACAGTGTCCTTAGCTTTACAGAAGCTTAGCAATTTTATGAGGTCCCATTTCTCTATTTTTGGTCTTAGAGCATAAGCTATTGGAGTTCTGTTCAGAAAAATTTCTCCTGTGCCCACGTACTCCAGGCTCTTGTCTCTCTTTACTTTCTATTAATTTCAGCGTATCTGGTTTTATGTGGAGGTCATTGATCCACTTGGACTTGAGTTTTGTACAAGGAGATAAGAATGGATAGATATGCATTCTTCAACATGCTAACCACTAGTCAAACCAGCAACATTTGTTGCAAATGCTGTCTTTTTTCCCCACTGGATGGTTTTAGCTCCTTTGTCAAATATCAAGTGACCATAGTTGTGTGAGTTACTTTATAGGTCTTCAATTCTATGCCATCGATTTACTTGCCTGTCACTGTACCAATACCCTGCAGTTTTTCTCAAGATTGCTTTGTGGTACAGCTTGAAGTCAGGGATGGTGATTTCATCAGATTTTCTTTTATTGTTGAGAATAGTTTTCACTATCCTGGGTTTTTTGTTATTTCAGATGAATTTGCAAATTGATTTTTCAAACTCTAAGAAGAATTGATTTGGAATTTTGATGGGAATTGCATTGAATCTGTAGATTGCTTTCAGCATAATAGCCATTTTTAACTCTATTAATCCTGCCAATCCATGAGCATGGGAGAGCTTTCCGTTTTCTGAGATCTTTGATTTCTTTATTCAGAGTCTTGAAGTTCTTTCCATTCAGATCTTTCACTTGCTTAGTTAGAGTCACACCAAGGTATTTTACATTATTTGTGAATATTGTTAAGGGAGTTGTTTCTCTAATTTATTTCTCAGCCTCTTTATCCTTTGAGTAGAGGAAGGCAACTGATTTATTTCAGTTAACTTTATATCCTGCCACTTTACTGAAGTTGTTTATCAGCTGTAGAAGTTCTCTGGTGGAATTTTTGGGGTCACTTAAGTACACTTTCATATGATCTGCAAATAGTAATATTTTGAATTCTTCCTTTCCAATTTGTATCCCTTTGACCTCTTTTTGTTGTCTAATTTCTCTACCTAGAATTTCAAGTACTATATTGAATAGATGGGGAGAGAGTGGGCAGCCTTGTCTAGTCCCTAATTTTAGTGGGATTGCTTCAAGTTTCTCTCCATTTAGTTTGATGTTTGCTACTAGTTTGCTGTATATTGCTTTTACTATATTTAGGTATGGACCTTGAATTCCTGATTTATTGAAGACTTTTATCATGAAGAGGTGTTGGACTTTGTCAAATGCTTTCTGAGCATCTAGTGAAATGATCATGTGTTTTCCCTCCTTTGGATTTGTTTATATAATGGACTATGTTGATGGATTTCCTTAAATTTAAGCATCCCTGCATCCCTGGTATGAAGCATACTTGATCATGTTGGATGATCATTTTGATATGTTCTTGGATTCAGTTTGCAAGAATTTGATTATTTTTGCACTGATATTCATAAGGGAAATTGGTCTGAAGTTCTCATTCTTTGTTGGGTCTTTGTGTGGTTTAGGTATCAAAGTAATTGTGGCTTCTTAGAACAAATTGGGTGGTGTTCCTTCTGTTTCTATTTTGTGGACTAGTTTGAAGAGTATTAGGTATTCTTTGAATGTCTGATAAAAGTCTGCAGTAAACTCTGCACTAAACCCATCTGTTCCTGGGATTTTTCTTGTTAGGAAACTATTAATGACACTTCTATTTCCTTAGGGTTATGGTACTGTTTAGATTGTTTATCTGATCATGATTTAAGTTTGGTACCTGGTATGAATCTAGGAAATTGTCCATTTCATCCAGATTTTCCAGTTTTGTTGAATAAAGTCTGTTTTAGTAGGATCTGATGGTTTTTTTTTGTTTTTGTTTTTTTCTTGGTTTCTATTCTTATGTCTTCCTTTTCATTTCTATTTTATTGATTTGGGTGTTATCTCTTTGCCCTCTCATTAGTCTGGCTAAAGGTTTATCTATCTTGTTGATTTTCCCAAAGAACCAGCTCGGTTTTTTGTTTTGTTTTGTTTTGTTTTGTTGTTTTTTATTCTTTATATAGTTCTTTTTGTTTATACTTGGTTTATTTCAGTCCTGAGTTTGATTATTTCCTGCCATCTACTCCTTTTGGGTATATTTGCTTCTTTTGTTCTAGATCTTTCAAGCTGCTAGTGTATGCTCTATCAAGTTCATTTTTGGGGGCACTCAGACCTGAGTTTTCCTCTTAGCCCTGCTTTCATTGCGTCCCATAAGTTTGGGGTATGTATGGCTTAATTGTCATTAAATTCTAAAAAGTTTTTAATTTCTTTCTTTATTTCTTTCTTGACCAAGTTATCATTGAGTTGGTTGTGTTCAGGTTCCATGTGTATGTAAGTTTTCCATTGTTTTTGTTGTTACTGAAGACAAGCCTTAGTCCTTGGTGATCTGATAGGAGGCATGGGATTATTACAATCTTCTTATATTTGTTGAGGCCTGGTTTTTGAGCAATAATAATATGGTCAATTTTGGAGAAGGTACCATGAGTTGCTGAAAAGAAGGAATATTCTTTTATTTTAGGATAAAATGTTCTCTAGATATCTGTTAAATCCATTTTGTTCATAAATTCTCTATTTGAGTACTTGGTTCATGTGTTCATATCTGATAAATAATTTGGTTCATGTGTCTCTGTTTAGTTTCTGTTTCCAGGATCTGTCCATTAATGAGAGTGGTTTCTTTGGATGAGTATGAAATGTTCTTCCTTATCCTTTTTATAACTTTAGGTTAAAAATCAATTTATTTGATGTTAAAATGACTACTCCAGCATGTGACTTAGGAACATTAGCTTGGAAAATTGTTTTCCAAGCTTTTACTCTGAGGTATTGTCTGTCTTTGTCACTGGGGCGGGTTTCCTAAATGCAGCAAAATGTTGGGTCCTGTTTATGTATCCAGTCTGTTAATCTATGTCTTTTTATTGAGAAATTGAGTCCATAGATATTAAGGAAATTACTTCCTGTTATTTTGTTGCTAGAGGTGGAATTATGTTTATGTGGCTATCTTCTTTGTGGTTTGTTAAAAGAATATTATTTTCTAGCTTTTTCTAGGGTATAGTTTCCTTCATTGAGTTGGAGTTTTCCATTGATTTTCCTTTGAAGTGTTAGATTTGTGGTAAGATATTACATAAATCTGGTTTTGTCATGGAATATTTTGTTTTCTCCATTTGTGGTAATTGAGAATTTTGCTGGGTATAGTAGCCTGGACTGTCATTTGTATTTTCTTAGGGTCTGTATGACATCTGCCCTGTATCTTCTAGCTTTCATAGTCTCTAATGAGAAGACTGGTATAATTCTGATTGGTCTGCCTTTCTATGTTACTTGACCTTTTCCCCTTACTGCTTTTAATATTCTTTCTTCGTTTAGTGCATTTGGTGTTTTGATTATTTATTATATGATGGGAGGAATTTCTTTTCTGGTCCAGTCTATTTGGAGTTCTGTAGGCTTCTTGTATGTTGATGGGCACCTCTTTCTTTAGGTTAGGGATGTTTTCTTCTATAACTTTGTTGAAGATATTTACTGGCCCTTTAAGTTGGGAATCTTCATTCTCTTCTATACAAATTGTCCTTAGGTTTGGTCTTCTCATTGTGTGCTAGATTTCCTGGATGTTTTATGTTAGAAGCTTTTATGATTTTTGCATTTTCTTTGACTGTTGTGTCAATGATTTCTATGGTATCTTCTGCATCTGAGATTCTCTCTTCTATCTCATGTATTCTGTTGGTGATGCTTGCATCTATGACTCCTGGTCTCTTTCATAGATTTTCTAACTCCAGGCTTGTCTCCCTTTGTGGTTTCTTTATTGTTTCTATTTCAATTTTTAGATCTTTGATGATTTTGTTTATTTCCTTTGCCTGTTTTTATTGTGTTTTCCTGAAATTCTTTAAGGGATTTTTGTGTTTCCTCTTTAAGGGCTTCTACCTGTTTACCTGTGCTCTCCTGTATTTCTTTAATGGAGTTTTTTATGTCTTTCTTAAAGTTTGTTTTAATCATCATTATAAGAAGTAATTTTAGATACATATCTTGCTTTTCCATTGTTATGGTGTATCCAGGACTTGTAACCTTGTAACAAGCCAAGTAACCTTTGTTTCTGTTGCTTATGTTCTTAGGCTTGCCTCCTGCCTACCCTCGGTATATCTGACTGGATCCTGTTCTTCCTGTGATCCTGGTTGTGTCAGACCTCCTCAGAGGCAAGCTGTCTCTGTGATCCTGTGATTCTGGGATCCTATGATCCTGAGATCCTGGTTGTATCTGAGCTCCTGGGAGTTAAGCTTCCTCTGGAACCCTGAGATCCTGGTTTGAACAAGCCCCAGTGATCCTGTGATTCTGTGATCCTGGGTTCCTGAGTGTGTTAAGGGGCCTGTTAGTGGAGTTTCCTCTGGGTTTTGTGGGACTGGCTGCAGAGTTTTTGACCAATGACTGCTCAGGGCACTGGCACAGACAGAAAGTCAACATTTTCAAGTACTCACAGATATTCACTTCTTCTTCTTCTTCTTCTTCTTCTTCTTCTTCTTCTTCTTCTTCTTCTTCTTCTTCTTCTTCTTCTTCTTCTTCTTCGTCTTCTTCTTCTTTTATTAGATATATTCTTTATTTACATTTCAAATGTTTTCCCTTTTCTTGGTTGCCCCATCCCCTGAGAGTTCCATAAGCCATCTCCCCTCACCCTGTTCCCCAATAAACTTCCTCCCACTTCCCTCTCCTGGTATTCCCCTATACTGCTGCATGGAGCCTTTCCAGGACCAGGGTCCTCTCTACATTTTGATGTCCAACAAGGCCCTCCTCTGCTGCCTATGCATCTGGAGCCATGGGTAACACAACCAGATAGTCACTTTCTTAAGCAAGTATAAAAATTATAATTTCCTATATTTCAATAATAGCTTTGAGAGTAGACAATTCTTGTCATTTTCTTAAATATAAAAATGCCTAGCCAAGGTTCAGTGTAACATCACATCTTATTGTGCTTATCTCCTCTAGTTTATAAAAAGGAAGAGTGAAGAGGTTTGCCATTGCACTTTTCTGCTCTATGAGAGAAGCCTATGACTTTGGAAGGTAAATGCCTTCCTGTCAGTATGGAAGAGAACATCTGAAAGGAAATGAAAACAGAAGTTGCCACACACAGCACTAAAGGCAAATTAGACCAGAATCTATGTTCAAGGCACCTTCTTCACAAGGGATCTCTTCTCAACACACAGCATTTCTCAACAAATTCTCCAAAGATGAAAATTACCAAAAGAGTTAACCAAAGTGGAATTAATTAAAAATTAATGACAGAGAAAAATAAAAATCCACAAATTATAATCAAATGATCACTTGTACATTTTGCAAGTTTGGTTCTGAAAAATGAAGAAAGGGCAGGTGAAATTGAAGAGTTTTGAAAATAAAAACAATAAGTCAGAAAAGGCAAATAATCATAGTTAAGAAATTTGGAAACTCATATACTGATCCTATAAATTCTCATGTAAATTAAAAGTAACTTTTTAATATTAATGCTCTACAATTAATTTCAAACACATAGCTATTGAACTTAGACTATGATTTATTTCCTAAATCTACAGTTTAACCAAGTAGTGGAATTTCCCCTAGTTGTTTGACTGGCTAATAAAGATGACAGGAAGACAATCACTGGGTGAAGATATGGAGGCAATATCTTCTGGGTAGAACAGGAAGAGAAGGAGAGAAAGATCAGATGAGTTGGAAGATGGAGAGAAATATAAAGGAAGTAGATGAACCAGAACCACATGGTCTGGAGGATCTACAAGTAGTTAGGGATTCCATAGATGTGCAATAGAGTAGCATAGGGTACATTTGCCCAATTCTAGGTGTTCAGCTTGTGTTTATATCAATTGAGTTTTGTGTTCTTTGTGCAGGCATTTTGAGGTTAGAGATTTACATATATAAATCTGGGTTGTATACATCTGTCTCTGTGTTATCATTTCATGGGCCTAAGGGGAGCTGTAGGATAGCTCCAGGCATTTCAAGAAAAACTTGTTTAGTCAGCTTAGCAAGCAGAGACAAGAGAGTTAACTTGGCAGAGGGTTTTTGACAGGAGTGACTTGGCAGCAGGCTGGACATAGGAACCAGAGGAAAATGACTAATTGAGGCTGACCATGAGAGTAGGTGAGACCGCCACTGCTGGTGCCTAGCTGGATTAAGTGTGGGCTCCTTTTTTAAACTACACACTACATAACCATATATGCTGGTGTGACTGAAAGTTCATGATTTGGGGAGTTTTTGTTTTGTTTTTTTTTTATTCTGAGACACTTGGTTGGTATCTTAGTTTCATTTCTTATTGAAAAAATAGAATACCCTGACCAAAAACTCAAATGAATAAAAGAATCCTTGTGGCTAACAGTTCGCAGGATTAAATTACAGGGAATTATGGTTTTAACACAATCAATATAATCCTTCACAAACATTACCAAAGGCTAAATGATACCTCCTGGATATACCTGGATGCCTGACAGGGTGATTCCTGACTGGTTCCATTTGAAGGATTCACAGTACCCACCACATCTGATTAGCATTGGTGGTAAGGCAGGTATCTCTGGGCATATGTAGATATCGAAGATTAGATGTGCAATTAGATGTGAGTAAGTAAAGTCTGTCAAGAGTTGAGGTTTGAGGTGATATCACAGATACTATCAGGAAAACTATAGAGTTCAATCAAACCACTGAGTAAATGGCAATTGGCAACTCAATATTTAATTTTGGTTGTAGTTATTGTTATTTGAGGAAGATTTTTGGATGAGTACCCCATATGTTTCACTTTCTTTTTGAATTGTTTAAATATATTTACTTATTTTATTAATGATGTGTGTGTGTGTGTGTGTGTGTGTGTTTAAGCATATACCTCATTGCATGTGTGTGTACTGTCTCTGTGCAGTGCTCACGGAGGTCAAATGAGGGTATTAGAGCCGTGCCACTGAGTTACAGAAGATTGTGAGCCACCATGTAGGAGGTGAGAACTGAACACAAGTCTTCTGCAAGAGTACTAAGTGCTTTTAACACACACATACATATGTGTGCGCATGCGCACACACATACATACACATACATACACACACATGCATGTGTGCGCACACACACACACATACACATTCATACACACGCACACATGTGTGCGCACAGGCACACACACATACATACACATACACACAAGCACGTGCGCGCGCACACACACATACACATACACATACATACACACACATACACAAACACTCACACACACATTCACACTGCAACACAGCATTTCTCTAGCTTCTCTATTTTCTTCTTGTGTAATACATATTTGTGAGTAATTTCCATTACTATATGAAAATATCTAACATAACCATCTTTTACATTAACTTCTCCTAAGGATCTAAAACATTTTCATTTCATGTTAGATAATGTACCAATGACAGATAAAAATAATGGTTTTGACAAACTACAATTTTGCATATGAATGAGTTAATTTAAGTCAGACATCACCAATTGAGAATACATAAAGGTTACATCATGTAATTCCTTTCTCAGTTTATAGTCTTCTTCCAATTGACTCGCATCTCCCAAGATGAGTGCCAGCTGAGATGGAAAGATGGACTGATTATTCTAGTCTAAGCAGATGCTGTTTGTCTTACATCTTCATCCTTCTACTGAGAGTGTCATTGGTTCCACCACCAGTCCAGGATTTGGATATCATGATAGTAATTGGCTCAAGGAGTTTTCAAGGCTAGAGTACCAAGCTAATCTCTATTCTAGAATATCAAAAGAAATTATTATATTTTTCTCAGAATAAAAGTTAATACTAAAACATTATCTTTAAAGATAAATTATTTATGTTGTGATCATAGTTTAAGAGGCTCTACTCTTTGGTCTATTAATATTTATACTTTAGCCTCTAATAAGTAAGCACAAACAACAAAACTCTTCATCTCCAGGCCAATAAGTAGCAGAGAGAAAGTATGTGTATGTATGATGGGGGTGGTGGCTGTGTGTGTGTAGGATTCTATAGTATCCTTCATCAGCATGCGCTAAGTACCTAACAATCACACAATAGGCCTCAGTCTTTACTGTCCAACACTGCCCAACAGTGCTAATTTATATTTCCAGCCTTTATCACTTGTGCCTATGAGGAAAAGTCTTGATCCAAACAAATCCAGGTATGAGGACAAACATCTCCATCCTAGCATTCAGTTATGTGAAAAAAACAGATGGCTAAGAAGTGGAAGCCAACCTCAGCAGTTTCATGCCAGATTGGAAAATAAAATAAAATACAAAAATACATGCATTTTTCAAAGCATACCACCATTTAATATCCATGCTTTTGCTATTGGTAAGTAGTCATCTGCTCAAAAAATTGTATCTAAAGTATCATACCGATAATTATCCCAGTATATGAATATAAAGTATAAAATGATTATTCAGTGAACTTATCAAAATTAGTCGAGGTACATGTAATATATTGGCCCTTTATTCTATTTTAAATAGTGAAAATTTAACATGACTATGAACAAGGGATTGCTACATTTGGTATTCTGTAGTCAAGAAATTTTTTGTGAAATTAAAGAGTAAACATATAAACAGGTTTAACCAGGAAACTGAAAAATATGTATTTAAGAGATAAATTGGGAAAATTAATTAATTTTATAACTAGGATATGTGCATGTATTGAAGGTTAACAAATTTTGAATGCATTTTTCTGTCTTTTAGAGGTCAAATGTATGCAAATTTATGGAGCCATGTGGTCTTGAATTAAGAAGGTTATCTGTCTTGCTTTGATGACTTAGAATTCAATAACCAGGCCTCTGTATATTATAGATATGTGAAGAAGTTAAGACATAACTGAAAGAAAAATATATGACTATTTGTAAATTATAGCTTGAGAAATGATGAAACATTTTAAATCTTGTAGGGTCTCAAAATGCATCTCAGAATTTCACTGTCATTGAATATTTAACAATGTTTATTTGAGACATATGCCAATGCTTGTTTTCAGTATATGAAAAAAAGAAAAAACAAGTAAAGAAACAAACTAACAAGTAAAATGGTTGATTGATTGTTAGTCAGTGAAGGAAATGAGAGTTAATCAGTATTAGAAAAGAGAGAGAGAACACACACACACACACACACACACACACACACACACACACGACAACCTCACATGCATGTCCATGCAGGAAAACCTTGCCTACCATGGATATATTTATAAATAAAGAGAATATTTTTGCAGGCATCTTGCTCTCCTCCTCCTCCT